>NC_064561.1:60675697-61300697 GCF_937001465.1 Orcinus orca
TATCCTAGAAATATCATGGTTGTTGGCAGAGGCCTGCCATGCCAAGAGAGTTCCTTCTGGACCTTGATTGCTGTTGATCTGAAGGCCAAAGATTTGCATGGTTTGAGAGCTTTGTTTTATTTTCTATTCCCTAATTTTAAATTTTGATTGGGGCTTCTTCCCTGTTCTGGGAGCATAGCCTTCCCAAGCCCTCTGGGAGATGAGCACTTGACTGAGCTGAATTCAGCCAGTGTTATCGTGGTCCTCAGAGGCTCATCTGGGTTATCCCAGACCCCAATTCATCCTGCATCTCCTTGGCTATAAGTGGTGAACTCCAACTTTCTCAAACAAATGATTGTGACTAAACTGATTTTTTTCCATTTTTTAAGAAATCTTTTCCTTTGAAACACTTTTATATCTATAGAAAAATAATACAGAGATAGTACATAGCGTGCCTATGTACCTTTCACACAGCTTCCCCCAATGCTAACGTTTTACATAGCTATGGAACATTTATCAAAAGCTAGAAAATTAACATTTATCCAATACTATTAAGTGAACTACAGACTTTATTTGGATTCCCCTAGTATCAAATCAGATTTTGAGTAACTTTGTTCAAAGTCATTATTTTGAATTTCCATTATTAAGTTATTTTACACTACAGTAATGGCCTTGAGGGATGTTTGAAATATTTTCCTCTGCCCTATATGGCCCTGGTTGGTTTTGCTATGTTGATTTTGTTGACCTTCTTATGTTTCTTTTTTCTTTGCACATGTCAGCTATCATTTTTCCTGCAATCAGTTTATCTACCACTAGCATTACGTATTTCCCTTCCCATCCTAGTTTCCAGTCTCTCCTCTGCTGTGTGTGGAAGAACCAAGCTTTCTAGAGTTGTATGCAAACTAAGTTTAAATATTCTCCGAGTGAAAAACGAGGAAGACTACAAGGAAAGTCCACACCTTTGGGACAACTACTCTGATTACTCAGAGACCTTTAAAAAGAACAAACAAGCAAACAAACAAAAAACACCTCAGTGCAGGTTTCTGGATAGTTAAGGTCACTGGATACCTGACCTTTAGATAAATGCAGTGTTGCTAGTAAAAGATTCACAGAAACACGTACATGCACGTGCCCCTCTGCTAGTTCATTTTCTCTTGATGCCTTAGGTTTTCCTGAGTTAATGACTAACGGCAAAAAAGTCCTATCTCCACAATCTGTACTGTTGTTTCCTGCTCTCTCCATCCATATTCTTTCTTTGACTCCTTGAGATCTCCTGTATTAGTCTGCTCAGTCTGCTATAACAAAATACCATAGACCAAGTAGATTAAACATCAGAGATTTATTTCTCACAGTTTGGGAGGCTGGGGAATCCAAGATCAAGGTGGAGGCAGATTTGGTTCCCAGTGAGAATCCTCTTCCTGTCTGGCAGACAGATGCCTTGTCACTATCCTCACATGGCAGACAGAGAGACAGAGAGACAGAGACAGAGAGAGCATGGCAGTGAGGGTGGAGAAAGAGGACTCAGTTCTTTTTTCCTCTTCTTATAAGGGCACTAATCCTATCATGGATGCCCCACCCTTATGACCTCATCTAAACCTAATTACCTCCCAAAGGCCCCATCTCCAAATACCATCATATTTGGGTTTAGGACTTTAACATATGAATTTGGGGAGAGATTAAAAAAATTCAGTTTATAATACCTTCCCATCCTATACCAGTTGAAAAATATTCCTTTTGTATCCACAGACTCCTAGCTTCTTTGCCAGGGGTTTTCCATGGCAATGACCCAACCCATGATGTAAGTTTTGTGCTAGGATAGCTTTCTCAGTCTCCCTCTCATGGAAAGATTGAGAACCAGAAATACCCACAACAACAAAGACCCAACACAGCCAAAAATAAATAAATAAATTTATTTATTTATTTTTAAATTTATTTAGTTATTTATGGCTGTGTTGGATCTTCGTTTCTGTGAGAGGGCTTTCTCTAGTTGCGGCAAGTGGGGGCCACTCTTCATCGCGGTGCGCGGGCCTCTCACTATCGTGGCCTCTCTTCTTGTGGAACACAGGCTCCAGACACGCAGGCTCAGTAATTGTGGCTCACGGGCCTAGTTGCTCCGCGGCATGTGGGATCTTCCCAGACCAGGGCTCGAACCTGTGTCCCCTGCATTGGCAGGCAGATTCTCAACCACTGCACCACCAGGGAAGCCCAATAAATTTATTTTTATAAATAAATAAATAAAAGTACAGGGCTGAAAGATTGTTTCTTCTTATCATATAATAAGATATGGGCTCTGCCTTCCAGGAGTGTCAGGAGGCCAGACATATGTCCAATCAGACACCTCACATTAGCAGATAATTTGTGTTCCTGTCAACACTAAATGCTCATGGATGGTGTAGAAGTCTTCTGGAATGGGTCTTAAAGGGTGGGTAGGATTTGGATGTAGCAGAATTTGGGAAGTCATAGTAGATGTGGAAGACAGGGATCATGGGCGTTATGTCATTTAGAATACTTTGGCCTATAAGCACTAGAATGCCTAAGTAAAATTAACTTTAAAAAATAAGATTATCCATTTACAAGATAGAAAGCTTGGTTTGGTAGAGTTTGGTAGTTTTAGTATTGGTTAATTCAGTAATTCAGTAACACTGTGAAGAACCCAGATGCTTTTCCTCTGCTCTTTTCAGCCTATTAGTTTTCGTTCTGGATGATACTCTCATGGTCACAAACTAGTTGCAACAGCTCCAAACATTGTATCCTTCTCACATAACCACAACCAAATGCTAGAAGATAAGGCAGACTCTTATCATACTTGTCTTTTATTCAGGAGGAAAACATTTTCCATCAGATTCCCCTAGCAGACCTTCAAGTCATTGATCAGAAGATCAGAGGCCAAACCCTTAGCTGTCAAGCAGTGTTTTTGCCTGTACTAGGAGACAGGCTGTATTAGAAAGACAGAAGAGTGTGTGAGCACATACTTTTTTTTTTTTTTTTTGCGGTACGCAGGCCTGTCACTGTTGTGGCCTCTCCCGTTGCGGAGCACAGGCTCCGGACGCACAGGCTCAGCGGCCATGGCTCACGGGCCCAGCCACTCCACGGCATGTGGGATCTTCCCGGACCGGGGCACGAACTCATGTCCCCTGCATCAGCAGGCGGACTCTCAACCACTGCGCCACCAGGGAAGCCCTGGGCACATGCTTTAAAGTAAATAACTCACAGTGCCTACCACAGGCTCTAAGCCCATTCATGCTTCCTGAAGAAAAACAAAGGGAGATTTATTGGAAAGATACAGAGGTATCTCATGGATCCCCAGAGCAGGAAATTTACTGGCTTTCATGGTGACAAATAAGGAATATGGGTGCTTTTAGGGATTAGTGTTCCTCTTTCCACCTCTCTGAGACCATAATCTCTTGTCTAGTTTTCACTGTACATCAACTTCATTCTTTTCTCTTTCTGGATCAACTTTCTCTGATTCTATGAACACATGGGTCAAACCTGGCTCCCCCAGGCAGCCCTTCCCATTCTCAGTTCAAGCACTAAGACCCTGATAATATCTCCAAGTCCCCAGTCACATATTTCCTGGAGGTAGAAGCAGAGTAACTTTGGACTCTGCTATGGCCAGTAGGTAGAGCCTCCTGCAGGGGTGGGGACTTGTCCTTAGATTATGGAAGACAAGGGCTGGGGAGCACCGCCACAGCTGTGTCCTATGGTGAAGAAGCACATGTAAGAGACTGTGAGCCCGTGATGGCATGGGGTGGGGAGGCCAAGAGAGGAACACAGTTAAAGGAAGCATTCCCTGTTTTGGAATCACTATAAATGTCTGTGTAAATACAAACAGCTGAATCATAGGTGTGGATTTTGATCCTGGCTCCACTGATAATCAAAGAGAGGACCTGAGGCCAGAATCCCTTAACTGTTAACAAGAATATCTGTTTTCTAATGACAGAGATAAGCTAGTCCAGAGCAGAACAACCAGGGAGCCGAGGGAGAATAGGAACCCTGGTCTATGAGGAATCCTGAAGGACTGGAGGTGTTTCTCCTGGAGAAGAAAAGTCTCAGGGGGGTTGAGGGCTCCATAATGAATGACATGAGCATCCACTTAGGTCTTCAGGCTAAACTCAGACTGGACACCCTTCACGGTCAGTGGAATCAGTGAGCATGTCCTGCCCATCACTGTCTGGAAGGTCCTTCTCTTTCCTCCTGCCCACTGCTCCACTTGTGCTTTAGACCTGTCTTTTCTCTTCTGGAGGAACGAGGCTCCACACTGGTCTCAGTGTCCCAATCGTCCCAGTTATTCCCCACAGTGCAGCCAGTGTTCATTTCACTCTCCATTACCTAAGACTCAGCCCAACCTTCTGAGCCTAGCTTTTAAGACCCTCAGTCATGGGGCCTCTACCTCCTTTAAGCCTCATCTCCCAGCACCCCCATCCTCACCATGTAGGATACACTCTTAGAACATTCACCATTCCTCAAACGTCACTCCAAGCTCTTTCCTGCCTCTGCACCTTGCCTAGCCCATGCTGTACCTTGAAAGCCCTCATTGCCCCCATGTCCAATGCATCAGTGGGTCCTGTCAGCTCTGTTTTCAAGATATATCCTGAATCTGACTGTTTCTCAACACCTCCACTGCTACCATCCCACATCTCTGAGTCACTAACATCTCTAGACACCTTGAAAATCACCTGTGATGTATATGTGTAACTGATTCACTTTACTGTACACCTGAAATTAACACAACATTGTAAATTAACAATAAAAATTTTTAAAAATAAAAATAGAGCCAGTCCACACTGCCAAAAAAAAAATTACTCTAAGCATAATAACAATGTTAAATTAAAATGAGCATATTCCATCTAAAAAAAAGAAAAGGAAATCACCTGGGTCAGCCAAAATAATGTCCAAAGAGATCCACATCCTAATCCCCCAAATCTATGAATGTATTACCTTAGGTGGCAAAAGGTACTTTGTAGATGTGATTAAGCTACAAGTATTGAGATGGGGAGATTATCCTGGGTTATCTGGGTGGGCCCACTGTAATCGCAAGCATCCTTGTAATAAAGAAGCAGGAGGGTCAGAGTCAGAGAAGGAGATGTGATGGTGGAAGCAGAGGTTAGAGCAATGAGACCACGAACAAAGGTATGTGGGCAGCCTCTAGCAGCTGGAAAAGGCAAGGAATGGCATTCTCCCCTAGAACTTCCAGAAAGAATGCAGCAAGGAATGGCATTCTCCCCTAGAGCTTCCAGAAAGAATGCAGCAAGGAATGGCATTCTCCCCTAGAGCTTCCAGAAAGAATGCAGCTCTGCCCAACGCCTTGATTTTAGCCCATTGAGACCCATTGTGACCTTCCGACCTCCAGAACTGTAAGATAATAAGTTTGCACTCTTTTAAGCTAATAAGTTTGTGGTAATTTGTTGTAGAAGCAATAGGAAGCTAAGATGGCTCCTGATTTTCCTCTGGGCTCCCACTCCAACCTCACCTCTGCCCATTCTACACACCACAGCTAGAATGTTCTTCCAAAACATGAAGTCCTCATGAATCCATTCTCATTACCTTAGCCAGCTTCCTGCTGCTCTTACGATGAGCATAACAGCCCTTAGCAGGGTGAGTCTCTGAGTCTTCACTCTCCTCTTAAAGTGATGCTCGCCGTGTTCTACTCTCGCAAGGCACACCTACCCTCAGGACCGTGGTCTTTTACTCTTGCTGACCCTTTTGCCAACATCTTCCTCCTCTTTACCCGTTTAACCCCTACCCATCTTTCAGTTCTCATCTCCCTCACTTCCTCAGTCACGCTACCCTGACACACTAACCTCGGCCACATCCCCTATGACATGTTCTCACAGCACCGCCAAATACCTCTCATCCCTAACACTTCTCAGGCCTGCGATTTTCCATCTCACTGTGGGTCTCCCGTACTACACTGTGAGCTCCTCGAAGACAGGGACTGTAGATTTTCCTCACCGCTCTGTTACCTCCAGGGCGTGACACAGTGGTAGGCACTCAAAATATATTTTTAAACAAATAAGTGGCTGAATGAATAAATGCCTAAGATTTGAAAGTCTCACTTCTCCCTGAACATCAAAAAACACCCAAGATGAGATCTTTGTTTCCAGGTAATGGGGCTCCGGCTTTCGTGAAACTGTCTTAGGGTTGAATCTCTTTAAACTCATGCACCTTGCGTTTTAATAATTAAAACATCTTGCAGTCGCCTCCATATGAGCAATGCCATGCGGGGTAGGGCCGGGATGATGTGTAATAAAGTCTAATCATTTCCTTATAATACTAGGCTGCGCAGGCAGAGGGGGCTATTATTATGCGACTAATTACATCCAGGCTGCTCTAAGTGTGATGCTAATTGCTCAGTGAATGAATTGTAGCCTCAGGTAATTACCAAACCTAATGTGGCTTCAGTCATGCTTGAGTAAATTAATGTAAAGAGGGAAAGCAACCCAGCTTGAAGGGAGCTGCCTCCTGCCTTGCTGTTGCTTGGGAAACAGCAGTTGGGTTTTTTCATCTGGACTTGGAACTGCCCAGGTACACCCACATATCTGGGGTCTGCTTTCCCCAGCACAGCTGCAAGATTGCAAGTAAGATATTACACCAAACAGAGCTGAGAGACTTTTGCCACTCAGAACAGATGACTGTCTCTCTTTGGGGCTGTTTCTTTGTCTGTAAAGCCATCTTCAAGGTTTCTTTCAGCCCTGTGATCAATGACTAAGTGAACAAACACTTGATCAATTATTAAAGAATGGATTTCTGCACTGAATCAGCTATCAAGCATTGTGTTCAAGTCTTACCTCTGTCATCAAATAGGAACAGTTCTCATAAACATTTATGGAGTGCTTACTAGCTGGCTGTCACTGTTCTAATAAGCATTTTATGTGCGTTATTTCACTGAATGCCCACAACAACCCAGAACATTTTGAATAATTCACAGAGCTAGTCGGTGCCAGAGGTAGGATTTAACCCGGGCATTCTGACTCAAGAGCCTATACTCTTAACCATTCCATACATAACTCCTTCTCTGACCCTGGGAAATTCACATTTTTTGCACCTTGGTTTCCTTACCAGTGAAGATTTCTGCACCCACTACATGTCCAGACCTTTGCTAAGCTCTTTATAGCTGTTCATTTTATCGTCCCAACAAAGCTGTGAGGTAGGTAGAACTAATCTACTTGATTAGGTCACACAACTAGTAAATGGTAGAGTCAGGATTTGAATGCTGTTCTGCAGTATCATGTACTTTCATGTACCCTTATTAGAGAAACACTGCACCGTCATTCGTTGTCACCACAACATCATGTGGACCTGAGTGCAATTCAAGCTCTGAATTCCCAAGGCAGTATGAGTTCATAAGGTGGCTTCTAGATCATCCCAAATCTGCTCAGATTGTTTATTTACTATCAAAGTGAAAATACCAAATTAAAAATATATCTCATGAGATTTGGGAAAACCTCTGCAGGCCAGACTCCATGTGAGACACACTGCCCTCTGCTAGAGTCCTGCCAAGGAAATCTCAGACTAGCTCCTCCTTTCTGGGTGCATCACCCACCACGGTGAGAGGACCAACCAAAGGTTGTAACAGAACACATGCCTGTCTGCTCAGCCTCACATGGAACGAGAGCTGCTGCCTTTCCACTGAACTCTGGAGAAGGGGAGTCTCCACTTGTTATTCTGAACAATTCACTTACTAGCACATGAGAAATAGATACTCAGGAAAGACGTGTTCAAGGCTTCTGTAGACGTGTGCCTGATTCCATGCAGTATATCTTCTTATATGATCAGAAATGCCAAAAGGTACCTCAACCAGGACACCCTCTTCATGTGGACTTGATTGATTGCCAGTGAACGTGGCTTATTGGCCATGAACAGGGCAAAGGTTCAGGAGTGTGTTTTGAGGTTAAGAGTGTGGGCATCGTGGACACTGTGACCTTACATAAATTGCTGCTTGATTTCTCTGAGCCTCAGTTTTCTCATCTGTAAGGTAGGTCCCAGTATAGTTGCTACCACTTAGGGTTGTGAAAAGTAAATGATACAAATGAAGTCATGTATGTAATTACCAAAAATCATGCCTGGCGTATATCCTAATTCCTTCATAAAATGAGCTGTGTATGATTTTCAGATACTGCAGTACAGCCCCATTTCACAGGGGTGTTTGGTTCTGAGCCCTTGTTTGAAGACCTGTATTTAAGTCATTAAGCAATGCCATTCAGGGGCAAGAGCAACAGGCAAGCATCTGACTGTGGTCCTGGCCAGGCTTTGCCACTCACTTACCATGATGCTCAGTACTCACTTAACTGAGCTGAGTCTCAGTTTTCTCCTCTGTATAATATTGGTCTTATTGCCTACCTTGCCTGACCTGAAGAGCTACTTATAAATAAAGTCATGGGTGGGAAAATCAGTTAGTGCTGTTTTGGTACACATGCTTGCCAAAAGAGCTCTTGTGATTCTGATAAGGGAGAAAGACAAGATATGGGAACCTTCTACATCTTGAGTTCTTTTAGGTTTTACCTATAAAGGAAAAAAAGGAGGAAAATATTTTTAAACAGTAAACTGCTGTGCATATATAATTCTTGTCATTATTATATACTCATAACTAAATGAGGTATTGAGGAAAAGAAGTAAACAGAATAATTTCAGTTTCAATATTTTGAGATTCTACTTTGTGCCAGACCCTGTGCTAGTGTTTTTCATACATGATGCAATTTGGTCCACACACCAGTACTGTGAGGTCGGTATCATCACTCTCAGTTACACTGGAGGAAAATGAGGCATAGAGAGATTGAATAACTTGCTAAATATCACAGAGCTGGTTAAGTGGTAGAGCCTGGTTTGGGAATGAGGTCTGTCTGACTCAAGTCATAGTTTTCATCACTATGCTGCATAACACAGCCTCCAGTTGGTGAGCCAAGGCAAGGGAGACACTGACACATGTGACAGCGTCTGAGAACAGTTGTAAAGGCTAAACCTTCTGGTATGAAGTATAACAGCAAACTACTCTGTCACCTGGATTATTGCTGTAACCTCCTAACTGGTCTCCCTGTGCTCACCCCACCTCCATTCCATCTACTCTCAGTAGAGCAACCAGAGAGAGCCTGCTAAGAAGTCATTTCAGATCATGTCAGGGCGCTGCTCAAACCTTTCACATGTGGGAAAAGTCAAAGCCTTATCGGGACCTGCCAGCCGTGGCTCCTCCACGCCAACCCTCTGGCCCCTGACCTCAGCTCTCAACTCCTTCCATTCCGCCCCTCCCTCCTTCTGCCTTGGCGCCCAGCATCCTTGCTTTTCTTCAGACGTTCCAGACAGGATCTAGCCTGAAGCCCTTTGCAGTTGCTGTTCCCTCCACCTAGAATGTTCTTCTCCCAGATATGCACATGCCTCCATTCTTCATTATATCTCACAGGATCCAGACAGAAGACAGAAACCACACCAGCTATTTAAACAATATTTTAATAGTGTATATGGAGGTAGCAACTGGAGGAAGCAACTGCTCCCTCTAGGGCTGAGGGAACAAAGGGAATAACCAAAAAAATGTAGAGACTTAGAGGGATCCCACAGAGCAGAAACTTGACCTCTGAGGAGGAGGCACTATCTCTGAGGGGCTGCCGTGAAGCTGGTTATGCAAGAGTTGGAAAGACTGTAAACAAGACTTTCCGCTGCTACTGCAAGGCAACTGCCAGGCATCGCCGCTGCTGGGCGGATGAAGCATGGCTGGGGTGATGCTCACGAGAAGCAGGAATAGGTAGCAGGCTCACAGGAGCAGCAAGGTCCTTCTCCTCCTTCCAGGCTTCCAGGCTCTGCCAGTTGGAGGAGCCTGATAGGAGCTAGCCGACAAGCCAACATTTGGTTTGTAGAAGCACACAGCCAAGCTTAGAAGGGTGGTGCTGAGGCTGAGAGATTATGACTCAATAGCTGGAATGCTGACCTCCCTAAAGCCTCTACTCACATATCTCACTGGGACCTGCCCTGGCTGCCCTCATGAAGACTGTGTGATCCAACCCTTTCTATAACCCTTCCCACTTCATTCTTCTCCTCAACACTCACCTAGCAGGTGCTTGTGGTTCTTCAGGTCATATTCCGTCTGCTTACCTCTATCTTAGCAGCACCGCAGTGACAGTTCTGTGAGAGCAGACTCATGCCCTTCACTTTGTGTTCCTCAGCTAACACCTGCTTCTATCCAGCTAGGAGGACTTTTTATTCTAGATCAGGGCACTATGGACATCTGTGGCCAGATAATACTTTGTTGTGGGAGTCTGTGCTGTGTATTGAACAATGTTTAGCAGCATCCTCAGTCTCTACCCACTAGATATCTGCCAGTAGCATTGCCCCTGCCGTGACAACCAAAAGTGCCTCCAGATTGTTCCGATTAAGACTCACTGTTTTAAATTTATAGCTACTCCATGCCTTGTGTGCGAACCAGTTAAGCATGTGGGTGTTGGTATCAGATAGACCAGGTTTGATTGGCTGTATCTTCACATATTACCTGTACTCCTTTGGGCAAGTCACTGAAGCTATGTGTCATTTTGCTTAAATGAAAAATAAACATAATAACCATCTCATGGGGCTGTCGTGCAGATTACATAAGGTAATGCGTGGAGAGAGTTTAGTACCTGGTACCTTGTATATACCAACCAGCCAACATGAGTGAGCAATAAATTATTATAATTCAAAGGAAAGCATCAATATAATTCTTGAGAAACCACCCCCAAGTTGGTTGTCAACATATGATGCCAAGTAAGTGGTATGTGTTCTTTTATTTGTTTTACTGAATGGGCTTTACACTGGCCTTGGGAATGAGAGGTAATAGCGCTCCTAAACTGTATAATGTCATAAGAATAACTGCCAGGTGCTGGAAACTGGGTTACTGATGACAGGACCCACTTGCAGTTGAGGTTGATTTAAATGCAGTTAACATATTGAGTGTAACCGTGTGATACTGCAGAAAAATAATAAACACTTATCAAGTAGTAAATGTCACTCTGATGCTTAGAGTCAACTTGCTGTTGGATTCATCTAATCGGTTTACTATCCCAGATGTCACCAAAAGGAATCCAACTAACAAATAGAGCTACATTGTCTTTCAGGCTCTGAGTGGTTTATTAACCTCAGTCAGAACTTGGCTATTGCTGAACCCAGAGCCATCCCTTGGGAACTTAGCATATTTAGATACTGCTTGAAGTGGTACATAGGGTCCATTTTGATGAGTAACACGAGAGCCCCAAGCTTTGTTATGGGGAAATAAATCTGGGTACCAATCCCAGCTCTGCCTCTCACCCTCCATGTACCCCTTTCCTCCAGGACTTCAGTTCCTCACCTTTAAAATAAACAGTTCAGATGCTGTTATTTGGGCTTCCCTCTTGATGAAGTACCAGCCCCTGCCTGGCCCCACCTCGCCATGCTCTCGGAAGTGTACAGCAGAAAGGAAGTCAAGAGTGGTGGGAGTGCTGTCTTCGGTGCACCTGAAGGATGCCTGTCAAATTCTCAAGCTTTCTTTCCATCCTTCCTAGGTACAGAGTTCTGCACAGTGGACATCATCAGGAATTTGAGAAACTGCCCATACACCATGACCCAGAATCCCTGGAACCATGCTTCTGATTGAGGACGTGGCTCACAACTAAGCCATTCATTCCCATTCATGTCTGCATGAACAGGATACCCTGGCATCTCTCCTGACCCTCATCACCACCAGTGAGGCATGGGGCAGTGGGACCAAGGGCCCAGGAAAGGTACATGGATGACAGGGTTGGACAGGATCCAAGGCCAGAGCATGGAGGATCTCAGAGTTGAGAAGGGACTTCAGGCACCATCAGATGCAGGCTCGCGGCCAACACAGAAGCAGAATCCTCCATAGCATCCCTGGAAGTTGGTCAGTCTTTGCTTGTACACCTCCAGGGATAGGAGCTCACTACCTCCTAAGGCAGTTCCTTCTATTGTGGAGAAGCTTTAGTTATAAGGAAGGTCTTTCCTTTGTTGGAACACAAATTTGTCTCTGCTCTAGTTGCATCTGGGAACAAGCAGTTGGCCCCTTCTTCCACTGAGAGCCCTTAAATATTGGAAGACAATGATCTGCCGCCTACCCACCCTTTTAAGTCTTTTCTTTGAACTCAACAGCTCCTATTTCCTCTCCGTTCTGGCCATCGTCCTCTGGACTTTCATTGGTGGGTGAATTAATCAAGGCTTTTATAATGAAATTAGGTTGATAGTAGTGCCAAGTGTCTGTCCAGAAGAACTGAATTATGACAAGTGAAGCATCAGTGTTTTTTGGTTCATAGACCTGAATGTTTTTCTTTTTTTCTTGGGGATAGATTTTGGAAACTCTGCTTAGGTTTTGGTTTGGATCCATTACCAGAAGGCATCTTTACAGCTGGTCTGGTGTGTGTGTGTGTGTGTGTGTGTGTGTGTGTGTGTGTGTGTGTGTGTGTGTCTGTGTGTGTGTGTGTGTGTGTCTGTGTGTGTCTGTGTGTGTGTGTGTGTGTGTGTGTGTGTCTGTGTGTTTAAAGATGACATTTTCTCATTGGCATACTGGCTGTGAGGTCATTTGAAGTAAATCTTGATTCACTCCCCTTCCATGACAATGGGGAAAGGACCTACATCTTTACCGAGAATGTCGATTGAGAATTGTCCTACAATTCAGATTTTGGGAGGGAAACTCAGTTGCTCCTATAAGACACCTTTTAGGGCCTTACTTTCTTGGGAAACTTCACTGGCGTCCTGCCTGTGAAGTTCCTGGGCTACCATTTTTCTACACCTTTTCCAGTATCTCATTTCCTCCAATCTCCTAAGGAGATGCTTCCCTAATGTCAAAGCTACCAACAAATGACTTTATGTTGGGGTGAATTATCCCCTCAGGTTGAGACTCTGAGGTTTTTCAGTTGCCTTTCTTTTGGCTGCTGATAAAAACCCTACTGAAGGGGTTAATTGCTGATCCTTATAGGGAAGCCTAGGGAACAGGCAATGTGGGGGATGGTTGGGAGCATACGTAACATGAACTACAAGATAAAGATGTGCCGTAAGTTTCTAACCTCACCAGTTCTCCTTGCCTTTCTACTTGGGCTGTTGGCCCCTCCTTCCTTCCCAAGTGATCTCAGAAGCGACAGTTGCCTCTTTCTCACTCATTTCATCCATGAGGGAAGAACTCATTAGCCCTCCCTCTTCTCTCTGTCCCCAGAAATGGTGAGAAGGATGGTCAGACTCCACATAGGATTAGGGTGACCAACACCCTGGTTTTAGCACCAAAAGTCCCACATTCTAGAAAACTTCTCAATCTCAGACAAACTAGGCTGGTTGGTCACCCCCTAGATGGAACCCTCCCTGTGCTGAGGGTTAAATAAGACTCCTCAGTGTTGCATTTCCTTTTTTTTCCCCACTTTTTCATGGAAAAGGCAGAGATGAGTGAATTTGGGGGTCCAGAGTTTTCCACATGCTGTCTTAATGTGGTCTCTCCTCTCATCAAAGCACAGAGAACTTCTTAGGGAAAGACTAAGACAGTCATAGAGCCAGCTCACAGTGAGGAGGAAAACGTTTAGTGCGTTGAGGCAGCTGGTAAACTTTAATACCTCCAAAGTCAATAATTTCTACTATTTAATACATACATGCATACACACATACATAAATACAGTAGGATTTCTTCCCTATGAAAAGTTTTTCTTCCCAGGAGCTTAGCAAGCATATCTGCTTATGCAAAATATTATTTCTCAGTGGCAGTCTCCCATATTAAATGGCAACTTGAACTTGACAGGGATCTATAGATTACAACATAGATGGGAAAATGAGACCTTACCATGTTACGGGTCCGTATCTTCTGGACTCTTTGGTCATGCTTGTGTGGGCCAGCCTATGAATGGTATCTGTAGAGGTAACATGCACCCTGGTTCAGGGAAAGGACAGCAATTGCAGGAATAGGAGCCCTTGCCATTGTCAAGAAGAAGGACCCCTTTGCGGAGAGGGCCTCACAAGCAAATTCTGCTGTCTCTTTGGAGCAGAGCTGGGATGGTGTGGGTGATGCACCAAATGCTCACATTGGAGCTTCACAGAACAGAAGCAGGCTTGCTCTATCTGGACAGCTACTAGCCTGGCATTACTTAAATCTCTGGCTCCCAGGAATCTAGGTAATATGGCATGTGTGTGAAAGCCTCAGAAGGAGGAGACTTGGAGCTTGTCAAGGAAGGAAGTACTTTGCTGTCTTCTCTGAGGACATCCTCTTTCAGAAAGCCTGCAGTGTCATGAAGGGATGCTCCCAGAGAGAAGGGCCCATGGCCCCAGCCACATCTGCCAGATTGGCCTTGACAGTCACTGGGGTGACGGATGCTGCAATTAGACTGCCCCATGCCCGGGATAAAGGGGGTTCACCTGTGCTGCTTTGCACCTTGACTCTCCAGCCTACAGGGCTGTCCAGGTAGAAGCCCTGAAACTCCCTATCCAGCTCATGATCAGCAGCTAGGAAGCAAAAGGGATAAAAACCAACTTCAACTAACACTCAAGTATATGTTTGCAGAAAAACTCGTTCTTTCTGAGACTTCACCTTTTCATCTCACCAGCATTTCCACTTCATGCTGCTAACTTGCTCTGTCCTGAAGCAAATTTCTGTCTAGCTGGGGGATGGGGATGTGGGCATGGGGGTGGATGAGGGAGGGAAATGGGGTGGATTGCTGGGGAGTGGCTATCATTAAATAGACTTTGTTATTTTCTTCAAGTAAGGACAAAAGTAATGTCTTCTTGGTGCTGTGCTGTCTACCCGTTTTTCTCTTTGGTGTTATATCTCTCTTTGGTGAGAGAGCAATATTGCCTTTCTCTTTTTCTGTATTACTTTGCTTTACTCTAGTCAAAGTCCTTACTGTAATAGCTGCTCTAGAGGGGGGAAAAAAAAAGACTAATGCACTTACCTCTTCTAGTCATAATTTGCAATCTCTTTTCCATCTAGCCTAGAAAACTGAGGCCAAATATTTGGTTTGAATTTAAACAAATCAGGGATGGATTTGAAGGCTTGAGTTTGGGACACCATGTCACTTTGGGCCTTAACCAGCACTTGCTTCACTTATGTCATCTGCAAAATGGAGAAAATCTCTGAGCTGGTAGGATTGTTGAGTGTTCCAACATGTGTCACCCAAGTATTTTTACCAAACGTGTGTCCTGCCTATACTGTTATTTACTTAATATTTTTATTTAAGTCAATTCAAGTTTTCACTTACATAAATTTATCTTAGAAAGAAACACTGTATCAGTACCCCAAGTAGAAATTCAGAATTGCCATTAATAGAAAGCAGCCATAGAGAGGAATCAATGAAAGCAAAGCAAGATTATTAAGTTCTAACGGGAAGCCAACGCACAGAGCCTCCTCTCTGCTTCCGAGTTTGAAAGGGAGAGTGTCAGAGAGCTGTTAAGGCACCTGCCTCCCACGAGGGGTTCTTTAAGCCGAGAAGAGGTGAAAGGGAATTTACCAGAGAGAACTCCCAAACTTTATGAGCTAATGTGATTTCATGACAAGCTGCATTCCACATATTGTGGCAGCATAGAGAGAAAGGAAGTGAAACTGCTTATATTTTTAACTACTGTTATACTCGGTTCAGATTAGGTTTCTCCTTTCCTTTTCCTTCCTTTTTCAGCTCTCCCCAGAACATGTCTTAGGTAATAATAAAATGATAATAATAATGTAATAATGTAGCAATAAGAAGAGAAGTAACATTTAATGAGCTCCTTTCTGCCAGGTACTATGTTAAGTGCTTTGTTTACATGGATCATCTCATTTAATCCTCATAAAACCCTTACAAGATAAGTACCAGAATTTACCCTGCTTTCCAGATGAGCATGCCTCCACTGAGAGATCTGGTGACTAGTCCAAGGTAATAGACCTGGGAAGTGTGGTTTGGAATGGGAACGTCGGCAGTCTGACTCTAAAGCCCATGGTCCTAGACGTGTGCAACACGGTTCCTTATTTGGACTGACTTACTCCACATCCACGTGGCAGACCCTGTTCCAGGAGGGAGCAGTGAACAAGCCAAGGCTGGCCCCTTTCCTCATGCTGCCTAAGAACTTCCCTTCCATGTTATCCTGGGACCTGGAAAGGAACTTGGGACATGCCTACTCCAGAGTGAAACTCTGCCACACACCCTCTGTATCTTCTTCTGCTCCCTTTCACTCTCTGAGCCTCAATTTCCATCTTCATACATTGCAGGGATTCAGGTAGATGATTGATCAGGAGGAAAGGCCCTTGCACACTGATCTTTCATAGTCTTCCCAGTATTCAGCAGCCTGGAGTCACTGAGTAACCAGCAAAGAACCCTGGGAATCAGGTGTGTGAGCCAAAGAGAGGATTAGTCTTTTGTGTTTCAGACCATCGCTGGGGCTGCCCACAGCAGGAGGGACCCCAGTGGAAGGCAGTTTGACTTCCTCACATTTCTAGTTGGAACTTGGAACACTACATGGAAATGTTCCCATACGTCCCATCAACTCAGCACTGCAGGCTTCTCAGCACTTTACAGCTTCTATGCGCTTTCACAGCAAGATCTTTGAGCCTCTCCCAGCAGCTTGCGGGGAGGGATTACTGACTTCATTTTATAGAAAAGGAAACAGACTTTGTCAGGGAAAGTGATTTGCTCAAGGACACAGAGCTTATACGGGGCAGAAATCAGGGCTGAAAACACTTAGGGTCACTCCATCCTCACGGAGTGATTTCTTCCTCCTCTTCTAAATATTTTATTAGTAAATATGCAAATTATATATTTTTAGACTATATAAATGACAGGTTATACAAATAATGTATTTATGCACTCCACCCCCATTATAAAGAGTTCTAATAATAAAGATACCACAAAATACCCCTTGACACCAACTCAGTTCCACTCCCCTCCCAAGAATTGCCCTCATCACCTGGCTTATATAATTCAAGAACGTGTTCTGTGTATTTATATATGTCAAAATGTACATATAAAAATACATGGTTTTGGTTTTTGTGTATAAATAAGATGATGCAGTATATAATAACTGCAACTTGCCTTTGCAAAGGTATACCTTCAACATCATATCACATCAATACGTGATTTTTATTCATTCTCTTTAGTTGCTGTGTATTTCACACAGTAGACGTTGTATAGTTTGCAGTGTTGTCTCTATTATGTTTTTACTGCATCCTGTGTCTGAGTGGGTCATTTGAGGCCTGCATCAGAAAATCAGCAGCCTCCATATTTTGGGACTGTACTAACCATGCGAAGGTCAGCTGGAGTTGTTTCAAGTTGAAGCGGCAGCAGCAACTCTGACTGGGCAGCTTCCCAACTAAGCCACTTTGCTCAATCGCTCGGGCTTTAGAGTCAGACGGCTTCCACTACTTTTTAGAATTGTTTTTGTAAGCAAGATATTTAACCTATTACACCCTGGTTTCCCCAACAGTGAAGTGGGGGACATAATGATCATACATATTTTAAAGTGTTGGTATGAGGATGTGTATGGAAAGCACTTGGTAAACGATTTAAAAAATGCTTTCACGGTATCGTTACTTCCTCACCAGTTCTATCTCTGTTTCCTACCATCCTGGGATCTGGTCTAAGGAACAGAAGGTTATAGGAAGATTAGTTTAAAAAAAGAAAATAAAAGATAACCCTTTCATAATAAAGGGAATTATGGTGGAAGCAATACTACCTCCACTTGCAACTCATTGTCCAGTTTACTGAAGGCTCTCATTGGACCTTCACAGCTGCCCTGTGGCGTGGGTGTGTTAGTCCGGGCCATTTTACAGATGAGGAAACTGAGGCTCCAGAATAGGGCTTATGACCATCCACGTCATCCAGCAGTCATCTGAGGGAGTCAGAATGTGAGCCCAGATTTTCTGATTCCAAATATGAAGTTCCTGGAAGAATTGTGGTGCCAGTTATTATTTAGAGAGATTGTTAGGACTCACACACCTGGCAGCATTATAAGAGGGACACGATTCTCTCTCTAAATTTGACATTAATTCAGTAATCCATCCATGAAACATTTCTTAAGGTCTTTAAAAAATGTGCCAGACACAACTCAGTTCCCTGTGGCAAGTAGGTGTGGGCAAATGACAACCTAGGGGCCAAATCCTCCAGTCTGTAAACTAAGAATGGTTTTTACTTTTTTAAGTGGTTGGAAAACAAAAGATATTTTGTGACGTGAAAATTATGTGAAACTCAAATTTGTTTCCAAAAATAGTTTTATTGTTAACACAGCCATGCCCATTCCTTGATGTTTCCTCTATGGCTGCTTTCATACTACAACAGCAGAGCTGAGTGGTTGTCATAGTTGAGCCTAAAATATTTACTATCTGGCTCTGCACAGAAAAAGTGTGCTGATAGCTGCTGTAGGGTAATCACTGTCCAGCCATTCATTCCATAGACATTTACCAAATGCATCTATCAAGTTTCATTTTTTTAGTTGTCGCAGTCTAGGCATCTTTAGAATGATTTTAGAGTGGATCAGGTTGAGACAGTGAGATAGACAAACCAACAAAAATTAGAGAGCAGTGGCCTCTAGTGGCCTTACATCTAAACATTATTTGGTTACGGTTACAGTGAAAAAACAGGTTTAGATCGAGTCTTAGCTGAGCGTTGGGGGTCTATATTACTTTGAACTATCTAGAATGTCCCGTAATTTGTTTCCCACCTTTTAGTGATCAGAGTTTTAACCTGGAGAGTGGAACACACTCTTTTAATTAGAAGAGAGGTGAGCTGAGTTAAAAACAAGGTAATAAAGAGATGACTGAATGCAGCACCAAACATTCTTCCTAATATAAGTAGATGAACTTAAAGTCTTGGGAAACAGAGAACTTTGAGGAAAGAAACTGATTATCATTCATACTATGAGTGTTTGTTAGGAAATACTTGCTGGCTTCTTGCATTTCTATGAATATTAATGATGAAGGTAGAGGCAGCCTGGTGGGAATTAGGCACTGAATTCTTATTCCACCTGGCCTCAACCAGCCCCTGACTGTGGGTTAGCCATTTTCCCTCTGGGTTTCAATTAATCCCCTGTAAATGAAGGGGTTGGACCCTTACACCTCATATAGACCATAATTACATATTCTGTTTGGGAAGAGTTTCTAAAATATTTCCACAGAACTTCAGTTTGTGCAATTTATTGAGTTCACTCAGCTAGCAAGTGACAAAGCCAGCCCTCAGACACAGGTGTTGCTCTGAAGCTTTTTTTGCTTTAACCCCTGACACTATGATACTGCATATTATCACTGCCATATATCAGGTGAATTTCTCTCCTTGAGAAAGGAGAAAGGCCATCTCCTGAAGACCAGATATTTGGGGAAATTCTGCTGTTCCCAGTGTTCTGTCATAAAGAGTTCTGTGAGTTAAACATCTTGCAGCCACAGAACTTTAAAAAAAGAGATCAGAGATTAGACTACACTGAAATCTTACTTAGACACAACTACACATTCCTTTTCTGTGTAGTATTTGCTACTCTTCTTTAAAATGAGGGATTCAGTTCCAAGGCAAGAAAAAAGTTTTTAATAAATTTTTATTTTTATATTCAAGATAAAGCATATACACAATATGGAAATAAATAACTAGAAATGCTTTGG
Organism: Orcinus orca; assembly: GCF_937001465.1. Taxonomy (NCBI): domain Eukaryota; kingdom Metazoa; phylum Chordata; class Mammalia; order Artiodactyla; family Delphinidae; genus Orcinus; species Orcinus orca. The sequence continues at coordinate 60,695,211 of NC_064561.1, forward strand.
AAACTTTTCCATTTCCCCCTCAAACTCAGGTTTTTTTTAAACCTATGAGTCTTTTTTTTACTTCATTTTAAGAAATATGGCAACTACAATACCAAGAGGAAAAAGAACCACAATTTTGTACAGAAACAAACATACAGCCACCTCTGACCATAGGGTTTAGTTGGAGTTTTAACAGTAACACAAAAAGAGCACGAGAGACAAAAAGACGCTTCAACAGGTTTACTCAAACAGCTCTGCTCGAGAAGAAAAAGGCACAGATTTAAGGGCGTGACAGTGATGATTAAGAATATAGTAAACAGGGGCTCAGCCAGAAAGTGACACCTTATGAACTGCCTGGAAAAATGAACAAAATGAACTCTTTCCAATTCTCTGCCTTCATTAAAATGAATTTTTAAATTAAATTGTATAAACATATGATATAAAGTTGGTACTTAGGAAATATCTTTGTGTATTTCCTCTATGTACAAATCTTTGTATACAACTTCAATGTTCCTTATACATTTCCTATATACCAAAATGCGCCGGAGCCTCCCAACTGCATGCCGCAAGCCTCTGTGAAGCTCTCTGGCAGCTGGATGGCCCCAGCAGCTTACTGCCAGAATAGCTGGAAAGAGGAGGGACCAGTTAAATGTAGTCATCTTCAACAGGCTCTCCATTGACGTCACAATAGTGGATAAAAATTGCCACTACTCGCTGAAACACGCCCTTCTTCATCTGACGCATCTCTGAAATTTCCTCTCCTATTGTTTCCATACAGATGTCTGCAGACAGCTGCCCTTTCCTTCGAGGAGCATAGATGGTGCCTTGGAAATTAGAAAGAAAAGGGGAAACAAGATTATCAGAATCATTTGGAAAGCCACTCTGATTTAGCTGGTCCATGAGATATGCCTGTGTACTCTCATGCAGTGTAACTGATGTATGCATAGCTCATGGAATGGGTCCCCATCAGTTTGCTTATATACTCTGTTTGATGCCAAAAAGAGCACACATGATTAAAGGCCCAAGGTGAAAAATGTACCAGAGAGGTAAGTCATACATATATACATGTAGTTTATGAAATCGATTTCCTCCTAAAATATATATTTTTTAACTTCCTACAAATGGATATTCAAGGGTGCTAACACTTAGAAGAACTATATTCCAGAGTTCCTTCAAGTTCCCCCATCAAGTATCCACACCTAAATCATAAGTTCCCACATGCTACCCAACAAGAAGCAGCTCATAAGTAGCAGAATAATTAGTATAACGGGAACAGCTTTGAAACAATATAGTTGACCAAATTCTTCAATAAGGAGTAACAAGATTATAAACATTTAGGTAATAAAAAAATCTAGGTAGGACAATCTGTCTGAAGGAATCCTTTCCACCAACCTTCATATATCCCTAGTAAGTCAACTGGTTATCTATTGTATACATTTAGAGCTGTTTTTTTTTTTTAGCAAGGGGTGAACCAAACAATAACAAAAAGCAAAAACATTTATATGGGAAGTGATAAAACGCTGCGCCGCTCGTAACTCAGACAAAATACTAAGTATCTAACACCGTAGGATAACCTCAAACTAGAGAATAAAAATCAAGTCAGGACATAATTACTTTCTTCATCATCCTCAAAATCATATCTGGCAAAGCTGTTGGGTTCTGCTGCCCGTAGTGATCTCAACCAAGGGAAGTCAGAAATCATGGAATACGGCGCTCCATCCACAACACCTAAAAGAAGACAGATCAACAGTGCTACTGGGGTGGAAGTAACGATAGGGCCGAACGCTGTTAGTATTTTGAAAGCAGCATCAGATATAAATTCCAATTCTAGCTCTGCTACTATTTAGTCATGTGATTTTGGTCATCCTTTGCTTCCATTAAGCCTCAGTTTCCCTTTCTATATATGTGTACATATATATACACACAAAATAAAGAGGCTGACACAGGTTTCCTCAAGTCACTGCAACTTTCAAACTGTATAGCAAGTTTCAATTTTCTTTCACTTTTTGTGTTTCAATACTGCTGATTATTTTAGGGATGGTAAAGACTCATACAGGGAGAGCACTATTTATCTGGTCCCTGCTACCTGCAGATATTCAATATTCCCATTATTTTGACAAATTGTTAGGCTCCTACTCCAATCTTCCCTAAGACATGTCTCTCCATCTAATTAGTTAACAGTTATTTAGCTTTCCAACCATTTACAAATAAATGCTCACCTTCTAAAGTATAGATTTCTCTACCCCATGGGTACTTGGGATACTTCTTTAAGTCATCTTCACTTCGTGTGGCTTCTGGGAAGAATTCATACTTAATGAGCTCTCTGGAGGCAACAAGAAAAATTAAATAAAAATTATAAAACTGAAAATAATGTTGGGATGTAGGTTAGAAAGGAACTATCAAAATGTGTTATGCCTAGATTCTAATGAAGGTCTCAAACAAAATATTAAAATAACAAATGCATAAAAAGTCAAATTTTCTGATGATGTAAAACATCACAGTTTTAAGATCTTTAATATCTCTTTTCCGTGCTATAAGGCTAAAGGAATGAAACTAAATGTACATGTACGGTCTGTTCTTGTGATTCTTCTCTAAGTTTGAAAATAAAAAGTTACAAATATATATGTATGCATTTTAGTTTTAAGTCCTCATTTCCCTTTTTTTTTTCACATTACATTTCATGTTTCAGTGCCTGAAAAGCCCAGATGAAATCATTTAAAATAAAAAATAATTAGGATTTGTTGTTTCTGGGCATCCTTGCTCTGGGAACTGACTTAGAAGGTCGTCAGGGGCTGCAGATAACTTACTGGTTAATGTTTGCTATTGTGTCCATCCAGCTGCGAATGCGCACCTTGTTCCGGACATTGGGAGGGTTACTGAATTCATGGATAATACAGATGTGATAGGGGTAGGGACCACTAAATAGCTTCTGCTCCAACGTTAGTGTGTCCACCTGTGGAAAACACGAGAGAGAGGATTTTGGACCAAGGAAGAGAATGCCTTAGAAATCTATCTCCTAGGGCTTGAACAATCTTTCCTTGGGACCTCAGTTTTTAAATCTCTGGCTGATTTGAAAATCAAAGAGTCACATTCCACCCTGAACACAGCTTGCCATGCTAGGGATGAGGCTTAGCAAATTCAACTGTTTAGCAAGCTCAGCAGTTTACATCTCACTGTTATATAAATGTGAATTAAACCAGAGAATCCAGATTCAGGTAACTGATCCCAGCAATCCACTTCCGAATATATCCTTTACAGGTTTAAATTTTGACTGCAGTATAGAACTGTGAATGTGTAGTACCATATACCCCATTCTAACTGGACTAATGTCCATTCCTAAAGACAGAACACACTTCCTTGCCCCCTTGTAACCTTTGTTCACATTGCTTTCTTCTCATGGAATGCCCTCATCCCTATTTTACTTACGAAATCCCACTTTGTCATCCTAATGACATATATGTCTACCCCCTTCGTGGAAAGGCAAACTTCTCAAGAAGGATGATGTCCTGTGTTATTTTTCAGCCCCAGCAAATTATAAACACTCAACAAGCAATCTGTGTGTTGAAATGATTCTTTTGAGGCCAGGTTCAAACATTGACTGCAAAGGTTCATATTTCCTTTAAACCTTCTTTTGACATCAAGCACAGAGTCTTACACACAATGTTACTCTTTTTTCCCCTAGTTTTATTGAGAAATAATTGACAACACATCACTGTATACCTTTAAGGTATACAGCATGATGTTGTTGGGTTTTTTTTAACATCTTTATTAGAGTATAACTGCTTTACAATGGTGTGTTAGTTTCTGCTTTGTAACAAAGTAAATCAAGCTATACATATACATATATCCCCATATCTCCTCCCTCTTGCGTCTCCCTCCCACCCACCCTATCCCACCCCTCTAGGTGGTCACAAAGCACCGAGCTGATCTCCCTGTGCCATGTGGCTGCTTCCCACTAGCTATCTATTTTACATTTGGTAGTGTATATATGTCCATGCCACTCTCTCACTTTGTCACAGCTTACCCTTCCCCCTCCCCATATCCTCAAGTCCATTCTCTAATACGTCTGTGCCTTTATTCCCGTCTTGCCCCTAGGTTCTTCATGACCTTTTAAAATTTTTTCTTAGATTCCATATATATGTGTTAGCATACAGTATTTGTTTTTCTCTTTCTGACTTACTTCACTCTGTATGACAGTCTCTGCGTCCATCCACCTCACTACAAATAACTCAATTTTGTTTCTTTCTTTGGCTGAGTAATATTCCATTGTATATACGTGCCATTTCTTCAGCATGATGGTTTGATTTACATATATTGTGAAATGTTTACCACAATAGGTTCAGCTAACAGCCATCATCTCATAGATACTTTAAAACGTTTACTATTATAATAATGATGATAATAGTAACAGCAACTATCATATGATTGCTTACTACATTCCAGCAACTATTCTAGCACTTAACATGTATTAATTTAACCATCACAGTAACAGCAGGTTTTTATTCTTCTAATTTTAGAGATGAAGAAACTAAGACATAGAAGTTAAGTAATCTGCTACAGGTCAGTGAACCAGAACTGGAACCAGGAAGTCTGAAACCAGAGTCTGTGCTCTTTACCACAGGCAACTTTTAATAAGTATAAAACTTGCTGTATAACAACTCCCCTCATCATATAACTTGCTAAAAGCCCACAAAAATCTATCAGAAAAGCACTGATGAAGAAGATTGGCAAGGTAGTCTAGGCTGGTTAAAAAAACTCTGTAGAATCTAAAGAATCATTACTGTGGGTTCAGCAAATGAATAAAAGCCAATTTCAAAAAGGCTGAACACTAAAAAATATCACTGCAATATGTGATCACCAAAAAGAAGCAGAGCTCATTACCTGCTGCATGGGGCGTAGGTATATGATACGGTTTCTCTCAGGAGGCATCCTTAGTATCTGGTCTAGGACCTGATCCATATTCAGTTTCTTGCACTGTGCATAGTCAAATCGGTTTACAATTGGTGCATTTTCTACTTTTAAATGTTTCAGTACCCTGCACCTGGTAGCTACAAAATGAAAACAATGGTAAGCTCTACAGATAATTTATACAAAATTATAGAGCAACATATAACCTATTTGGAATCCTCTTTGGAGGACTGGCATACCTTTTGTTAGCATAAAATATTGCAGATGTAAACATCTTTAACATAGGTCAAGTACTAGTGCAAAGGACAACTGACAGTCATCAAAATGACTTGAAAATATGATTCTGTCCTGTTCAAAAGAAGGCAGTCACCCTCATGCTAGAAGGGAGATACCTTTTCCTATCTAAGATGTTACTGGCAAGAAATTCAAGTTCCAGAGAATGAGTTGCCTAAATATAGGGATTGTTTAGGAAATACATATTGAAGAGAATGAATGACGGCAACTACTGAATTATACAATTTTATGGGTAATGGTTCCTGGGATAATTCACATACGTTATCTTACATTCACCCATAGGAAATGAGCAGTGTTGATTTTAATTCTTACCTCAGGTATAAAACCAGAACCTTAAAAAAAAAAAAAAAAAAAAGACCCAGAAATATTTGGATACTTCGGTCTAAAGTTGTACAGTCCAATGTGGTAGCCACTAGCCACCAGTAGCTATTTAAATTTAAATTAACTGAAGTGTAATAAAATTAACAATTTAGTTCCTCACACACTAGTCACAGTTCAAATGTTCAACAGTCACAAACAGCCAGTGGTTACCATATCGAACAGTACAGATACGGAACATTTCCATCACTGCAAAAAGTTCTGTTGAAAGTGCTGGTCTGAAACATGATTAAATATTCTTCCCATTTAACATACAAAATATTGAGGTTATAGAGAAAAGTAATTGTGATATAACAGACACATTTAACTACAACAGTATACCAACTTCAGAAAATTATCCCCTTCCTTTTTTTTAATCTCACATTTCAATCTGATCCAGTTTTTACCATAGATTTCAACCTGGTCCAACTCAAGAGACAGAATCAGATCAAAGATATTCTATCCATAAGGCCAACATGCCTGACCTTTTAAACATTTCATAAAAGACATGTTCTGTAACATCCTTGATCCAAATGTCATCATCTTACTGAGCAATCTAGCCCTGTAATTTTGATGTTTGAACACTGACCAAGTCTTATGCCTTTCAGACTCATTTTCTCCTGTGACACGGCAGGAGGAAGAGGAAGCAGTGCTGGGGACGGGAAAAGAGGGAAGAGAGGACTAGATGGCGATAAGGGTTCAGTGGTTCCCTGCTGTAAAACCAGACTTGGCTAAGGTCAGTTCTAATCTCATTTAGTCATCTCATCCACCGTTAACAGACAACCCATCCATCAGTGGGTGTCCAGGGACTGAGCTTCTTATCTAAGATCTTCTGTCCCACAATAAGCTGAGCTAAAAAGTTTGGTTTAAGGAGAGAAGATTGGGCCTGAGGCCATGTGATCCACCACTAATGTTAAAGAAGATATAGAGAGAATCAGCAAAGTCAAGTGCAGAGGTAAAAACCAGTCAGATTCTCAGAGAGCTCAGAATAGAGACAGGAATGAGAAGTTAACCAGCAGAGTCCGAAGGTAGAGTCTCAGACCTCAGAGAGTAGAGTGCTGACACACTGAAAGCTCTTATGCTAGTCTGGGCTCTGCTGTTGGCTATGATCTCTGAGCTTTTGAAAGACCCCCATTCCATTTTAGGGGGACACTTCAACATGAGATAAAGTACCACCTTGTAAGGGTAAACACGGGGTTTGGGGTCCCCATGTCTGGAGTCTTCTAGAATTCAAGAGAGAGGTAGTGCTTAAATTTGTTTTATCTCTCCTTTTTGGGATTTTCCTAGTTTATGACAAAATGTTTGGTAAGGATTTCCTTGTTTTGTTTACTACCAGTATTGGAGAAGTGCAAAAAATAGAAAGCCCCTAAATATTTTTTTGCCATACTAATACTAATGAACATTTACTAGGCTTTTACTAGAGGTCAGACCCTCTACTGTGTTTATGTGTAGGTACATACATCCACATATACACACATGTGTGCATGTATCAACCACTCCATTTAACCTTCACAAATGCTTTATAAGGTAAGTAAAATTATGTATACTTCACACACTGAAAAAAATGAATGCAGAATATATATAAACTGCACAAGGCAAGGAACAAGTCAGTTCTTCATAATTTTATATGGATAGGTATCAAAAATATAAATTTGAGTAATAATGGAAAAATAAACAGATCATGTATGAGACATATTATGTATCTAAAAATTTAAAAACTCACACAAAATAATACCCTATCATTTGTTCAGAGGCAAATATGTCTATAAAAAAAGACATGAAAGATAGACTGAAAGGACATAACGTTAAATACCTGACTACAGGTGATGGGAGCCGATGCGATTGGCAATGAGGGAGAAATGGGACTGAAAAGAAAAGTGAGGCTTGGACTAAGGATAATGTGCCATGAACTGAGGTTATGATTGATGATATCAATCAAATCCAGTGCAGTTAAGCACTTACAGCTCAGTCACTATTCCCCCCTCCTCCCAAAACATACATAAAACATGTCAAATATCACACAGCTAGAAAATAGCAAAGACAGGATTCGAGGTGAGGTCTACTTGACTCCAAAGCCCATATATGCTGTTAACTTAACCTCTGTCAGATCAGGTTGTAATTATCATTTGGAGGAAACTGGAGGAGAGGCTATATATTAAAAGATGAACCAAGGTTCTGCACATGGTCCCTTGTAAATACAATGGGATAATTAGTTGAGACCTACAGAATGAGGACAGAATTAGAAAAATATAATAATGATTCTTTTGAAAAAGTAATATAGTAATGTTACTGTAGTATTTATGAGACTTTAATGCTTTAAACTCAATCATGATGCTCTTGTATGACATGGGCCTAAATACATACCATGGATAAACATCATCTTGGGACAGTCTTTCAGCACTAGATCTGTGATTCCACAGTTGGTCATAGTGACTCCAACAAGATTTTTGGATTTTAATACAAGGACCTACAAGAAGAAAAATTTAAAAGATGTATCTTCCTGTACTTTCTTTCTTTCTTTTTTTTTTTAAAGCTTAAGTGTTTTCACTGGCACAAGTGAGAAGCAACTACTACCAGTCTCTTTAGGGCAAAGAAACTATGTAAAGATGGGAACTTTAGTTCCTTTACATTATTCAGGAACTTGGCTGGACCAAAAGGTAAGCAAGGATTTTCTCCTTCACCTGCACATGGTCATCCTCAATCACAGGATCACTGGTACTGGTGGACTTATCTGCTGTCCGCTTCCGCTTCATGGCATGACGTGGCTTTGTTTTGGCAACCTCTAAAAAAGGCGAGAGGAAAATCCAAATTTTAGCCTTGCTGTCTTTCCTTCAAAGAGAGCACATTCAACTGCATATGTATGAACTCCACCAAGGAAACTCTCAATTCTACTACTTGGTTCCCAAAGGAATACAGTCAGACTGCCATTTCCAATTGCCTCTTCCAAAACAAGATCACCTTCCGCTGTCTCAAACATATCAACATCAAACATAACACTGCGCTCTTCACACCTGGCCCATTCCAACAGTCTAATCAACATTCTCGTCTCTAGGCACTCAACCCATCCTAAATACTACTGGTAGATTAAACGTACCACTTTCCTGCTAAACAACGTTAAAGCATTGACTACTACTGCTTAGTGAATACATTTCAATGCCTGACATTTGGAGCTATGCTTTAGCCCCAAATGTTCTCAATTTTATTCTATACCATATCCTAGTCATCTCCCATTGCCAGTGCCTCTGAAGCCATTAATTGTTTTAGCTTTTTCTGCCCAGAATACCATTCTTGACTTCACTTTTTGAAATACTACCCATCCCTGAAAGGTCCAGCTTAAATGCCACCTATTCTAATAAGTCACTTGTATCCCCAAACATCATATATGGTTCTGTAATTCCCTGTATATCTGTTTTATTTCTCCATTTAAACTAAAAGCTCCCTGAAGACAACATCATTGTCATTTCATCTTCGTATCAATGTCAGCCACTAACAATGAGCTAAAATGAACATTTATTGAATGAACTGGCACTCAACAGTCACTGAATGAATGAATGTATCATAGATACGTCAATGTAATAACAATAACAGCAAATATTTACTGAGTGCTTACTGTGTATCAGGCACTTTTCTCAGGGTTTTACTTGTATTAACTAATTTAATCCTTTTAACAGCCCTCTGAGATAGATTATTCTCTTTATTTTACAAATAAGTAAACTGAGACATGGGAAGGGAGAACAGTTTGCCAATGTATTTATCAGTATGCTAGAAAACCTGCAATCATTTACCTGCCAAACTCTGCCTAGTATGGCCCTAACTCATTTACTAGTACTGTTCTAAAACGTTATAGTTTAATTATAAAAACAAATATTATGTTGATATTATTTAAATACAAGTTCTAAATTCATCTCAAAAACTTAACAAGCACATACATATTGCAAGACAAGACACTAAAAGTCACTGTCTTCATTTTGAGAGTCACTCTGTAGCAGAGCATATATCGAATGAAAAAAGGTTGACCTTTACGAATTAAATCCCACCATACTGCACACTGCTACTACTACTAGATTACAGGGTTACCACTTGGTTAACTCTCTCACTTCAAACATGAAAGATTACAAAGAAAGATAGGGAAACGAGGTACAAATACTACAAATTCCCAAAGGCTTTGAGTTAGACAGGGACTCTAGAGATCTAGTTCAAGTGTTTGTTTATTTTTTTCTTTTTTTCAATACACCAGAACCCTTTCCTCCACCATTCGAAATCTTTGTGAAATCTTATTATGCAAAACAATTGAAAGCAGCTAATTTGGTTGAAGCCTAAAAGGGAGCCCAAGAGTTTTATCCATCAAACTTTCTCCAAGGACCCTGAACCCAAGCAAAACACTGGGTTTCTGGAAGAGAAAACTACTGATCTAGGTGACCCACTGGAGGCCACCTTCCACAGTATTCCTGAAGGAGCTTCATGAACAATCTATTTTCACCGACAAGGAATCTTCTAACAGCAGCCACCATTTCATACAACAGCCAAAATTCATACTCCTGTTACAACCAATAATAGGTCCTGGTTCCCTCTCCCGGTACCACAAAATGAAGACAAACAAAAACAGGTCTGTTTCCATCCCTTCATCACAGTGTTCAAATAAGAATCTTCTATTAGCATGCTCCTTCTATGCTCCAGTTTTCAGCCTCTCACCTTCATGGGTTGCTTCCTTCCCCTACTCCTTAACTGATCAGAATATGGGATTCAAAGCTAAATTTCCTGCCCTCCTGAGTACCCAAACTGGCAGTTTGTTTTCTAAGAAAAGTTTATAAGACTAAGTCACACTTTATATGTAGATAATCTTGAAAAACAAATGCTTCCCAATGTAAAAAGAAAACAGAGTTCATTGTGTTTGTTATTTCCTTATGTCTCCCTCTGTTTATTAGGGACAGTAAATCTTTGTTTAGGGACAATCCTTAATGATTTCATACATCCACCAGCATCAACATACCTCATATGATGGCTCCTACCACTTATTAAGTTCACAATTATTCACTGAGCCCCATACCATGTAAGACATTGTGCTAGAAGCTGGGAATATAATGGTGACCAAGCAGACACTGTCCCTGACCTCATGGAGCTCATAGTCTACTGGAAAAATAGACATTAAAACACGGAATTACAACACACGGTGTAGTTGACATTAGCAAAGATGCTACAGAAACACAGAAAAGCAGACCAATCCAGTCATGGGGTGTCAAGGAAAGAGGTCAGGATTCATGAGAACCATATCATATTCATCTTAAGTGCTATTCTTTGACAATCCAATTAGTTATTTTTGTGATATTTATTTTATAAAGTATTATACAATGAGGGTAAAAGGAACAACTTAGAGGCATTTATTCCCAAAACAGGAAATCACAAGACAAATAACTACTTCTAACACGGTTTTAACACTATGTAAGGCCGTATATCAAAAACCAAATTAAAAACTCAAATATTTTCTTTGAAGGGATTAAAAAAAATCCATAACAATCAAGTTCGTTCCTTTATTAGTTTGGATTTACCTCCTTAAAACTTTTAAAGCACAATGGCCAACAGATATCAAAAACATGCTAGATTAAAAATAACAGGTTGAAAGCCACCCAAATAACTTGTTCTTCTTTCCAAAAGAGACCTGGATAATTTAAAAATCAGCAGTTTGACATTTCTCCAGAAAAACTGTTATTGAAAGTAAATGGACATTTGTATTGTGTTTAAAAATATTGGCAAGTAATTTACCTACCATATACACATGAGCTACATACATTAGAAGTCTTCTCAAATTGGGAAAAAAAAATCATTAAGACAACAGATATAATTAACCTTAAAAAGTAAAAAGCACTACATAAATGAATTTTTTTAAAAAATTCTAGAAAATTATTTAACCTAAGAAAAGGTTCTGGTCATGAAACAAGTCAGAAGAAAATGACAAAGGGAACAGCAGAACATAAGGCAAAGAAGATGTTAACCCCCCTCCCCCCAATATGGTTAATGTGAAGGACCCATGTTAAAAACAAAAACAAAACAAAACCCACCAAAACAGTAACAACTATAAAACTTTACCAAGACACATAAGACAAAATAGTCCCTAAATAGGAAGACTCAATGCTGTAAAAATGACACTTATCTTTTCAGTCAGTCAATGTAAAGGAATTGCAAACACAACACAAGAAGATTTGTTTCTGAAACTTGACAAAATTATTATAAAATAAAACTATAAAAATAAATGATAAATGCATGTCTAGCCAAGAAAATTTTGCGAAAGAGTAATGAAAGAAGACAGAACACTGGAACAGGACAGCATGCCCAGAGATAAACCACACTATGGTCAAAGTACATGATAAAAGAGCATTTCAAAATGACATACGGATGGATGTCAATAAATAGTATTGAGACAACTTGGTGACAATTTGTAATAAAAAATAAAATTAGTTCCCACAGATTAAGATAAAGAACTAAACTAAGATAAACAAATAAATGAATAAAAGAATGAGAAGATGTGAACAATTATCCGAGCCGGGGTAGGGAAGGCTTTCCACAGCATAAAAATAATGAAATCACAAAAGTAAACATGTAGATCTGACTTAACAAATATGAAAAACCACGCAACAAAGGGTGTCATAATGAGGTGTTTCTGTTTAATGGATACAGACTTTAAGTGTGGGAAGATGAAAAAGTTGAGACAGATAGTGGTGGTGGTCCCACAACAATGCGAATGTACCTAATGCCAATGAACTATATACTTCAAAATGGTTAAAATGGTAAATCCTATGTTACGTATAAAGAGATAAACCATTTAAAATTCAAGCTGGGAAAAGTATTTTCATCATGGCAGAACTGATGTTTGCAAAGCATAATAAAATCTGCAAATAAAACTCATATACTTTAATATGAGCTTAGGCTACTATGATAATTAGCACATAATTAATTAATATCTCCTATGTATCTTATGAAAGCTTGTTTTTGTTAGTTTAGCTCCACATGATTCAATCAGCTCTGTTTATTGCAATAGCAGATAAAAGGAACTCTATGTACTGGGTGCTGATTTTAAGATTTTTAAATTGAGTAAGGTTTAGAGAAAATAAAATATTATTATTCATTGACAGGTATTCATGACTTAGTAAAGGCAGGAGAGATTATTTAAAACTAAGATCAGAAATATAAACAGGATTATAATTAAGGAATGTGTTACCCCCGCCGAACCCCATGCCTCGGCATACACCTAAATGTTATTAATGAAATTATATACATATATGTGTCTTGAGGATATCTTCACCAAAATGATTCTCAGCTAAACTACCTGCTTTACTTACCTGCTTTTCTCCTGGCAAGCCTAACTGGCAGCAAAACTAGCCTTTGGGAAAAATTACTCAACGCTACAGAGGCAAGTGGAGGGGGGGCACCCGCACGCCGGGCTCCCCCAGGCCCAGCGACTTCCAGTCCTTACCTTTCAGCTAAGGTTTTAAAACTGCACTAGGAGTTAAGCCTCTGCAGTGTGGGACGGGAGCAGAGTTTACATACTGGGAGTGAGACGTGGGACTGGCACTGTATATAAGGTCAGTACACACACACAGTCGCACTCTTCTCAGAAGCTTAACTCTCTGTGCCTCTCCTGGCTGGTATTTTACAAGCTGTTTTACGTGCCACCCCCGCTCCCCACCCCCACCCCGTCACTGAAAGTGAGCTCAAAATCTGTATGAGCGCAGAACCCCAATGTAGAAATCAATTTGCCCAACTGGCTTAATGTAAGAAAACTTATGGAAGGAGCAAATGCCCTTCTCAAGTCCTAACCTGCAGTAGCTAATCCTGGCAGCATTGTCATACCTGACTCAGATACCAGCGGTACATGGGAGAGTCTGCTCCTGGCCCTTGTTAGGGGCCTCCGAGGGTAGTCTTCATTAGACTGCACGTCACAGCTCTCAGGCTGGGAGCTCCCCCTCCTGTCCTCACCTGTAGCCCCAGAGCCACTCCCATTAGTCCTCTCATCATGTGCTGGGCCTGAAGACCCCCCTGGTGGCAGAGTCCTAAAGGAAAAGGCGGATCTCGTACCATCCGGGCCATTCACAACACAGGCTCGGCTGGTTGAAGGACGTTCCTCATCAGAACACCTGCTAGTTCTCCTTTGGGATTCCTGGGGCCTGTGACAGCAGCATCTGGGGCAGACAGAACTCTCTGCATCTCCCTCCTCCATGGCCTCAGAGTCCTCTGACCCACCGGGGGAGCAGACACACTGCCTGGACACATCCACTTCTGTAGGGCTAGGCTCGGAAGAGCCGCTGCTGTTCACCGTCCTTACAAAGTCGGGGCTTTGAGAAGCAGTGCTGTGCGAGCTGGAGTTCCCCACTGTGCTGGCGGTGGTGCTGCTGCAGCTGGGATAAACATCCTTGTTTTTTTTCTTTTCAGGAATATCCCTAGCTGCTTTCATATCGGCTTTGATCTGCTCACTGGTGACCTGACAGCCTTTCTCACAGCTGCTTTCCTCGAGGGGAAACTGCTTCGACTGGCCCATCTGATGGGAGTTGTACCTCTTTCGAAGTGGAGTCTTGCCTTTTCCACTTACTGCTTACAGAAAAAGAAGAATGGCCCGAGGAAAAGAAAAGATTTCAGTACAAATTCTGGACAAAAGGCAAGAGTAAATCTGGAACAGGAAACAATGTAAACTAATTTTCCTAAAGTATAAATGGTGACCACATCACTCAGCTGCTCACAAGTTCTCTATGGCTCCCTAGTGCCTACCTGGTTAATACTCCTTAGCTCAGCCTTCAAGGCTTACTGTGACCTAACTGAAAACTAACTTTCCATTCTTGTCTTCCCTATAAACATTCTACACCCCAGTCCAAACTTTTCTTTGAATATATCTCTGCCTTATTACCTTGGAGCCTTTACTCTCATCAATCCTTCTGCTTTGGACCTCTGTCCAATCTCTTTTGCACCCCACCCCAAAGCAAGTGCAGTATATGCCCTGTAATATTGTTATCTATGTTTCTGACCTGACTCTTCAGCCAGACTACAGAGAGAGAGAGAGACAGAGAGACAGTGAGAGAGAGGGACACAGAGAGAGAGAGAGAGAGAGAGAGAGAGAGAGAGGTATCAAGACTTATTCATCTCACCCCTCACAGCACCTAACACAGTACCTGGGGCACAGTAAGCCTCAATGAATATACAAAGGAATACTTAAATAATGTTTTGTCTGACTGACAGAAGATCTGGTTTCTAAATTCAGAAACTAAACTTTCTAGGAAACATCAGGTTAGTCAGCTGGTCACATTACTTTTCCTAAATTTCAGTGTCCATTAAAGCTCTTTCAATCACAGTGTAAAGATATCTGAATTTCTTAAAAGGAATAAAATGAGAATTGAGTAATCAGTCAGTGGTTAGTAAGTTATTCCAAGTCTAAAGAACTGAGCTTACCATACACTGAAGTGTGTATATATTTCAGGTTCAGTGTTACATGTATACAAATGTATACTAAACATTCAGATACATTAATGAGTAGGGTACCCAAGGAAAAATAAGTAGACAATTTTAAAAAACCTCATCCTTTGCAGAAAGTGGTAAGTATACGGTTCTGGGAAACAGAAGGGAAGACAAGGAAAGAAGTATAAATCTAAAAGTTAAGAGAATTACAGTTTCTTGGTGAGGCAAATGGCAGAAGGTTGTTGACTGGATTTAAAGGGAGACAAGGGATTGTAAGAACATACTTTAGGACTTCCTCAAGCACCAAACTAGCCACCAACATTTGCTAAACACAACTGGACAGATTACCAACTGGGGAATGGTTGTTTTTCACTGCTCTGGATGACTCAGTTGTCATCTTTTATGTGACGCACAGGCCCCTTGCTAATCCCTGATACTCTGATGCCACAACTTCCTAAAGCCTCCACTGTGGGACTGACAATCCTCACATCTTCTCTTCCCTGAGCCCCAATTCCACAATATTCTTATTGTGCTGCACCTGCCCTTGATAGCACCACCCAGATTTTCCTCTCTTGCTTGGGCTGCTGCCTTTCTTGCCTCCTGTCACATTTTGTAAGGATATGTTAACTGCACCACAAGCTGTGGCAGGGACACCATTATATAAAGGCCAGTGTGTCTGTTCTCATGGTGACTCTCACTAGCAGGTCAGAGTAAGACACAGTCTCTCACCTGATAATTCCCTGGACTGTACAGACTCTCCGGTTTTTTCTTCACGCTCAGAGAAACGCCGGGCACCATTCTTAGGAATCCAGACTTCTTGGAGTTCTAGACTGTCTTCCTCATCATCACTCTCTGAGTCATGGACAGTAATTGGGGTTGGTTTTACTACACGCTGAAGACCGCTGGGTCCTAAAAGAAAGAGCACAGGCGTAACAGTCACTTTTTGCCCAACAAAGGGTCTCACTCAAAGTACTGTTTCCAGGGATCTGGGCTCAGAGATGCTTTGGCTCTATGCAGCCTCCCTGATCACTCATTTTAATGAGCATATACTTGGATAAGACACTGAAAACACGTTAATTCTAAAGTAAACATTAAGTATGATTAATATACCACCCAACATTATATATCTCTGAAGGAAAATTAAAGTAGAAGAGCATATGGCATCTCCCTTCAGGATCTTCACTGTTTGAAACAGTCACATAATCATCCTAAAAATAATCAAAATAAGAGTCATAATAAAAAATTTAAAAAAATAGAGTCATAATAATCATTTAAAAAATAGGCTAGATATTTTCCTAATTTTGCAAATGTATGAATGAAAGCAAAGCAAATGAAGATGAGCCTCTGACACCTATGGGACTGGTGAGAACTCTGCATTCTTTAATTAAGTATAGGTCTAATGCATTGGATGTCACAGACATGTTCTTGAAAGGCTAGATGCATGTTACAGTTTGCTTATTTGATTATATTTATGTCAAAAATGTTTTATCTTCTTGGCATTACACATTGTAAACCTTCAGCTCTTACAACCCACTTTTGACTGATATCTGCTCCATCAATAAAATGTAAGCTCCAAGGAACCTTCCCTGTCTTTTCCCTGTCACACTGTACAATGCCTAGCACAGAGCAGGCACTCAATAAATATTTGTTGAATAAGTGACTGCATCTGTAAGACACTTAAAACAAGAGTAGTTAAAGAATATGTTCAATTCAAAGACAAGGCAGCATCTGAACAGACCAGGAGTGAGAAAACTTGAGTTCTCATCTCAATTCTGTCCTTTGATCAGTAGCTGAGTGGTCTTGAGTAAATCATTCCAACTTTTGAAAGAATATTAGTTTCCCCATCTGTAAAGATGAAAGGTTATATTAGGTAATCTTTATGTACTCTATGACTCTTAGCCTGCCGTAAGTGACCCAGTGGCAAACTAGACTAGATCTTGGTCTGTTTATTAAATCAACCTCTCCACTGCTCCTTCTCCCCACCAAAATGAAGGGAGAGGACAAGCAGGATATTTAATCAGGGTGTTTATTTTCCTAGCTATAATTTGAGTGCTTGCTTTCTCCACACACACGCACACACACGCACAAATATGCACGTGTGTACAACAATATAGAAAGAGGAGTTGCTGCCACAGTTACAAAAAAATCAAAACCAAACTTTAATAAGACATGTATACACATGCGCAGCAAGAACATCAAAATGTAATACAGGCCTCGTCAAAAATAAGCAGCATGTAACACATCATTAGCTGAAATGCTGAAAAAAATAATCGTTCTCAGTGTTTTACTTTCTTCATTAGAGTCAGGCCTAGTTTTCAGAACCATGAACGTGGGAAGTCACACACTTTACCTGCTTGTTCCTCGTCGACGTCCACAGGAATAACTGCCTGACTGTGAGCTGGAGCCTCATGCTCACTCTCAGCCGTCACCTCTCCATCTTCTGGAACCATGTCTTCCATCTCGTTCAGTGCTTAAACAAAAATAATCACAGTCAAAATAAAACCAGGAGATGTCTAAAACAACCACAATGGCAGGCAAAACTGTGGCACCCTTGAGAAATGAACAGCCTCATGATCATTAGGCCCATTCAGAAAGAATATCATGTAATTGTGCTTCATTATGTCAACATCAATAAGGAGTGTCCAATTCTATAGGAGGGGAGATCACACATGGGAAAGGATCACTTGGTAGAGAAAGTCCATCATTTTAAGGTGAAAGCAGGGAGAAAGGCACCGCTGAAAGAAGAAAGCACCTGTTCATTCCTGAAGATGTTACCAGGGATGGCTTATGAGGCAACTGTTTGTCTCCCTCTAAGCTATTTGCCTGATGGCAGTGAGAGCCAGCTACTGGAAGACCTTACAATCATCTTGTAAGCAATTAGTCTTATAGTATCTGCCAGTTGAATCAGGATGCATTCATTGAGCAGGCAAGCTCAAATTGTGTATTTCTTTTCCTGCTCTCTAGAGATTGCATCATTTTTGGCTAATGTGTGGCAAGGATTATTAAACACTAAGTATATATTTAATATTTTAATATCACTCAAATGTTTTATTTGCATCTAAGTCTTCACTAGAGTTATTAGTGCCTATCAGTGAATGGGAACGTTTATATTTTCCCCAGATGATAAGCACAGTGAACAATATCAGACTGATAAGCTTCAATCACTTTACTACATCTTCTTAAGATACAACGGTCAGTTTTCTACGAGGATCCTAAATAAAATAATTCCTGGCTTTGCCAGCTTTGTACAAGATTAAATCCAAATCCCTCAAGTCAGTATTCAACCCAGTACCCTCTTACTACCTACACCTAGGCTTGGGTTCCTGGTCCCAGTTTCAGTCAGGACAATACCAATACTGTCCTTTACATTTATAGCTCGGCCAGGACCCAGAGGGCAGCAGACTGTGTTTACCCTGTGCACCACTCAACACCTTCGGGTGCTCAACACTACTGCTGTGAAATCAACCAACCATCTGAATGAAATGAATAAACCAACACAGAAGAAAACAAGATCCTGTTCCAGAAAGAACTAAAGAATCTACAGAATTTGTAAGTAGACAGGACAAATTCATACAGTCAACAAAGAAACAAGATAAAAATATGAGTAAGCCAGAAAGATACCACTCAGATAAATGCCACTGGAATATACAGCAGAGAAGTCTGAGATTTCAGGGGGACAGTGGGGTTTGCTTTGGTCTTAAATATACACAACAGTACATTCCCCCTCATGTTTAGCCTCCCATCCCAAATTTTTGCCCAGCCCTAGCCCTCAATAACTACACTTTATTTAGGGCCAAAAAGAGAACTCACCTTGTTCGGAAACATTACATGATAAAAGCCAATCAATTTGCTTCTTTCATTCAACAGTGATTATGAACAGCGGCTAGTAATTAATGTGTACATACTCTATGTCTGGCTCTATGCTAAATGCTCTTATATACATTACCATATTTATTTCTTATAGCAATCTTACGAGGGTATTACTACTAGCCTCATTTTTGCAGGTGAGGAAACTGAGGCTTAGAAAGGTTAGTAATTTGCTAGGATTTGGAATGAGGTCTGTTTCCAGAGCCTGCTACAATACAGGGATGATGAATAGATGGGAAATTTATAGTCCCTGCTCTCAGAGAATGCACACCTTCGAGCAGAAATGTTAGACACACAGAATAAGGTCAGAATATACTCATTAAGTGCTAGAACAGTCCAAGTAAGGGGGACATGGACAAAAAAGCAGCAGTTAATTCTCCTGTTCGACAGGGAAGGTTTCACTGAGTTGGGGTGACATTTCATATATACTAGGAAGCACATTACATTTTCCAGAAGAGTAAGTAGCCCAGTGATAAAAAGAACAAGAGTTTGTGTTGAGATGAGGGTATGAAAGAGAAAAGAAAGCTAAAAAGGTAGTCTGGGTCCCAGATTGTGAAAAGCTTAGAATTGCTTCTTATAGGCAGAGGGAACCACTGGAACAGTACTTTCTTATATCTACGTGATAAGGTTTTCCAAGGCTGTTGAGCAACTGCATTTTAGGTTGCCACAACAACCTGTGGAAATATTTAATATAATATCTCAAGGTTATTTTAAACTAACTTCTTTAATTGTATCCATTCATTTGAATATTTATTTAGCACCTACTACAATGTGTTACTGTTCCTAGGTGCTAAGAAACAGTGGTAATATTCAATATCTCTATTTTCATGGAGCTTATTCCAGTTGAGGAAGGAAAAAAAATTTTTAATCAACAATAATGAAAATATCAGAAAATAATATCTTATGTAACAAAATTAAAAGAGGATGATATAACAGAATGAATTGGTGACAAAGTGGTAAGGTGATCAAAAGGTACAAATTTATAGTTACAAAATAAATATAAGTCATGGGAATATAATGTACAGCATGGTGACTATAGTTATTCATATGTATTGCATATTTGAAAGTTGCTAAGAGCAGATCTTAAAATTTCTAATCACAAGAAAAAAACGTTGTAACTATGTATGGTGATGGATGTTTACGAGACATCCTTACTGTGATCCTTTTGCAATATATACAAACACTGTCAATTATACCTCAATTGAAAAAAGAAAAAGATTAAGGTGGTAAGGAAAGACAGCTCTGAGGTTAACATTTAAGCTAAGACCTGAATATCAAGAAGAAGCCAGCCATGCAAAGATGGAGGGAGGGACATTCTAGGAAGAGGCAGCAGTTGGCGACAGCTTGGCACATTCATGCATGGTGTGTGAGGTGGGAAGTAGCACAAGGTGAGGACAAGCCAGATCATGTAGCACTTTATGGCCCAAATCAAGAAACTGGATTTTTTTCTAAGGCAATGCATAGCTACTGGAAAGTTTTAAGAAAGGGAGTAACACTGTCTGGTACATGTTTTTTAAAAACTGCCCTGGCTGCTCTAAGAACTAATTTTACTTTGAAAGCTGTTAAAACATTTAGGTAAAAAAGGTCTGGTGCAGGGCTTCCCTGGTGGCGCAGTGGTTGAGAGTCGGCCTGCCGATGCAGGGGACACGGGTTCGTGCCCCGGTCCGGGAGGATCCCACATGCCGCGGAGCGGCTGGGCCCGTGAGCCATGGCCACTCGGCCTGCGCGTCCAGAGCCTGTGCTCTGCAACGGGAGAGGCCACAGCAGTGAGAGGCCCGTGTACCGCAAAAAAAAAAAAAAAAAAAAAGGTCTGGTACAATGAGGAAGGAGAACGTAGATGGATTGGGGAGATGTTTTAGAGACAGTCAACAAGACTCGCTAAAGGACTCGATGTTGGGGAGTGCAGGTAGGTGCAAAGAAAGGATGATGTCTCAATAGATGTCTCTGGTAATTAAATGAGATGATGCTACCCTTGGGCTAGGGAAAATGCAAGTGATTCTTGGTTTTGATTTTTTTTTCTTTGTTTCAAAATATTTTATCATTGGGCAGTACATCTTTTTCAGAACAATTTTAAATTACAGAAACGATGTAAGCTATCTTTTAATTAAGTATCAATGTTTACTAAATATTCTGTTCAGGAGAAATGTTATTTCAGTTGTAAAAAAATCCTGTTACCAAATATAATCATAAACCTTAATGGATCTGAGCTATTTTAACAAATATATTAACTGGTCTCTTTTATATAAAACCTGATTCTAAATTTATAGCCTTCATTAACCATTATAAAATAAAAAAGTCACTGACATTTAACAAAATAATTTGCATGCAACAATTTCTGGTATCAGGAATAACTATTTAGCGGTTGACAAGTATTTGCCCCCAAATAGAAAACAAAATGAATCTACCGGGATTATTTTTCACATTGTAGCTGGTCCTCAGACTTCAAAAACAAGGATTTTCCAAAAGTCAGTGGTTTTCAACATAGGATTCCCAAACAGCAGCATCAGCATCACGTTGGAACCTGTTACAAATGCAAATTACCTGGTCCCACACATACCTACTCAGAGCCTCAGAAGTGAAAGCCAGCAACCTGGTCTAACAAGTCCTCCAGGTGATTCTGATGCACTCAAATTTGAGAACCATTGCCCAAAATTAAGTGCTGCAGAGCAATTTCACTTAGTGGTTACTTTGTGGAGGTAGTGGTGAGGGAATGGAGTGGCACCCCACTATTAAAAAAAAGTATGTGGGATTTGTTTTAAATCCAGATAGAAAATTAGTTAAATGATGTATAGGCAAAACTATGCTTTGTTGTTACAATTACTTCAAAAGTAATTATATTAAAATAATGTGGCAAAATGCTTTAGCAATTACAGAATCATGATTTTGACACATGGTAATGTTATGTTAGGCAATGTGAATTGTTAGAATATATGAACATCTCTTCCTGTTTTACAGTGCTGCAAAATGAAGGTAATGAACTTGTATTTTCAGTTAATATAACTAGCTCACAATAAAGCATTCTAAATCTTAACACTTTTGGAAGTGCAAATCTAAGAAAGATAATATCCTTAACCAAATTACAGAATTTTGGTAAATTAATACAGTACTCTGTAAAACAACAAAAGCATATTTTTGTTGGAGTCATCTATTACCTTAATGATAATGTTCACTATAAAACACCATATTTTATTTCAGTGGTTTATAAGGCAAAGACACAACTTATACAAATTAAATTGCTTTTAAAATTATACAGTGCCCTTCTTTGATAGGCAATTACTTCATGCAAGCTGATTAAGTTAAATACAACAGAGTAAAAGAGTGAGTGAATCCGCTTCATTCCAGCGTTGGTCCAAAAGCTCATGCATGGAAAGTTTTAAAATTCTACATTAAGGAAACTCAACATGTGAATACCCATTTCTAAACTAAACTAAAGTAATATTTAAAATATTGTTATGCTTGTACTTAAAGAGTGGAAGCATCAATGTTAGTCATTTCAACTAACGTTATTTCCCAATGATCCCTTTCATTTTTAATCCCTGTACCACTCTTTATGTTTTTTCTGTTAGTTGTTTCTCTTTCTTTTATTTGAATTCTTTCCACCACTCCTGGTTTTGATCAACAGTCACATGGCCTTTCTCCAGGTCCCATTTTTTTTTTTTTTTTGGGCCATGCCATGTGGCTTGTGGGTCCCGTGGTCAACCCAGGCCACAGCAATGAATGCACCAAGTCCTAACCACTGGACTGCCAGGAAATTCCCCTGGTCATTATTTTTTATTTAAAAGGATCAACCTGACATGTATGTAATAATAAATGCACATAAACATATTGCCAAGTTGGAAAGACCCATGGAACCTAACGTTTTATGCCAATCTTCATTTCTCTAAAATTCTGCCACCATCTTTGGTATTCTTAGGCTTCCTCTTGTTGAAGCTGTTGAATTCCTCAATCTTGGCATTTATGTCACTAATTCCTTTGCTTCTCAGCATTTGAAAATATCATATTTGACAAATACTGTACCTCAAGTATTTGGTTTGGAGTCATGTCTCTCATCTACTGAACCTTAGTTTCAAATGTTAGTAGATTTAAGTTTCCATTGTTCTCTCTTAAATCAAATACCGTGTTCTCGTATAAGTTTTAGCTCCTGCTGCATCAATATATGACTTCACAGTGGAAGGCATCCTCCATTCTATACTGAGAAGCCAATGGCCATGTAACTTTCTAGTGGAGTCTATAATCTGTCCAGTACATCAACTTCAACCACAACTGGGTTTGTAGGATTTGAGGAGTTCTGCACTGCAGCTGCTGTAACAGTTTTCTATGAATGGTTGGGTATTCTCTGAAGTCCAGATCCTTATGATGGCACTCAAGAACAAGGCAAAGAAACAATACCTGACCTCACTCCCCCCTCCTTCACCCCTAGCACCTGCTGGCTCTGCACTTTTGTTTTTGTATTTTAGGAGGAGAGATTTAGCCATAAGTTTGAAATGCCTAAGAGTACTCATGTGGAAATTAAAAGTATGAAATTGGATATAACTGCAATTACTTTAAAAAATAGAAATATCAAAGCCAAAAATACAGGTTTAGAATTCATTAGCATATAGTTGGTACTGAAGCCATGAGACTGAATGAGGTCATCTAGAGAAAATGTTTAGAGAAAAAGGGAGAACAAGGACAAGAGCGGAATAGAGGAGGTGGTGCAAGCAAAGGAAACTGAGGAGGCATGTCCAATGAGATAGGAGGAAAACCAGGAAAATGGTTTCAGAAAGGCCAAGAGGAGCAAATATCTCAGGAAGACAGAAGTGGACAACAGTGACAAATGCAACTGAGATGAGATGTCAAACAAGATGCAACTGGAGAAATGACCACTAGCCTTTATAAGAGAGTCACTGGTGGCTTTGGCAAGAGCCAAAATGGACAGTTCTATAGAGAACCTGTGAGGTAAGGAAGTGAAGACAATGCCTACAGATGATTCTTAGGTCAGGACATGCATACTCAGAGTGATCCTAAAGGAAATTACGCTCTATACACAGAATACTTTCATTATGAAAGGAGTTAATAACACCAGGGCACCCCATTTCTCATTAATTACTCTGCCTAAAAGAATGAGTGAAAGGGCAACAACCAAATAGTGGCTAGAAGAGATTCCTTTTTCAGTTCTTAAGCGTCAACTGGGAACCTGGAAAATTTGTTAAGGAAACAATTTCACTCCATTCTCACTCATCAACACAGGGGCAGATGAAGCCTAATAACACATGGGCTGGCACACAGCAGGAGTTCAGTCAGTATCAAAGAACTGGAATGGATAGTTACATAAGTGAAATCCCATAGGTCCTTATTAGCTCATGTACTTAATTTTCTGGGTGGTTTTGAAGACTTAATGATGAAAGGTATATGAAAGGTTTCCAACACAGTGTCTAGCACATGACTACTATTCATTTTTCCAGTTCTTGGAACACCCAAAAATGATCTCCACGTTCAAGTCCAATGTAGCTATCTATTGGTCAGCAAGATATTGAAAGATGCTCCTTCACCCATATCCTGACAGTTAAATCTCCATTAAGCCAGGCCTCTAAGGCTCACTGTACCTTAATTCTCATGGCATCTAAGTCCTTCCCTTTCTGTAAATACCCCAATAGATTCCATGGACAAGAGGCATCACAAAGATAACTTTAAAATAAGCAAGCAGACAGGCAAACTCCATCCACCCCCTCATTTGTTTTTTGTTTGTTTGTTTGTTTTGCGGTACGCGGGCCTCTCACTGTTGTGGCTTCTCCCGTTGCGGAGCACAGGCTCCGGACGCGCAGGCTCAGAGGCTATGGCTCACGGGCACAGCCGCTCCGCGGCATGTGGGATCGTCCTGGACCGGGGCATGAACCCGTGTCCCCTGCATCGGCAGGCGGACTCTCAACCACTGCGCCACCAGGGAAGCCCCCCTCATTTGTTTTGTTAGCAAGGTCCCCCAACGTGTAAAGTGACAAACTGAAATAGGCGGTGAAGGAAAGAGAAGAGAGTAAGAGAAATACGACCCAAAGTAAAAATCATTTCTATCTGGAGCTCACAAAAGATCTGGGTTACCGTCGGCTGCAAACTGCTGCTCTCCTGGCTGCAGGTCTTGCCGGAAGTCATTCTCCTCGTCTGAGTCATCTGGGTGATGGTGATTGTTGTCGTGGATGTTGGCATTATTCTGCGCATTATTATCATTGTCATTGTTGGAGTTCTGATTGCTAACGAGGGCCGAGGACACCCCAATTCCTGTGCCTGCACTCAGACCAACCCGAGCACAGCCCTAAAGCAAGAAGAAACCACGTGCTTATTAATTTGGGTTAGTGTAGAACCCTGCATTTTTAATATTCCTCCATTTCATCTTTACACAGAATATTTATATGGCACTCTATGAAATACTTTCACATATTCATAAAGGACCTCATTTAAGGCCCAGAACGCTTCAAGCAAGAAAAAGCGTTATCACTCTTGATTTACAGATGATGACATGCACAATGGGAAGGGATCTGCCCAACAGTGCACGACCAGTAAGTGGTACACCTGGGACTTGAAACCCAATAATCTGTCCTCAAACCCTGAGCTTTCCCCACTATATCACACTGCTTCAACAGTGGGAATATAACCGTTAAGAACTGACAAGAGAGAACATAATTTGTTGAAACATTAAGTTTTTATTACGATGCGAGTATAAAGCTTTATGTGTTAAGCAGTTTTAAAATAACATTTTGTACAACTGGGCAACCTCAGATTTCCCCAGATATGCAACTGAACAGAAAAGGTAGCAGCAAAGTAAAACATTCCCAAAACAAAATTCCTAATCCTTACTTATATTTTGGGTTGCTAATTAGAGATTTAATCTTCCAATTAATTACTCTTGAGTAATAACTTTTGCTTTAGCTTAAATTTCCACCTTTGCTCTTACCTTCACTTTATAAACCTGATGGAGACAGCTTTGCACTTACTTTTTCCTTTCCTTTCTCTGGAAATCCCTTAATAGTCATTTACCAGAACAAGTGGCTATACATTATTATAACCTTTATGCCTTCCTTCACTGAGGCTGGCAGTAAAAAGTCAAATTATAACATTGTAAAGGCATATTATTAGGAAAAAAAATTACTTAGGTTGTTTTATTTTCTTCCTTCAGTATCAAAATAAACAAAAATGCTCTCAAATGTGACTTACTTTGGGTGGTTCACGAAACATCTGGTCCAGTGAAATAAACTCCAGGCTGGGCAACAATTCAATAAACTGGCCAAAGGAGTCCAGCTTCAAAGCATGGCAACGCACTAAGTTGATATCAACCAATCGAGTCCATCTTGAGTGGTCTATTGAAGAAACGGTATGGCCAGAGAGAATGTAACTAACACTTTCTCCATTACTCATGAATTTTGCTATAGGTCACAAAGACTTTCAAATCCTTTTTCCCTGAGTAAATTTTCTTTTATTTCATGATCTCTAACACTTGATGACTCTAAACTATGATGTTTCCTTACCTAATTTCATTGTGAGAAATAGATGGCTTGGAAATCATTAACTTGAAACTAAGTCAGCCTATACTTAAATGTGATTCACTTAAAAACCTACATGCCTATTTAACGATAGGATACTAGTTAAAAGAAATGTTGGCATATTCCTTTCATAAAACAGTATGCAGCTATTAAAAGAATGAAGAAGAACTGAATATGCTTACTAATATGGAAAGCTCTCCAAAATATTCTTAGTGCAAAACACAAGCTACAGGACAATGTATACACAGTAAGGTCCTTTCGTATATGTAAATCATTTTTAAATGCTATATATGTATAGGCTGCAATGTGCACAAAATAACCTGTCCAGAAGAATATACAAGAAACCGTTGATGGTGGTTACCTTTGAGAAGAGGAGACTTTTCATTTTGTACCTTTCTGTATTGTTTGATACTGTTTATCAAGTGCATGTATTACTTTTAGTTTTTAAGTGTTAACAGGAGTTCTGAGTGATGGGATTATAGGCCATTTTTTATTTTCTTCTTTATACTCTTCTGTATTTAAGAAAACAAACAAACCAAAAACCCAATAAATGTTATTTTTTAAAAGCGATCTACGCCGCATACAGCCTAAAGTTTATTTCCCAATAACTTCTTGGTGCTGCTGGGCAAGGGGTAGAACTTCTCTTCTCATGGGTGAGACATGGCCATTCTAACAAATGATCTCAGCAGAGGCCTGGGAGCCCTACAACAGGTCTGGAGATGGGTTTTGTAAGGAGCTACAGTATCCCTGTGCGGTGGCTCAGACGGCAGAAGAGACTGGTCTGCAGGTGTCAGTAAGGGGGCTTGGTTTGCTAAGAGGATGTCAAAACGAAAATTCTCTAGCTCTGAATTTATTTAAAGGCTTGTGAATTTAGGTTTTTAAGAAGGGCTTTAAAAGAAATAAATAGCATTACTCTCTCAGGGAGGGAAATAAACTCCCCTCATAAGGAAAAATACCAAGTGCAAAAGTCACACTTCTATACACAAGAGATACTGTATGGAGGGGAGATTTGAAATAGCCTAGGATTTTAAGGCAATAGAAAATTTCACAAGTTAATGTTTAATATGTCACCTAACTCAAGTTTTTAAAATACATACCCACTTCGTTGGTTCAGATGATATGCCATTTGAAGTTAATACAGAGAAAACAACCATAACATCCCAGGCAACAATTCCTAACCTAAACTTTATATGCCTGGCCCAAAGAAAAACAAATAAGTAAGGATCAGTACAACTGAATTATAACTTGGACAGTGCTAATATCTAGGCAGAGAATTTCAGGAGTTCAAAGAGGCACTGAAAATATTTCCAACTCAGTTATCAAAGGTTCCCAGAACTTCTATGAATGATCCATATAAAATATCTACATTTTATATCAGGAATGTTAATTCATGACACACACAGAAAACAAAGATACATATTATTTTGACATTAATAAAATAGAGCCGCACTTAAGCATACAGTACCTGAGATCCAATTGTATGGGTTATGTAGATGGGGGCAATTATAAATTGCCAGATATTTGATACAGGAAAAAACTTCATTGACTGCCTTCATCCCTATATCAGTGATGATACCAGGATTTTCTACCACATCAGCCAAACCATACTTCACCAGATCTGCATTAGCCATTCTGCCTAGAAAGAGAAATTGATTTAAAAAACAAAAAAAGGTTCTTAAAGTGTCATGGAGTGTTGCCAATTCTTTACTTTAACATCCAGTATGATCAGTCTCTATGATCATCCGGTGTCATCTCTCCATCATCAGGTTCAGGTTCAGGTACAATTTTAGGTTAGGTATTCTGTACGAATGGTAGCCTTTATTTTGCAAAATAAAAATTTATGTTAAAAGTTAAGGGACAGCTAGTAGGAAAAGATTATTTTCAATTGTTTAGAAAAGGAAAAAAGAAGGCAAAGTCTTAAAGCAAAACTGAGGGATAAATTGTATTGGTTTACATTTATGGTGAAGTTATAGTTTAAGCTTTTAAAAAGAAAAATAAAATCTTAAAAATGTAACTCTTTCACTCTATAAGGATAATGTTTTTGGAGTCGGGTGTGGCCATGTGTAGAGAAGAGTACACTTTGAAATTCAGATTCATTTTTAGAACCATGTATAGGTTAGTAAATATGTACCTAACCTCAGAAAGTGGACTTTTAACTCACATATACACCCAACTCTCTCTGCCCTTGGGCTTTAGTGCCTACTGTCTTGTCACAGACTAGGGAGTGGGTTTAGTAAAAGGATCCTCCATTCTAGATTATGCTACAGGAAATCACACCTTATCCCTTGCTTCCTATCATTATTCCTGCCACCTGCCTGACCTTTGCTCTACAGGATGGTCCACTTGACTATGAGCAATTTGAAGGAAAATGGGACTCTGCCTAGTTTATAGTTACATTTTCAATGTCCAGCATAATGCTGGGATATTATGATATAGGAACCCAATAAACGTCTCTCATGGTCCTTGCAATCAACTGACATAAAATACAAAGAAAACACTTGCTCTGGACAAGCTGCCCTGCCCTTCAGGGCAGGGATTCATACCTTTAGCCTGGACATGTTTAAAACAACCAGTCTACTCCCAACTCTTCCAGTTTCACTTTCCATACAGTTCATGGTCTCTCTCCTAGAGTCCCTGGTTTTTGTATTTACTGGCATTTCTTGGAGATTTCACCTTAACCAATTCTTCATAATTTTTCTGAGCAATTTTCTTTAGTCTCCTGGTAAAAACTTCTTTCTTGCCCTTTGGACTTAAAATTTGCCTTCTCCCTTATGATCAGGTAGACTTTGAACTGATCCCAGGTAAGGTGTTGTCAGAATAATTGCTACAGCCTAGCATGATAAATCTATGTCTTACATTCATTCCTTTGAGACCTGTTCCTGCTCTTAGGGTCTCCTGATCATCACACTCCCTCAAAACTCTGATGACATCACCTAGGACTCAGATTGTTTCTTTCTGATTCAGCCCAGAGGTCAGCTAAAAGTAAAAGCTATCATTCACTGAATGCTTTCTAAGTGTAAGAGATTGTAATAATAAAATACCATGTTTTCTCATTTGTTAAATGGAGATAAGACCGTTTCCCACTTTTTTATTGGGTGGTTTGAACCCAAGAAATAACTTGCCCCAGGTCCCATGATTAATGAACTTCCATCTCACTCCCTCTTTCCAAAGCCCCAGCCCTAAAGACTACTCTATACTGCTTCTGGATCTGAATGAGTTTTGCACCCCTATCACCTTCACATGAATCTCTGAAATCATGAATCTATGTAAACAAAGAACCCCTAAGTATTCATCCTTGGATCACTTTTCTTATATTCCCAGTACACAGCATCTACTTTTCAGCACACCCATTTCCCCAATCTGGCACTGTCACTTTTACGATAAGTGTATGGGGACAAAGATGATGTTTCTATTTATATTTTGCCAGAAACTTTGTAACAAAGAATTGCTGCAAGTTTTACCAGGAGCCACCCTAACCTCCTGGAGAGATGCTTCAAAATCTAAGTGGCTGAGAAGCAAGAGATTAAGTGAAAGAGTATAAGCAGTGACCTCTCATTCCTCTCTACATAGTCTGTTAGACACACCTGGCACCTATTTTCATACAGAGAATCCCAGACTGTCTTTGGAGTAATAGAGGAGAGTACGTATACAGGAGAAATGGATGAACTGCAACAAATATGAAGAATGGCTTATAAAAAAAAATCAAAGCTAAGAGACTATTAAATATTAAGGAGACTATGAAACAAGTTACTTTGAAAAACGAGATAATGGTAGTCAAAAGGTAAAGTGTTGGGACTTCCCTGGTGGCAGAGTGGTTAAGAATCCACCTGCCAATGCAGGGGACATGGGTTCGAGTCCTGGCCCGGGAAGATCCCACGTGCCGCGGAGTGACCAAGCCTGTGCGCCACAACTACTGAGCTGCAACTACTGAAGCCTGCATGCCTAGAGCCCGTGCTCTGCAACAAGAGAAGCCACTGCAATGAGAAGCCCACGCACTGCAACGAAGAGTAGCCCCCACTCGCCGCAACTAGAGAAAGCCCGTGCGCAGCAACAAAGACTCAACGCAGCCCCCAAAAAAGGTAAAGTGTTTTTCTATTGAAAATATGTGTTGAGGGGAAAGAAGCACTATAGGGAAATAGCTCGTTCTAAAGATAATTCTCAAAGACATTCTTTCAGTGGACCTAAATGTGGCAATCATGAAAATACAAAATTTGTCAAGTTTTTAGCTTTCGAGAAAAACAAAAAACAAGATAGTAGAAAAAAACACCAATTACCAAGCTAATAATCTTAAGTTACTACATAGATACTATAGAAACAGAATGTTAGCAACTTCACTGAAAACCAGAAAAGCCTGATACCAAATACATTAATTTTATTTGAAATTACTATGCTAGTTTAGCATTTTAAAGCTACGTTGGTAAAAAGCTGATCTTTTCAAAGCTATATAGATTAAAAATGATTCCTGTGTTAAAAAGGCTAGAAAATAATGCTTTGATTTTTTTTAATGCTTCACCTGTATTGGTGAGAACTGCAACAAAGTAAAAACAAAACAAAAATCCCAACTATTATTGTGACATATATCAGAAATGAAAAGGGACAAACAAGTCATATTGTTTGATCTAGACTAAAAAGAATTAAGCCTTCTTATGTTCTTCTACAATGCAAATTAGATCCAAAGAAAAAATGTCATCTGGTATGACAATGAGAGTTTAAGAAGACTTGTTACAAATTACATGGGTAAGAAACTAATTCTTGCAAAAATAAAAACATGCTGAAGGTGTAAATGTTTTTGCATGTCTGACTAATGTCATGTGGAAAAAAAGTTTGAATAATGAATTGACATGCATTCAAACCCAAAGGAATGAGTTCCCAATTGTAAATACATTCCAGAAAATGCTGTGAACAAGCCTTCCAACAGCAATCATCATTAAACGAATACTGACCATTATGTGCTCACACTATCTGGAAAATCCAGAACCCCCAGTGGGCTTATTACAGAAATGAAGAGCATGGGCAGGGAATGGGACCTCATCAGAGAGGACCATCAAAAGCTTCAAGAAGTATGGCAGATCAAATTCAACAAATGGAACCAGGGATGACATTCTGTGAAAAAAATGAAGCAGAATGGGAAAGAAACTTGGGGAGCAAAGGGGAGACAATATCAAATGTAAATAAGGATCTTTTTTTGGGTAGACAATCACTACACTTTCTATAATATGCTAAAATCAGAGGCAATATAGAAAGAAAAAAATCACTGACACTTCAAGTTTAAATTTTTTAAGAAGTGAGAGCACCTAAGATTTTAAGCTGTTTTATATTCAAGAAAATAACGGCACATCCCAATTCAGAGTTCACTTTGTCAACTAAGTTCCTGACAACAATTTTAGGGATTAAATGAGATGATTCTTACTCTGCAGCAAAAACTCATCTACATATCCCAGATGAAGGGTTTCAAACTGGGGGAACTCCAACTCTGCCATCTTCAGGGCAGAAAAGACGCCATCTTTGGTTAGGGAAGGCTGGATCCGAACTTCATGTAACCTATGAACAAAGAGATACATATAAAAGTAAAATGAAAGCCATCAGAATCAAAGGTACTTCCTAATGTAAGGCTCTGAAAGAAGTTTATCTTACTGAAGTGTCAAATGCAAACAACTTTCCCCCCTCCACTAAAAAATATCAGATGTTTCCTTTAAAAGGGTATTTTATAAAGTGTGGACACGCCTTACGTGTACACTGAAGTTACAGTAAATAATAATGAGTTACACTGTTATAATCTTATATCCTTTCTGGTACTTTCTTAAACCTGATTAAGTCAAGGCAAGAATCTGCATTTCTTTAATATCTTTTTTAGGCTAGTATTAAGTCCCATTTAAACAGAGTATAGTTCTATAGTAAGTAACAATATTTACTCACTTAAACTTAGATAGAGTTTTGTTGTATTTATATTCTTAATATTCTACTGATGGAAAGTAAGAGTTTTGTTTTTTAATAAATTGAAAAATGGTTAATTCAATTTAAGTATTATAAAAGTAAAAGTAGAGGTAGACTTTTGATATGTAGGAAATAATAAACATGGCATAAAGTGATGTGAAAATAGGTTAAAAATATAAAGATGTTAAAGGTCAGGACTCTGAAAAAGCTGACTTACAACACTGATTTCTGAATAGCAAATATTATCACCAACTAACTAAAACAACTGGGAAAACCATCTGGAGGTTAAAACAATGGCTCCTGAGCCGGCTGCTGACACCAAAGCATCAATGCTGACTTCTGTTGGAGTCTCAGGCACTTCCAGATAATTGACTGCTTTTCTCTGATGAGACCACGCCCATTCAAAGCTTGCTAGGTCTGGAGTGCAGCTCAGTTGGTCATCAGTTGTAACAGAAGACTCCCACTAAGTGATAACCTACTGCTATTTAAACAACTCCTTTGTATTTTAAATCTGAAAAAGGCATGCTCAAACTTCAAACACATATTCCCACCAATTTTTATAAAACAGGAAAAAACATAATTCTAAGACAAAAGAAACAATGTGAAGAGGAAACATACCTACGGGCAGCAGTGATGATGAGGTAACCAAGATCTACTTCAAGTGCATTTTTGCAAGCTCCCAAAACAATAGTGTGCAAATTTCTAAAACCACCTAGTTAAAGGAACAAAAACAATAATTTTTCCATTTGACCACAGCACTGTCAGTAAAGCATTTCTACATACTTTAGATGATAATTGTTTAGGCGTAATCATTTTAGTGCTTGTATATCACATTGTGGTTTTAATTTGCATTTCCCTAATGATTAGTGAAATTTATCCTGTTTTCATGTTTACTGGCCATTTAGATATCCTCTTTTGTGAAATTTTTTCTATTCAAAATGTTTTCCCATTTTTCCTATTGTGTTTTCTGACTTTTTCTTACTAATTTTAGTTCTTTCTGGATACAAGTCCTTTGTCAGCTGTATTGCAAATAGCTTCTCCCACTCTATAGCTTGGCTTTTTACTCTCTTACTCATGCCTTTTGATGAACAAAAAAATCGTTAGCACAGTTTACCAACTTTTTTCTTTATGCTAAGTGTTCTTTGGTATACTATTTAAGAAATCTTTGACTACCAGAGGTCAAGAAGACGTTCTCCTGAGTTTTGTTTTAAAAACTGTATTTTTTACATTTGTATCTATGAATCATCTGGAATTAACTATTGTGTGAGGTATGCTGGCTCCTTAAGTAAAATATAAGGTGGAGTCATTCTTAAACACTTATTTGGGAAGAAAAGTCTCTGCTGCTCTTTTAGGCCCTTTATGCAAACTCTTAGCTTTTGGTACCTCTCTCCAGGTCTTCTAATGAATGACTGCACTGTGGTCTTCTTTTCCTTTCATTTTTTAAATTTATTTTTTACTTTTTATTTTTACAAGAGGTAAATAAACTGACACCAAGCATTCTTTTCCTTTCTGATTTTACCCTGTTAGCTAGAGCCATGGAATAAAAATTACACTGTTGGGCTTCCCTGGCAGCGCAGTGGTTGAGAGTCCACCTGCCGATGCAGGGGACACGGGTTCGTGACCCGGTCTGGGAGGATCCCACATGCCGTGGAGCGGCTGGGCCCGTGGGCCATGGCCACTGAGCCTGTGCCTCCGGAGCCTGTGCTCCGCAACGGGAGAGGCCACAACAGTGAGAGGCCCACGTACCGCAAAAAAAAAAAAAAAAAAAAAAAAAAAAAAAATTATGCTGTTGATCTTGAGGAAGTCTCCATCCCCTTCACACAATCTAATGAAGTGCACTTGTACCAGACTTGATTAACTGACAAAATGCTAAAAATGTACTTACTCATATTTTAACAGTATTAATGAGAATGTCTATTTGTTACCAATGGTACTAGATAATTTTTCATTTATATTTTGGATATTCACAGTTACATTTTCTGATCCCAACTATTAATTATCTATATAGCTAAACTTCTTGGTCTTTTTGTTGCAGTGAGGAGATAATTAACGTGGAGCACGTTATGCTACATATGATCATTTAAAATATAATTATGGGAGCTAGAAAGTAAAATCTTTTTTTCTTTTAAAAGCCAACATCTGATGGATGGACCTAATATCCAACTGTTAAACATGAAAACATTTTATATACTATAAGTATTAAGCAAATGTTAGATTAACATTACTAATGCCTAAGTTCTTTTGTAGAACTAAGTTGTCTAAGTCAAAAAACATCTCTTCCCAGCAAAAGGCACTAGGATATCTCTGTTAACATCTCTCAGAAAGAGTCCAAATATAACATGAGTTATTAACTAAGCAATAAGTATTAACAAGCCAGAAAACATGCCTTATCACTCTACTATTTTGAGAAGGTTTAACACTGCATAAAAAGGAAATGAATACTGGCCACACTCATGGTTACTTATTCTTCACTAAATACATCAAACAGAAAATACAATTACTAACAAGCATTTTCTTTTATAAAGACTCAGAAGAGAAGCTAAATAAAAGCTTACTAAATTTTAAACTGATTTTTTAAAATATTTAGTAACTAAAGGAAAATGAATACCTGATCTCCAACTGTCTTCAACTACATGTTGGATAAGACCTCCAAGGAAAGGAACTCGAACCATTTCCAAATGTTCCAAGTTGCGGGCAGAGGCTAAGCCTGTTACTAAAGGGACATATTTCAAGGAGTTTGTGGGTCCTGGAGAAAGACAATTTCAATGGAACAATGTAAATTATAAAGATGATTTTTCAAATCAGCAACTGAAATGAATAACTTATAAATTCTATGTCTGAAAATGACAGCCAAGTGGCTGGCTCTCTGCGATTTATACCTCTCATTGGAAAGAGTATTAGTCTGTTAACCACATACTTATTCAGCATAAGGATTTTTCAGTAACGTTGGAGATTTAGTATTTTTTGTAAATTCCCTGAAGTTTCAATAGTTTTGAGCTCAAAATAAATAAGGGGAAAAGGCAAGTTGAAAATTTGATCCTTCACTCTAACAAACAGCTCAATGACTTAAACATCTCTCTATGTGACCAGTGTTATATTAGGTGTTATGGAAGATTACAAAAGATAGGATCCTATCCATCAAAGAGCTTGCAACTGACGCAAACATAAAACTAACATGAATAATTATAAAAAAGATAAAAAGGCAGAACATATCAGGTACAAAAATAAGATCCGATATACTACATAAAAAAGAAAAAAGAAAGTTTGAAGAACAAAACTTAAAAAATGTATACAAGTGAAGAGGAAGAAGGAAGTGTAAACCGCAGGACAAGGAAACAATAATACGGAAAAACACTCAGGCGAAAGCTGGTATGGCTGTTTGGGAACAGTGAGTAGGCAGGCCTGACAATAAAAGGAGTACCTTAAAAAGGAGTCTGAAATAAGGATATCAAGAGGGGCCCTGGGTATTATGAATTCTGAAGCAGAACAGTTCCCACCTGACACACTAGGGCAACAGAAGTACTGAAGGTTTCAGAACAGAAAAGTAGTATCATAAAAGCAGTGTTTTATGCTTTAAGGTAGATTAGGTCAGACAACTATTTACATGCAGAATGATCAGGAGGCCAGAGACAAAGAAAGTAAAAAAAATTTATTAAAACAATCCTATAAAAAGTGCCTATAAGAAATATGTAGAGACATTTTGACACCTTATTTTTTCTGCTAAGGGTCAAAGAAAAATCGTATGTCTACTGTCTTTAAAACAAAAAGTACATTTACCTTCACAAGGTAAGTTACAGACATAAACAGTAATAGCATAATATAATTTCACTTACAAATGTAGCTATGGAGTTTGCTTTAGGACATTTTTAGAATAGTATGTGTATAACTCCACCACAACTATGTACCCTTACCTGCACAGTTCCTCATGACAAAAGTTCGTAAGCTGATGCAAAGAAAATCTTTGAATGGCTGTGGTTTAGTGAGTCTTACCCACTTCATGTAAAGGTGCCTTAGCATTGGGATACAAGGAATTTCAGGAACATTCACCCCTAAAGCATATATACAAAAAAATAAAAAACAAGAAAACCACTAAAAGACTGTATTCTGTGTATAAGTTCAATAGTCTATTTTTCAAGTTAACAATATATCCTTCCTGTATATTTTCATCAGAACAAATTACCTAATTAACACGTAGGAAGATAAGCTTATTTAAAACAGGCTTGTAAAGAACAGTTTAAGAAAACAATAAACAGACTATCATTTCTTTAGAAAAGGCATATGGGAAGATGGGATTTAAAAAGTACTTCTACATTTTATACACACAAGTTTTTCTTGCAACTCTAACTCTTCCAGAGTTACTAGGAATCATACCTGCAGAGGACCATTTCTGGAAGAAAGGGGTTGTAGAGTGGGAGGATAAGTCAGGAGATATGGAAGGAGACAGAGCATGGGTAACTTGAAAATTCTTATGGTACGAAGCAGTTTGAGGAACCTGTCCAAGAGTCTAAACACTGTAGACTAGGGAACAGCCAAGAAGTGACACAATTCTCGGAGAGAAATACAAGGATCCAGGGTGATGGCATTTAAAAAGCAGTAGCTGGCAAAACCAGTTTAATATAACTTTTAACCTTGAGTCAGTAGAAGCCCTGCTAGCAATAGCAACTAGAGAAAGCAAAATTGGGAGTACTTAAATTGTTGGTTCTTTGAAAGCTAAATTCTGCATAATGCTCCTACTGTAAGGATTACTCCTTAACCTGGTCCACGCAAAAAAACATAGTTGGCTTTAGTACTGAACTATGCATAAACACTGTACTAACTGAGGATTAGTCCAAAGGAAGAAAAGCAGAAGAAGTGAGGTACAGATTAGGACTCAAGATGCAAAACTCACAAAGGTACATTTAGCATCTACCATGATGGTGGTCGCTCCGACTAGGGAACCCAAGGGTAGCAAGGGTGAGACAGATCCAGACAAGACAGTTATATTCTATGCCCAATCCACATTTTACCCCAAATCCATTCTATAAACAAAAAAGAAACAAAAAACAAAAACACAAAAACCCCAACAACTTTCAAAACTACCCAAACTGCCTATCAAAACGGGATCAGATTGGTTGTGAAATAGTTCTCTCACCTACCTGTCTGCCGCCAACCCCCCACTCCCTGGGGCCCTTTAATGGGAAATCTAAAATTGTATACAAGTCTCACAAGCATTTCTTTTACCATCATCAATCAGCAAAGCCGTTTCTAAAATCCTCATTGTTCCCTTTCAGTGAATATTCAGTTGTATGGCATTTCAAGGAGTCACAAGCAACCCAAGAAACATGTACTTACCAACTAAATGTAAAGTTTGGATTTTGGCTCCTACAGGAATTTTCAGTTTATTTTCAGGAGGAATTGGAAATGCTCCATTACGATTACGAAACTTCCCCAAAATATGAACATGTGGCATGTATGTCCAAATAGATTCTACCAATTCCAAATGAGAAGTTTCCACACCCTACAGAATAATGCCAAAGCAAACACAAGAAAGGCTTTTAATTTAGCATCTAAAGCTTCTATTTCTGTATCATAAGATGCTAAGCATGCAGTGGAACTTAAAAGTTCGTTGTGGATGAAATTTTCATGTGACTGAACATGTTCTATGATTCTTTTAATTTAATATTTCATCAATTAGTTGATGTCAAATGTTCAACCAGGTGCACTCACCACTAAGTTCGGGCATGCCTGCAAAGCTTCCAGAACTCCTGGAATGCTAAAAGCCTCATGGCCCCGTACCCTTCGCCTCTCAAGGTATCTAGGGTGAAGGCCATATAGCTGTTCAACATCTGGCATCTTCTTCAATAGTGTCAGAAAACTGGAATCTGTGAAGCCTAAGAAGTTCACAAGTATTTAGAGCCAAGTTCATCTTTCTGTTGGTCAAAATTTATAGGCACTTGTAATTTTTATCAAAAGTTAAAACAACAACAAAAAAGATTTCCTTTTTAAATTTTCATAAGGCTAACACTACAGCTGAACAAATGGTTAAACAGAAAATATTTCCCTTAGTAACAGAGGAAATGTGTCAGGAACACCACTTATTCTGAGTTGATACTTTACAGCTGAAACTTTTAATTTACTATTTTCTTTTTTGTTGTTGCTCCTGCTTTTAAGGCACATATATCTTCAACTAAGAACAACACACTTTTAAACCAGATGACTTGGACCTACTTGACTGATGTGAGAGGACGGACAACCTTTCTGGCCACCACCTTCCTCCCCCAAAGGTACTCTCTGGTCCATAAAACCTCTAGGCTCTATAGAGGTCACAACTAAAAAAATAAGTAAGATAGGATCCCCATCTTCAGGAAGCTCACAGTTCTAACCCAAATCCCATCTCAAACTGCGTTCTCTTAGTTACCCATTTCCCAATAATTACTTTATCCTGTGTTTAACTATCATTCCCAGGACATTTTAGACAACTCATTCTTTTGAAAAAGACGGATGCAAGTTAGCTAAGAGAGCATAAGCAATCCAAACTACGAGGATGCTGAACTGACAGAAAACTATTTATCTGAGAGGCCAGCTGTGCTCCACAGTGGGAAACAACCAGATGGGAGGAGAAAGATACAGGTTACTTCCACAGTACAAGTTGCTGGTGCGGTAAGTAAGGAGATAAGTCTCATACTGATGATACTTTATTATCTTACTTTTTGTTTTTAATAGAGGCCACCAGAAAGCTAACTGTCTACTCACTAATGATAAATAAAAATATTAATTTTCAAGAATAAAAATGAAGTCCCAAACCATTAAGTGTTACTACAGTTTTCAAAAGTTGTTCTGCTTGTACAGGGCTAGTCTAGATGCTATGTTAGCTTCAGATTCACAAAAAAATGAAGAGTAAGAAGGGACCTCAAGAGATTACCTGGTCTCTCTAATTATAATAACAGTTCTTATTATTGTCTTATACAGTAACTCTACTAAACGATTCAATGTGTTAATCATTTTACATATCTACTCTCACAACCCAATGAAAAGGTTTATCACCCTATTTAAAAATGTAAAAAATGAATGTGACCTTTGCCAATGTCCATCCTCTCTTGTTGTACATTACACGTTGCCTCTCTCCACCTTCTTTACAGAGATGGTGTGAGAGTCCAAGGAGATCATATATGTAAACCAAAAAGTGCTATATAAAAACCTTATTTAGCATTATTATATAGAGAATCAGGGTATAAACTCCAGAGACCAGACCAAGGTGGCATTAGCAAAGCAGGGTTAGTAAGACCTTATTCTAGGCCATAGAGACTTTGCTTTGACTCTCTTTTATATTTGTTGCAGTGATGGGAAGTCTTGGGCTCACAGGTATTTATCACAGTCTAAAAGAAGCCAGCAATGTGCAGACAAATTCTTCTCTAATTTGATACGGGGCAGAGATTTTAATTGTAAGATTGCACCACATGGGAGCTCTGCTATCCTATCTCTTTATGTAGTGCATTAACCCCATGTCCATATTTCCTACTGGCCTAACCTCCGTTAAAGAAAATCTAATAAAAGAAATGACAGTCCTTTCCACATTGCCCTGATTTTTTCTTTCCTGCTGTCTCTGCAATATGATGAATGCTTTTCCCTTACGATAGTTTCTTTAAAGTATTTGAAGACAAATGTGCTTTGCTTCCCATCAAGCTGTGTTCTAGCCTCAAGTCTCTGCAATGTTCTTCACAAAAAGATATAGTGATAACTCCGGCCAACTGATAAGAGTTATCAGTTGACTGATGACCCTCTTGAAAGCTTATGCAGCACCCCAAACTGTACAATATCTCAGTATTTCAGAGGCAGTCTGTTCTGTTCCACACAATAGAACAGAAGAAGACAATTATCTCCTCAGCCCTTCACTTCTATTAAGGACCCCTCCCCTTTGCCCAGCACCACAGCTTAATCACATTTTCAAAATATCAGGATCTGAATATTGTTGATGAAAGGTAGTTTAAAAAGATATTCAAAATTGCTAAACAACATTAACTAAAGCAGAATAATTAACAGATTGGTGTTAACTGAAAAGAAGCCTGATTAGCCCTTAATATTATTTCTCCCCTTTGAGGTGTGCTCTGCTTAACTAAAGTTATGAACTTTCTTTTCTGGTGGTCTCCTTACCTGAGGTCCATTTGTTGTGGTTAGGGTACTAACTTTGAGTTCTTCACACGCAAGGCCAATGCATTATTTGAGAAATCTCCAAGACCTAGCACAGGCCTTTTAAAAGTGCTAAAGAAATGAAAGTTCCAGAAGTGCAATTTCTGTGACCTACAACTAGAGCAGCTTTACAAAAATTGATAAATATCTGTTTAACCAGAGGGTGCATGAAAATCTGCATCATGGAAGAAAGGACACTTTGTCAAATGTGATAGACATATACTTAGCTAATCAAAGTCTCAATATGTATTTTCCAATCATATATTTGTGGAATAGACTGATGTAGTTTCTTAAGGAGTAGGAAATGAAAACAGACCACTAAAACAGTAAAGCCTCAGGCAAAACTCATTTCATCAACCTAAACTAACCCAAAAAATTTAGATAAAATCCTGCCTCCCTATCTACAAGGTGCCTAGATTGCCTATCCCAAAGTAACAAGTAGCTTTTCATGGGAACGTTATTAGTAGTTTCCAGTGGGGCTCCACTGTACATTACAGGCTAAATTTACTTACCACTCGGCATGTATTCCCACCATCGCCCTGCACAAAGATCTACTACCCTCACAACTCTCAGATATAGGGTGACTGCTTCCTTTAGCTTCCGGGAAAGACATTCCATACACATGATATCCTGCAGAGGGAGGTACCTTTGTAAGAGAAAGAAACTCATATTTATCAAGTGGGTAAGTACTTCATCTCACTGACAGGTTACTTTTTCCTTCCTCCATTCTCCTGCCCCTCAAATAAAATAAGACTGTAGTAATATTCACCGAGTTTTAAGATTAACACGCATACATACCTTTTTACTAAAAAAAAAAAAAAAATCAGCAAATACTCAAGCATCCAAATAAAGTGTGGAGCTCCCTCCACAGAGCATGTGATAAATCCTGCCTTTTTCCTTTTGATTTTAAGGACAAAGAAAATCTCAAAAACAAAAAAAAAAAAAAAAGGAAGGATAAAAAAATCTCAGTACATTTCAAGGTATAGTGATAAGGGAATGTACAAAAGATCAGAGAACTGATCAATTTGAACAAATATGTATACTAAGTTTATAGTGTACATTTTCCCCTAGATCTTTTACCTTTTAATCACATACTCTAATAAAAGTATTGCATAAGCATTAAGTGAAAAACACTCATCTGAATTACAATTTCCTTTTTTCCGACCTCCCCTGTTATCTCTTCCTTCATGAAGCTTTTCAACTAACCTCTACTTTTGTTGTTTCCAGTAATACCAATATATATATCTCTCTCTCAACAGACCTAGGTTAATTAAAAAAAAAAAAAGGCAAAAGCTACCCTTTATTGAGCTGGTATTGTGTCACAGACACTGTACTACAGTCACTGTTTCACAACTTTTACAAGCTAGGTTATTTTCCTGTTTGCAACACAGCCCTCCCCCAATCCTTTTTCTTCTCTTCTCTGTTCTGCTGTGTTCCCCACCCCTCTGACTATGAGGTGACTTTGGCCAACGGAAGGCAGGGCAAAGGCCTTCTGCTATTGCTAGTCCCCTAGCTGAATGAATCTTCAGCATCTCTTCCTGTTCCCTTAACCCTACCTACACCTCTCTGAATGATCCCTTCATTAAGTTATCTTCAAATTCCAGCCGAGGGTATCTTGTTTCCTGATACAACTCTCATTGATATAGTAGGTGCTATTGTTACTCCACTTTACAAGTGGTGAAATTGGCTCAGAAAAGTTAACCAGAAAAAAGTCAACAGCTAAATAATTTGAGAGAGGAGGAGCAAGGATGTCAACAGTTGGGTCTATTTCCTAAAAATTAAGCTAATTCTAAAGGAAAGTCCAGGTATACCTGCTGAATATTTCTCTGCTCTATTTTTTTTCTACCTCTGGCCCCTCTGCATTCTCTTTTATAACTATTTAAATAAAGAGAATAAAATAAAGTCAAATTCTCTACCAAAAAAGCATTATTGCCAACTTAATTTACAGTTTCCATAACTTAGATATGAGGATACTTTTCAGAAACTATATAACTATACACTTTATAAACAATGAAAAACTGAATTTGTTTTCTAAATCAAGTTTTGCCACTGAAACTTTTTTCCACAAATCACTGATTTTTATCCAAAGTATTTGCCTGAGTTAATATTACACTCCCTTGAAATACAAACATCAGTAATCTTATGGAGGTTATCTTATATTTGCCCTCAGAAAAAGAATGTATTTTTACTACACAGATACATAGTCAAAAAGCTGGAGTTCAAAAGGCAGATCAAACATATTTTCGAAAAGACGTGTTTAACATGGCAGGTACAGCAAAGATTAAGTTTCTTTTAAGGAAGCCATGGTTTTTCTTGTTTCATGAAAACATGCTAAATGGTTATTACAGGACTACAAAATGAGTCCTCAGATAAAAACTTTAGAAGCCTAAAAATAAATGTTTATTTTTAGAATACCATATTCAAGTACTCAGCTTAGTTCACAGTTCTCCTTACCATGCCAATTTGCTGCATGTTTTTTTCATTATAACCAGGGTAACGTCCTTCTATTTGATTCCACTCCTTCTACTGTTATATTCTGTTTGAACCGCAAAATCGAATCCACTCTCAATTTAAAATATGATCAAATTTGTTCATAATATGCCCTACCATTAGTCAACAAACATCTAACACACATCCCTAGAAACAATTTTACCTATGCTTTCCTCTAGTATTTTAATAGCTTCATTGTTTAATTCACTGATACATTTAGAATATAGTTGTCAGATATGAGAGAGAGAACATGCTTTTATTATTTTCTTCAAATGTTTTTCGGTTGTGACATCATCACTGAATAATCCACTCAGCTTTTCCTCACTGATGTGAATACCAAGTTTATCATAAACTAGATCCCCACGTATATTTGAATCTACATATGGAGCCTATATATGGAGTTTGTTTTACCCAACTGTCTGGCTATCTTCTCCCGTACCAAATCTTTAATTATTGTGTATTTTAGAATACATTTGAACATCTAGTAGGGTTAGACTCTTTTTCTGAAAAATTTTGGCTACAGAATTTTTCCTGCCAGATGAACTATAGTATTATCCTGTTATGTTAAAAAAAAAGTCTATTAGTTTAATTGGGCCTTCTATTCCCAGATAGAACTGAACAAAAACTATACTGTGTCACATAATAACAAACTGCAGAAGATAAAGACTAATACAAATTTATACTGGAAAAGAAAAATAAAGTGCCCATAGTTCCCTAAAATAACTCTGCTATCACGATTTTAAAACTTCTTAATCTGCAAATATTCAATAATTTTTTAAAAATTCGAAACTTTTCTAGGAACTTCAAATATGGAAATCTCCCCTAGGTAAATAATCTAAAATAATGGAAAATTCAGATGCTTAGATAAATTAGTTGCATTATATAAGAGAAAAATTAGAAACAACAGAGACAAAAGAATACAAGAAAAGGTAATTATCATTCATAGTCAGTGGAATAGAAAGCAGTGACTAAAATGATCATTATGAAGACCATGCAGCAATATGAAAAAAGGCAAACACAATATAACCATTAACACTTACCAAGTGTTTATGCCATGCAGTGTATTGAGTGCTTTAAAAGCATTATCTCATTGAATCCTTATAATAACATCTTTATATCTATCACTGGTCCAGAGATAGTAAATGAGAGACTCAGGATCAAACTCTGGTCTCTCATTCCAGAGACAAAGTATATTAGGATGTGTTTATTTGAGTGGATAATGAAAGAAGAGAGCAGGAGAAACTATAATGAAAGGGTTTCATTGGTTGTTTTTTTGGTTTTGTCTCTGGTTTCTTTAACAATTGTTATAATACAGTTTAGATAAAAATATAATTTTAGGGCTTCCCTGGTGGCGCAGTGGTTGAGAGTCCGCCTGCCGATGCAGGGGACACGGGTTCGTGCCCCGGTCCGGGAAGATCCCACATGCCGCAGAGCGGCTGGGCCCGTGAGCCATGGCCGCTAAGCCTGTGCGTCCGGAACCTGTGCTCCGCAGCGGGAGAGGCCACAACAGTGAGAGACCCGCATATCGCAAAAAAAAAAAAATATATATATATATATATATATATATAGTTTTAAAAAAGGATTTTGAAAAAAATTTACCTCAAAACAACTTTAATGTGTGCACTGCATATACCAATGATGGGTATTATTTCACAAAACTTTTTTCATTTCCTTTCGTTTATGTGCACACAGAGCAAAAGTGTTTCTCACTGTGGACTGTAATCCAAAAGTCAGAAACACTGCTTTATATCATACACACAAGGTAC
This sequence comes from Orcinus orca, assembly GCF_937001465.1. Taxonomy (NCBI): domain Eukaryota; kingdom Metazoa; phylum Chordata; class Mammalia; order Artiodactyla; family Delphinidae; genus Orcinus; species Orcinus orca. Next base: position 60,739,921 of record NC_064561.1, read on the forward strand.
TGTAATAATAAAAGTCAACAAATCTATCAGTCAGTAAGAATTCCAAGAAGCCTGGAATGTTAACACAGTCTAGATAATGGCTGCCCAATAAAACTTTCTCCAATAAAGGAAATATTCTCTATCTTCACTGTCTGTACTGTCCTATACTGTAGCCACTAGCCATACTGGATCTTTAATTTAATTTAATTTAAATGCCACATGTGGCTAGTGACTACCATATTGGACAGCATAGCTCTAGCATTTGCTCCTACTTATACTATACATTCCATGTAGGTGAAAATCAACCAAACAAAATCTTACCTAAAAATATGGCAAAGCACTTCATGTGAAAGTTGATTCATATAGTCCTTTGTTTCATCTGATATTGTTTCTTCAGGAATATCATTGTTCATGAGACACGTTTTAACACTTTTCTTTCGTGGACCCATTGCTGCGTTATCTCCAGTATCAAAGAGCAAATCTCTCCTTTTGGTTACTTGAGTTCAAAGACCTGAAAGCAAGCAGTGATTAGAATAGACTAAAACACACGAAACCCAGATGCAGAAATTATCTTGGTAAAACAATGTTTATTTTAGAATACAGACAAAAGTAATGCTATTACAATGGTACAGACTACATTCAAATTAATAAAAATACTACACGAAAAGGCACAGAACATCTTTTTCCTGAACAGCAGTAGAGATAAAAATGCATTACTTAGAATGAGCAAAAATCCAAGGAATCAGGAGTCCTGGATTCTATTCGTACTCTGTTGCTTCCTAGCTAATTCACTCAATTTCTCCAAGCATCAAATTCCTCATATGTAAGATAAGATTAAACTAAACAAACAAAACCCTTTCCAACTCCAGGCGCTTGTGATTCTAGGACTGCCCCAACACAGCAGAAAGGAGAAGACTCTTGGATTCTAGTCCTGGATCTGCCACAAACTACTTCTATAAACTTGAATCACCTTTTAAATTCTTCCTTCTCCCACCTATAAAGTGAGGGGATCAGATTTCACTGGTGGGTCACATATCCCTTTATGAATTTGATTAAAAAAAAAAACTATTAACCTTCTCCACAAAAAGCAATAACCAAAAAAACTACTTAATTTTACATGCAATTTCAGAGGAAGAATAAAACAACCCTTCTCCCTCACCCTCTCCCATAAGTATTAAGGAGCAGAGGTTAATTCACTTATGTATCAGATGTATGTTTTGTTTGTTTTTAAAATAAGCTTTAGTGAGGGAGGAAGAAGAGAAAGGAAGAGGAACGGAGTGGGGGAAATAACATAAAAGTCAGATGAGCGAACTTCTGCCCAGAGGTTTGTTTTATTTTGCAGATCAGGTTAAGAGGGAACTATGTGAAAACAGTGTCCTTTAAACAGCATTATCAATTATCTCTGGTAAAATTCGGAAACCTTATCTGGATTCAAAGTGAGAGAACTGTAGAGTTCAGAGCTTAATCATGCTATAGTGATACAAAGAATTGCTGTCGCAAATCTGTCAATCTCTGGATTAAACAGTGTTTGCTCCCTTTTATGCACCAATGCTTTTTCTTTATTATAATCTGTTACTATCAAAAGTTTCTAAAGTGGACCCCATGCTTCCATTTTCTTACAGAGTTGCAATAAAAGTGTAATCTTTTCTTGATGACCTGAGGTTATCATTTGAATATACATTATATTCTGCAATATAGTCTCAAGGACTCCTGAACTATATGGAGTTTCTGGGGTTCCTTTGCTTCAGCAGCATATGGGAGCAAACTACAAGGCTAAGTGAATTCTTTTATTTCTTGTGTGTGTGTGTGTGTGTGTGTGTGCGTGTGTGTGTGTTTTCTGGTCTCTTCTCCCCTCACTGAAAGGTTATACACTGTGACTTCTGACTGGTGTCAGCATGCTTGCTTCTCCCTGCACTCCACCCAAACACACACACGCACCCCTAATTTGCTGCTTCTAATCAGCTATGGCCTGGGAAACCAAAGAAATAAGTTTTTAGAATTGTGTGTGGATTAATATCAACAGGCAGTTAGTAGTATGGACTTAAGGAATCCTGCAAAGAGTAGGTACATGAGCTACAGTTCACTGAATTTGTTTTTATAGAAATTTAATACACATGATCAAACAGAAACCAAATCAGCCTACAAGAAATCCTAGTTTGCAGAGGATAAAATCTTTCCAACCTGACCAAGCCACCTTTCCAATCTCATCTTTCACTTCTTATCACTTGTTCACTCCAGCCACACCAGTATCCCAGTTCATCCATTTGTTTAACATTCATCTTTTATTCCTAGTAAGCTATTAAATCTAATGTTCTTCCCTTCCTTTTTTTTTTGGCCGGAAAACCACTATTCTGCCTTCAAAATCTAGTTAAACGTTAAGTCCTCTGAAAAAACGTCTCCTACTAAACTCCTCTTCTGAGCTCCCTGTGAGACTTAACTAACATTAGCTTCTCCCATAGCAACTTGGATAGTATTATATTGATCATGTCTCTGCCAGGAAAAGGAAGAGAATCTCAATCTCCTGCCACTGGGTGATAACAAATCACACGTCTGATGTGTGAATATCCATCAGTCTTTCCATTATTCCATATGTGCCCAGTAGCTGCAAGGCTGCTAAGAACCATTTCACGCTCCTATTTTTGCCACCACAGCACTCAGTGATCTCAGAAACAAGCCTGTAACCCTGGCAAAAATGCAATCATACTTTACTCCAATAGGAACACATAACAATTAGCTACACTGAGGCATTCAAATACGTTGACAAGGCTATAAACCAGGACAGACCAATCCAACCATGGATTAATTCTCCAGCTATGTTATTTAGCACATGCTTCACCTTTTACACCCTCACCTTTGACAATTCTAACCGTTCATGGATACCACGTTCTTGATTTCATCCTCTAAGTGAAAATCCTTCTTGGCCCTTCCCCCTTCTTTTCCTTCAGCAAATCCACACCACTTAATAATTTCCACCCTCATCTTATGACTCCACCTTTTATTGCTCCTTATTTTGCAATACTGTGGTTTTGTGTGAATCAGATTTAGTAGCTCCAGTGCACAACATACACTTGAAATTTTAAACCAATAGATTGCACCTTAAATATCACTGAGTTTATATAAAGTTCCCTTGTTTAGAACTTACAAAAATATTTACTCACAGATATGACATTATACAACATTATAGAGAGGTTAGCTTAAGTCTCCAGCAAGCCCACAAAGATCCATTTAACCTACTATGCATTAACACTACTACCAAAGGGCCTAAATTAAGAGGACTACAACAAAAATTTAGGTGAAATTGTAACATAGTTCCCATATCACATCTAGAACTGAAAACCTGATCATAGAGCTATTTATTTGGCAGCAGGTGGAGTAGTGACTCCCCTGCTACAAGGCTTCGGTGGGAAAGGGACTTGTGGAGATGAACGTTGGGGTAAAGGATAAGACCGCCATCTTTCATCTAGGGGCTTTAACAGTTCAGGACCCATAGCTGGAGGAAATTCCTCAGTCCTCTCCAGTCCAAGTAGGTGCCCCTGGCAATATTAAGGAGATAAAAGGCTCATTCAAGGACTCAATTATTTGCCCTCACCACCATTCAAACTCTACTTAAAAAAACAAACAACAAAAAAAAAACCCCACACAACTGTTTCAACTAAAGCTGGCTTCATCATCACTTAAGTGAAATACATGACTGGACTAGGCTGAGAGCATTTCATCCCAGGCACTGAGTACAGAGGCCTGGTATCCCTGTTTGAAAAGAAAACACCATGAAAGACGGAGACCTAGTGATGACGGAGTCTCTCTTATACGTGCATGTTCTCTCTCAATTGCTTGTCTTTTAGTGGGATGAGGGATAAAAGCAGGTGAGAATAGAAAACTGCCATGACTGGTCTTCTGTGTCTTGGTTTCTTCCTACCCCTATCTCCAAAATATCACCACTCACCACTTGAGAAACTCAATAAGGTAGAGAAGGTCCAAAGCAGCAGCAAGTAGAAAGAGGAAAAGAGGGAATTCCAGTTATCAACAGTAGATAAAGATGACACATAGGAACGGGCCTAGCAGAGGAGTTATGGAGGGTAAGGGAGAGGTGAGTATAAATAACAAGTGGGTATAAATATGCAGAGACTACATTTTGCAGCACTAGGTGTCATTTTTTAGGGTCAGCAAGTCCTGGAGGCTGAGATTCTAAACCTCAAAGAAATATCATTTTGAATCCCAGAAAGTTAAAAGGTGAAGAGTCCTTCACAGACTTAAAGGGTCACACAGTTCTTAATTTTTTGTGGGTCACAAACCCATCTGAGACTATGATGAAAGCTGTACATCCCCCCAAGACAAAAACAAAACACACCCAGACTCATATATAATTTCAGGGGCTTCACAGAGACATGGCAGCTCATCCAGAGGACCCTATCCAAGGCTGCTCCCTCAATTTTTAGATGGACAAACAGAACCACAGGGTATAAGTCACTTGCCAAGGGCTTATATTAAGTGTCAGAGTTCAGGCTGGGATTCAGATTTCTCAGCCTACACTACACAACCTGTCATCAAGTCAATCCTTTGCACCTCGGCTGGCTGCCTACATTCCAGAGCTATGCCCCAGTGCTTGGAGATGCACTTCTCGATGCTCTGATAGAACTGCTGCTGACCACACCCTCCTTCACAAATTAGAGCTTGTGGTCCATCTAATTTGGCTCACACACAGTAGCCTACAGCAGCCCTGGGTCTCCTACAGTCATCCTGTGGCTGGCTGTTTAGCAGACCTTAGCCACAGGAAGCATCACTTTTGTCCTAGTGGCCCAATATGTTCTAAGTAGTAAGCCTGAATTGTTTCTGAGCATTCTTTAAACTTGAGAAACCCAACAAGGTAAGGAAGGTCCTTCTCATTAACACATAGGTGTGCTCCTCTCCTTGCAACCTGCCGGTTCAAATCTCCTCCTATCCCAAACTAGACTACACTATCCTCTACTAAGTTACTTCATTCTGGTTGCTCCCAGATTTATCCCTATCTTTTAAACCTTAACCCTCCAGGCTACTTCAACCTCTTGTTGAGGAGCACCAACATTTCCTTGCTTGCAAAAATCATTTTTCCTTTTTATTCTCTATTTTCATTATAGAGGTTTTAACATGTATTGTACACAATTCTGACAATCGTTGATACCTATAAAAGTCCTGTATAAACCTACTCTTTTAGTCCCTACGCACAACTTAGAAATCTTCTTACACCTGTTCCATCTTGTCAACATCCTCTTTCATCCCTGTCTTATTCTTCTAATTACTCTCTTACTCAGATCACACTGGACCCTCCAAGGTACGTGTTTGTCTCTTACTAACATACTTTATAGGGCAGCGATAAACCGACTTACCTTACAACTAATGAGAAAACTTAGGGACCTCTTCTTTTATGAAACTTTCACAATGCTGAATCAATTTCCCCATTCTGTATCTAATTAATAGCAATTTTTTAAAAAGGAGTTTCTCCAGAGAATTGTTATTTTCTATCTATTCATCAGTCCATCCAACCAATCACTCACTCGACTACTTTTTTATTGCCTATTAGGTGCTAGGTAGTGACAAAGTCTTTCCTCCCATGAAGCTTACAGTCTCACAGTAGAGACAGATTCTACCAACAGTTTCTGACAACTCAGCCACTTCAATTACTATAACTTAAATTCCCCTTCATTAACCTCACCAAAAATATCTCTCCCCCATTTAAAACTTCCCAATGTCTTCAATCATCCTATCTGGTCAAGGGCTCCCCTGCCCTTCAGGTTTCTAACACCCTTCTTCAGTTTCTATTGGCTTCAGCTTGCTCATATCAATGTAATATTGCATGTCAATTTGACACCATTCCTCATCATAGATCTTCTATGTCTACTTCCTAGAACAGCCTCTCTTGCCTAAAGAAATGCCGCACCACATCCACCAAGCTGGTCAGATAAAAAACAAATAAGAAAACAGAATTATAGTACTGAAAATGTCCAGGAGTCATCCAGTCCAATCTTTCATTTTCCAAGATAAGGAAAGTAAGAACCAGAGAGGTAAGCTGCCTTGCCCAAAGTCACAAACCCAGAAAGTATCAATACCAGTGCTGAAACAAGGATCCATGTCTTTAACTCTAGTTCAAGTTCAATTTTATTTCACTATGTCACTTTTCCTTACTGTAATCTAGCTTTTCCTTCTTCTCCCATTGTGTATCTTTTTTTAACTAAAGTGTGTACTTCCAGGCACACAGTCATTTAAACAAACACACAAGTCTATATTCTTTACCCAAAGAGGACATAAGAATCACAGCATCACAAATTTTAAAGAGAAAGAAACTTAGTGATAACCTAGACCAGTAATTGTCAAAAAAAGTTAAAAATTACAAGCACAGATTTTTCAATCTATATGGCTACATAATATGTACTCTCCACACCTCACCTCTTCCCTCCCCCAGAAAATCATGGCTTTATGGAGCCATTATTTTATTCTTCATTCGTGCAGACCATGGGAAAGGGGATTAAGAACCTGTGACCTAATCTAACTTATTCGTTTGTCAGATGAGAAATCTCCAGTCCAGAAATAGGAAGGTAATCCAGCAATTTAATAGCAGTTTTAAGATAAAAAACAAAGGTTTCCTATGTTTCACATTTGCGTGTTTTACACTGCTGGTATAGGTTTCTAAAACAAAGTCTTCAGGACAGAGCTTTCCACTACACAGGAAACATAGGAACCTTACGAAGTGCCAGTTCCCCTTGGCCGATTTGGCGTCTGGAAAGAAACATGGTAGACACCTCTGATAAGTCATCCTGGCTACACAAAATGCAGGGAAGAGATGCTTTTCTGGCCTGTCTCTAAGGTAAGATTCCTTGAAAGGGAGTTGAGAACCTGATTTTAGAGCTAGGAGGGGGATCAGAAGCATCCAACACCTTCGTTTTACAGATACGTAAACCGTGGCACAGAGAGGGTAACGGACCTGGGCAAGGTCAGAGAGTGAGTCGGTGGACGAGGTAAGTCTAGAACTCCGGGCTCCCGATCCCTTAGCTGGCCGCCTCTCAAAGATGTATTCACTGCGTCCTGCTCAGAACATCTCCTCAGTAAGCTGACTACAGTCCTTAACACACGGGCTTAAACACTGACTTAACGTTAAAATCGTGGAACTTCTGACGCCCAGAGTGGGATGGGGTCCCAGAAGTTGGCCAGGCCAAAAGTCCCCATTTTGTTGAGAAAATCAAGACTCAGGGAGGGTTCTGTATCCTGGGATCTTGGACCAGATTCAGGCAAGGTGGCAAACCCTGTCACCAGGGCCTAGAAGGCCAAGAACCACAAACCCAATCCCGGCTTTTCGGGGAGCTCTAGGCCCGAAAGGGGCCGAAGACCAAGAGCCCGAGCGGTCGGGGGCCGCAGAGCCCCATCCAGCCGCCTCCACCCGCCGCACGCACCCCGGGCTCTGCAGTCCGCCGCCCGCCCCCGGCCCACCCGGCCGCCGCCTCACCTACGCCAGCCCTCCGTTTGTTGTAGTGGTGGAGGGAGGGAGAATCGCAACATACACTTCCCGCGGCCCCCACCGCCGGGGCGCTTCCGCTTCCGCCGCCCCTCGGGCACTTCCGGAGTGTTGGTATCCCGGGCTGGGCCCGCTCCCCATGCCCATGCTGGGTGTGGGGCGCGGGTGTCCAGGCCCGGCAGCCATGTTAAGCGTGGCGTTTCGGAGCGCGCTGGGGGCGCGTCCTTCATTCACGTGACAGCGGCGCCACGCCCAAAGCGTCTAGCGTCGGACGCCCGATAAATGCTCGTGATTCTGTGGTTTGTTTTTTGTTGGCTTTGGGTGAGCTTTCGGTCTTCGCGTGTCTCTTTTGTAAAGTAGCGAGCTAGGTTCCAGTAGCGATATTTCCAGAATTCGTTCACCTGAAAACAGAAAATCTTTTTTTTTGGGGGGGGGTGGGGCAGTTAAAGATGTCAATGTTAAATAAGCCCTTCCCTACTTTTGTGGCATTGTCGCTACACGTAATTTACAATATTTTATAGTTTCCAAAGGGTTTTCACATCATTGTCTCATTGAAAACTCCCTGACACCGTGACGTATGGGCAGGAGTCAGTTTAACCGGTTTTTTTTTTTTCCTTATAAAAATTATCTTCAGAGAGGATATGGACTGAAAAAAAATGCACAACCTGGAAGTTGAGAATTATGTTTTATTCAGCGCACTTGCTGAGGACTTGAGCCCGGGAGACAGCCTCTCAGATATCTCCGACGGACTGTTCTGAAGAGGTAAGGGAGGAACCAAGATATGTAGGAGATTTTGCAAAAGAAAACAAAAACAAAACGCAAAACAAAACCAGGTAGTTGAACATGAAAATATTACTGCTGATTAAAGAAAAAACAGACATGTCAAATTAGTGACTTTAGCTCTTTTTTATGTGTGAGAAGATGTGAGAATCTGGGCTTATTGAAATCATTCCTTTGATATGTACCGTAAGCGTCTAGGGTCTGTAATCCTGTTTTTCTCCATCCTGACTCCCCGTAGGGTGCACCTTCAGGGACAGCTGCAGTGATTGATGGTTTGACGGCCACACCATTCTTTGCTAACTGAAATGGCAGGCAGCATTCGATGTCTACATAGGTAATTTCTCAGTGTCACACAGCTAGACAGAAACCCAGATTTTTACCCTCCAAATCCCGAGTTCTTGCCCCTAAGTACAGGTAACCCTTGAATACCTCTGGGATTAGGGGCCAAAAATTCATTTATAACTTTACAGTAGGTCCTCCGTATTGCAGTCCACATCTGCAGGTTCAATCAACCATAGAGTACTCGCTCTGTGACCTTGAGATGTCAGTTCTAAGCCTTGGGTTTGTTAGGTAAAAATGGACATCATTGTGGTACCTGCATAGCAAACCACTGCAGAATTTAGTGGCTAACACAAATAATTTGTTAGGATTCTGTGAGTTGACTGGGCTCAGCTGGGCAGTTCTAGATTGGGGTTTCATGCATTTGAAGTTCGATGTCAGCTGAGACTTTAGTTAACTTTGGGCTCCAATGGAGATTATATTGTAGGCACTTTAAGGTGTAAGCCCTCTAGGGGCTCATCTAGAGCTATCCACCAGAGTGCCTACACATGGTCTTCTCCCTCTGGTTTGGATCTCTCAGGGCAAATCGCTGGGTTCTGATAGGGAACACTCGGAAATAGAGCAGAAAGTGAGCTGTTCCAAGCCATACAGCAGGAAGCTCAAGGACAGGACTTCATATGATCTAGCCTTGGGAGTAGAAGTTACTTCTGTCACATTTTGTTAATCAAGGAATCTCCCCAGATTCAAGGGGAGATAGGGAAGATTCCTCCTCTTAATTGAACGAGTAGCAAAGAATTTATGGCCATCTTTAATTTACCACGCTTTACCACGCTTTAATTTACCTCATTTGTTTGTTTTTTTTTTTAAAACCAGATTTATTTATTTATTTATTTATTTTTTATTATTATTTTTTAAGATGTTGGGGGTAGGAGTTTATTAATTAATTTATTTATTTTTGTTGTGTTGGGTCTTTCTCTAGTTGAGGCAAGCAGGGGCCACTCTTCATCGCGGTGCGCGGGCCTCTCACTATTGTGGCCTCTCCTGTTGCGGAGCACAGGCTCCAGACGCGCAGGCTCAGTAGTTGTGGCTCACGGGCCCAGTCGCTCCGCGGCATATGGGATCTTCCCAGACCAGGGCTCGAACCCATGTCCCCTGCATTAGCAGGCAGACTCTCAACCACTGCGCCACTAGGGAAGCCCCATTTGTTTGTTTTTAACTGTTCTTGGAGGGATGTATGTAGATTTTATTAGCACATGCATCAAAAAGGAAGGCTGGTAGCCCCACCAGTACAGTCTTGAGTCTGTACATGAATGATTCTTTACATGATTTCTTTTTAATTGTGGTAAAATACACATAACACAGTTTACCATTTTAACCAATTTTATGTGCACAGTGGCATTAAGTACCTCATTGGCATTAAGAATATTTACATTGTTGTGCAACTGCCCTGCCATCCACCTCCAGAATTTTTTCATCCCCCCTAATTGAAACTCTATGCCCGCTAAGTAACAACCCCCACCTGCCCACCACAGCCCCTGGCAACCACCGTTCTACTCCCTGTACCTCATATAAGTGGACAATATTTGTCCCTGTTTGTTTGGCTTTTTTCACTTAGCATAATGTTTTTAAGGTTCATCCATGCTGTAGCATGTGTCAGGCTTTTTTTTTAAGGCTGAATAATATTGCATTGTATGCATGTATTATATTTTGTTCTTTCATCCATCAGTGGACATTTGGGTTGCTTCCCAAACGTCTGTTGTGAATAGACATTTGTGAATAATGCTTCAGGTAATATTAGTGTGCAGATATCTCTTCTAGATCCAGCTTTCCATTCTTTTGGATATATACCCCAAAGTGGGATTGCTAGATCACATGGTAATTTTTAATTTTTCCATAGCAGTTGCACCATTTTACAATCTCACCAACAGTGCAAGGGTTCCAATTTCTCCACCACCTTTCTCTCATTTGTGTTTTGTGAGGTAATATTTGTAATCCACTTAAAGAGTGCCTGGCACATAGCAAATATTCCGCAAAGGTTAGCAGTTACTGTTTGATTCTTCAGAAGCCTCTTTTTCTTCCTTCTTCTCAGCAGTGTTTGAAGTTGCAAGGGCTGAATTCTTAGGTTGTGATATTCTTAGCATGAAGTTCACTTTCAAAAGCATCATAAATTTTCCCAAGTTACATAAGGAAATGCTGTGAAAGGATGTTGTACGTAGGTATGTGCGTAGGGAATCGAAGTTTCAAAACCAAACACAAGGTGGTAGATTAGGCATGCACACACACGCACACACACAAAAGGAAAAAAGAAAAGAAAAAGCTGCATAGGAGGCTTTTATAAACATGAGGTCGGAGTGAGCATAAAGGAACTAGGCCCTTGTTTATCATTTTTAATTTGGACCATACTGTTCAAGATCAAGGTTATGTCCCAAGAAAGTGAAAAGATTTAGAATGAAACTTCAGAAACTCAAAAAGCTTTCTTTTAAATAATTAGCCTTGGTACTTCCTTGGAGGTCGAATGGTTAAGACTCTGTGCTTCCACTGCAGGGGGCACGGGTTCCATCCCTGGTCGGAGAACCAAGATCCCGCGTGCTGCGTGGTACGGCAGAAAAAAATAACAAATAAATAAATAGCCTTACTGTGTTTTCCCTGTCACTGCTTCTAGTGCTGATATTTTAGCCTGATCTCTAGAGGTGTGAGAGTAAATAAGTTATTTTTTTAGAAAAAAAGTTGTTTGAAATGCCAAGAGCTATTTACCATCAGCCAACGTTTACTAAGAGACTACATGGGACCTGGGAATATGTTAGACAGGGCTGCAGAGATGACTAGGAAACAGTCTCTGCTCCTAGGTAATCTGGGAGACATCATCTACAAGAACACTTGAGTGAAATTTGGGAAATCCTGGCACAGTGGAATGTCAGGATGCCCAAGCAGCACAGAAGACACTGAGTGAGTCCAGGCTCTATGCAGCTACACTTGAAATAGTAATTACAGACACCCTCTTCAGCTCACTTCTCCTTCCCCCATGAGCTTCTCTGTCACTACTTCTTAGTTGTGTCTCTGTATCATCATCCTGGCTCTAGTGTCTCTCTTGCAAATTCTTATTGTTTTGTATTTTTTTAATCACAATGTCTCTCTACCAACCCTTTTAAATACATGATTATATTTAATCCCTATGAACTCTGTAAGTATTGCTTGCCCCATCTTACAGGTAATGTAACTCAGGTTCAGAGAGGTTAAGTATTCTGCTAAAGCTCACACAGCCAGTAAATAAAGATAATCATTGTGAAATTTTCCCTGTCTTACTTCAAAACCCATATTCCTCCTGTGCAATCTTGTAATTTTTCCTCCAAATAACAGTCTGATTAATCTTCCTAAAGCACACTGGGTAATGTGTCAATGGCTCATTTTTTCTTCAACTTTAAACCTTGAAGTATACATTTGTAACTTGTTAATCAGACTTCCAAGGCCCAGTATTCATTGGTTGCAGCCTACCATTTCAGTCTCATTTTGCTTCACAAACATCATGTCCTATGTGCACACAGGACTCACTGTTTCCCCTCACATACCCTATGACTCTCCTGACCTTGACTAAATGAGCAAGTTGCCCCCCCTATAAGTAGAAGGTGAATCAACCTCATCCAGCTGTTACAAGGAAAGAAATGGAAAGTGCTGGTGAACTGGGCCCAGCTAGGTGAGCCCAATACTGAGATGGAAACTGATCTCCCTTAAATTCCAAAAGTAGCAGGTAGAAAGCAGTTGTAGTTTTCAAAAGCTGGTTGCATTTTGAGCCTGATATGGTTCATTAATTCATTCAACAAATATTTTGGGGGCGAGGCATTGGACTAGGTGCAAGGGAACAATTATGGTAAGTGGATATGTTTCTACCTGCAGTTTGGTAAAGGGAGACAATCATATAAACATCCAGGTGAGTCAGTTTCTCAAACATAAACGGGGGGGTGGGCACACAGTTAAGTTTAGTTGAAAGAAGGGATTAAGGAAAGGATAAATACACTCAGTTTTTGCTTTTAAGCACTTCAATTGTTTAACAAAAAACCTTCACAAGTAAATGTTACAAGTCTATTCAATTAAACATAAATATGGCAAATGACAACTTTTCAAAATGCCAATAACATTTACAGTCTTAATAAAATTTTTATTCTCTTAAAATTCTAAATTTAAATCAATAATTAAAAATTTCAAGTTGGAATCATAAGATTCATCCTTCATATTCTTTACTATGCTATATTTTCTTAAAATATAAATATTTTAAATTACAATTATTTGTAGACTGTTTCTTAACCCAAACTACAATATAGATGTGATTTATTCCTCATTTCTGTGCTTACGTTTAATCTTTTGGAGGTTATAAGACACTTACTTAAAAAATTCAATTCCCTGTACTGGGGGATTGCAGTTGCATATTGATGGGGGGGTGGCTAAGCCCCATGATTTCCCTTCTTCCCACCCCCAACCCTTTTCCTTTCGGCTCTTGAACTATGAGAACACCTGCCTGGGGGTGGTAGCAGCCATTATATCATCATGTAGATGGAGTCTGTATGGGAGATGATGAAACCAGCATGTAATGAAATTCATAGACTAGCAGAGGGCAGAGGTGGAGAGTAAGACTCCTGGCATTGCTTAAGTCTGGGGATACTGCGGTGCTTGAATTAAGACCCACCCTGGATCCTCCTAATCACATGAACCCACACAATTGTTTGACCTAAGTTTCAGTTAGATTTCATCACTCTTAACCAGAGTAGTCCTAATATATTTCCTATGCTACATTAGCCATTAATCTCCTCTATTATCCCAGACGTTCAGAAAACGTTTGTTACCCCCAAATAGCCTTGAAAGTGCTTGAGGAATGAAGGAAGATGGGGAGAGTCTAACCTGCACCAAAGTGGTGGAGAATGAGGTGTCAGTATTAAAAGGTGAAATGAGGGGCTGATGGAGAGCTCTGCAAAGTTAGGGATACGGAACAAGAAGTAACCATGAGAACGTAAATGCCCTGTGGTCCTCTGAATTTGGGAGGACACCAAACTGCCCATGGTTTGTGGGCCAGGATGTCAAATGATTTTATATGGGTACGAAAGTGTATTTTCCAGAAGCTTTAGCTCTCTGGGTGACATTTCCGTGCCTTCTGCCAAGATAGTAAAGTGTTTCAGCTCCTGGGAGTACCATAACTTATTATGATACGAATAGGCTAAATAGTTAAGTGTGGTAGAGGCAGTAAAATAGCAGGGGATTGAGCTCTGGGCAGGCCTGAGGACAACCTCAGATTCAGAGGAGGGAAAAATGGCATCCAGAAAGGGTAGTGTCAATGCATGTTGTTTTTGCTTGACTTCTTTCATTTCTCCTGGCAGTAGTGCCTTAATATTCCTTTGGGGAACAGTTCTTTATCCTCTTCTAGTCCACGTAGCAGGGCTGTCTCACCCCTGGCTCCTGCAATGCCTTGTAAATCGGTCCATTTCAATTTCAGTAATAGTTAAGCATGCTTATAGCACTAAAGACTGATTCAGCAGTCTTATCCCAACTAGTCTAATAAGCATCAAATCTTTTGTTTTGAGAAAGGAAACTTCTCTTCTACTGAAGTTGTATCTCTAGAACTGCCAGTGTCTACCACTGCAAGGGGAACGGGATGGGGTGGTCAAAGCCTGAGAATGAAGACAACCTCGAGGAGAGCATGGATGGATCCAAAACATGGAGAGAGAAAGATTCTGGCTAACAGTTTTTGAGACTCCGTATCTAGCCATGCCTGAATTCAGAGATTCCTCTGGACTTTTCAAGTACAGGTGCCATGGAAATCCTCCCTGCCTCCCCCACTTCACTTCACATCCCCCCACCCCCCTTTTTAAAAATTCAGTCACTGAGCTGGATTTTCTTTTGGGTGTTATTCTTCCAAAGAAGTTCAATATGCTACATGTAGTTTCCCCACTAGAGGGTGTAGCTCACTCACTGTACCAGGAGCAAGCCTTCAGAGAGGTAATGCCGGCAGGCAGGCATTTGTTGTTAGACCTGTTGGGACGGTGCAGGGTCCCAGCCACAGAGGTCACATTGCTGATAGGGCCCTTGTCTTAGAAGGCCTGGGAGAGCAGTCATGTTACCAAGTCCAAGCTCATACTGCTCACTGCATGACAGGCCAAAAAATCAAGAGACGAGGTATTGGGCAAGGAATAGCAACTTTATTTGGGAAGCCAGGAGACCTAGAAGATGGTGGACTAGTGTCCCAAAGAACCATCTTACCCGAGTTAGAATTCAGGCTGCTTTTATACAAAAAGGGGAGGGAGTGTGACTGGTTGTTGTAAACTTCTTGGTGCCAGAATCCTTTGTGCTTCCAGCTGTCCACATAGGTCAGGTCACAATGTTCCTGTAAACTTCTAACAAGCCAGTGTTATTCTCTGTTCTGCAACTTTTTATTTCTATACAAATGAAAAGTCTTATACCTTTAAAGGTCAAGTTTGGAAGGCAGAGCCTTGAGAATGGGCTATCATGTACATTTCAGGTTTTTTCTTCTCTGTTACAGTCAGATGACCAAGGCAAGGAAATGGAATAGGACCAGGGTGCCAGGTGAAGACTTCATCTCAAGAACAATGAAGCTTCCTTAGTCTTAAACAGAAAAAGGTAAGGGCAGGAATGGCAGATAGATTTTGTCATCCATGCCAAATCTGATAGACACAGCATGCTTGGATTGCTATGTTGAGAAAGATTTTTGAAACCATATTCAGCTCAGTGGCGTATACTGACATTGATTATTGATATCTGGTGTGGGCATGGGGAGAAGCAGGAGGGTTGGATGTGATAGATACTTTCCATCTATGGGTAAGATGTGTCTCAGTAGGAGTACTATTGGCATTTTGGATGGGTCCCTTCTTTACTGCGTGGGACTGTCCAGTGCATTGCAGGGCCTTCATCCACTGAATGCTAGTACTACCACTCCAGTCACTGTGACAAGCAAAAATCACATCCCAACATATTTTTAAACGCCTCTTAAGAGAACAGTACTGCTCTACTTGAAAATCATTAGATTTGACTAAGAGTGACTTGACTTGGACTTACCTGAGAATTGATCTAGAGCTTCTTAAGTTCTTCAAGACTAACAGGAAAAAGTGAGGATTTTTCTTTTAGAACCTGAGAACAGACTTGTTACCAGTAGTGGATAGGAATTGAAAATGGAGATGGGAATGAAGGGTCTCTAATAAAGGGAAGAAGATGCTTATAAGGACAGGAAATCAGGTAGAACCTGACAGCAGGTGATTAATATGTCATCCCTCGTTGGGGAAAGGGTAGAGGGAGCCTCAGCTGTTAGGGAAGGGGTGTCCCATTAAACATCAGTGTTATTTGGAGTACCCCCATTCCACCTTAGCGTTCCATTGTCTTTAGGTGTTTCCTTAGGTCAGGAGTGTTGTCTTTATATGACAGTTCTCAGGGAGCTGCCCCCTACTTTGTACCTCTGAATCCACTGAATAATATCAGCCACATTAAATTATTTTTGGAACAAGTTAGCATATAAGCCAATGAATGAATAAATAAATGAATAAACTATTCCCTACCCCTTAATTTAAGAGTTCAAGTATCACCTATTTTCATATTCTTTATACCCCTGTCAACGCCCCTGCAGAGAGAAGTGAGAAAAGAGGGTTTGAACAACAGGCATGGTATTGTTGCCACTTTCAAGTTTTGCATTTGTCAAAGACCGCGAGGAGCACTTTAGTTGGACAAATTGGGTTTATTATTCATCACCGCGAGGGAGAACACGCATGGAAGCCATAGGGTATCTCAGTAAAAGGATACTAGGAAGGATTTACTGTAGTATTTGGGATTATTAGGTTGATTTAGGGAAATTTTAAGGAAGACTGGCTTTGCCCTGGATTGGATGCTTTTAGGAAGTGAGAGTAATTCTATGATTTGGTATCTTAAAAAGTCTTATTTAGAAGGAGGGAAGAATAGCCACAGGCTAAAGTTGTAATTGGTAAAGAAGCAACAGTCACTCATGTTAGCCTAGATAGGGGATGTTTGGTAGTTTGGGTAATGTTTATGTTTTGCCTGTGTTCAGGCGTAATTATGGAGTAGTATTGTCTTTGTCTTGATACATCATGGTTGCAGAGCAGCTTTGTTGGATGTTCATGTTTTGTGAAATTGTTTATGATAAACAGGAGAACATCAAGGCCTAGCTGTGAGTAGAAGGCCAAACTATAGCAATGCCATGGTCAGCTCCTGGATGTCATGGGTTGCTTTTCTCTTTCTCACATTTTATTATATTTTTTTAATCATGTTTTCTTGCTCCCTCACTGGATTGTAAACTGCACAAGGGTACATACTTATTTTGAGTACCATTGAGGACCCAGAATCTAGCCAAGTCTCTCAGTTTCATAAGTCCTTAAAGAATATTTACTGAATAAATGAATGAATTGTCCAGTTAGCCTACCAGACTGTGAGTTGCTTAAACTCAGGGGTCACTTCCTACTCAGCTCTGTATTTCTAAAAACAAACACAATTCTGGTGCATCTCATTAAATATATCTTGAGTTAAAGAGGAGCTTTCCATAGGATAAGATTTATTGATTTTTTAAAAATAAGAAAATACAATGAATTCCGCTTTTTGAAGGAAAGATGATGCTTGATTCAAATCGGTTCACTCATGACGAACAAAGGAAAATCACTTCACATTCAAGATTTTTTGACCTTCTGACATTTTCCACTGTGTTGAATTGTAAGAGTGAGGCGCAAAGCTCTAAGAGAAATTGATATAAATATTTAGTGACAATTTGTATGAAATACAACCTTTCTTCCTTCTACTCTGGGTGTACTATTATAGGGATTTTAAGCAAAGACAGGTCTTGATCTGTAAACTCTTAACTTAAAAATAACCCGGAACTACAAAGATTTGCCTCTCCCGTCAATACCGCCTTCACTCTGGAGACCCCTCTAATTTGTAATTATGGTGAAATATTATTAGAGCTTTTAGCAAATGTATAAACTTGTATGTTGAAGTAGGGGGAAGGGAAAACAATGACTCCCTGAAGAACCATGGGAAAATCTTTTCACTTTCCTGAACCGGAATTTTCTTATTTGTAAAATCACCATAATTATGGTCATTTTGGGTACCTACTGAGATAGGCTCTTGGAGGCTCATAGTGAAAGTGCTCTATGAACTACAAACAGGGAGGATTCATATTGTGGGGCAGCAAAGAGCATAATGGTCAAGAAAAAGATAGATACAGCAGTGTGGAAAACATAAGTGAAAATATTTGTCTTCAGCAGAAATGTAATAACAACAGCAAGCCAATTACTACATTTTGTGATAAATTATAGTCAGTGGACTTCTGTTATTGCATTTTTCTTGAAAAAGTGGTCCATTAAATAAAAAAAGTAACAGTAGCCACATAGGAAATAAAAAACATTGTTCATCTTCTGTAAATACTTCCTATTTGACTTGGGCAAAGCAATTAACTTTGGAGTCTTTTCTTTTTATGTGTACAAAGGGAATAATCTCATCCCTGCCTACCATGCAGTATTGGTATGGGTTTCATAGGTGCCCTGTTTAGGAAAGTACTTTCTAAACTCTAGCAGGCTGTTAATTATATACCTGTATTATTTATAGTAATAGCCTGAGAGTAATAGTATCTTATTCTTTTTTTTTTTTCACTTTACCTGCACCTAGCACAGTGTCTGGAACTTACTAGGTGTTTATTAAAGATTCATGAAACAAATGGACAAATAATGAGAGATTGTTTTAAAAAATTCTAAGGCTCTGGCCAATATAAGATTCTAATCAAGATAATGTGAAGTTAAGCTTGAGGGCTCTGAATTTCAGATTTCTGGAATTGTTTCTTGGTTTCTCCCCTCATGAGCTATGAGATCTTGAATAAGTCCCTAAATTCTCCAAATCTCAATTATAAAATGGGAGTTAATACCAATACCTACTTCATAGGATTGTTTTGAATATTGAATAAGATAATTCCTATGTAGCATCAAGCACAGTGCCTGACATATAATAAACATTAAATTAAAGTCAGGTGTATTTATAAGTTTTCAAAAACTCCCCATCATGTAGTCTCTTTAATATTTTATATTTTGGTATGTATGTAATAAATATATTTTCAAAAGTCTGATCATACTGTATACATCATTTTATATCCTTACATTTTCTCTTTTTTAACTTAACATTGTATCATGATGGTTTTTAGAAAACGTAATGCATAAGGTCTAGTGGGACTTTTTAAAAATCATATATGGCTTAAAAAGGATGAGCCTTTAAGCAAAATGTTTAGCCAGAGAGTTTTGGTGTTCTCAAGCCTGACTGCCCCAGGATGCAGAAAGAAAGTATCAGACAGAACTTGAACTGGAACCTGAAGGATGGAGGCGCATGTGTTGTCAGTGTAAAAGTGTGCTTGACCCCCTCATCTTATTATGTACGTGCCCTGGTCTCACATTTGGAATGCCTTCATAATCTGAAAAGAAAGCAACTATAGGCTAAAGAAGATACTGTGAAAGTTGGGAACTCAAATAATTCTTATGTGTGAAATCTCTGAAACTGCTGGGCATGAGAAGCAGAATGGATTTCTCTACTGGCCTGGGACAAGAAGAAGATTCTCACGAAATAGGTGTACTAAACATCAGGGAGAGGCATGGACAAGGATGTTTAAGTGGCGGTACCACCCTGGGAAAAGGAGAAGATTTAATTTGAGAAAAGTGTACTTCCCTTCAGTCCTGTTACTATCTTTGGAGATGCTAAGAACTATTTGGGAAATAAAAACCTTGGAAAATACTAAATTTCCTGCCAGTAAATTCAGAGGTCACTGGGGCATCTACATTTTTAGCATTACCATAAGCAGTGACACATTTCCTTCTCTAACTGTTAGGAACTGTTAATTGCAGATATACTATAAATTATTGAAACCAATCATCTATTGTTAGAATACTTACTTTTCCCTTGTATGTTACTCTTAGAACTATTATGCTAAACAGATCTGTACATTATTGTTTGACACCACCTTTAATACTTTCTGTAGCACTCACAATAGCCAAAACAATTTGAGAAAGAACAAAGTTGAAGAATCCACCTTCCTAATTTCAAAACTTACTGCAAAGCTACAGAAATCAAGACAGTGTGGTACTGGCATAAGGATAGACATATAGACCAATGGAATAGAATTTAGAGTCCAGACATAAACCCTTATATTTATGGTCAATTGATTTTCAACAATGATGTTAAGATGCTTCAGTGGGAAAGAGTAGTCTTCAACAAATGGTGTGGAGACAACTGGATATCCACATACCAAAAGTGAAGTTGGATCCTCTACCTCATACCATATACAAAAATTAACTCAAAATGGGTCAAAGAGTTAAGTGTAAGAGTTAAAATTATAAAACTCTTGGAAGAAAACACAGGAGTAAATCTCTATGACCTTGGGTTAAGCAACGGTTTCTTAGATATGACAAAGCACAAGCAACAGATAGATAAATTGGACTTCATCAAAATTAAAATCTTTTGTGCTTCATAGGACACCATCAATAAATGAAAAGACAATGCACAGAATGGGAGAAAATATTTGCAAATCTATATCTGATTAGATACAAGTTCCTTGTATCCAAAATATATAAAGAACTCTTACAACTCAACAATAAAAAGGCAAATAATCTGATTAAAAAGTCAGCAAAGAGTTTGGATAGAAATTTATCCAAAGAAGATATACAAATGGCTAGTCGGTCCATGAAAAGATATTAAATATCATTTCTCACTAGAGAAATTCAAATTATAACCATGAGATGCCACTTCACATCCACTAAGATGGTTGTCATAAAAAAGATGGACAATAACAGATGTTGATGAGGTTGGGGAGAAATTGGAACTCTCACACATTGCTGGTGAGATTGTAAAATGTTGCAGCTGCTTTGGATAACAGTTTGACAATCCTGTGAAATGTTAGACATAGAGTTACTATATGACGCAGAAATTCCACTCCTAGATATATACCCAAGAGAATGAAAAGATATGTCCACACAAAACCTTGTAGATGAATATTCACAGAAATATTATTTATAATAGCCAAAAAGTATATACAACCCAATGTCCATTAATGGACAAACGGATAAAAACAATGTGGTATAGCCATACAATGGAATATTACTCAGCCATAAAAAGCTTAAATAACTGATACATTGTACAACGTGGATGAACCTTGATAACCTTATGCTGAAGGAAAGAAGTCGGAAACAAAAAGCCACATATTGTATGATTCCATTTATATTGATTGTCTAGAATAGGCAAATCCATAAAGGCAGAAAGTAAACTGGTGATTCCCAGGTACTGGGGGGATGGTAGAATGGATACAGGTTTATTTTTGATGAAAATTATTCTGAAGTTAGATAGTGTTGATCGTTTCACAACTCTGTGAATATATTAAAACCTGGATTATATACTTCAACAGAGTAATATTCATCCTGCTTTTAAACTAAAACCCTAAGGATAAATTCTTAGCACTGAGAAGTTACTTTTCATTTCCCTGAAACCTTGGGATCCTAGGAAAATGGGTAGACAGTAAGTTTGAAGAAAGGATGGAAGTGAAGAGCTAGTAATAAATTTGGGAGAAGGGGTAGCAGTCATCTGTACAGTTTCTCTTCCCTCTAAGGAATGTCAGTGTGTTCCATGGAATTATCATGAGCACTCCCTTGGAAGCCTATAAGGTGAAGTTTTGAGATTGTCTGGAAGATAGTGTAGTACAGGCTGAAGATGACTATGATATAGGTTTTATGGTCTGAGTGAAGGAAAGACTTGGTAAATATGGAAGGAGAACTAGGGGCTAGGTATGAAAGCATGTTGATGGTAAGATGACAACTATTCCAGTCTGTCTGACACTGTCCTGTTTTAGCACTCAAATTTTTGCATCCCAGGAAAACCCTCAGTCTCAGGCAAACTGGGACAGTTGGTCCTCTAGTTAGAAGCAACATAACAAGGACACTGATGGTCTCCTATGTGACAGGTATTATGCTAGGCTCCCTTTATGCATTATCTTTTTCAGTTCTCACGGCCAACCTCTCAGGTAATTACTGAGGTTAATTATCTGTCCTAGATCATAGTTTGAACAGAAGAGCTGAAATTCCAATTCAGGTCAATAAGGATCAGTCTTCACTCTTAACCACACTGTCAATTCTGAGAGATTGAGTCCATACAACAAGTGATAAAACTTCAAAAAAAGATAACTTATAAAGGGTTAAGTTTAAAAGTGCTTTTTATACCCATTATTACTGTCATTCTCCCCAAGAACTCATTCATTCATTCAATAAGTACTTACAGTGCTTATGAAGTACTAGACATAGTGCTAAGTACTATGAATAAATCAAAAACCTGCCTTCTGAGTTCATGGAGCTTAAAATTAGGAAATAAAGAAATAGAAAAAAGGGGACTTCCCTGGTGGCGCAGTGGTTAAGAATCCTCCTGCCAATGCAGGGGACACGGGTTTGAGCCCTGGTCTGGGAAGATCCCACATGCTGCAGAGCAACTAAGCCCGTGCGCCCCAACTACTGAGCCTGCGCTCTAGAGTCCGTGAGCCACAACTACTGAAGCCCACACACCACAGCTACTGAAGCCTGCGTGCCTAGAGCCCATGCTCCGCAACAAAAGAAGCCACTGCAACGAGAAGCCCGCGCACCACAGCAGAGAGTAGCCCCCGCTCTCTGCAACTAGAGAAAGCCTGTGTGCAGCAACGAAGACCCAAAAAGCAGCCAAAAATAAGTAAATAATTAATTAATTTAAAAAAGAAATAGAAAATAAAGTGCGAGTTATAAGAATTATGAAGGAAACAGAAGCATATTAACGTGGAAAATGTCAGAGATAAATCTGTGCTAGGTAGAATGGTCAGGGAAGGCATCTGTGAGGAAGAGATATATAGGCTGAAACTTAAATGAAGAGGAAGAACTAGCCCTATGAAAATCATAGGGAAAACATTCTTATGTTTGTCCAAAGGTCCTGGAGCAGGAAAGAGCTTTGTACATTTGAAAATATTAGGAAAGAAGAGTCAGTGTGGTCAGAGCATATTTAGCAAGTGAAGCAGTAAATATAATCTCATATTTGTAAATAAGAACTCAAGGTTTGGAGGAGTTATGAGATTTCCCAGTATCACTTAACCACAAGGGCAGGACTCAACCCAAGATCTTCTGACTAAGTACTGAAACTTGTTGCTTTAATTGTTATCTTGAAAAGGGCAATTTGTCTGACAGCTATGATTTTCAAACATTTTAGGAACAAAACCTTTTTCACATAAAACCTCATATTGAAACTTAATGTTCAACACTGATAGAGGGAGGCTTCTCTGCTAGAGTTGTAGGTGAGACTCAAAATCTCACTTTAGTCCCTGTTACCCCACGCCCCTTGGATTCACCCAGCAAAACTGAAACTCCAATGACGCTGTTTTCAGTTTAGAGGATCACATCTTAAGGAGTTCACACACATTTTCCAAAATATGTAGAAGTGTTATCAGTCAGCTACACATTAGATTCTCAAAAGAGGGTTCTGTTTGGGGATTTTGGTTTTCACTTACATGTTCGCAAAGCAGTACACGCAGGAGTTAGAATATGTAACATTGTTAGAAGCACATAATGGGTTGACTCTTATGGAGCATATATGTTTCCGTTGTATAGCCTTCTTTTGATAATGATGGCACGAAATGTCCTAAAACAAAACTCATAGGTCAGACTCTCTACCCAGCATGATCTCTTAATGACTTCTAATATAAGTTCTCGGGTGTTTTGTGCAGAGAGGAGATAATGATCAAATATGTCTTCTTTTAGACTTCAAACATGAAAACTCTTAAATTCAGCAGTCAGAGTCTTTGGAATTTTCTCTGTGAAAGGCAGCTGAGGCTATTCAGCCCTAATCCTTGACTATTTTGTATCTGTAACTTCTTAGAAGAGAAGTAGATTATTCTGGGAAGTGTCAATAATGACTATAACCATTGTCCAGGTGCCTCTGGAGTCATTTTAGTTCATCAAAATCCACCCTCCTTTAACTCTTGTGCCTGGATTGGGCTACCCTGTGTGATCCCACTCTGGCACTGGCTATAGTTCAGTCTTTTGAGGATTAGGAAGCTGGAATAGTGAGGGAAGAAGCTACCAGGTTCAGATTTTACCAGTTATCTCCCCCATTTTATCCTGATTTCTTCAATATTACCAGAGTTGGAGTAAGCTGGTCTTAGAGGAACTTGAGTGACAGAATAATTTGTCTGTAGGCAACAGGGAGACTTGGAAAGTTCATGAGAACTGTGTAATGAGCAGATTAGGAATGAGCTGCCACAATTCCCTACTCCATAGATTCAGATCACAGTCTATCCATATATCCAGTTTTTTAGCCTACTGCCCTGTGTACAAAACTTCAGTGGCTCCCATTACTTACAGTAATGTTTCTCAGATTTCAGTTACTTGGTTCATGATTCCTTCTGAATTCATATGCCATTTTTCTTTAATTGGCTGCCTTTTTAAACTTGACTAGTCACCTTAGATTGGTCCTAAGCATGAATATCCATGATATCTTGAATTTGAAGTTGTACTTATATTTTTTCTAACACACATTTTAAAAAGCTATAATTATTGCAGTAAAAGATATTCATTGGCATATTAACTACAATCATCACTAATACTATAAGAGGGTACTCAAATCACTCTTTGGGAAATACTGTTTTTGTCTCTTACTTTGTCTTTTAATGATTAAGCCCATATGGTTTGTTTGGGAAGGATTTACCGAAGAATTGATTCTTTAGTGTGTTCCTAAAGAATGAAAATGACTTCTAAAATTGGATATAAGTATAGAAAGAAGGATAATTTAATTAGAGGGAATTACAGTACAAAGACAAATGGGAATAGCAAGGACCCCAAAATGGTTTAAGTTAGCTAGAACCTAAAGTGAGAAAAGGGGAGTTCTCCTTTTAGGGACAAAGAGGCTGGGTCAAGGAGGATATGCAAAAAGTTTACGCTAAGGGTAGTAGGAGTCCTGCTTTAAGGAGGGTGGTGTCTCAATCAGATTTGCATTTTAGTAGGCCCATTCTTATGATTGTGGAGAAGATTACTGTAGGGATTGACAGACTTTTCCTATTAAGATCCAGGTAGTAGATATTGTCCAATTAAAAGCCGTACTACACTCTCTGTTGCTCAGCTTTGTTGTTGAAAGCAGCCAGAGACAGTATGTAAACAAAAGAGTGTGCCCGTGTTCCAATAAAATTCTATTTTCAAAAAGTGGTGGCCGTGGTTTGCCAAACCCTGGATCAAACTAAGTGCAAGGAAATCGTTAGATGGCTCTTGAAATAATATGGGCAAAAAGTCAGAAGGGCTTGAATGAAAGCATCAGCAATGAACTTAGAGGGAAGAAAGTTATTAAAAAACAAAAATTAGGAGCTTTAATTGCTAGCGGTAGATAAGGAGGTGAAGGAGGAGTAAGAGACAGGGATGAGTCCTGGTTTTCCTCAGTATTTATTTTGACAGAGATGTCTAGCTTGAACCATATAAATTGCCACTGTGTAGCTCAAAAATGGTCAAATATTAGCAGTTTTATATGGTTTAATATAGTTCAACCTAATAGAAATACTACAAGCTTAGGATTGTAAAATCATTCTTATGCAGGAAGTAGCAAACTTACCTTATATGCAATGTTACCAAAAATATCTGGAAAAAAAAATTTAGTAAAAGGATCAAAAAAACGTAGTGTTGAGATGTGAACAGCTACTTTGCCCATTAAGTAACCTCATGCAAATCAATAACCATGAAAATCATAGAAACATATGCGGCTTCTTCACACAAGGTTTGTCTGACGAGGCCTGATTCCCAAACACTGTTTCCTTCCCCTCCTCATGCCTGACACACAATGTGCCGCCTGAGAATTCAGCATTAGCCCATTCTAGCTTTAATGCTCACCTTAAGCAGGAGAGATTTAAACCCGGGGACTCAACATATCATCCACTGCTGGGCAGCTCATACATTGTCTAGACCCATTTTAGAGACAAGTCTAGTTCTTGATAGTCATCCTGGCTACCTGCTGACAGAACTCTTATATATATATATTTTTTAATTTCCTGTCTTGAATATACTCTTTCCAAATTCTCTATGTTTCTAAGGAAGCGTCTTCCTTTGTTTGACCTCTGTGTCAACAACTGCTTACCCAAACTATTAACTGTTCCTGTTACCTTCATCCTTTATGTCTACCTCACAGCCTTGACTTCTTTCAGCTCTGAGGCTGAAGCTTCTCTTTGCCTCCCCCTCTATCTGTGTCATCGTGCCAGCAGATTGTTTCACATCACGGACTTCCCTTGTTGGTGTCATTTTGCTGGACTTAGGAAGAGCTGAGCCCTCTCTTGAGATTTGATAACATCGGGTTGTGCTGTAATAGTAAGCCACATCAGAAACTGACCCTGCTTTGTGTAGAAGGCCTTTGTGTGTGTGCACACGCACAACACAAGTGTGTGGGGGTGTCTGGCTGGTGGGCAAGTATCAGGAAGAAGAGGGGAAATTGATTATCAAGTCAGAGACCGATTATTTATCAAATGTTCGTTGTACATTTTAGGGATCATCCCTTAAAATATCTTGATTCTGAACCTCTGTGTGGCAGAATTCTTGGGATATTAAAAAATGGACTCAACCACCAATAATCATTTTGGTTGAAGTAGTGAATTCGTTAACTCCAAGAGAAATGTCAAAATTTCAAAAATCCCAACATCCAGAAGTCAGTTATCATTGGCTGGTTACTTCCCTTAGAAGATCAAATGTTTACTCCCTCCCTGAGGTTCTGTGATAAATCCTTACATGAGAAATAGCCAATAGCCAAGACAGCCATAGAGAAAGGTTTCATCTTTTCCATAAAGAACAATGTGATTCATCCACGGGAGTTCCTTCAGTTGAAAGTTCATAGCAAATCCTCAAAGGCTCAGTTCTGTTGATGATCTGAGAGCTGTGGCCCCATTATGAGAACCTTAGAACCCATTATGAAGTCACTTTGCTAATAACTGTTTACATGTGACACTGAGGGCAAAGTCATACTGTCACTAAAGAACAAGACTTGCAGGTAAAATGTTTCCTTCTTAACAGGCTTTGGAGCTGAGGCTTTGACAGCATGATATAACGTTGTTTTGTTTGATTGTTAAATTATTATTCAGTTCCATAGAAGTATATATATATATATATTTTTTCTTTTTAAATTTATGTCTGCCTTCAACACCTGCTCCCCTCAACCCAAAGATTCTGATTCAGTAGGTCTAGAGTGTGACTCAGACATATAACACACACACACATTTAAACTGCATAGTAGAATCTGATTCGCCTCTTTAGTTGAGAACCAAGGATTAGGAGACTATAATTGTCTACTAAATAGTTGATTTTGGGGGTCCTTTCCTCTCTTACTTCCTAAAGGCAATTGTTCTGTTTTGCTAGAGCAATCTCCCTTTTTTAAAAATTGAAATATTGTTGATTTATAATATTGTATCTTTTCAGGCATACAGCAAAGTGATTCAGTTATATATATATATATATTCAGATTACTTTCCATTATGGGTTAATACAAGATATTGGATATAGTTCCCTGTGTTACCCAGTAAATCCTCTTTGCTTATCTATTTTATGTATAGTAGTTTGTATCTGTTAATCCCATACTCCTAATTTATTCCTCTTCACCTCACTTTTCCCTTTGGTAACCATAAGTTTATTTTCTATATCTGTGAGTCTGTTTCTGTTTTGTAGATAAATTCATTTGTATTATTTTTTATATTCCACATGTAAGTGATATCATATAATATTTGTTTTTGTCTGACTTCAATTAGTGTTATATTCTCTAGGTCCATCCTTGTTGCTGCAAATGGCAATATTTCATTCTTTTTTATGGCTGAAGAATATTCCATTGTATATATATACCTTCTTAAACCAATCATGTCTTGATGGGCATTTGGGTTCCATGTCTTGGCTATTGTAAATAGTGCTGCTGTTAATATTGGGGTACACGTATCTTTTCAAATTAGAGTTTTCATCTTTTCTGGTATATGCCCAAGAGTGGGATTGCTGGATCATATCATTGCTCTATTTTTAGTTTTTTAAGGAACCTCAATAATGTTTTACATAGTGGCTGCACCAGTTTACATTCTCACCAATAGTGTAGGAGGGTTGCCTTTTCTCCACACCCTTTCCAGCATTTATTTTTTGTAGACTTTTTGATGATGGCCATTCTGATCAGTGTGAAGTGATGCCTTATTGCGGTTTTGATTTGCATTTCTCTAATAATTAGCAATGTTGAGCATTTTTTCATGTGCTATGTTGGCCATCTGTATGTCTTCTTTGGAGAAATATCTATTTAGGTCTTCTCAGTTTTTTGATTGGGTTGCTTGTTTTTTTGATACTGAGTTGTATGAGCTGTTTGTATATTTTGGAGCATTTACCCCTTGTCAGTCGCATTGCTTGCAAATGTCTTCTCCCATTCTGTAGGTTGTTTTTTCATCTTGTTGGTTTCCTCTGCTGTGCAAAAGCTTTTAAGTTTGATTAGGTCCCATTTGTTTATTTTTACTTTTATTTCTTTTGTCTTGGGAGATCTAAGAAAATATTGCTACGATTTATGTCAGAGAATGTTTTGCTTTTGTCTTTTCTAGGAGTTTTAGGCTGTTGTGTCTTATATTTAGGTCTTTAAACCATATTGAGGTTTTTTTTGTGTGTTTGGAAGTGCTCTAATTTCATTGATTTACATGAGGCTGTCCAGCTTTACCAACACCACTTGCTGAAGAGACTGTCTTTTCACCATTGTATATTCTTGTCTCCTTTGTTGTAGGTTAATTAACTGTAGTCATGTGGGTTTATTTCTGGGCACTCTATTTTGTTCCATTGATCTATATGTCTGTTTTTGTGCCAATACAATGTTGCTTTGATTACTGTAGCTTTGTAGTACTGTCAGAAGTATGGGAGGGTTATGCCTCCAGCTTTGTTCTTTTTCCCCAGGATTGCTTTGGCAATTCTGGGTCTTTTGTGGTTCCATATAAATTTTAGGATTATTTGTTCTAGTTCTGTGAAAAATGTAATGGATTTTTTTGATAGGGATTACATTAAATCTGTAGATTGCTTTTAGTTATATGGCCATTTTAACAATATTAATTTTTCTAATCCAAGAGCATAGGTTAGCTTTCCATTTCTTTGAGTCATCTTTAGTTTCCTTTATCAGTGTGTTATAGTTTTCAACGTACAGGTCCTTCAACTCTTTGGTTAAGTTTATTCCTAGATATTTTTTTTTTTTTGACATGCTTTTAAATGGGACATTTTTTTTAAACTTTCTGATATTTCATTGTTGGTGTAAAGAAATACAACAGATTTCTTTATATTAATCTTCTACTACCTTATCGAATTCATTTATTAGTTCTAAGAGTATTTGTGTGGAGTCTTTAGGGTTCTCTATATAGAATATCATGTCATCTGAAAATAGTGTCATTTTTACCTCTTCCTTTCCAATCTGAATACCTCTAATTTCCTTTTTTTTTGTCTGATAGTTTTGGCTAGGACTTCCAATATTATGTTGAATAGAGTGATGAAAGTGGGCATTCTTGTCTTGTTCCAGAATTTAGTGGGAAAGCTTTCAGCTTTTCACCATTGAGTATTATGTTGGCTGTGGATTTGTCATAACTGGCTTTTATTGTGTTGACATATGTTCCCTCTAGACCTACTTTGGTGAGAGTTTTTAGCATAAATGGATGTTGAATTTTATCAAATGCTTTTTCTGCATCTGTTGAGGTGATCATGTGCTTTTTATCTTTTCTTTTGTTAATGTGGTGCGTCACACTGATTGATTTGCATATGTTAAAACATCCTTGTGACCCTGGAATGAACCTAAATTTATCATAGTGTGTGATCCTTTTTATGTATTGTTGGATTGGTTTGCTAATATTTTGCTGAGGATTTTTTCATCTGTATTCATCGAAGATATTGGCCTATAATTTTCTTTTTCTGTAGTATCTTTGTCTGGTTTTGGTATCAGGGTAATGGTGGCTTCATAGAGTGAATTTGGAAATGATTTCTCTTTGTTAATCTTTTGCAAGAGTTTGAGAAGGATCAGTATGACTTCTTTTTGTTTGGTAGAATTCCCCAGTGAAGCTATCCGATCTTGGACTTCTGTTTGTGGAGATTTTTTCTTAAATTACAGATTCTATTTCATGTCTAGTGATTGGTCTGTTCAAATTATCTGTTTATTCTTGACTCAGTTTTAGCAGGCTGTAAGTTTCTAGAATCTTGTGCATTTCTTCTGGGTTGTCCAATTTGTTGAAATACAACTGTTCATAGTATTCTCTCATGATTTTCTATGGTATCATTTGTTATTTCTCCTCTTTCATTTCTTATTTTGTTTATTTGGGTCCCCTGTTTTTTTCTTGGTGAGGCTGGCTGGAGGTTTTTTATCTTGTTTGTCCTTTCAAAAAAACAGCTTTTGACTCTACTGATCTTTTCTATTGTTTTTTTAATCTGTATTTATCTCCTCTCTGATCTTTATTATTTCCTTCATTCTGCTGACTTTGAGTTTTGTGTGTTCGTTTTCTAATTCTTTTAGGTGGTAGGTTAGGTTGTTTACTTGAGATATTCTTATTTCTTAAGGAAGGCCTGTATCACTATGAATTTCATCCTTAAAACTGCTGTTGCTGCATCCCATAGATTTTGTAAGGTTGTGTTTTATTGTCATTTGTCTTGAGGTGTTTTCTGATTTCCTCTTTGATTTCATTGTTCGGTCACTGTTGTTTTTTTTTTTTTGCGGTACGCCGGCCTCTCACTGTTGCCTCTCCCTTTGCGGAGCACAGGATCCGGATGCGCAGGTTCAGCGGCCATGGCTCACGGGCCTAGCCACTCCGCGGTATGTGGGATCTTCCCAGACTGGGGCACGAACCTGTGTCCCCTGCATCGGCAGGCAGACTCTCAACCACTGCGCCACCAGGGAAGCCCCGGTCACTGGTTTTTTTAGTAGCATGTTGTTTAGTCTCCATGTGATTGTTTTTTTCCCATTTTTCTTCCTGTGGTTGATTTCTAATTTCGTACTGTTATGGTCAGAAAAGATGCTTGAAATAATTTCTATTCCCTTAAATTTGTTGAAGCTTGTTCTGTGTCTTAGTATGTGGTCTATCCTAGAAAATGTTCCATGCACTGTTGAAAAGAATGTGTATTCTGCTTTTCTTGAATATAATGTCCTGTTGATATCAATTAAGTCTAGCTGTCCTATTATATCATTTAGTATCTGTTGCCTTATTAATTTTCTGTCTGAACGATCTTTCCGTTGATGTCAGTGGGGTGTTAAAGTCTTTTACTTTTATTGTATTCCTGTCAGTTTCTCCCTTTAAGTCTGTTAGTACTTGTTTGCTGTGTTTTCGGTGCTCCTATATTGGGTTCATATATGTTAACAAGTGTAATACCCTCTTCTTTTATTGATCCCTTTATCATTATATAATGTCCTTCTTTGTCTTTCTTTATGGACTTTGGCTTAAAGTCTATTTTGTCTGATATGAGTATTGCTTCTCGCGTTTTTTATCATTCCCATTTGCATGAAATATCTTTTTTCCATCCCCTCACTTTCAATCTATGTGAGTCTTTTGCCTTCAGCTGAGTCTCTTGTAGGCAGAATATTGTAGGTTCTTGTTTATTTTAATCCAGTCTGACACTCTGTCTTTTGATCAGAGCATTTAGTCCATTGACATTTAAAGTAATTATTGATAAGTAAGTACTTATGCCATTTTAAATCTCGTTTTCCAGTTGATTTTGTAGTTCTTATTTGTTCATTTTTTCTTTTGTTTTTCCTTTTGTGGTTTGATGTTTTTCTTTTGTATTATGCTTGAATTCCTTTCTTTTTGATTTTTGTGAATCTATGTTTTTAGTTTGTGGTTACTCTGGTTTTCAAGTGTGTTAACCCATAACTATATCTACTTGCTTTAGACTTATATAAGTTCAAACACATTTTAAAAGTTGTACAATTTTTTACTCCCCTACCCCACATCTCGTGATTTTGATGTCCTATTTTATTTTTATCTTCACATTTATCCTTTTTCTCTTCACTTTTACAAAAAAAAGTTTTTTGATTGTTTTTTAATCTATGTAATGGCTTATTTAAGTGATCTTCAATCCCTTTATATATTTGCCTTTCCTATTGTGTTTTTCCCTTTCCTGTAGAACTTTGCTTCTTTTCTATTTAGAGAAGGTCTTTCATTATTGCTTCTAGGTGAGGTTTAGTATTACTAAAATAGTATTTAGTATTAGTGTTTAGTATTTAATATTTTAGTTTTAGCTTCTTTGAGAAATCTGTTCTCTCTCCTTTTTTGTAAATGATAATCTTGCTGGGTAGGGTATCCTAGTTTGCAGGGTTTTCCCTTTCAGGGCTTTGGATATATCATGCCACTCCCTTCTGGCCTACAAAGTTTCTGTAGAGAAATAAGCTGATAGCCTTATGGGGGTTCCCTCGTTATTGACTCTGTTTTTCTCTTGCTGCATTTAGAATCCTCTCTTTATCTTGAACTTTTGCCATTTTTAATTATATGTCCTTGTGTGGGTCTGTTAGGGGTTATCTGGTTTGGGAACCTCTGTGCTTCCTGTACATGGATATCTATTTCTTTTTAGGCTTGGGAAGTTTTCAGCCATAATTTCTTCAAATATATTTTCAATTCCCTTTTTCGGGAACCCCTATTATGCATAGGGGTTTATATTACCCCATATATCTCATTTTTTGCTTTCTTTTTTTTTTTCATTTGTCTGTCTGCTGTTCTGATTGGTTGATTTCCATCATTCTCTTTCCCAGATCACTTGTTCATTCTTCTGCATTATTTAGTCTGCTATTCATTGCTTTTAGTTTGGTTTTTATCTCGGCAATTTAATTGTCTAATTTTGATTGGTTCCTCTTCATAGTTTCTAGTTCTTTGTTACAGTGATCTGCATTTCACTGTAAGACTGTAAGACTGTTACAGTCTTAATTCCTTGAGCTTTTTTATTACCTCCTTTTTGAACTCAATGTCTAGTAAACTGGTGAGGTCTGTTTCATTATTTGTTCTTTCAGGGGATAACTCTTGTTCTTTTAATTGGGAATAGTTCCTCTACTTTTTCATTTTACTTAGCTTTCTCTGTCTCTATGAATTTATGAGAAACAGTTATCTACTGTGGCCCTGAAGGGGTGTTTTTATGTGTCCCTGCGTAGACTGTGTGAGTCCTATATTTTTGGCGCCAGGGCTGTTTTTGGTATAGATGCCAGCCACGTCTTTCCTCAGAGTGTGCTGTCTGTTATCCCCTTAACAGGGGGTGTGCTGGTGTTGTGGTGTCCAGAGCCTGCACTGGATGTTCAGTGGGGCCTCCTCTTTGCTCTGTGCCTGTCACAGCCCTGTTGGGAGCCCTCTTGGCAGTCTTCGCACAGCTAGACTGAGTCGTCTCCCAGGGCCCATCTTCCCAAGATTCAGTGCCTAGGTGCAGTTTGTACCAGCAGCTCTGCCCAGTGTGCACTTTGGTCTGGGAAGTGTGGCAAGGAGGCAGCTGTCAGTGCTGTTCTCTCTCCACCCTGATTGCTAGCAAGCCAGCAATGCGCACTCCTAATGAGCAGAGTCCAGACCCCTCCTGCCCCTCTTTCTGTCTTGGTGGACCTCCCAGCAGGCAAGGAGGCCTCCCAGGGTGAGGGGCCACTTGTGTGGACCTTCCATCCTTTACAGATCCCTCCTAGGGACACTAGTCCCATCCTGATGCCCCCCCTTTTTTTGCCATTATACTCTGTTACATGGGGATCTTTCTTGCAGCTTTGGTTATATAACAGATCTTCTGCCTCCCGGTTTTTGTGAGAATTGTTCCACATGTATATATATTTTTGATGTGTTTGTTGGGAGAAGGTGAGGTCCACATCCTCCTGCTCTGCCATCTTTATCCTTTCCTAGAGTGATCTCTTTACCCTTTATTATTACCGTACCCATTCCTACTTCCCTGTTCATAGCATCTGCTATCTCATATTTAACATAAAACATATTAAGTAAATAACCAGGGTGCATGCATGGAGACTCAAGTCCATTATATGTGATTTCTATTATAATATGTGGCTTGTATAACAAGGCAGCGTCCTGCAGATCATGAATAAGCAGTAATTCTGTGCTGAAGGTTGTGTTATGACCAGGTGCAACAGGGCTTAATTCATATTGTTACCAAAACAAACACATGAGAAAATCAGGCCTAACTCCTAAGGAAAGAAGTCTTATTTTAAAAATACAATCAGTTCTCAGATTTCCCCAGGATGCCCCACTGGGAAATTTGACTCCAGAGCTCAACAACTTAACCACTCTATTATTTAACATTTTGGCTCAACATAAAGAGTTCATTGAGGACAAGGATGATCTTACTATTGCATCTTGGGCCCCTAGCCCAGTGCCTGGCATATGAGTGGTTAAAAGATAGTGAGCAAACAATTTTCTGAATCTTCAGGATACCTAACAGTGACACAGGGAGGCCTGTGCCTTAGGGAGGCCTGAATTCCCCATCTTCAGGGCTATCCAGACAGGAGTAAAAGTTGAATAACGATCTCTCAGAGATATGG
This sequence comes from Orcinus orca, assembly GCF_937001465.1. NCBI lineage: Eukaryota > Metazoa > Chordata > Mammalia > Artiodactyla > Delphinidae > Orcinus > Orcinus orca. The sequence goes on from NC_064561.1 coordinate 60,773,975, forward strand.
AATCAGATTCCTCTTTGAATGGAAAAATTAAAGGTGTTTGGTCTTTTTCAAGCACTGAGATTCTGTGATTTCTTGATAGTCATAAAAACGCATTTTCACAGTGTCTGCCAGGCAACTGTGAGGTGACAATATCTGAGAATTCTTTGGGCAGAAGACAGTCATGGGGCTGCCGTTGTCTGGGGCATGGCTAGGGCAGTGCTGAAAGGGAGATACACACTGAAGACAGATGGAAAGCAAAGGCAAAGGGACAGGAGGCAAGTGCTATTCTCATTTGCTTGAGGTGACCAGGGGCAGTGAGGTAAAGTCAAGACAGGTAACCTAGCAGCGTCAGCCAAGCCTCCTGTACTTGCATTATTTTCGTAATTCATCTTGATTATTAAATCATCTCTTAGTGATTTGAGATGGTAAAAGCATGCTAGAAGTTTTTGCCAAGCCGGGAGAAGGCTTCATTTAGGAATACAAAGCTTACAGCCGAAAGTAGAAATAGGAATGCAAGACTCAAACTTCTCAGGGATACCGCGTGTACTGCTGGTCTGTACTTTAAAGTACTTAAGACCAGAAGAGCTTCTTCAAACTAACAGCCATGATAAATGTAGATTCTCCCTGATATTATAATGAATGACAAGGTCTTTTAGAGTCCGAAGGAGTCAGCTTTACCAGTATGCTACCTGTGTTCCGGTAGTACCTAATGGTGTTCCAAGCATATTCTAATAACAGCAACAGGAACAATAGCAACAACAACGTTTATATGTTTTAATATTGCTAACATTTTTATATGTTCTAAGTACTTCCCTTCCATGCTAATTCTTACAGTAGTTTTGAAAATTAAGTATCACTGCTACCATCTTTAAACCTTTGCAAAAGGGACTTCTTTGCCCTTGACCCCCAAGTTTCTCCAGCCATGCCTCTCCCTATAGGGCTAGGAGCTTGTAGGTCAAAGACATGTGCTGCACACACTTGTAATCTCCTTCTGGACTATACCCTGGAACCCTGAACTCCTGAATTCCCATCCCAGGCAGACTTGATTCTGCTTACAGGGCCTATGTAAATGTCTTCCTCGGCTCCATTCTCCAAGGCAGCCTGTGTTGCTGGGATACACACCCTTCACCCCAAGATGTGACCTAGGCATGACCATTTGCTGGGGTTTGAGTGAAGTTTGGACATGCAGGCTTTGGTGTGTAGGTCCATGTGCATGAGGCTCTTCATGAGGCATGACAGGATTGGGAGTGGAGAGAAGAGAGATACTCCATGCAGTCCAGGAGAGAGACTGATGACCCGGGGCCAATTTCTCCCATGCCACCATATTCCAGGAAAGAATTCTAAGGAGGCTGAGAATTTTACCTTTCAACCTGGGTTATCATATTGCAATAAAGCTATTATTTGCCAAGGTAGGAGGATATAATTTTATTTAAATGTGTCTTAGCTATAAATTTTCAGTACATGGGCTTCCATCTTAATTTTTGCCCTGAGCTCCCAAATATAATGCATGGGCCTAGATATTACTCTCATTTTAAAAATGTGTTAACAACTCTAAGATGACAAGTGACTGGCTTATAATTATAAAGTGAGACTAGATTTGAGACCAGCACTCTTTGGCACATGCCTATGCCCTTTCTGCCACATGTTTCCTCTCACATATATCATGACATGGTCCTCATTTTATGAAATGGGGTTACTTCTGTTTCCATTTTTGCCACTTTTCAAGGACTCTGACTTAGAGACCTGAAATGACTGGTCCAAGGTCCCATGGCACAGCCAGTCCTTAACCCATCTTTTGACTCAAATTGGTAAGTATTGTCATATGTCATGCTTAGATGAAGAGAATATTTTCCAAGAATGTTTAACCTGGAAAAGAGAAGACTGAGTATGAACCATGAAAGTCATTTAAAATCTATGATAGTCTGTCACTAAGAAGAAGAAACAGACTTGTTCTATGTGGGCACTGCGAGACAACTAGAACCCATGGGTAGAAACTAAAGGGAGAAATAGAGATTCAACATACGGAAGAAATTTCCAACCATTCAAAGCTTTCAGTTGTCAAGTTGATGAGCTCTCCATTGCTAGAGGTGTCCGAGTAGAAGCTGTCACCGATGTTGTGAAGAGGGTTTCTGCATTTGGTATCTGGATGCCTTTGGCTTTTCTCTGAAGTCCTTTCTAGAAATTCAAAATTCCAGTACTCTAATTCTATAACCAAATGGCCTTTAGTTGAAAACCACTTCCAGGGTGAGTGGAAAAATCCAAGCAGCCTCAGGGGATGTACCTGATATCTTCAGTTCACTTCCTTCTTCACCCTGCTCTGTGCCCTGGGACGCTAACTGCTGTGGACTTTATCACAGGACTGTTTGCCCTGTAGCTCCTGGTTAATTCATCCAATGGAGAGTGCAGGCAGGAGATGGAGGAGGGAGGTGCCCTCCCTATAGGGTCTCCATTGACTACTTTTCCTTCAGTGTGTCAGCTTCTGTCAGATCGTTTTCTCCACGGAGGGCTTCCTCTTTCTGGGTTTCCTCCTGTTTCCCCTTCAGGCCTAGGGATGGTAAGGATGTACTTCTTTTTTTTTTTTTTTTTTTTTTTTTTTGCGGTACGCGGGCCTCTCACCGTTGTGGCCTCTCCAGCTGCGGAGCACAGGCTCCGAACGCGCAGGCCCAGAGGCCATGGCTCACAGGCCCAGCCGCTCCACGGCATGTGGGATCTTCCTGGACCAGGGCTTGAACCTGTGTCCCCTGCTTTGGCAGGCAGATTCTGAACTGCTGAGCCACCAGGGAAGCTTGCAAGTTCCTTGTTTTATGTTTGGTAGAATTCCCCAATAAAGCCATTCAGTTCTGGACTTTTGTTTGCAGGGAGTTTTGTTTTTTGTGTTTTTTCGTTGTTTTGTTTTGTCTACAGATTCTATTTCACTTCTAGTGATTGGTCTGTTCAGATTATCTGTTTTTTCTTCTTAACTCAATTTTGGTAGGCTGTATGTTTCTAGAAAATTGTCCATTTCTTCTGGGTTGTCCAATTTGTTGGAATATAACTGTTCATAGTATTCTCTCATGGCTTTTGTTGTAGTTCTGTGGTATCAGTGTTATTTCCCCTCTCTCATTTTTTATTCTGTTTATTTGGGTCCTCTCTCTTTTTTTCTTGCTGAGCTTGGCTAGAGGTTTTTGTTTTGTTTATCCTCTCAAAAAACCTTGGTTTTATTGATCTTTTCAGGTTTTTTTAAGTTTCTATTTTATTTATTTCCTCTCTAATCTGTATCGTTTCCTTCCTTCTGCTGACTTTGGGTTTTGTTTGTTCTTTTTCTAATTCTTTTAGGTGGTAGATTAGGTTGTCTATTTGTGGTAGTTCTTGTTTCTTGAGGAAGGCCTGTTATTGCTATGAACTCCCTCTTAGAACTGCTTTTGCTGCATCCCATAAGATTTTGTAAGGATGTGTTTTCATTGTTGTTTGTCTCAAGGTATTTTCTGATTTCCTCTTTGATTTCACCATTGACCCACTGGTTTTTCAGTAACATGTTGTTTAGTCTCTGTGTAATCGTTTTTGGGTTTTTTTTTCTCATTTCTCTTTCTGTGGTTGATTTCTAGTTTCATACCATTGTGGTCAGAAAAGATGCTTGAAATGGTTTATGTCATCTTGAATTCGTTGAGGCTTGTTTTGTGACCTAGCATGTGATGTATCCTAGAGAATGTTCCATGTGCACTTGAAAAAAAATGGGCATTCTGGTTTTTCTTTTGGATGTAGTGTCCTGTATATGCCAATTAAGTCCAACTGGTGTTGTGTCATTTAGGATCTGTGTTGCCTTATTGATTTTCTATCTGTAAGACGTGTCAATTGATGTCAGTGGGGTGTTAAAGTCTCCTACTATTATTGTATTTCTGTCCATTTCTCCCTTTATGTCTGTTAGTATTTGTCTTATATATTTCGGTGCTCCTATATCAGGTGCATATTTGTCAACGGATGTAATATTCTCTTCTGGTATTGATTCCTTTATCATTATATAATGTCCTTCTTTGTCTTTCTTTATGAACTTTCTTTTAAAGTCTCTTTTGTCCAAGTATTGCTACCCCTGCTTTTGTCATTCCCATTTGCCTGAAATATCTTTTTTACATCCCCTCACTTTCAACTTATATGTCTGTCACCCTGAAGTGAGTCTCTTGTATGAAGCGTGTTGTAGTTCTTGGCTTATCTAATCTTTGACTCTATGTCTTTTGATCCAAGCATTTAGTCCTTTGACATTTAAAGTAATTATTGATGAGTATGTGTTTATTGCCATTTTTACCTTGTTTTCCAATCAATTTTGTAGTTCTTCTTTGTTCATGTCATCTTTTTGTTTTTCCTTTTGTGGTTTGATGGTTTTCTTTTGTATTGCACTTAAGTTCCTTTCTTTTTGCATTTTTGTTTGTTTTGTCAGTCTATTATATGTTTTTGATTTGTGATTACCCTGCTTTTCAAGTATGTTAACCCATAGCTGTATCAACTTGCTTTAGACTGATAGTTGTATAGGTTGAAACACATTCTAAAAGGTCTACACATTTTTCCTCCCTTCTTCACATTTTGCGATTTTGAGGTCCTATTTTACATCTTTTTGCTGTTGATTATAGTTATAATTGCTTTAAAAAAATTTTTGATTGTTTCTTAGTCTGTGTACTGGTTTCTTTAAGTGATCTTCAATCCTTTTATGTATTTGCCTTTCCTATTGTGTTTTTCCCTTTCCTATAGGTTTTTGCTTCTTTTCTATTTAGAGAAGAACTTAACTATTGCTATTATGTTTAGTATTGTTGTATTCTTTTAGTTATTGCTTCTCTGAGAAATTCTTTATCTCTCCTTCTATTGTAAATCATAATTTTGGTGGGTAGAGTATCCTAGGTTGCAGGTTTTTCTCTTTCAGCACTTTGATATATCATGCCACTCCCTCTGGCCTACAAATTTTCTGCAAATAAATCAGCTGATAACCTTATGAGGGTTCCCTTGTAACTTTTTGTTTTCCTCTTGCTGCCTTTAGAATAATCTCTTTAACTTTTGCCACTTTAATTATGATGTCTTGTTGTGGGTCTTTTTGGGTTCATCTTGTGTTGGACCCTCTCTGATTCTCATATGTGGATATCTTTTCCTTCAGGTTTGGTAAGCTTTCAGCCGTAATTTCTCAAAATATATATATATATATATTTAACTAATTAATTTTATTTTTGGCTACATTGGGTCTTCAATGCTGCGTGTGGGCTTTTTTCTCTTGTTGCAGAGAGTGGGGGCTACTCCTTGTTGTGGTGTGCGGGCTTCTCATTGTGGTGGCTTCTCTTGTTGTGAAGCATGGGCTCTAGGCATGCATGCTTCAGTAGTTGTGGCACACAGGCTTAGTAGTTGTGGCTCGTGGTCTCTAGATCGCAGGCTCAGTAGTTGTGGCGCACAGGCTTAGTTGCTCTGCGGCATGTGGAATCTTCCTGGACCAGGGCTCGAACCCATGTCCCCTGTGTTGGCAGGCAGATTCTTAACCACTGCACCACCAGGGAAGTCCTCCAAATATATTTTTGATCCCCGCTTCTCTTTCTTCCCCTTCTGGAATCCCTATTATGCGTAAGTTTGCACACTTTATATTATCCCATACATCTCGTATGTTGCTTTCATCTTCTTTTCATTTGTCTTTCTGTCTGCTGATACGATTGAATGATTTCTGTTATTCTGTCTTCCAGATCACTTATTTATTCTTCTGTGAAACTTAGTCTGCTATTCATTACTTTTAGCTTGGTTTGGCAATTGAGTTGTCTAATTTTGATTGGTTCCTCTTTATAGTTTTTAGTTCCTTGTTACACTGATCTGCATTTCTATTGATAATCTTTCTTATTTCCTTCAGCATTTTTATTGCCTCCTTTTTGAACTTGGGGTCTGGTAGACTTGAGAGGTCTGTTTCGTTGTTTGTTCTTTCAGGGGATTTCTCATGTTCTTTTAATTGGGAATAGTTCCTCTGCTTTTTCATGTTACTTAACTGTTTCCCATAAACTCATAGAGACAGAAAAAGTTATCTACTGTGGCCTTGAAGGGGTGTTTTTATGTGGGAACATCCGTGTGTAGACTGTGTAAGTCTGGTATTTTTGGTGCCAGGGCTATTTTTGGTATGGATGCCAGCCAGTTCTTTCCTCAGCATGGGCTGGCCATTATCCCCTTGATAAGGGGTGTGATGGTGTTGTGGTGACCAGAGCCTGCACTGGATGATGGGAGGGGCCTCCTCTTTGCTCCGTGGCTGTCACAGCCCTGTTGAGGGTGGGGTCTCCTCCCCAGATTTTAGAGTAGAAGCCCTGAGGGTTGGTTTCATTAAGGGTCCATTGCCTTTACATGTGTGCTCTGTCCCCAAGGCGGTGAGTGCTGAAGCAAGTGAGGCCCATGTGGTCAAAGTGAACCTATGGGCTGCACGTGCAGGTGCTTGTGGTTCTGCCCAGAGGCAGCCCAATTTTGCGTCCCTTTCTCCATTGTGTTTGTCCCAGACCTAGTGCTAGGCTCTGGAGGCTGGGGTGTTGTGGCTCCAGGAATCGAAGTGATTTTGCTGCTGCCTGGGACCTGGTATGCCTCTGTGGTAGGGCTCCTCCAGGATCTGTTCACCCTAGATCTGCCTCCAAGCTGTGGTGTTATGTGGGCAGAACCAGAGTGCTCCTGCCTTGAAAGGGACCTCTGGGTACTCCTTCCCAGGTGCTGGTCATTGGGATCCTGTGATGCCACCCACTACCTGGTGAGTGTACCAACAAAGTCCACAGCTGCTAGATACACCCCTGGACCCACCCCTGACGTGTGCATACATGATGTTGATTTGCCCCATCACTAATGATGCTAACTTTAATCACTTGAGTAAGTTAGTAGCTGCCAGGTTCTCCACTGTAAAGTTACTCTTTTTTCCTTTCAAAATTAATAAATACGTTGTAATAATATTCCTTGAGATTATGTAAATATCATTTTTATTACAATTTTACTCATGCTATTAAGTGAGGCCATGTTCAAATGGGGCAAACTGTATAAGTAAATGTGTATAATCTTATATGTTTAAACTACATATTCTCCTTTTCACTTTCTAGTATCAATTTCTAATGAACAGAAATGTTCCCATTTCTCAAACCAAGGAAAAATACCTGAGAATTTACTGGTCATGAGACTTTAACATGCCAAGCATATTGCAAAAAAAATGTGGTATATGTTTTTATGCTTTTGTAAATGTTGGAAAAGAAAGGGCGTACACATCATAATCATCCCTTTCATTTCTATCAGACTTTATAATTTACAAAGCATGTACTCATGCATATCTCATCTGATTCTCACAATATACAGGTTAAACTAGGGATTATTATTCTCTTTATTTTATCAGTAAGGAAAAGGATATTGCACATATAGAGTGACCTACCCATAGCTACACACCTGGTAAATGTTCAGGTTGGGGTAAGCACACAGTCTTCTATTTAAAGGTTCATTGTGTTCTCATGAGTTGCTTGGTGGAGTTTTATAATGAAGACAATGATGATGAGGTTGATAAAGACCTCAGTGATGCAAATGTTTATGAGTACAGAGAAGCGAGTAAAACTAAATAAAATCATGTGTTCTCCAAGGCCTAAACCTGGAAATGTAAAATTTTAAAAATAAATTTACTTCACATTGACATTTGTGATTAGATATCTGGCTTTCCAGATCCAGGCTTATAATCCAGAGCTCCAAGTATGTGGGCAAGACTGATCCCTTCCCCAAAGTTCCCAAAGAACACAGAGGTCCCAGGTCATTGGCTTGAGGAAGCCACAAGTGCATCGTGTCTTCACTGGTGCGGCAGAATGACTGTGGAAGGTGAGGAACTTATTTGCTTGTCCCACCTCTCAGGCAACTCTGTGAGATTGCTTATAGACACGGTGGGAAATAAACAAGACTATTAGAAATAGACACTTCCTGGCAGCTTTTTAGGCACAAACTGATAACCAGGAGACCCAAGCTGAGAGAGACATGCAGTAAGGCAGACTCAGTTAGGTCTCGATAGAAGCAGCTTGTCACAGAGGCACAGAATTGGCTTGAAATCATTTAACTTTAAAGCAACTGGAGTCAAAGAAACAGTTCAGGTTGAAAAATGATTTTGTTATAAATGAAAATTCCTTAGCCGTGTTTTATTTTTTCTGTTATCTTGTGTTTTAAATTTTTGTTTTATTTCAACTTCAGCCTTTCAGTACTTGGGGAAACCAACAACAGGGACTTATTTGTACCATTGTAAATAGTCAACAGTAAGATATTAAATGGAACAACCTGCATATTTATAAACTGAAAATGAGTAACTCACTATTTTCTCATGCATAATGACTTTCAAATACAGTTCTTATGGCCAGATCACTGGGGCCACCAGCAATGATCTGGTCGTCTATAAAGAGTCACGTGTGAACATATACGTAAGTACTTATTGACGCACAAAGTGAGATTATAGCTTCCAGTGACACAGTCACACACAAGCAGAGTACCGTATTCATATAAACAGGCATTTTGATTCAATCAGTGAATAGAAATAAGACCCAGAGACAACAAAAAATTTGGTTGACAGTTTTAAAAGTTCAGCACTGACTTCAGTGTTGGTTCTCAGATTTATTTATATGAAATGAATCGTATGCAGAATAATGTTAAAGATTTCTATTTCGAGGTTTGAGTTAAAAGAGAGAATTAAGAGTTGGCTTTTGAGGAGAATGGTGAAGAATTACGCTATAGAAGTAACTGTGAAAGGTAAAAATTGGGATTTAGATATAAGGTGAACATTGTTTGGATTTATGTGAAATTAGAATTTATTTCTAAATGTTGAGATATAAGCTATAAATTAGGCCTCAAACCTAGGTAAGGATTTGACTACAGAATAATATATGTGATAAAAGTTTTGGAGGTGGGTCCCAAGGTCTCTTCATTTGAGACAAATGTCTAAAAATATAAATTTTCCCAAAGGGTGTATGTGGGTATATGTGCTCATCTGACCATCGCTGCAAAGAGATTTACAGTCAGACCTTGAGGTATGGATGTTGGAAGGCTCGAATAAATAAAAGATACTTATGGGGGCTAGAGAGAATGAGAAAAAGGTATTGAATTTAAGGAAAAGTTAGGAAAATTTAAAAGAGCAATAAAAAATCACAGAGAAGGAATATATAGAAAGAGAAAAAAATAACATAGAGAAAAGGAAAACTATTTGATAGGAAAAAGGGAAATGAAACAGAAGGAGAAAGAGTGGTCTTTTGTTTTTATTCACTACTCAGCATTTCTGGACCAATATCTCTTCTCTTTTGTGCACTTACGTACTGGTTCTTCATGTCTATGATTGGGTTGAGAAGGTGTGTCAGAAACATCAAAGGCTGAGAATTATTAGATTACTGAGCGTCTTACTGTGATTAACAGATTGGAGTCAAATATTGTGAGCTTAGTGTTAAGCATAGATTTGAGTTAAACACTATGAACTGGCTAGGTTTATGGATAAATTATGCATTTAACATTAGGATTAGAGGGTTGGGAGTCTAAAATCATGGGTCGGTATTTATTAACATGGAATAGCTGACGTTGGTGGCACAATTCGATTGATAATTAAAATAATAAAGGTGGTTCAGAGCTGTGTTAAATTTAGAGTAGCATTTACAAATGTCCCCTACTCCCTGAGTAGAGTCACACAGCATCATTGTTAAAACAGACTGGTATGTCAAGTAAAGAAGACTTGACTAGGAATTAGAGTTTCATTAGAACAATTAGAAAATAAATTACCCAAATAGTGTCTCTTTCATTGCAGATGAAAATTTTTTTGCCAATTCTAAAAATATACTTTTTAAACCTTAGGCTTAAGTTAGATTTTTTAAGCTGTGTCAGAAAGTTCACTGGTTTATTTTGATAATTTTTGCTATAAAATTATTACTATGAAAGGTATTTATGGAATAAATTTGTAGTTATGAAGGCATGTCTTTCCTAAAAAAATTTATGACCGTTGCTCTTGGTGTTATACATATTTTGCTCTTTATGTTCCATTTAAAATGGGTTTTTATCTTTTGATCTATTAAGGTTACTAGGTAGATGATAGTTCTACAAAGTTTTTAATAAGCGTAATTATTTTATTTGATACTTAGACCTCAACAATGAATTGTTAGAATTTCATTGTACTTTTTAGTTTATTTTGACATGTTTGTATTTGTCAGTCAGTGAGGTGGGGAGTCTGAAGGAGAGCGCAGTTTTCTCCACCCAGCAAAGATGACTCTGAATCTGTGTCTGCCCCCTCCCTACCAACCCCACCCCCTGGGGACCTGTGCCAACATGAGGGAAAAGGCCCAGGGATGATGAAGATGACAATGACGATATCCTTGCTCTGTAATCACGTCTATGGAGAAGTTAACATCTTCCTTTACGAAGAAACTGAACTTTTTCAGTACTCTTCCTATGGGAACAACACAGTTAACAGGATTCATTAACACAAGAGGAAATTTTATACAATATTAGAGCTGAAAGGAACTATAGAGATTATAGGCAGAACCTCATCTTACAGATGAGGAAAATGAGTCCCTAAAAAGGAATATCCTGGCCGCAGGCAGTTTCTGACAGAGGCAGAAGCAGAATGTCCCTAGACCAGTGACACTTCCATCCCACCTGCTGCCTCCACTTATCCCAGAGCCCAGACTGATCACCCAGTATCTTAAAACAACAAAGGAGGGGGACGTCTGACAAGGGAAGCTGAGGTGGGCTGCCCCTCAGCCTTTTCTGGTCAGCAGGGCCTGTGATGAGGCTGGATCCTGCACTAGTGAGGAGAACTTCCACCACATGTCCCCTTCAGTGTCCTTGGACACAGGCTGGTTTCTAGGCTGAGGACCCAGTGTCTGTGCACATTAGAGAATCTTCCCTTTTGTGAAATAAAAGTTCCTGAGTAGGAATCAATATGTAGACATATCCTTCTGGGCTCAGGCCCTAACTCCATATTTTAACTTGATAAGATAGTCACAAAGATGAAAAACCACAAGATCTGAGATAAGTGGCCAAAATCCAGTGGTCTAAAAGAGAGTTAACGGTGAGCAAAGGGGACTTGGTGTTAAGATAGTAAATGCTGAGTTGCCTGTTTTGTACCAAAGAAGTGACATCTGCCTGGTGGTTATTGCCTTCCAAAACCCTGTGCTGGCCAAACAAAATACTTAAAACATGTTCATGGGATTCTGGTCCAAGTACTGACAGCTTGTATTTCCCTATTTTAGATCAAAGAAAATATAATCTTTGTGGTAGCCTTATCCTCCCTATCTCCCTAAGGCTGCAGATATTTAGAGCCACTAGGAAATTGAGGAGGTAAAGACCCTCTGGCTACAGTTTATCTAAGAATCATCTGTTGAGTCTCTTAGAAGTCATGTAAGATAGTGGTTTTCAATTTTTTAGTGTGGGATTCAGAACCCTTTCTTCCAATAAGAAATTATTTGGAACTCTACTCCTTAAAATAGTCCAAAGCTGGTTGGGATTGGAGACCACCCCAAACGATCCCCATAACCTCTTTGGCGACTCCTGACTTGCCTCTACAGAACCTCTGGGCTCTGGGGACGGCAGTTTGGAAGCTCATGGTCTTGTTAGAGTCTCTCAATTGACAGACAGGAATTAGAGGTTCTGTCATGGAGGGACCAGTCCAAGCTGGCAGAGCAGGTGGCTCAACCCTAATCTGACTGTGAGGCAGCAAGTTTTCTATCTCTCCCAGCTTCTCTGGGTGGGCAGAGTATAGCTTCTGGAGAGTTAAGCAGGCTTGTGGAAAGAGGAGAAGATTGCAGTGGAGGACGCTGCCCTAGGTGCTTTTTCTTCCCATGCAGTACTCACAAGCTCTCAATACGCAAGTGGCATTCATTCCCATAGGTGATGTAGTCAGACCACAAACAGGCAGGTATGTGATGGGGCAGGGGATGGCCACCACTGGGTGCTTCTCGTAAATGCTGCAGTCTACCTACGACAGTCACAGGAGGATATCCTGCTTTTTTCCTGGTCCTCAAGCTGGGCTACCCTGGCCTCTACTGAACAGGAAGCACAGTACCGTCTTGGATGTCCCAGCTCCAATATTCTGATGCTGCTGTGGCTACTTCTATTGATAATAATATGACCACTCTGACAAACACTAGTACTACCAGCACCACTTCTATTATATGTGTGTGTGTGTGTGTGTGTGTGTGTGTGTGTGTGTGTATGTATACATATGTGCATTTCTTTGCCAGGCATTAAACTTAAATCTTACATGAAATTTCTTTGTTTAATCTTCAGAACAACTGAATAGGGTAGGTTCTACTATTACCCCTATTTTACAGATGAGGGAAATTTGGGCTTAAAAAGAGAACTTGTCTAACATAAAAGCTGGTAAGTGTTAGGGCTGGGATCTGAATCCAGAGTCTGTGCAATTAACCAAGGTAAATGTCTCTTGCCTCTCACATGTTATCCCTTACATGAAGATATCACCATCTTCTCAACTAGAAGTCCTCTCCTGCTCTTTCTTAATTCTGAAAAATTTTCTTTAGGCTGTGGTTATTTACATTATGTATGTCATATTTCTTCAGCTGCCTTCTGAAAAGCAAAGGCAATTTATCTGTGGCTGCCTTCCCTTTCACCCCCCCAAGCATACTGAATTAATCTTACAAATATATTTCATAAGTATTTGTTGGCTAAATATAGTAAATAGGAAATTAAAGTAAAACTAAATAGGAAATTAAACTGAAATTAAAATGTGGTTCAATATACTCACTGTTTTTAAAGGCAGACTGGCAGCTTCTGAAAGAGATATACAGTCGGAAATGTTAAAAATAAAGCAAAGTTGTGATGTCTCATTAATTAACAGAAAGTCTGTCGATTGAGACTCTGTAGTTCTCTGGTGATGAGTTTCAGCACCTACCCCGTCCTTTCACAAAACCCAGCTGTTTGCTGAGGAAGCCAAATGGCCAATAGGTTAGGTAAACCTTGGTTCAAGTAAGAGAATCATCCAAAGTTCCTCCGTTTATTGACCATGGGACGTTTTCTGGAGTTCATCGTGTTTCTGATAATGTTTTAAATCAGATAGCAATAAAAATATTGCAGTCACCACTTCTAAGAGCCTGAAGCACCATCTTTGATATTCTGCCCCTCCTAGTCGATATAAAGGAATGTAATGGAATATCTCCAAGGCATCAGAATCTTATTTAAGTAATTTTTCACTGTTTAAAAGTTTAATTGTTGACTCCTGGGTTTTGGAGAATCATGCTTTATATCGATCCTCCTGTATTGATTTGGGGAGAGATCCAAGTTTCTCTGAGTCTTTGCACTGAGGAGTAGTATCTAATAGCACCAGCAATTTCTAGTGTCCTAATAAAATGGGAGACTTACGAAAAAATAAGGCTTTTTTGTTTTTTTGGTTTTTTTTGGTTCCATGAATGGAAATAGAAATCCTTAAAAGGAATGCACTAGATCCAAATCCCTCAACTCCAGGTGGGACATAAGTGTCTCCTTTTCCAGGCCAGGGCTGTTTCTGTTACAAACCAGTATACTTTAAATCCACATGACAAGACATTTCTCTGAGATGTTCACATCCTATGAGGGGCTATTTCAGAGAACAAGCTTAATGGCTATACAGGGCACTATCTAACCTTAACTTACCTGAGCAGGTGCAGAGATGGGGCACTGTACAGAACAGAAGGAGATCCCCAATGATCTTCATGATGGAGATGGCTGTGATTCAGAGGCTGCTCAGGACCGTCACAACAACTGCATCAGCCATACCCTAGGAAAGGGGCATGTTTATAAGGCAATGCTTGGTTTCTCCACCTTTCCTGTGAGGTCATCCAGAGTCAGTGTTGGCTCTGAGAGGCTCTCAAAGCACAGTGTCACACCCTGGGTGGTGATACAGTCCTTGTCACTCAATTGCTACTTCCTGTCTGACCAACAGATTGATTATGCAAGGTGAGAAGTATTTTTCTGTCTGCTCTAGAGATGGGGAATGTTGTTACTTAGATTTCCAAACCTCATATAGTAGAAGAGATTAAGTATAGGCTGCTTGGCCTATTTACGAAATAAATGAAAATATCAAAATTTCTTTATTTCACCAAAATAGAGGATATTAAACTCAGATCAGACAGGTTACACTTAGGTTTATATTTTGGCTCCTGGGAAAATGTTGTTTTATTTTCGAGGCAATAAACCCATGAAGCAAGCTGGGATATAGTGGAAGGACTAGTGGCCTTAGCACTTATGAGGCTTGGAGAAAGGCATTGACATTTTCTAGCTGTGTGATCTTGGGGAAGTCAGTTGTGCCATGAGCCTATATCAGTTAGGAAGAGCTGGTTATGTTGTGGTAACATATAATCCCAAGACTTCTGTGACTTAAAACAGTACAAGTTGATTTTTACTCAAGCTATACGTGTATGGTGGTCAGCTGATGGTGCCGCATGCCTTCAATGGATTCCAAGTAGACAGGGTAGTCACCATTTGGAATATTGTTCATTGTCAAGGTGAAGTGAAGATGCATTCCTGAGGATTTCCATTTACAGCAATTGAATATTCCATCTCAGAAGTGGCACCAGTGTCACTCTCCTTCACTGTCATGTGGATGTGGCCTGGCCTAACCATAGAGGTTACTGGGTACAGTGTTACCTTGTCTCTCTCTCTTTTTTAAAAAAATTATTTATTTATTTTTGGCTGTGTTGGGTCTTCGTTTGCTGTGCACAGGCTTTCTCTAGTTGCATTGAGCAGGGGCTACTCTTCGTTGCGGTGTGCAGGCTTCTCATTGAGGTGGTTTCTCTTGTTGCGGAGCACAGGCTCTAGGCACATGGGCTTCAGTAGTTGTGGCATGCGGGCTCAGTAGTTGTGGCTCCCGGGCTCTAGAGTGCAGGCTCAGTAGTTGTGGCACATGGGCTTAGTTGCTCCACAGCGTGTGGGATCTTCCTGGACCAGGGCTTGAACCTGTGTCCCCTGTGTTGGCAGGCAGATTCTTAACCACTGACCACCAGTCTTGAAAACCGGAATGGGAAGAACTGGAAATAGTTGGCAAACGACACAGAGACCACCCCAGAGCCTTAGTTTCATGCCATGTCAAGTGGGACCTATTGCTAGCCCCAATAGAGTTCACATAATTGGAGTCTTTTACATGAAAGTCTGTTTTCAAGTGCAGTGCATGTAATTGTTGCTGTGATTGTTATTATTATTATTGACAGGCCAAGAGTCTCCGCTGTGAGTTGCTGACATTAGATTTTAAACTGTATTTTCCAAGCACAGTTATCCAAATGTCTGTTATTTATCTTTTGATCTTGAGGACATATGTATGAAAACCTGGGGGAAGGCAGTAGAGTCTGCTTCACCAGTGCTTTGCTTGGCAGGCTTATTGTAGTACATTCTGAAGCATAACACATACAAAAGATAATAAATGACATTGCATGCCTCCCTAAAATTTAGACTCTTACATCTGTTTGGGGAGCAGTATAATCTCTTAGTTAAGAATATGTGCATTGGGACTTCCCTGACGGTTTAGGTGGTTTAGTCTTAGTGGTTAAGACTCCATGCTCCCAATGTAGGGGGCATGGGTTCGATCCCCAGTCAGGGAACTAAGATCCCGTACGCCACATGGTGCAGCCTTAAAAAAAAAAGTGTTCATTGAGTCCCATGGATCTTATTTGCAATCTTGTTTCTAATAAATGTTGGCTATGTGACTTTGAGTGCATAAGTTAAGTTCTGATATTTTAGTTTCCTCATCTGTAACATAGAAATAATACCTCACAGGGTGGTTTTGAGTGTGAAATACAATTTTATATATATATATATATATATATATATATATATAATGTGTCTATAAATAGGTAAAATCTCTGGTGTGTGTGTGTTTGTATATCAGATGCTAAGATCATAATTAGAGCTTGATATAGGGTAACTAATGATATGGAATGTTATATTCATGACAACTGATTGAGGGAGGAATTTTTATTATCCAGTTTTATCAGTGAGTAAGTTGAGGCTCAGAGGATTTAAGTAATCTTCCCAAGATCATGATACCAATTAATGTAGGAAACTATTAGGTTCAGTCACGGAAAAAAGGGGAAGTGAATGTTTTAATAAAGAGAGTGAATTATAAGCTTTATTGTTTACTGTGAAAGTTTGAAGAGAATGAATACTGAGAAAAAGCCATTATATTTCAAGAAGAGGTGTTTTGTTGCAGTTTAAAATGCAATTTTAGCTAAAAGGATTGGGAATGGAATCAAAGGGTGATCAGGATGAAGTGGAAAGATAGGGTTATTTTTTTTTAGATGTTTGATAGTCAGAGGAGAAGAATGGAAAAAACAAAGGCTTCAGCAAGATCTAGGATGGACTGAGCATGTCTTAAAGACAAAGGGAAGAAGAAGAAATTTAAGGTAACATGATGGAGGGTGTCTAATTAGAGGAGTATAGAAAAGTAAGAAATAAGATTAAGAGCACAAGTGTAACACCATTCCCTATGACATGGAAGACAGAGAAGAGCGGATGAGTATAGAGACATATTGTGAAAGGAAGAGAAAGAAAGGTGAAGGGGTACCCATTGTAAGCTTGGCTCTGACTGTTAAGTTCTGGGGTTGCCTTTTGCAGTGGAAGAATCAGGTTGGTCTGGAAGCTGGAGTAGAATGAAGAAGGCTTGGCACAGACGTGGATGGGAGCAAGTCAGATAGTCAACAAAGGATATAAAATTAGTGGCCACTAGACAAAATTAGTACTAGTTTTTAGCAGACCCAGTCAATACCATGCTTAACATTCCTTCCAAAATATGTTATGACACTGAATCACTGTGGGTTTTGCCCTGTTACTTAGCTGAGGCAACAGGGACTTAGAGAAATGGCTAGTTTATGGTTAAGGTTAAGAGCCCATACTTTTTACTCACTCTGGTGTATTGCCTTTAAATCGAAATCTTAGAGGTAGACCTGAAGACATATTGGAAATTGGAGTAATAGGAGTAAAACCAGCCACATCAGAGCAGTCAGGAAGGAGAGCTGATGTTTCAAGTGAGCAAGCAGACAGGGCTGAGCACCAGGTCAGGTTGCATGGCTTTTTCATGTGTGAGAATCATCTGGAAAGAAGGAGGATCCCAGTGGGAGAGGGGATGATTGAGAATCAGGAGACAAGGCCTCATCCCCTGTCCTCCACCTTCATCTAAGGTGCAGTGCTGTGACAGCCCTTTTGCCATCTGGTGCTTTCTGCTTCCCCCACAGCTAGAGAGATTAACTACACTGGTGCTTCAAGTTTTCAAGTTAAAAACCCCTCCTAGGAACCCTAATATGTACAAGTAATAAATAAGGCTGAGGATGGGGGCTGGCTGGGGAGAAGTTGGAACTCTACTACTTAATTCTGTTTTTCTCTCCTAATTTCTGTACCAGCTCACCCCCAACCCCAGGCTCCTTCCTTCTTGTCATCCAACACCTTCAAGGCCTTCTTGTGGCAGTTTAAAATCAGTGGCCTAGATTTGACTGAACTAGCTCTAGCCTTTTGTCTGTCCTCTTCTCCCTTCCCTATGTGGCCCCTTCACTCTCCAGCTCTTTTTTTTTTTTTTTTTTTTGGCCACACTGCACAGCATGTGGGATCCTTATTCCCTGACCAGGGATCGAACCCACGCCCCCTGTGTTGGAATCGCAGAGTCCTAACCACTGGACCCCCAGGGCAGTCTACTACAACTCTTTTCCTCTCCCCTCCTCTTCCCTTCCTCCCCCTCCCCTCCCCTCCACTGTGATCACGCCTCTGTGCACTGAGTCACAGTGACCCAGAGATCTGAATATTTGCATTTTGATCTTTGCATTTTGATTTGTGTCTGACAGGACCTTGTTCCCTGCCTCTTGTGGGAACAGGGAGTTAGCACATCTAGGGATCCTATGCTTTGGTTCTGTTCAATTTTCTTTGAATCACTGAGGCTTAATAGTTTCAATCATGGGACAAGATGTTGTGAATTAACAGTAAGGACTATTTCCTGTTGGTTCATGTTGCTTCTAGGTGACCTGACACTATCTGGATCTGGATTACATACACACACACACACACACCTCCCAGCTCCTGTTAGTAAAATCCTGTCTACTGTGCTCAGTGCTGAAGGGAACACCTGTAACCCTAGAGTTAGCCAACATTAGAGGATGTATTAGCCTGCAAGGGCTGCCATAACAAAATACCAAAGACTGGGTGATTTAAACAACAGAATTTATTTTCTCACAGTTCTGGAGGCTAGAACTTCAAGATCAAGGAGCCAGCATGGCTGGTTTTTCCTGAGGCCTCTCTCTTTGGCTTGAAGACAGCCGCCTTTGCACTGTGTCCTCACAGGGCCTTTGCTCTGAGTGTATGAGACCTGGTAACTCTTCCTCTTCTAATAAAGACATAAACCCTATTAGATTAGGGCCCCATCTTTATGACATCAGTCAACCTTAATTACTTCTTTGAAAGCACTTTTCCAAATACAGTTACATTAGGGGTTAGGACTTCATCACGTGGATTTTGGAAAGGACACAAATCAGTCCATAACATTCTTCCCTCTGCACTCCCACCCTCTACCAATTCATGTCCTTCTTCCATGCAGAGAACCCTAGACCTTTGATCTTCAAGACACTGGTATCCCTTGAAATGTTAACTAGTATTTCTTGAAAAAGGGACTCTTTGGTCAATTAGACTTGGGAAACCCTAGACACTCTATTTCTTTTCGGGAGATTCATAATGCACTTTATTTTATTAAAGGTTCTATTAAATTTTCTACAATACAGAAATTTTTTTTCACTTTAAACTTAATTTTCACCAAACTTAATTTGCCACAGTTTACCCATTACATAACATCTAAAGAGATGTTGGTGTTTTCCTTGGACATTAACAAATAAGGAGTTACTCCAGTTTCCCATAAAGTCATGATGTTCTATATAAAGACTAGTTACCAAGGAAGATCATTGAATTTTTGGTCTGTTTGGACTGCTCAGAAGTTCTTTATCATATTGAACAGAACTGCCTCTCTATCTGGTTTCCATATATTCTGGTTCTCTACAGTGGAGCCCAATAGAATGTGTCTGCTCTCTCCAAGTATGCAAAGGCAGCTGTAGAGTGCCTAGTCAAGGTCTCTTTTTTCTCCAGATAATATAGATCAGCTTCTTTAATATTTTTTTATAGTATATAATCCTGTATGTCCTCCCTACCCTGACATATCAATGCAAAGTTACTTAATAATAGTACAACACAGGTAATAACCTCACCATTTCCCTTCTCTGTTCCAGGCAGTGTTATCCACACTGGAGATACAGAGATAAATAAGACAGGTGAGGACTTTATTTCTTGGACCTTACTTTCTTGTAGAGAAAATGTTTTAAAAAATAATATGATTTTGGATTTTGTTGTTGTTGTTGTTGCATTACGTGGGCCTCTCACTGTTGTGGCCTCTCCCGTTGCGGAGCACAGGCTCCGGACGCACAGGCTCAGTGGCCATGGCTCACGGGCCCAGCCACTCCACGGCATGTGGGATCTTCCCGGACCGGGGCATGAACCCGTGTCCCCTGCATCTGCAGGTGGACTCTCAACCACTGCACCACCAGGGAAGCCCTGTTTTGTTTTTTAACATCTTTATTGGAGTATAATTGCTTTACAATGGTGTGTTAGTTTCTGCTTTATAACAAAGTAAATCAGCTACACATATATCCCCATATCTCCTCCCTCTTGTGTCTCCTCCCACCCTCCGTATCCCACCCCTCTAGGTGGTCACAAAGCACCAGGCTGATCTCCCTGTCCAAGAACAGTTTTTATCACATAAGAAAGTTAAGGTATAGAGGAGAGAGGCTAACTAACTTGCTGAAGTTCACTTAAGTAACATGAGATCAAGCTGAGGTTTGAATTCAGGTAGTTTGGTTTCAGAGCTTGTATTCTTAGCCATTTACCACTAACAACTAATGATGCTGAGGTGAGCCTTGTTCAGACTCATTAACACTTAGCCAGGCAATGTCTTGGGAGCATATGTGTCTCCCAGGAAAAACACAAAACCATTGGGAAAAAAAAAACAAAAAAAACCCCACTTCTCTTTCCCAAAGTCTCCTCTAAGGGGTATACATCAATGCCTCTCAACCTGAGATGCATTAAAATTCCACTGGGGATCTTGATAAATTGTAGAATTTGACTCAGCACGTCTGCAATGAAATCTGCAATTCTGCATTTTTAACAAGCTCCCAGTGCTGTTCCTGACCATGCTCTGAGGAGAAAGGGTCTGGAAAGTCAGGAGGCAGATGAAGAAGTGAGAAATCCGCCATAATGTTTACAGATAAATTAGGTTCAGGAGTTGCGTCTAGAGGAGCAGGCTGTAGCTCAAAGTATTAAAGGAATACCCTTTTAACGGCTTCTCATCTCATTCAGAATAAGACCTAGACTTCTATCCGTGGCTTTAAGGCCTACCTACATGACGTCGTTGTATCTCCCAGGTCTCTCTGATCTCAACATCTGGTCTTGACTTCTCCTAGCCCCTCTAGCAATCTCTCTGCTTATAGCAGGCAGTATCCACTCCTGACCTTGCTACTCATGGGTTTTGTTTATTTGTTTGTTATCGTTTTTCCCCCAGCACTATGCTCTTACCAAGGTCATCTGAATGTGAACTCCTTGAGAATACAGGCCTTATCTGCCCAGTGCCTAGAACAGTGTCTGACACAGCATAGGCACCCAATAAATATTCATTAAACAAACCAATAGGTTTTATTTGCCTGTGCTCTATAAAAAATTTCTTACTGTTTTGTAGAGAATAAATAGATCTGGAGATCAAAAAACAGAAATGGCGATCAAGCCTAAAAAGTTGATGCTAAGTGAGTATTAACTAATTTACTTGAAATATCTGAAAAGTAAGCAGGAAATTTGGTTCCCATTTGAGGAATGATTTTATAATTTTGAAAACAGAATTTTATTTTGATACATTATTTGTCCATTGGTGCATCTAGGCTCTCTTTTTCTAGTCCCTTTTGGGTTTGTAGACAACATAAGGTTGTGGTTAGGAGCAAGATAATTGAGTTTAAATTTCAGTCCTTTATAAACTACAAGATTGCATAGTTTACCTTGTCTAAGTTTAGTTTCCTCATCTGTAAAATGGGGGTGACAATGGTAGCAGGCTTATAGGACTGTGGAGAGGATTAATTGACATAAAGCAAATAAAACACAGCACTTGGCATGGTGCATGTGCTCACTGAACATGGGCTAATTATTGTCAGAACTCTACCTCTTCTTTTAAGGCTGGGCCAGGATGCCAAACTGCCCCTTCCTTTACTGGAATGCCTGTGTTCTCATCTAAAACTTCAGATGGTTATTTCCATTCTCAGCTTACACTTCATATGAGCTTAGTTACCGTGTGTGTGTTCCTATCTGTCTCCCAGTCAGCCCAGCATTTTCACACAACAGAAAAGATGCTTGTTAAGTCAGGGATTTCTAACTCTGCCTGTTTATTTTCCTACTAAAGTAGAATAATTGTGGGCTCTCTTTTTTTTTGAGGAGGGGAAAATAAAAGATAGAATTTTCCTGGTTCTCTCTTTTTTATTCTGTGGTAGGACAAGTTATACCTCCCACCCCTTTTTGAGGAGAAGATTCTGCTTTTGTTATTTTTGGTGAGGCAGAGATGGAAAGGTGAAATAATGAAATAGTGTTCAACTATACAAGATGATAATTAACAAGAGAAGGTCTGTATTTTAAGAGACTCTTCATTTTAAGGCACCTGAGAGACCTGAAACTTTATCACCCCAGCTCCAAAGAGAGCCACCCAGCTGGATCCTACTGGCCTGGAGTGCTGGGGGCAGGAGGGACAAAGACATAAGAGGACGAGGGTCTCCCCTGCTAGCAGAGGTGGACTGTGTATATGCTGGAAAGGTGATGGAGAAAGTAGACTTGTGCATACCTTTCTGGACCTGTCTGGTTCAACTCGTCAGATTAAGTTAGAAGATTGAGGCTGGCATCTAGTGGCAACAA
This sequence comes from Orcinus orca, assembly GCF_937001465.1. Classification (NCBI taxonomy): domain Eukaryota; kingdom Metazoa; phylum Chordata; class Mammalia; order Artiodactyla; family Delphinidae; genus Orcinus; species Orcinus orca. Next base: position 60,795,857 of record NC_064561.1, read on the forward strand.
CAGGTACTAACACAGAGCACACATGGCAAAGGAGAGAGCTCTTTTCATTTCCCCAGCCTCAAGTAAAATAATGACTTCATCTCCCTGTATTAGTCAAGATCTTTCAGCTACAAGTGACAGATTATAGACCAGATCAAGCAAAAAAAGAAAAGGGAATTTATTGAACGATGTAATGTGAACAATGGGATGGAGTGAGGATTAGGTATACTGCAATTGGGGGTCAGACGATGAGCACTCTCTCCCTTTCTCTCAAAAACATGCTTGTTCCCCAAAGCTCTTGGCTCTTCTCTCCTTCTGTTAGCATGTGGACCTTTTTCTCTTCTACTGAAAGTGGGCTTCATTTATGAATATGAGGTAGAAATTCTCAAACAACTGTGTGCATGTGTGGAGGGGATATTTTCTCTTTTGTTCATGTCTTTAAGTGAGATTAGTGGGGCAGCGTCTGACCTTGCAGATAAGCCTGCAATCTGGAATAAACTGAATTCAAGGGAGTGTTCATAAGCACGTTTGATAACAGGCCTCAGCCCTAAGCAAACTGAAAGCTGACTTGAAACAATCAGTACCCAGAGATGAATATCTACCACCTTTTTCAGTATGGTGTTTATTTCTAATAAATGTGATACTCAGTTCTCCATTAGTTTTCTTTTGTTTCCAATGTTGTTCCAAATTTGGGTGCAGCATGGAGTTGTGTTATTTATTATACACCCTCAAATTCCAAAAGAAATAATTTTCAGAATTTAGTGAAAAGAATAAGCAACTATATAGTACTCTGTTATCCATTAATCACATTTTCCGTATTTATCAAATTTAATATGAGGACCGAATTCCCTAAAGAAAAGAGAAGAAAAAAGAGATTAGTATCATAAGGAAAGGGGGCCTTGCTTCACATCCGTTCTCTTCCAAATGAAGTCCTGAGAAAGGGAGCTGCTTCTACAATTCCCTTTACCTCCGTCTCTTTTCATGGCCACCACAGTTGGCACATTCCCCCCCATGTCTCGATTATTCAAAAATTGCTCTGTGAAGTTTTTCAGTAGAGAGTCTTTCATTCCCCAACCCATTCCCATTTTAATACCTTTTCATTCAGTGTAGCAATGTCAAATTTTTCTACCAAGAAGTAAAAGATAACCACAGCAATAATGCTATGCATAATAATTCACATAATTCACACTCTACTCAAATTTTCACTAGGTATACACTGCCCATAGACTACAGTCTGTTCCCCTTACTTCAGGATTTATGTTTCCCAGAAGACTAGCCTCTGCCTAACTTTCCACCCTTATTTATTACTGTCCTTTAAATACCTGACATTCCTTTCAACACAATTTTTATCTTCCTTATTTCCCTAAAGACATTGCAGTTTCTCAGTTCCATGTGTTTTCCCAAGCAGTGAGCCCTGTGTAAATTGCCCATTCTATTTTCTTTTGCACTTTTTCTTTTTTTAAACCTCTCAACATAGTATTAGCTTTTTATTTATTTATTTATCTGGTTGCTCCGGGTCTTCATTGCAGCAGGCGGGCTCCTTAACTGTAGCTCGTTGTCTCCGTAGTTGTGGCTTGTGGGCTCCTTAGTTGTGGCACACGGGCTCCTTAGTTGTGGCATGCGAACTCTTATTAGTTGCAACATGCATGTAAGATCTAGTTCCTTGACCAGGGATCTAACCTGCGCCCTGTGCATTAGGAGCACAGAGTCTTAACCACTGCGCCACCAGTCCCTGCACTTTTTCTTTAAGAATACTTTAACTGCCTCATGACAAAGGAGGCAAGAATATACAACAGCGAAAAGACATTCTCTTCAATAAGTGGTGCTGGGAAAACTGGACAGCTACATGTAAAAGAATGAAATTAGAACATTCTCTAACACCATATATAAAAATAAACTCAGAATGGATCAAAGACCTAATTATAAGGCCAGACACTATAAAACTCTTAGAGGAAAACATAGGCAGAACACTCTTTGACATACATGGCACCAATATCTTTTTTGATCCACCTCCTAGAGTAATGAAAATATAAACCAAAATAAACAAATGGGTCCTAGTTGAACTTAAAAGCTTCTGCACAGCAAAGGAAATCTTAAACAAAATGAAAAGACAACCTAAGGACTGGGAGAAAATATTTGCAAACGATGAGACCAACAAGGATTAATTTCCAAAATATGCAAACAGCTCATCAGCTTAATATCAAAAAAAAAAAAAGACAACCCAATCAGGAAATGGGCAGAAGACCTAAATAGACATTTCTCCAAAGAAGACATACAGATGGCCAACAGGCACATGAAAAGATGTTCCACATCACTAATTGTTAGAGAAATGCAAATCAAAACTACAATGAGGTTATACAATGAGGTATCACCTCACACCAGTTAGAATGGCCATCATTAAAAACTCTATAAATAATAAATGCTGGAGAGAGTGTGGAGCAAAGGGAACCCTTCTACACCATTGGTGGGAATGTAAATTGGTGCAGCCACAATGGAGAACAGTATGGAGGTTCCTTAAAAAACTAAAAACAGAGTTACCATATGATCCTGCAATCCCACTTCTGAGCACATATCTGGCTAAAACTCTAATTTGAAAAGATACATGCACCCCAATGTTAATAGCAGTATTAGCCAAGACATGGAAGCAAACTAAATGTCCATCAACAGATGAATGGATAAAGAAGATATGGGGGGTGTGTGTGTGTGTAATGGAATATTACTCAGCTGTAAAAAAAGAATGAATTAATGCCATTTGCAACAATATGCATGGACCTAGAGATTATCATATTAAGTGAGGTAAGTCAGAAAAAGAAAAAGACAAATGTCAAATGATATCATGTATATGTGGAACCTTAAAAAAGGATACAAATGAAGTTATTTACAAAACAGAAATAGACTCATAGACATAGAAAACAAACATAGGGTTATCAAAGGCAATAGCAGGTTGGGGGGATAAATTAGGAGTTTGGGATTAACATATACATACTACTGTATATAAAATAGATAACAAGGACCTACTGTATAGCACAGGGAACTATACTCAGTATCTTGTAATGACCTATAATGGAAAAGAATCTGAAAAATAATATATATATTGCCTGCACTCCATTTGGATGGGGAACTGCTACTAGATAACTGTTGCTTATTTCTTGAATGTGAAATCCTAGCTTACTATTAATGTTTGATTTTTTAAAAATAAATTGGAAACCTGTATTTTTAGGTAAAATCTGATTTTTGAAATACTGTCAACCATAAAAACTTACTGAAATACTCTTCTGGTTAAACAGAACCAATACTGTTTTCTGTTATCATGAATTTTCTTATGTAATACATTCTTTTTGCCACATAAGACCACAAACTTATGAAGAGTCTGGGATCTGTTTCATACAACTCTATTTTCTTTTTCTTTTAATTTTTTTTCTTTTTATTTTTTTGTGGTACGCGGGCCGCTCACTGTTGTGGCCTCTCCCGTTGCGGGGCACAGGCTCTGGACACGCAGGCTCAGTGGCCATGGCTCACGGGCCCAGCCGCTCCGCGGCATGTGGGATCTTCCCGGACCGGGGCACGAACCCGTGTCCCCTGCATCGGCAGGCGGACTCTCAACCACTGCGCCACCAGGGAAGCCCGACAACTCTATTTTCTTGGTAGTTATTATGAGGGCCCTACACTGAGTAGGCTTGGGGGATTCCTTTAAGGATAATGACTGATTTTTTTTTTTTTTTTCAATTCTGAGCAAGACGCACGCTTAAGTTTTCTGTTTTTCAAGGGATTTACATTGTTCATAAATGGCGGATATCTCTCAGGATTGTGAGTCCAGTTTCTCAGAATTTTTCTTCAAAACACTAGCTAAGAGCAGAGACAGAAGAATTACTCTTCTGCCTCCATTACTCAAAAGAGCATAATGACTATTCTTGTTGCCCCGAGATCCAGAAATGGCATGAAGGCCACGTTTATACATGCAAGTCACAGTGAGAATTAAAACAAATATACAGGCAACTGTACCATCCCTGCCATTGGCATCAGTGTTCTCTGTGTTCCAGAAATAGATATGTTTGATAAGAACTATGTTCATAATGGCTCCAATGAGAGAACCATTTTTTTCTTTTTTAATCGGCAGAGGCTCCTTATTTATATTTTGATTGAGAAAAAACAGTGTTCATAGTGTATCTGGCAGACTTACAAGGTAGAAAAGAAGGAAAGGAAGAAAGAAAGAAAGGAGAGAGAATGAGAGTGAGAGGGTGAGAGAATGCCAGAACAGATCAGAGGCATGCTGATAGAGCTTTTGAGACTTTCTCAAGTCTCCTAGATGAGGCTGAAAAAAATCTCAGAACCATCTTTGAGCAGCCATTTGGTTGTAGCAGAGTGGAAAATCAAGTCCCCAATATAATTCTGCATCAACCTATGCTGATTTTCAGAAGCCCAGGCCATTGTGGGTGGGTCCTTCTTATGCTGCTCGTTTTAATGTTGTGCATCCAAATACCAGAGAGTGTGAAGAAGGCTTATGTGGAAGAGCTAAGAAGACACTTCCCAAAGTCTTTTGCCTAATTAGCCCTGCCTGAGAAAGTGACAACCACCACATTTGGAAGGAATGATTATGTAATTTAATCATTCTACATAGTCTGCTAATATTCATGAATTCTCATTCATCTTTCTTTGAAGTCAATGGGAGATACTTGGTTAATTCACATTTTTCAGTTCCCATTCTTTTCCTTTATGGTTAATTCACATTTTTCAGTTCCCATTCTTTTCCTTTAAAGTCATCCTCTGAGTCTAGTACTTGCTCTGAAGATGAGCAAGTATTACCTTTATTGGACTAGTTTCTACACCTCGTTTCCTTCAGTGCTCAGAAATAATTGCAGTGGCATGCTAATGTGATGCCAGAAGTCCATGAAGATTCTTCTCAAAGGAAGATATGCATTAAAGAGTTAGCTCAGCAGACTTGAGATGCTCAAATCAGCTCATAGGAAGTAATCTCTACACCCTTGGGATATTCTGGCTGATAAGAGTAACTTTGTAACCTAGGGCCATAGGTCATGCCAGATAATTTACCCTGAGGTGAATGCCTGTTTTTGTTCACCTGTGGTGCTGAGCCACTCTGTATCAGTTTAACTCCTAGGGGGAGGGGGCTGGAGACTAAGTAGTTGTCAATCATGTAGGTGCTGCATGTCCCCAGTAAAAACCCTGGACACCAAAGCTTTGGTGGGGCTTCCCAGGTTGTCAATACTTTATATAAGTTATGACACATGATAGCTGGGAGAATTTAAGCACTGCCTGTGTGACTCCCCTGGGAGAGGACGACTGGAAGCTTGTACCTGATCTCCTAGACTCCACCCTATGAGTTTTCTGCCTTTGCTGATTTTATTCTGTATCCTTTCATTGTAATAAACTGTTAGCATGCATATAACAGCTTTTCTGAGTTCTATCAGTCCTACTAGGGAATCATCAAACCTGAGGGTACTCCTGGAGACTCCCAACAGAGAGGATCTCATAGGTCATGGAAGACACGATAAGGCTGATTTGTAAAAACAATTTCAAATAGAGCTAAAATATATCACAAGGAATATTATTAACTTTTTAATCTAAATTTCCCATTGAATTTATTTGAAAGGCAAAAAAATTTGACAGTTTTTTTCCATGTAAGACCACATAATCACTTTGTTACTTACGTGTATATCTACACCTGTATTTATGTCTGTGTCTGTATGTCTGTATCAGTATCTATATTTACTTCTTCCAGGCAACAATATGGGTGCTACTCATAGGGATGTCACTGTGACTTGTTAAAGAAAATTTGATTTTTTTAAGATGGATTTCTATTTATTGCTTGAATATAATCTATAGACTATCTACTAACATGATCTCTGTACAATTCTGCCAAAATATCATGTAAGCTTTTCTTTCTTTTTTTTTTAAATGAGTCAACTTTGAATGTTAACTAAATTTTTTAAAAAGACTTTTCTCTTTACTATGTATGTAGTCTGTCCTCAGTCTTTTGTGAACAATAGAGGCTATTAAAAAAAAAAATCCCATGCATCAGCAAATCCAGTTCCTTGCTAAAATTATTGGAAATTTCTGTGAAGAAATATAGAGAAAAAATAATGGTATTTTATTTTGAACTTACCACTGATCAACACAAAGGAGACACTCATTCTTGTAAGTGTGGCCATTTGTAGCACAAACATATGCTGTCACCTCAGGACAGTTTGCGTCATAAAGAGGATCCAGTGGGTGGTACATTTTACATGGGGGCTACAAACATCATAAAATATCGTATGAATAACAACTGATCGATTTTCCCTCATCTATTCCTGGCCTGTCACTTCTGCCCTACATAGAAATAATATCAAATGTTACTAGTCAATTGATCTTTTTGCAAGATTTCCTTTCCTCTGGGCTTTGGTCAGGCAAGTTTTTTTCTAACTACAGTATCCTCACTCATTCATCATTTGCTAGTCAAAAGCAGTATAATAACTCAGCTTAAATCCCAAATGCAAAGTTTTCACTTAAACTTGGAGTCCCAATGCCAGTAACTCATTATAAGAAGTTTGTGAGTAGAGATAGTTATGTGTCTCTGAACTCCTAGAAGATAGGGGCTTAAATGTAGTTTTTAAGAGTGAGGGTTCTGTATTGAGACTGGGATTAAATTCTGTATATACCATTGTTAAACTCTGTGGCCTTGGACAATTGACAGGTATTAATTCATTTAATGTTCAGAGATGCATCTTACTATTACAACGCTTGTGCTACATGGAAGTAAATCTAAGCCTGAAGAGGTTAAGATACATGCCCAAAGTCACATAGAAAACTTCCATTCTACTTAACCACTATGAAGTTTTAGGTCTCTCATGTCAGGAGAGTGATCAGATTAAAATCAGAATTCAGAACTTAGAAATTTAAATTTACCATAGGCCATTTAGAATAGTCATGGGGTTTGAAGATTTCTGCAAATAAAGTACAGACACAATAGGTTAAAAGAAACAGTTCTCCGTGGAGTTTGATTTCACTCACTGAAGTTACTGACTGAACAAAGAAATGTAATGCAATTACTTATTTGCACAAAGTATACAAAATAATTTGTGGCAACAAAATTTGTGGGTGGTATTCCTTTGTAACTACTTCATCCATTTATTTATTCTCTCCTTTTCACAGTCCTGACTTCATTTATAAATTTGCTGTGTCATTGAGGAAAGAGTTAAAAACCATTTGGGGTTGTATGCTTAACTTGCAAACCGTGTTATTTTCATTAAGTCACTTGACTTTTGTTGGCTTTAGTTTCCTCGTCACAACAATTAGGATAAGTGTATGCATTTTAAAGATGGTTGTAAAAATTAAAAGTAATATAGTAAATAAAGGATTAGGCCAGTTCCTACCAAGATGCTGAACTAAAGAGGATACTAAGAATGATGACGAGAAAGCTTAGGAGTTCCTTGGCTCTGGAGAGACTGAGGGATATGGTGAACTGATTTGTGTGAGGAGTGCTGGTGTTGCTTAGGGATAGAGGATGACCAGCTGGCTATGGGAGAATAAAATAAGAAAAGACCTATTGAAGTTTTGCCCTATCTCTCACTGTTAGGTGATATTTAAAATATCCAAGAAAATTCTAGCTTTCCAAAAGTCAGAATTTACAAAGTTAGAAAAGTTGTACGATTTTAAAATCTTCACATAAAGGAAACAACAAGCCTCCCAACCTCTCCAGGAATAGACTATGCTGTTTACATATGCACTCTTTCAGAGAATAAAAAAGATGGAATGCTCCTCTCTAATTCTAAAAAGCCAGAATATTTTAATAACAAAAGCAGCTGGATATAGTTATGAGAAAAGAAAAATAAAAGCCTTCATCTAGTAAAAATAGAGTAATATATATATACTGCATACCATACATAAGAACAAACTTCAAATGGACCTGGATCTGAACATAAAAAACAAAACAATACAAAGATCAAAATATAACACAACTGAGTTGCTCTTTAATCTTAATATATGAAAGACTTTCTGATAATGACTCATTAATCTCTGGGCAGTAACAGAAAGGACTGATACATTTTATTACATCCAAATAAAAATAACTTTTTCATGACAAAATATAAACATAAACTAAAAAAGATATCTGATAAACTGGAAAAAATATTTGCAACACATATCATAGATAAAGGGCTAATATACCTGATACATAAAGAATACTTTAAAATTGAGGGGAAAAAAATCCCAATTGCTGAATGAGTTATATACATGGACCTACAATTCATACACACACACAAAACCCCGAAGATATGGAAATGACCCTTAAATTTGTGAAAGATATTCAAATGCAGTATGATAAGAAAAATGCTAATGAAAACTATATTGAAATACCATCTATTACTGGTGGGAATGCAAGTTGGCACAACTTTTATGAAGTGAAATTTGGCAACGTTGAACAAAACTACTTTGCATTCACATTCAATCACAATTCAAGGAATCTACCCTGAAGATAAACTCCCAACGATAGAAAAATACATATGCATAAGATTATTTATTGCAGCATGTTTTTTAATTGCAAAATATTGGACACAAACTAATGCCCGTACACCTAAGACTGGTTGAATAAACTTTGGTACATCCATCCAAAAAAGTCTTATGCTGTTGTATAAAAGAATGAGGAAATCCCTGTGAACTGATATGTACTGCTTTTCAGAACATTCTGAATTGGGAAAAGCAGGATGCCAATAGGTACCTAAAATAAGACTGGTTACATAAAAGATGAGGGTGGGACTGCAGTGGAAGGAAAAGGGTATGGAGGCAGTGACATATCTTTGAACCTAAACTTTTGTTCATTTTGGTTTATTTTGTTTCATTTGTCATGTTCAAAATAATTTTAAATTGCTATCCAATAGCAATCCCTTTCCAATAGTGATACCCAATTGATACCCCATTTGTATTATCAAGCCCAAAGGCCTATGTTTCAGCAAAACTTTACCCATCCAGTCACAAATGACTCTTTTTCTCTCCTGCAAGTAAAAGACATATGCTTACCTGAAAAAACAATCTGTGCCAAAGTGGAGGATACCAGGAAAAATATGGTCATGCAGGGAAAGGCAGCCATTTGATCTCATCTAACCTCCTGCTTTGGTGAGGCCTGTGAAAATGCTCAAGATAGTTTATTCGTAATCTCTTGCATAACTGCCTTTCCAAACGTGAGAGAACCCACTACTCTGAATTGGTGCCGTTCCCATGAACTTGGCCATGGTGATTCCAAACTGGCCTGGTCTCTAGGGATTCAGACCTAAGAAGGCTCTTCTGCTCTAAAGAGGGAAACAAAACCATTAAAATAACTTTTTTTTTCCCCTGCCAACAGCCATTGTACAGTCACTGTTTTGGCTTGGAAGAGGAATTAGCCTCAGGGCTCTCACCAGGGCTGACCCCGGCATGTTACGTATAAATAGGTTCATCCTACAATATATCATCTAAACTGAGACACTCATGTTAGTGAATACGGACACTAAGAATTCATAAGAATTCTGAGAAAATAGGTGTGAACTGAGGACTATGCTGCACAATCAGGGATGTGTCACTTTATAATACACATTGTTTGATTTCCTGGGATAGACCAGTTTCTCCCACATTCAAGTCCTCCATTTCCTAAGTAAGTTTCTTCTTCCAGGCCAGTTACATGTGCTCAAATACAAAGAATAGATTGAAAATGGAATTGTTGGTCTGGGGTCATAAAAAATTATGTATACCTTTCCTGATACATAAATCAGGATAATTGATTTTTATCATTTTTATGATTCATATATAGTACACATGATTTTGATGACACTGGTAAGTTCAAATTCTAGCTTCAACATTTCTTAGAAGTATGAGCCTCAGAAAAAGCATGAACATCACAGGATACTGAGAATATCAACTGATATTAATGTAAGTAGAGTTTAACTGTATTAAATTACCAATTTCTGTAGCCAAACTCTTCTTTTGTAAGAATGGAACTATTTGGCCTAGAGAGAAGATACATTCCAAGTCATTTACTCAACTTCCCATGCCCTACTCTACTCATTCTGTCTCTTCTCCAAATTGCAGCTGGTGGACACATAGAGAAATGAGAGAGAACCATATTAGCTGTGCAGAGGAAACAAAAGGAGGGTGCTGGAGGAAAACAAACATACTGGGAAACCTAGTGACAGAGAAGAAAGCCAAAGAGATACAATCACTGACTTAGAATAAGGAGGTGAAGAGATGTTTACCTGAATGAGCTTGCTGCAAAATGTGAGCCCGCTGTAGTCACCCTGAGGTCACAGCTAGCCTTGAGCAAAGTTGCTGTTCCATGAGTCTGTGGCCCAGGGGCATGTTGAGCAGAGGAGGCAGGCTCCTTGCTCAGTTGAGTGACCAGTTGATTGGCAAGATATTGCGCTAATAGCTGTTTCCTAGTTTGACCCCTCTCTTAAACCACCTCCTCTGATGTTTCATGCTCCAGCAGGCAGGGACAGACCTGGAGGTTCTGTACTTGTGATTTCTGATTGTGGATCATGAGAACAAGATGACATTTGCAAAGCAGGTTAATTACCTACCTTATTCCAGATAATCTGGTATACACTCACCAAATTCAAGGCTGATTCATTTTCCTGGTCTCTGCCTCCAGAGGTCATTTTAGCCCATCCTGCTTCTCAGAAGGGTTATCTGTTTGATCTTTGTAGGACATGATTTCTGACATCAGCCAGGGAAACTCCAGCACCACGACTAATAATCTTTGCAATACCTAAGTCTTCTGAAGTCTCCATGTGTTTCCCTCCCCTCCACCTTAACGCAGGCAAGCCTGAAATTTTGCCATAATCTGGAAAATTTCTATCTCACACACTTTAAACTCTCCTAGAGTAGTTAGTACTCCTTTTGCTGCTTGTCTTCCCTTCTCAGTCTGAGTCCCATAGACTGACATTTATATTTAGCCCCTTGGCATGAGCATGCTCTCTTGACATCCTGTTCTTGATTCTTCCCTCTTTCTTCCAAGCCGGGATAAATTCAGCATGCTATTTTCCTGCTCCAGACCTTGGCTGTGGAGCAAGGATGGAACAACTTCCATACAATGGGGTCTACAGTCCTGCTATCATCACTACTGACCTAGGCCCTCTAGACTCCTAAGGAGGTCTCTTATTATTTAATGTCAGGTTGCTACCTATGCCAGCCATCTCCATATAATTTCCATTTTTAATCCAATTTTTTCAACTGTCTGACCACACCTCTGCTACATTACTTTGAGTAGTAAACTTCACCTCTTCTTTATTGTGTAGGGAAACCTCAGGATGAACTAGCTCCACTTTTTTCCCCTTTGCCTTGTAATTCTGGAAATTTTATTATCTTTCTACTTTTATCCTTCTCTCCATATCAACTTACCTAGGGATTTACACATTCATCCATTCCTTTCTTTTTGCCAGTACCTGGCTATGTGGTTTACATTTCTCATCATATTTATTCCTTACAATAATCCCATGAGGTTTATATCACTCTGAAACTTGTGTAAGGGAAAAAGAAAACGAGGCTGAGGGGAGTAAAGTCATTTGCTGAAGCTAACTAGCTACTAACAAAGCTACAAATGGACAGAGATGAGATTCAAACACAGGTACCTTTAACTCCAAAGCCCACGTTCCATTACTTTCTCTAAGTTTTCTTTCATCTTAGAGAATGAATGTTCCCTTTAATTTACTATCCATAGTCTTCTTAGACCAGTCTTGTGTGATACCCTATGCCTTTCTTGGCAGCATCTTTGATTTTGCCCTCTATCTCCTTCTCTCCACAGTCAGTACTCCTAATCTCTCCACGATACTACCCCCTAGATAATGAGATTGCATGCTCTATGAAGGAGAAGACCCTATCTTTACCTAATTTTGACCTTGTAACTGCAATGCATTGCAGGGTTTTGTTTTTGTTTTTTTTAAAATCACTTGATTAGTATTCAGTAATACGTACAGAAGGAAGGAACAAAGAAATCCATCCATTTTTTTTAAACTGTGTTCTTGGATATTCTTGAGTGCGTATCATCATGGATATATTTTAGACACACTGTCTAGTCCACTAAGACACAATTCTACTGGAATTTTTATTGGAGTCACATAAATGTGGTAAAAGTAACATCTTTATAATATAGTCTTTTTTACATTAGTATTTTTTATTACAAAAGGTCATACACAAAAATGTAGAAAATAACATAATGAACTCATATATACCTATCATATAGATTCAGTAATTATCAAGATTGGCACATTTGCTTTACCTATTCAATTTTTTAGAAAAATCCTCAAGCATTATAAAGTGCTTCAGGCATAGTCATTTCATTCCTACAACTTCAGCTGGCATCTCTTATACACAGGAACATTTTCTTCAATAATCCTACTGAGATTCATACACTTAACATTAATAATAATTCTTTTGTATCATCTAAAATGATAAATGTTTATAATCAAATTGCCCTATTGTCTCAAACATGCTGTTTTTTTAGAGTTTGAGTAAGAATCCAAAGAAGGTCCACTCTTGACACTGGTGGTTATTTCTCTTACAACTCTTAATTCGGAGCAGCCTACTTGTCTTCCTCTTCTTTCTCTGTGTCCTTGACTTGTTTAAATTGGATCAGTTTTTTCATAGAACATACCACGTTCTGCATTTGCCTGTTAGCTTCCCTGTGGTATTATTTAACTGTTCCTCTGTATCAAATACATTTTGGAATTGTCAGTTTTCTATTTATAAATGCTTTCCTTGGACATAGATGAAGAAGCTAGGGGAATTTATTGGGATGAAGATAAGCTTTATTTTTCTCAGAAAGGCAGAACTGAATTTTTTAAAATTTTATTCGATTATAGTTGATTTACAATTTTGTGTTAGTTTCAGGTGTACAGCAAAGTCAGTTATGCATATACATATATTCATTCTTTTTCAGATTCTTTTCTCACATAGGTTGTCACAGAATATTGAGTAGTGTTCACCATGTTATATAGTAGATCCCTGTTGGGTATCCATCTTATATATAGTAGTGTGCATATGTTAATCCCAAGATCCTGATTTATCCCTCCCCCTACATTTCCCCTTTGGTAATGATGTTTGTTTTGAAGTCTGTGAGTCTGTTTCTGTTTTGTAAAGAAGTTCATTTGTATCTTTTTTGAAAATTAGATTCCACTTATGAGCGATATTATGTGATATTTGTCTTTGTCTCACTTACTTCACTTAGTATGATAATCTTTAGGTCCATCCCTGTTGCTGCAAATGGCATTATTTCATTCTGTTTGCTGCAAATGGCATTATTTTGTTCTGTATTATGGCTGAGTAATATTCCATTGTATATATGTACCACATCTTCTTCATCCATTCCTCCATCAATGGACATTTAGGTTGCTTCCATGTCTTGGCTGTTGTAAATTGTGCTGCAGTGAACATTGGGGTGCATGTATCTTTTCGAATAATGGTTTTCGCTAGATATGTGCCCAGGAGTGGGATTGCTGGATCATTTGGTAGTTCTAGTTTTAGTTTTTTAAGGAACCTCTATTTGTTCTCCATAGTGCTTGTACCAGTTTACATTCCCACCAACAGTTAGGAGGGTTCTCTCTTCTCCACACCCTCTCTAGCGTTTATTTTTTATTTATTTATTTATTTTTCCTGTGTTATGTGGGCCTCTCACTGCTGTGGCCTCTCCCGTTGCGGAGCACAGGCTCCGGATGCGCAGGCTCAGCGGCCATGGCTCACAGGCCCAGCCACTCCGCAGCATGCGGGATCCTGCCGCACCGGGGCATGAACCCACGTCCCCTGCATCGGCAGGCAGACTCTCAACCACTGCGCCACCAGGGAAGCCCTCTAGCTTTATTTTTTGTAGACCTTTTCATGATGGACATTCTGAATGATGTGAGGTGTTACCTCATTGTAGATTTGATTTGCATTTCTCTGATAATTAGTGATGTTGAGCATCTTTTCATGTGCTTTTTGGCCATATATATGTCTTCCTTGGCGAAATGTCTGCTTAGATCTGCCCATTTTTTTATTGTTCCTTTGTGGGGGTATTGACCTTCATTTGCAAATATTTTCTCCTATTCGGTGGGTTGTCTCTTCATTTTATTTATGGTTTCCTTTGCTCTGCAGAAGCTTTTTAATTTAATTAGGTTGCCCTTGTTTATTTCTGTTTTTATTTGCATTACTTGAGGAGATGGATCAAAAAATATATTGCTGAGATTTATGTCAAAGAGTGTTCTGCCTGTGTTTTCCTTTAAGAGTTTTATAGTGTCCGGCCTTTATAATTAGGTCTTTAATCCATTTTGAGTTTATTTTTGTGTGTGGTGTTAGAGAATGTTCTAATTTCATTCTTTTACACATAGCTGCCAGTTTTCCCAGAACCACTTATTAAAGAGACTGTCTTTTCCCCATTGTATATTCTTGCCTCCTTTGTAGTAGATTAATTGACTGTAGGTGTGTGGGTTTATTTCTGGGCTTTCTATTCTGTTGCATTGATCTATATTTCTGTTTTTGTGCCACTACCATACTGTTTTGATTACTGTAGCTTAATAGTATAGTCTGAAGTCAGGGAGTGTGATTCCTCCAGTTCCGTTTTTCTTTCTCAGGATTGCTTTGGCTATTCAGGGTGTTTTGTGTCTCCATACAAATTTTAAGATTTTTTGTTCTAGTTCTGTGAAAAATGCCATTGGTAATTTGAGAGGGATTGCACTGAATCTGTAGATTGCCTTGGGTAGTACAGTCATTTTGACAATATTGATTCTTACAATTCAAGAACATGGTATATCTTTCTGTCTTTTTGTGTCATCTTTGATTTCTTTCATCAGCATCTTATAGTTTTCAGAATACAGGTCTTTTGTCTCCTTAGGTAGGTTTATTCCTAGGTATTTTATTCTTTTTGATGAGATGGTAAAGGAGACTGCTTCCTAAATTTCTCTTTCTAATATTTTCATTGTTAGTGTATAGGCATGTAAGAGATTTTTGTGTATTAATTTTGTATCACACAGCATGACCAGATTTACTGATGAGCTCTAGTAGTTTTGTGGTAGCATCATTAGGATTTTCTAGGTATAGTATCATTTCATCTGCAAACAGTGACAGTTTTACTTCTTCTTTTCCAATTTGGATTCCTTTTATTTCTTTTTCTTCTCTGATTGCCATGGCTAGGACTTCCAAAATTGTGTTGAATAAAAGTGGCAGCAGTAGACATCCTTGCCTTTTTCCTGATATTAGGCAGAATGCTTTCAGCTTTTCACCATTGAGAATGTTGTTAGCTGTCAGTTTGTCACATATGGTCTTTATTATGTTGAGGTAAGTTCCCTATATTCCCACTTTCTGGAGAGTTTTTATCATAACTGGATGTTAAATTTTATCAAAAGCGTTTTCTGTATCTATTGAGACGATCATATTGTCTTTATTCTTCAACTTGGTAATGTGGTGTATCACACTGGTTGATTTTCAGATATAGAAAAATTCTTTCATCCCTGGGATAAATTCCACTTGATCATGGCATATGATCCTTTTAATGTGTTGTTGGATTCAGTTTGCTAAATTCGGTTGAGGATTTTTGTGTCTATGTTCATCAGTGATATTGGCCTGTAGTTTTCTTTCTTTGTGACATCTTGGTCTGGTTTTGGTATCAGGGTGATGGTGGCCTCATAGAATGAGCTTGGGAGTGTTCCTTCCTCTCCAACTTTTTGGAAGAGTTTCAGAAGGGTAGGTGTTAACTCTTCTCTAAATATTTGATAGAATTTGCCTGTGAAGCCATCTGGTCCTGGACTTCTGTTTGTTGGAAGTTTTTAAATCACTGTTTAAATTTCATTACTTGTGATTGCTCTGTTCATATTTTCTCTTTCTTACTGGTGCAGTCTTGGAAGGTTGTATCTAAGAATTTGTCCATTTCTTCTAGGTTGTCCATGTTATTGGCATGTAGTTGTTTGTAGTAGTCTCTTACGATCCTTTGTATATCTGTGGTGTCAGTTGTAACTTCTCCTTTGTCATTTCTAATTTTATTGATTTGAGTCCTCTCCCTTTTTTTCTTGATGAGTCTGGCTAAGGGTTTATCAATTTTGTTTATCTTCTCAAAGAACCAGCTTTTAGCTTCATTGATCTTTTCTGTTGTTTTCCTCTGTTTGTTTTTTTTAAAATTTCTGCTCTGATCTGTATGATTTCTTTCCTTTTACTTAACTTTGGGATTTGTTTGTTCTTCTTTCTCTCTTTGCTTTAGGTATAAGGTTAGGTTGTTTATTAGAGATATTTCTTGTTTCCTGAGGTAAGCTTGTATCACTATAAACTTCTCTCTTAGAACTGTTTTTGCTGCATCCCACAGCTTTGGGACTGTTGTGTTTCTATTGTCATTTATCGCTAGATATTTTTTGATTTCTTCCATGATCCATTGGTTGTTTAGTAGCATATTGTTTAACCTCTATGTGTTTGTGTTTTTTACAGTTTCTTTTTTCCTATAATTTATTTCTATTTTCATAGCGTTGTGGTTGGAAAAGATGCTTCATATGATTTCATTTTCTTGAATTTGCCAAGGCTTGATTTGTGGCCCAAGATGTGATCTATCCTGGAGAATATTCCATGTGCACTTCAGAAGAAAGTGTATTCTCTTGCTTTCAGATGGAATGCTCTATAAATATCAGTTAAGTCCATCTGATCTAATGTGTCATTTAAGGCCTGTTTTACCTTATTGATCTTCTGTCTGGATGATCTGTCCATTGATGAAAGTGGGGTGTTAAAGTCCCCCACTATTACTGTGCTACTGTCAATTTTTCCTTTTATGGCTGTTAGCATTTGCCTTATATATTGAGGTGCTCCTATGTTGGGTTCATATATATTTACAATTGTTATATCTTCTTTTTGGATTGATCCCTTGATCATTATGTAGTGTCCTTCTTTGTCTCTTGTAATAGTCTTTATTTTAAAGTCTATTTTCTCTGATATGAGTATTGCTACTCCAGCTTTCTTTTGATTTCCATTTCCATGGAATGCCTTTTTCCATCCCCTCCCTTTCAGTCTGTATGTGTCCCTAGATCTGAGGTGGGTCTCTTGTAGTCAGCATATATAAGAGTCTTGTTTTTGTATCCATTCAGCCAGTCTATGTATTTTGGTTGGAGCATTTAATCCATTTACATTTAAGGTAATTATCGATATGTATGTTCTTTGCCATTTTGTTAATTGTTTTGGATTTTTTAAAAGATTTATTTATTTATTTTGTCTGTGCCAGGTCTTAGTTGCAGCACACGGGATCTTTCTTGCGGCATATGGGATCTTTTGTTTAGTTGCAGCATGCGGCCTTCTTAGTTGCAACATCCAGAGTCTTAAATCGCGGCATGCAGACTCTTGGTTGTGGCATGCATGCTTCTTAGTTGCAGCATGCGGGCTTCTTAGTTGCGGCATGCAGACTCTTAGTTGCAGCAATGTGAACTCTTAGTTGTGGCATGCTTGCGGGATCTAGTTCCCTGACCAGGGATCAAACCCAGGCGCCCTGCACTGGGAGCGCAGAGTCTTACCCACTGTACCACCAGGGAAGTCCCTGGATTTTTTTTTTTTTTTTTTTTGCAGTACGTGGGCCTCTCACCATTGTGGTCTCTCCCGTTGCAGAGCACAGGCTCCGGACATGCAGGCTCAGCAGCCATGGCTCATGGGCCCAGCGCTCTGCGGCATGTGGGATCTTCCCGGACCGGGGCACGAACCCGTGTCCCCTGCATCAGCAGGCGGACTCTCAACCACTGCGCCACCAGGGAAACCCCCTGGATTTGTTTTTGAAGGTCTTTTTATCTTCCCTTCCTCTTTTGTTCTCTTCTCTTGTGATTTGATGTCTATCTTTAGTGTTGTGTTTGGATTGCTTTTTTTAAAT
The DNA here is from genome assembly GCF_937001465.1 of Orcinus orca. Taxonomy (NCBI): domain Eukaryota; kingdom Metazoa; phylum Chordata; class Mammalia; order Artiodactyla; family Delphinidae; genus Orcinus; species Orcinus orca. The sequence goes on from NC_064561.1 coordinate 60,813,657, forward strand.
ATATATTTAGTTAGTTAGTTTTAATATTTTTTGGGTATGTCAGATTTTAGTTGCAGCACATGGGATCTTTGCTGAGGCATGCAGGATCTTGTGGCATGTGGGCTTCTGTCTACTTGTGACATGCGGATTTTTTCTCTTCTCTAGTTGTGGCGTTCAGGCTGCAGAGCACGTGGGCTCTGTATTTGCAGCACATGGGCTCCAGAGCATGTGGGCTCTGTAGTTTGGTGCCCACAGGCTCTCTAGTTGAGGTGCCTGGGCACAGCTGCCCCGTGGCGTGTTGGAACCTAGTTCCCCGACCAGAAATCGAACTCACATCCCGTGCATTGGAAGGCAGATTCTTTACCACTGGACCACCAGAGAAGTCCCCTGGATTGCTTTCTCTTTTTTGTGTTTCTGCTGCAAATTTTGGTTTTGTGGTTCTCTTGAAGTTTTGATACAGCAGTCTATATATGTACAAGATTGTTTTAAGTTGCTGGTCTCTTAATTTCCAGTGCATTTCCTATATCATGTATTAGTACTCTCTTCTCATGATTGCTGGTTTTGATATCATATTTGCGTGTGGATGATTTCCTACCTTTACTTTATGTTTGCCTTTGCTGGTGAGCTTTTCCATTCATAATTTTCTTGATTCTAGTTGTGGCTTTTTCTTTTCTTTCTAGAGAAGTTCCTTTAAGACTTCTTGTAAAGCTGGTGTGGTGGTGCTGAATTTTCTTAGCTTTTGCTTGTTATACTTTTGACTTCTCTGTTGAATCTGAATGAGAGCCCTGCTGAGTAGAGTACTCTTGGTTGTAGGTTTTTCCCTTTCATCACTTTAAATATATCATGCTACTCCCTTCTGTCCTGCAGAGTTTCTGCTAAAAGAATCAGCTGATAACCTTATGAGGATTCCCTTGTATGTTATTTGTTGCTTTTCCCCTGTTGCTTTTAATACTTTTTCTTTGTCTTTGATTTTTGTCAGTTTGATTAATGTGTGTCTCAGTGTGTTCCTCCTTGGGTTTATCTTGTGTGGGACTTTCTGTGCTTCCTGGACTTGAATGAGTGTTTCCTTTCTCATGTTAGAGAAGTTTTCGCCCTTAATCTCTTACAATATTTTCTCAGGCCCTATCTCTCTCTCTCCTCCTTCTGGGAGCCCTATGATGCGAATGTTGTTGCTTTTAATGTTGCCCCCGAGGGTCTCTGAGACTGTCCTCATTTCTTGTCATTCTTTTTTCTTTATTCTGTTCTGTGGCAGCGAGTTCAGCCATTGTCTTCCAGCTCACTTATTTGTTCTTCTGCCTCAGCTATTGATTCCTTCTAGTGTATTTTTCAATCCAGTTATTGTTCATCTCTATTTATTTGTTCTTTAAATCTTCTAGCTCTTTGTTAAGCATATCTTATAACTTCTCAGTCTGTGCTTCCATTCTTTTTCTGAGATCTTGGATCATCTTTACTATCATTACTCTGAAGTCTTTTTCAGGTAGGTTGCCTATCTCTACTTCATTTAGTTGTTCTTGTGGGTTTTTACTTGTTCCTTCTTCTGGAACATATTTCTCTGCCCTCTCATTTTGTCTGCCTTTCTGTGTTTGTGGTTTACTTTCTGCTGACTGTAGGATCAAAGCTCCTCTTGCTTCTAGTCTGTGCCCTCTGGTGGGTGAGGTTGGTCTTGAGGCTTGTGCAGGCTTCTTGGTGAGAGGGACTGGTACCTGCCCATTGGTGAGCAGAGCTGGGTCTTGTTCCTCTGGTGGGCAGGGCCATGGCAAGGGTGTGTGTTTAGAGGTGGCTGTGAGCTCAGTATGGCTTTAGGCAACCTGTCTGCTAATGGATGGGGCTGTAGAACTGAGTTTTAATGCCAGCTTCTCCACTTAGTTGTTGTATAAATTCATATTTGTACACATTTTTTAACTTTTCCAAGTTAGTTTTATTATCAATAATTTCATGGGGTTGCAGCCAGTCTTCCTCTTTGTCCTTCTTCTTAAGTGAAGGAATTTCCCATATCACTTCCTGGCAAATTTAAAATAAAAATTGAAAAGGTAATGCAGAGCCTTGGTACACTGAATAGCAAAAATTCCCAGAGCAGCCACAGCTCAGATGTGTCAGTGAGCCCTCTCTAATATAGTCTTTTCATATATGAATGTGATATGCCTTCTTTGTGACTTCTAGGGAAATCTATCCATTCTCTCAATATTTAGGAGTTTCAAGAATGCTATTTCTGAGACACAAATCTGATGTAGTTGCCCTACTCAAGTCTTCCACTGGCTCTTCATTGCTTATATTATGCGGTTATTATTTATGGTAAAACTTGAATGTGAAGAAATGTAACATTTTATTTTGTGTAACTGAAATCTGTTCCTGAACATCCATGAAACATGTACACCCGATAATAGACAAAAAGTATGTTGGGGACTTGTGTCTTCTGGGGCAGGAGATGGAGGCTGAATTCAAGTATGGATTACAAGAAAAAGAGTATAGAGAAGGGTGAGGTAAGTTAGAAGGTCTTTAAATATGTTTAGCACTAGTGTCCACTTTTTGAGTGCCTTTAGAAGCACTTTAGAAATTAAATTAACATGCGAAAAGAAAACTGCCTGCACCCTCCAACTGAGGAGAGTTTTATCTGCTAAAGATTCAGAGTCCTTTGGCTACTAATTACCTGTTGCATCCCTGGGGCTCCTTTTCCCTTGTTCTCAAGAGCCAAAGTGATCCTTTGTTTACTAGCATAATTTTAGTTTTGCCAGGCAGAAAAACACTAATATTAAGATTAAGAAGATTTCCTGATCCCTATTAGAAAATGACACCTGGGTAAATCAGATCTCCTTACACATCTCCACCCCAAACCCCCAAAATACAGATTAATTTGGAGAGCACATAAAATTGCACATGGCTTATGTCTGGAGCATAACTGGAAAAACAGACAATATGATCCACTTTGCATTCCCGAATTGTGTCCTGCAATCATAGTAAGAACCACAAGGGCCATTCCAGCCACAGCATTGGGCAAATGGGGCTGCCACAAGTATTCCAGGCCTCACACATTCCTAGCCGTTAGCATCTCCATCATTAGACTGAGACTGACATAATACATGTGCTTAACATACAAAGAAATGCAACTCTGTACAGAAGGTTGGTTGAAGTTCACTGTATTTGTTAGGATACAGGCTAAACTAATATAACAAACGTAAAAGACTATAGCACCCTTATTTACGATTTTATTTGTTTCCATGTAATGGTTCCAAGGTAGATGGATAGATCTGGGCCGCCATCCACAAGTTAAGTCTTCCATTTTGGGGTAGATGACAGATGGTGGTCCATTCCTGTCCACTTCTAAGCCAGTGAGAATTATGCTTAACTGGAAAGCCAAATGCTCATTTAAAATTTTTTTTCTAATGAAATGTACAATTAATATTTGAAAATAAGAGTATACCATAATTACCATGTCAGGTTCATGGTAATGACTCCATAAATATTTTGGGGAATGGAAGGGTGATAAATATAACACCCTTTATAATTTGTAAATAAATTATAAATATAATTTAATATCTCAGGTGTCTATTCTTTATGTATTCATTAGAATGAAAACTTATTGAACAACATTAACTTGACCTCTAATAGATTTGCTTTTGAAGGGAAGGAAAATTTGCCACCCCTAAATGGATCTCTTTGGCATGAGGATTATTTTGGGTTGATTGTTTTTAAGAAAGAAAAGACTCAGGAAGAACCTTTGACCTAACTGCCTAAAGAATGTAGACAGAGGACCTGTTCCAGGAAGGGAGCTATCACCAGAGATACCTAGAGTATAATATAAACTAGGTGTGGTAGACAGGGAGGAACCTAGCACGCAAGCGCGCGCGTGTATCATTTTGCCTGTCTTTGGGATTTCTCATGTTTGGATTCGCCGTATTTAAATAATTAAATTTGATTTTCTCCTGTGAATGTCTCTTATGTCAATTTAATCCTTAGACCAACCAGAAGAACTTAGAAGGGTAGAGAAAAAAAAAAATTTTTTTCTCCCCAGCACTTTCATCAAGTTTTATTCTTTCTTTAACAGGTAGTTTGTATAAGAGATACTTTAGCAAATGGTGATTTTTCTTAAAAGTTCTAAGAGTTTAGACCCCAGTTGAATTGACATTTCCAAACTCTTCTTTTTTCCTGCTTGATTCTCTTGTTCCTTTCCAACTCACATGCTTGAAAAGTTTTCACATTTCTTTTTTCCCCACATACCTTCTTACTGTAAAATCTATAACTGCAGGTATTTCCTTCTTTCCTCCTCATACTTCTGGGTTCATCAGATCAAACGGCCCCAAGCCCCCTGCTGAGGGAACATGTATTGCAAGATATCTGTGAGGCATCACTCCTGACCTACTGAATACCCCCCAGGCAAGACACGGAATATCTCTGCCTCTTATCTGCCCTGAGTGCTCTGTATTACCCCACCAATCTCCTCACTCACAAGTCAGTAAGAGTGGAGATGGATGGTCAGGAAGGAAAGGTGAATTAGATAGCCACTGTTGCTTCACTCTTGATCTCTCCGTCAGGCAGGTCAAGTGGGGAACCTAGGGAAGTAGCCCTGGAACACTGCTGTCAGTATTGCTCCAGATTTATCATTCCAGAAATACCTATTGCTGTTTGTCAGAAGAACACACAGAGATTCAAATGTGCGTGTTTACTCGAAGTGCAGCCAGGCTCCTTGTGGGTTGACTCAAAGATTGGGGAGAATAATCAGCTTCTTCTCACCTATTCACAGAGCACTTTTCATGGGTTTTCTCTCACACTTTAGGGCAGTCTTCTGATGTCGTGATATTTCTTGCTGAATTGTAGGGTTGGGGGAGCAACAGATGGGACAGTCCACCTTAACTTGGGATCTAGGGAGTTGGAGTAGTTTCTCTACAAGTAAAACACTTTCTAAGTTTGTCTAGATTTCATTTACCTGTCTGTTGGAAATGGGCCATGTATCTCTGTGCCATTGTTTCAGACATCCTGAGGAGTTTCTCTGACAGATTCGATAAAATGCCTCTCACCTCATCATGGATCAAAGTGATTTTCATCATCTTGGCCATTACTCTTTATTCTGGTAAGTAAATTTTTCAGTCTTGGGGAAAACACTTCATATATCCTAGAAATGCAGGAAGCATTTTGCTGTAACGTAGGAATGTAGTGGTGGTTTCATTGATTCGTAATTCTTAAATTGGTAAAGTGACACAGGGTTTACTATAAATTCCTTTTAAATGTTTCATCATTGAATTGCTTCTTCTCATTTCCCATATTAGAGAAGTTAAAACAGAGTGGTGCATTAGAATGGGCAGTAGACCTTATCTCTTCGTTTAACTAAATTATTTTTCCTTTTGGGGCCCAGATTCTATGGTTGTAATTACAAAGTGTGGGGAAAGAATGAGCTCTTCTAGATCTGGTATTCCTTGTAAATCTAAAGTTTTAGTTATCAGCTCTGAGTCCCCGAAATTAAGGCATTGTGTTAAGAAAGAACTCATTCATACCTCTGTTGACCAGTTATCTTCCTTAAAGTTCAAGGTGGCCCATAAAATTAGGGGAATAAAAGGAGCTGTTATATAGGTATTGAATAATACCCTGATATTGAGCAGAATTTCTTCACATTTAAGTGACTTCACCCAGGGCATTGTCTTCATCACAGTGAACTGTCTCTTTTACAGAGCTTTAAAAAATTGGTATCTTCAAGCAGGGTATTAGGAGTTACTAAAAAATATAATACATAATACCATTTTTCACAAAGCTAGAATAATTGGGGGATTATTTTTTTCTAAGATTTGTATATATTTGAGAATTTATGTTTTTGTTACTACTACAAAATTCTTACCTCATTAGTTGTAGTTCCTTGAATTGGCCACTTACATAGATTTCTACTGCCACTGTGTGTGTGGGCTTCTTATTTTTTTAAACTGTTCTGTGGTTGCAGAAACTGCTCTTACAAAAACATCAAGTTACAAGCATTGGGTAAGTTACTGCTGGTTCATTTGGAAGTTGAAATGTAAATTTTTAACCATTTTCAATTTTTAAAATCACAGCAAAATTGATCAAACAGAATGTAAAAAACACTCCTTCAAAAAGTAAAAGTGTGTATGTATTATTATTACATCAAGGTTAAGAAATAGAATCTAGCAAGTAATACAAAACCATTTAGCAGTGTCTATACAAGGTGATAGCGTATTTATCCTATTACCTTAAATTTCCTATCATGGGTAGTTACTTGCTGCACACAAAACTGAGAGCTATAGAAAGTATGTTTAGAGTAGTATTCATCCTAACAAAATGAAAGGGAAAAAAGCACCATCCCAATTACCAGTGTGTAGGAGAATAGACAGTGATGATTTCTATATGGCCAAATAGTGGAATATTACTTAAGGGTGAAAGTAAATTACAGCTCTGAACATCAGTATAAATAAAGGTCATAAGGGAGTATAAAAAGAAAGGCATATAGAATACATATTGTATCATTTATTTGTGAAAATTACCAAGATACCCAAAACTATGAAATATATAAATATAGTGAAAATATATATGTATTGATATGTAGTGAAATTCTAGAGGGAGGTAGAAACTCAGTTTGGTGACTTTCTTGTGTGTGTGTGTGTTTGTGTGAGTGAGAGAGTGATAAGAAAAATATCACCTAGGAGGGGAAGGTCATGGGTGGGGGTGGGAAATTGGTTACATTATAAAAATAAACTAAGCCAGTTGCATGGCCTTTTTGTTAATACACTATTTCTATAAAAATACTGATATTAGTTTCTTATTTACTGGATGTGACTCCATAAAGTTTTCTCTTTAAATCTAAACATATATTGTATTTATCCTTTTCTGGATGTATGGCATTTCATATTAAGATTTAAGAAGATTGTATTCAAATATTCATTGTCTAATGTATATTATCTCTCTATATTTGACAGGTAGAATGTGGTCCATACAGTGGTGTGAAAACATGCACAAAAGAATATCATCCAGTCTTTGCAACCAATGGCCACACTTATTGCAATAAATGTGTTTTTTTTGTGGTTCACTCAAGTAAGAACACAATAGTGAATATTTACTCTTCCAAAGTAATTAAAAAATCATGAAATGATAAGAAAATTCATTTGCTGATAATGTAGGCACAACATACACAGAAAATAACTATAATATTTCTCTAAAAGCCAAGGAGACACACTTCTACCATGTCTTAAAATTCTTACTTCTGAAAGTAGTATTAAACTATCACTATAACCATGCTGGATGTTTTGCAAATGAAAGAACTAGTTAACTTAGCTTAATTTAATTGATTATGAACTACTAATGGCTGACTAGTGGCCAAGATGATGTTATTCCAAAGCTCTGATGCTCAACAGAAGATCTCACTGAAGTCATGAGAATCAGCCTTGCAGACCTCCAGCCACAGGGGGCATAATTGAGCAAAGAACAGACTCATGATTACACACTGAAATCATGTGATTGTCAACTTTGTCTCCTGAAATCATCATGGCCTTTGAAACCTTCCTGAGAGTGCAGAGCAGTCTAGGACACCTCCACCCAAACTCACATCCCCCTCTCCTCCACTCGGAAGGAGTTTGTGGTCTAAAGCTTTGCCAGCCTTTTCTGCAACACTCCCCCATTTTGTTACACATGTGTTCCTCATAAAATCTTTGCCCACTTACTCCCAAAATTGTTTCTGCCTCTTGGAAAATCTGGATTAACACAATGCCTAATGACTTCCTTTCTTAGGTCTAGTCCAAAGACTGAGTCAGGACTGAGCAGGTAGGAAGGATCAAACAGCCCCACAGTAGGGAGAGGACATGTATAAGGCAGGGGAGCAGGCAGGGTCCAGCTCCTTCTGGAAGTAGAGCACAGCCTTTCTGTAATGTCCCATAGTTCAGATCTCCTCATTTAGAAACATTTTGTGTACTGCCACAGTGTTTAATTTTATGTGTTCTTTTAATAATTTTTTTTCACTTTCTGTCTGATTCTTTCTACAGAAAAAGTGGTGGCAAATTTGCTATTGCTCATTATAGTGAATGCTGACTTTTTCCTGGAGCAACACATTCCTACAACTTCTACTGTGATCCCATTTTGCAGTGGATTCTACAGACAATTAGAGTTGCAGAGTCAGGGTCTTCCATTCTTAGAGGACCAGGTGAACCCTGTAGAATACAAGGTGGAATGTAGTATATTCCAAGTTCTTTCTAACTTTAAGATCCTTTCATTTCAGCATTTTTACTCTCTATGTTCAGTTCTTCAATGACAGTTTGAAAAATTAGTATCTTAGTTATATGTTTGATAATGTAAAACCTAATGCAATTTAAAACCCTAAATATTTTGCTCCATGAAATGTTAAATGGTGTTACATTTTATTTTAACATGCCCCTTGTTTATTTCGTTGGGTAATGGGTTAAGACATAAACAATTTTTGATACCTATAGCCAAAAAGATATTTTCCAAATATGACCAAATATTAGATTACTTGGGTATTTATAAAAAGTACAGGGCTTCCCTGGTGGCACAGTGGTTGAGAGTCCGCCTGCCGATGCAGAGGACACGGGTTCGTGCCCCGGTCCAGGAAGATCTCACATGCCACGGAGCAGCTGGGACCCGTGAGCCATGGCCGCTGAGCCTGCGCATCCGGAGCCTGTGCTCCTCAACGGGAGAGGCCGCAACAGTGAGAGGCCCGCGTACCACCAAAAAAAAAAGTACAGATAACTGGATTCTGTCTGTTCTAAAGATTCAGAACTTCTAGGAGAGGTTTATGGGAAATTGAAATCTAACAAGCACCCCAGGTAATATTATGATCATGAATCTTAGGTAATACTGACTCTAAGACCTCGGGTATGTCTATAATTGAATAAATTTCAGAATGTATAGAAAGATAATATAAGATTTATGAGGCTTGGGAAAAATTTCTATGTTTTTCATTCTTGATCACAAGTCAGTTGAGAGGTAAGTGGGTGCTCCTGGGATGAGAAGCAACACGGCCTTTATTGACTTAGGACTTGCTTTATTAGGGCCAAGTCAGATGTCTCTCCATTAGTCTCAGTTTTCCAGCCACAAGAAGCAGGCTTTAGTTGTGTGCCCAAAGGATCATTCAGACCTTGAATGTAGTGGCAGAAATGTAGGTTGACTGTTGAATGACAACTGGGAATCTATGACATAGGCTATGCTAGGCATGCTGTTCTTATCAATAGATACTTTTACATCTAAAGAGTAATCAGTGTGGGAGCTATTAAATCATTTAAAATCTCAAATATCCCTCTTAAGGAAAGTATCCATTAGAATGTTAATTTGTAGAGCAACGTTATAAAAATGCTTTCGGCCAATTGCACCACTTTTTCTTTGCAGAGGACTTTGTGAAAAAGTTCTTCAGTGAACATGTGTATTCATTTATGTATTCTTTTTTTTAAAATTCCACATAAATAAAGGTCTATGTGTCAAGCCCTATTTAGATGCGAGAAATAAGATAACAATGATCAGCTCTGCTTTTACTTATCATCTAGGAATTTAAATGTTATCGATTAAAGTTATTATCCACTAGTGAATGGAAATCCTCCTTTTTGCATGACTGTTCTCCTCAAAAGCTCTGTGAAACAGTTTTCTACATGTTACCTAACTCAGTTCTTCTAAGGATCACATTAGGTAGACATCAGCTCTCTATTTTACATATTATGAAAATGAGACACAGGAAATCTTACAGTATTTTAAACCTGACCTTTTGGTAAAGAGAGTTTGAATACAAAGCTTGAAATTTTATTCTTTTTAAAAACCAGTTTATTGTTGTAATTACATACCCAAAATTAATCAGTTTTAGACATGATGTAATAATTGAAATATATATAGAGAGAGGGAGAGAGAGAGAGGGAGAGAGATAAGCAACCATCAACACAATTAAAGTTTAGAGTGTTTACATCACCCCCAAATATGTGCCTCTCATCCTTTGGAGGTCATGCCCTCTTCCTACCCCCAACCCAAGGCAACTACTCATCTACATTGTATTCTCTTGTTTTACCTTTTCTAGACATTTTCTGTAAAGACAATGAAACAGTATGTTGTTTTTATATCTGCTTCTTTCATTTTACAGGTTTTTGTGGTTCATTCACACTGTAGCTTATACATCAGTAGTTCATTACTTTTTAATGTTCAATAGTATTCCATTTTATATTGATATACCATGTTTTGTTTTACTTTTTCACTAGGTTATGAACACTGGAATTGTTGCCACTTTTTGGTTATTAAGAAAAATGGTGCTATGAACATTACTATACAAGTCTTTTTTTCTTTTCATTTTTTCTTGGTTAAACACCCAAGAGTAGAATGGATGCTTTGTATGGTAGGTTTATCTTGCGCTCTTCCAGAACCTATCAGTGTATTTTTCAAAGTGGCTGTATCTTCTTAACCATTCCCACCAGTAATGTATGAGAATTCCGTTTCCTCCACATCCTCACCAACAATTGTTACTGCATACCTCTTTGTTCTCTTCCAGTTTTATTGAGATATAATCGACATACAGCACTGTGTAAGTTTAAGATGTACAGCGTAATGATTTGACTTACATATATCATGAAATAATTATAGTAAGTTTAGTGAACATCCATCATCCCATACAGATACAAAATTAGAGAAATAGAAAAAATTTTTTTCTTGTGATGAGAACTCTTAGGATTTACTCTTTTAACTTTCATATATAATGCTCAGCAGTGTTAATTATATTTAACATGTTGTTCATTGCAAGCCTAGTACTTATTTATCTTATAACTGGAAGTTTTTACCTTTCAACTACTTTCATACAATTCCATCTCTCCTCACCCCCTATCTTTGGTAACCACAAATCTGATCTCTTTTTCCATGAGTTTGTTTTTGAAGTATAATTGACCTACAACACTGTGTTGGTTCCTGGTACACACATAGTGATTCTATATTTCTGTACATTTCAAAATGATCACCATGATAAATCTAATTGTCTTCTGTCACCACACAAAGATATTGCATAATTATTGACTGGATTCCCTGCACTGTACATTTCATAGCTGTGATTGATTTATTTTGTAACTGAAAGTTTGTACCTCTTAATCTGTCTCCCCTATTTCTCTTCAGCCCCCAACCCCCTCCCCTCTGACATCTGACAACTACTGGTTTGTTCTCTGTATCTGTGACTCTGTTTCTGTTTAGTTGTGTTTTGTTTCATTTGTTTTTGTTTTTTAGATTGTACGTATAAGTGAAATCATATAGTATTTGTCTTTCTCTGTCTGAATTATTTCAATTAGCATAATACCCTCTATGTTCATCCATGTTGCTGCAAATGGCAAGATTTTGTTCTTTGTTATAGCTAAATAATACTCTGGCATGTGTGTGTGTGTGTGTGTGTGTGTGTGTGTGTGTGTGTGTGTGTGTATCACTATCACATCTTCTTTATACATTCATCTATTGATTGGGCACTTAAGTTGCTTCTGTATGTTGGTTACTGTAAATAATGTTGGAATGAATATAGGGGTGAATCTATATTTTCAACTTAGTGGGGTTTTTTTCTTTTCTTTTTTCTTTTTTTTTTTTTTGCATAAATACTCAGGAGTAGAATTGCTGGATCATATGGTAGTTCTTTTTTTTAATTTTTGAGGAATCTCCATACTGTTTTCCATTGAGACATCACCAATTTACATTCTCACCAACAGTGCATGAGGGTCCCCCTTTGTCTACATCCTTGCCAACATTTGTTATTTGTTGTCTTTCTGATAGTAGCCATTCTGACAGATATGAGGTGATATATCATTTTGGTTTTGATTTGCATTTCCCTGATGATTAGTGATGTTGAGCATCTTTTCATGTGCCTGTTGGCCATCTGTAGGTCTTCTTTGGAAACATGTCTATTCAGGTCCTCTGCCCAATTTTTAATTGGGTTGTTTGTTTTTCTCATACTGAGTTATATGAGTTTTTTGTATATTTTGGATATTAATCCCTTGTGAGAAATAAGTTTGCACATATCTTCCCACATTCAGTAGGCAGCCTTTTAGATTTGTTGATAGTTTCCTTCTCTGTCCAAAAGCTTTTTAGTTTGATGTAGTCCCATTTGGGTTTTTTTGCTTTTGTCTTCCTTGCCTGAGGAGACATATCCAAAAACAAAATTGCTAAGACTGATGTCAAAGAGTGTACTGCTTATGTTTTCTTCAAAAAGTTTTATGGTTTTAGGTCTTAACATTTAAATATTTAATCCATTTTGAATTTATTTTTGTGCCTGGTGTGAGAGAAGAGTCCAGTTTGATCCTTATGTGTGTAGCTGTCCAATTTTCCTAACATCATTTATAGAAGAGGCTGTCTTTTCTGCATTGTATATTCTTGCCTCCTTTGTTGTAGATAAATTGCCCATATAAGTATGGGTTCATTTTTGGGGTCTTATTTTGCTCCACTGATCTATGTGTCAGTTTTCGTGCCAGTACCATACTGTTTTGATCATGGTGCTTTTTAGTATAGTTTGAAATCAGGGCGTGTGATACCTCCAGCTTTGTTCTTCTTTCTCAAGATTGTTTTGGCTATTCAGGGTATTTTGTGTTTCCATACAAATTCTAGGACTGTTTGTTCTAGTTCTGTGAAAAATGCCTTTGGTGTTTTGGCACTGAATCTGTAGATTGTCTTGGGTACTATGATCATTTTAATAACATTAATTCTTCAAATCCATGAGCATGGTAAATCTTTCCATCACAGCAAATGTTTCCATCTGTTTGTGTCATTGTCAACTTCTTTCATCCAGTTTCTTATATTTTCTGGGTGCAGGTCTTTTTATTCCTAGGTATTTTATTTTTTTGATGCAATTGTTTTCTTAGTTTCTTAATGGTGTTCATTTCTTAATTTTCTTTTCTAATAGTTCATTGTTAGTATATAGAAATGCAATAGATTTCTGTATATTAATTTTGTATCTTCCAACTTTGCTGAATTCATTGCTGAGCTTTAGTAGTTTTTTTGGTGGCATCTTTAAGATTTTCTGTGTATAGTATCATGTCATCTACAGTCAGTGACAGTTTTACTTCTTCCTTTCCAATTTTGATTCCTTTTATTTCTTTTTCTTTTCTGATGGCTGCAGCTAGACTTCCAATACTATGTTGAATAAAAGTGGCAAGAGTGGGCATCTTTGTCTTTTTCCTGATCTTGTAGGAAATGCTTTCTACTTTTCACCATTGAGTATAATGTTAGCTGTGGACTTGTCATAGATAGCATTTACTATGTTGAGGTGTGTTCTGTCTATACTCACTTTTTTATCACAAATGGATGTTGAATTTTGTCAAAAGCTTTTTCTGCATCTATTGAGATAATCATTATGACGTTTATTCTTCAGTTTGTTAGTGTGGTGTATCATATTGTTTGATTTCTGGAAATTGAACCATCCTTGTATCCCTGGGATGAATCTCACTGGATCATGTTGTATGATCCTTTTAACATACTGTTGAATTAGGTTTGCTAATATTTTGTTGGGGACTGCTTCATCTATGTTCATTAGTCTTTCGGCATGCTTTCCTTTATTGTACTTTTCAGATACTGTGTTTTTTGAAAATTGAAGGTTTGTGGCAACCCTGTGTTGTCAGATAATGGTTAGCATATTTTAGCAATAAAGTATTTTTAAATTAAGGCATGTACATTGTTTCTAAGACACAGTGCTATGGCACACTTAATAGGCTACATATGTATAGTGTAAACATAATTTTTATTTGCATTGGGAAACGAAAAAATTTGTGTTACTTATTTCATTGCAATATTCACTTTGTTTCAGCAGTCTGGAACCAAACCCTTCCTTATCTCCAAGGTATGCCTGTTATGTCATACTCAATAAAGCTGGAATATATATTTGGGGCAGGGGAACCTTGTGACAGTGTAAAACAGAGTGCATTATCTTGTGCTCAGGGATCATCTAACAGGATCTCCTAAGCACCATAAACTTTGGAATATTAGAGAGGAAACACAGACATGTAGTTCAGCATTCTCCAGCTAGAGTTAACTCTAAATAGACAAAAGAGGCTGGGTAGCTAAAGTTCACCCATCACCACTTCAAATAAGCTGTTCCATTTGTATATGTATATATAACAGGAAGTTTCTCCAAAGATTTCCAAATTTCTCATTTATAGAACATAACTATGAATTGTGTTAATTAGAGAGGAATATTTTCTTCACATATTCAGCACTTAAATAATTTGGAAGTTAAACCATGTTTGTAGATGAAAATTCTTAAAAGTAAAAAAATAGAAATTATGACTTCATTAACTTATTTAATAAACAATTTCAGCTTATTCCCAGATGGAGAAATTTTGTCACTGAACAAAATCATCCAAATATATACACTTTATATTTTTGTATATATTTAACTGTGAGTGTGAAAACATGAATATTTCAGATGACACTCATTTGGTGAGATACAGAGAACCAACCATACTTGTAATCTGTCTTTTTCATAGTAAGATGATATAAGGCTTTCAGGAAGTAAACTGGTCTTATCTTTAAAATTTAAACTGCACATATTATGTGACTCAAAAATGCAACTACTAAAAATATAGAACTAATTGAATGAGCATGTAGTGACCTGCACAACCATGTTCATTACAACACTGGTAGCAAGAATAACTTAAAAGGAATTGTGTGTTTGTATATGCTTATATGAAGATATACCATTGATTGTTAAATGAAAAACTGAGTTACAGAGAAATGTCTTGATTTTATTCTTCTGTCTCTATTTTTATCTATCTATTTATCACCAGTCATCTTTAGGGCCAGCATCTTCAGATCTCCCTTAACTCCATCTTCATTTGGCCTTCTTTGTGTGTCTGCATCAAATCTTCTTCAGTCTCCCTTTTATGAGGATACTTGTGATGACATTTAGGGCTCACTTAGATAACTTACATATATAGATATCTACGTATATCTATCTATATGCTCTGTGTGTGTATATATATATATGTATCTATATTGTTAATGTTATTACATATATATGTGTTATTACATGTAAATGTTAGTATATTTGTGAATATATAGATATACAGAATTATATACATACATATATAGACATATATACACATGCATATATCTGCATATATACACATATGCAGATATTTATATGTGATTTTAGTATAGTTGTATATTAAATATCTGTAACTTTGCAGTATAAATGTATTTATGCACATTAAACATTTTCAGAAAAAATATGCATCAAATAACCCACACATCTAACATTCCCTTTCATGGTTAATTTAGAAACCTCATGGCCTGTTGTATCTCATAGGCAGTGTCTTCTGCTCTTAATCTCTGCTAATGAATGCACATAAGAGAAAAAGTCCAGTGTTGTGGGATTCAAGGACTGTACAATCACTTCAACTCTAAACTTCAGTTTAATTTTACCCTCCAAGGTCGTGTGCCAGAAGGATTATCTGCACAGATGTCTCTGATGGTATCTATGTAAATAATTCAAAATCTAGCAAAAGCATGATAATAACTTCCTATAATAAAGGAAAAATTTTAGCACTTACCAGATTTTGTATCCTCCCATTAAACTGGCACGGAACAGTGCTAGACTCAAAGGTTCTTTTCTCAATCTTGGCTTTCTTCACTGAAAAAAAAAAAGGTTCGGTTAGGGTGACACATGTAATCTAGCACAACTTTAAGTGCATCCTGTTTTAATATTTTATCCCTAATATTTATGGCAAATCGTTGAGACAGAAATTATTCCCACATTTAAAATTAGTAAATAGTGGATTAGGAAGTCTGAATATTGTTTCAAGGTTACTCAGTGGTAGATGGCATTTGAACTCAGGACTTTCATTTGCCAAAGTTCTTCCCACAGAGTCAGACTGTGAAGCAGATTAATTAAATAGCTCATATTATATACCTCTTCCTACTACTTCCAACCCTGCACAGTTTCCCACTTTACTTTGAGGTAAAGATCAAATTATTCATCATATAGTTGAGGGCATTGTCCCCTGTGGTCTCAATTTCATTCCCAAGCCTTCTTTCTCTTCTTAATATTCACATTCTGTCCTCTACCTCAGGTTTCCATAGCTGGTTGCCCTGACAGTCTTTTTGAACATTCTTGGTTGTGAATTTGTACCATAATTTTACAAGATGTTCTCAGTGGGGGAAATTGATTAAAAGGAACACAAGAACTCTCCACATTAGTGCTTACGGCTTGATGAGAATCTCCATTCAACTCAAGATAAAAAGTTTAATAAAAAAAAAAAAGTTTAATAAAAATCAAATCTCCCATTGAGTCTAATGGACTTCTACTGTCCTTCAAAATACTAAGGGTGTAGGTATGTATCTAATTATAGTTCCCCAAACTCATTCTTTTCTTTCTTGTTTTGATTATCCTTTATTTTCAACTCAGGAACTCGGAAAGCTTCCCATCTCTTCTGTACCTTAGAGTTTCAAAGAATTGTTGTCACCTTCTCCCTTCCTCATACATGTGTTCATCAGATAAAATTGTCCCAAACCCCTGCTGAGAGATGATCTGTGTGAGATCTTCGTGAGGAAGAACACAAAACCTCAGGGTCTTATCTGCTGGGGGCCATCTGTTTTACCCCACCAGGCTGGTCACCAACAGTCCAATAAAGGAGACTCTTCAGCTGGGGGAAGTGGTTGAGAAGGAAAGGGAATCAAAATAGGCACAGTCCCTGGAGCTGCAGACCTCACTCTCCACTGCCTTCTCTGTTTCAGGTAGGTCAGGTGGGGATGCTGTGGAGGTAGCCCTGGTGTGTCACATTGCTGTGAGGACTGCTGCAGGTCAGTCCTTGCTGAAATAACTATTTCTGTTTTCTGAGGAAAAACTGAAATTCCAAAGTGCATATTTCTTTAAATGCAGCCAGGCTCCTTGGCTGAGCCAAGGGTTGGGAGGGTAAACCGCTCCTCCTTAAATGGGCAAAGAGAACTTGTCCTAGTGTTTCTCTCAAGTCTTCTACAAGGCCTTCTGTTCACATGTATGTCCTGTGGGTTGAGGGGAAGATTCCCACCATAATTACAAACCTAGGAGAGGGGGGCAGTTCCCTTAGCTGTAAGAAACTTTCATTTGGAAATGGGCAATTTGTCCCTGTGCCATGTGTTATAAGCATTCCTATGCATTTATTCTACAGACTTGATAAGATGTCTCTCTTCTCATCATGGATCAAAGTTATTTTCATTATTGGCTTGGCATGTCCTCTTTATTTTGGTGAGTAAAATTTTCAGACCTGGATGAAGCAACTAACATATTTTAGGAAATGTAGGAAACAACTGCTATTATCTAGGAATGAAGGAGATTGCTGTTGGGTATGTAATACTTAAACGGGCAAAATGAAATGTTACAAATACCTATTTAAAAGTTACATCAGTAGATTGCTTTTTCTCATTTCCCACCTTAGAAGGGTAGAGACAGAGGGGGTTAGAATGAGCAGTAAAATTTAGTTTTCTGTTTATTTATGATTAAAGATATTTACCTGATTTTTTCCCCCTTTTTGGAGGTCAGATTTCATCGTTGCTAAATGCAGAGTGTGGGCAGTAAAAAAGTCCTCTAGATCTGGTATCCTTGACAATCCTATTTGTTGTTTGCCAGCTCTGAGTCCACTAAAGTCAAGGCTTTGTGTAAGGAGAGAAGTAATTGATCCCTCTGCTGAAAACTTATCTTTCTTAAAGCACAAGATGGCCCATGAATTTCAGAGTAAAGTAGCTGTGAGATATTAACGAGATCCATGATACTCGAGTTGAATACTAAGTAGTAATTAACTTCTTCATATTAAGTGGCCTTAAGCAAGGCATTGTCTTCTCTGACTAGGATGTCTCTATTTATAAAAATGAAAAAAAGTGGTATCTCCACAGCAGGGTTTGGTGATTATTAAGCCATACTTATTTTTCAGAGTGAGATGAATTTAGAATTCTATTTCCAGATTTGAAGTTATTTTGTGAGATGATTATTTTGATACTACCACAAAAGCCTCACCTCATTACTTGCTGTGTTTGAGTAGGTGATTTGCATAGATGTGGGTACTTCCCACCAGAGACATTGTTTTCCCCTGTTCATCTTCTTCTTTTCAATTTACCTTTTGTGTGATGGTTGCAGAAACTGCTTTTGTACCCTTAAGAGAGACACGTGAAACTGTAAGTTCATACTGATTAATGTGGGAATTGAAAAAGGTAAACTTTTAATTTTTTTTATATTTTAAGTTTTAACAGCAAATTTTATCAAAAATATCTATAACAGAATAGTCCTTCAAAAAGTAAGATAAAGTGTCATTCTTACACTAAGTTCAAGAAATAGAATCTTGCCAGCTATATAAAACCATCTGTCATTTCAGACAAGGTAAAAATATCCCATTATTCACAGTTTTATTATTGAGCATAAACCTTGTTATATACAGGCATCAAAAAACAGTGTTTAAAGTGGAATTGTTCACCCTAGAAAAAGAAGAGGATTAAAAAAAACTAATTTAGGGGGCTTCCCTGGTGGCACAGTGGTTGAGAGTCCACCTGCCGATGCAGGGGACACAGGTTCATGCCCCGGTCCGGGAAGATCTCACATGCCGCGGAGCGGCTGGGCCCGTGAGCCATGGCCACTGAGCCTGTGCATCCGGAGCCTGTGCTCCGCAACAGGAGAGGCCACAACAGTGAGAGGCCCGCGTACCGCAAAAAACAACAACAACAACTAATTTTGGGCTTCCCTGGTGGTGCAGTGGTTAAGAATCCACCTGTCAATGCAGGGAACACGGGTTCAAGCCCTGGTCTGGGAAGGTCCCACGTGCCGCGGAGCAGCTAAGCCAGTGTGCCACAACTACTGAGCCTGTGCTCTAGAGCCCACGAGCCACAACTACTGAAGCCTGTGCACCTAGAGCTTGTGCACCGCAACAAGAGAAGCCAATGCAATGAGTAGCCCCTGCTTGCTGCAGCTAGAGAAAGCCTGCACACAGCAACGAAGACCCAGTGCAGCCAAAAATAAATAAAATTTTAAAAAAAATAATAAAATAAAATTGAAAGCAGGGACTCAAACAGATATTTATTTTAAAAAAACCCTAATTTTCCACTTACAGGAATATAAAATAATTTTCATAAAATCACAGATTGGAATATTACATAGAGGTGAAGAAAATCAACTGTATTTCTAAACATCTAAACAAACATTTTTAACGATGCCTAAAAAGCAGATCGTGTAAGGATACACACACTATTGTTTATTTATGTAAATTACCAACACTGCCATCACTACACAAATTATATATATACACGTATATGGTTAACTACACACATACAAACATATATATGAACACATACATATACGGTGATAATCTGAAACTATCAGATTATCTATTAGTGAAACTATTGAGGAAAACAGAAGAATTATAACAAATTCACTTTTATAATTTTTTGTGGTATGAGATAATGGTGAAAATCTGATCCATGTATGAGGTGAAGTAGGGGCAGAGTGGCTAAATTATTAAAATGCGTTTAGCCATTTGTATGTTTTTAAAAAATACAAAATATATTGGGGTTGCAAAAATATATCAATATATTTTTATGTCTCTGTGCATGACTTATGTCTATTTTTAAACCTCAATATAGACTATAGAATATATTGCATTTTGATGCATACCATTTTGTATTAGGAGTAAAAAATATTTTATTCAAAAAGTTTATTATCTGAAAATTTTTATGTTGTCTGTTTAACAGCCAGAATGTAACGTGTATGGGGATCAGTTACATTTTTGCACCAGAGAAATGGACCCGATCTGTGCAACGAATGGCCGAACGTACCCCAATAAATGTGTTTTCTGCAGTGAAAAGCTGTAAGAACACAAGACTAAATATTGGCTCATCCAAAATAATGAAGAAACAATCACAAAATTATAGGAACCTCCATTTTTCTAGCCAGGTCACAGTATAGATGGAAAATAACTGTACTTTCTCTGTTAAAGCCAAAGAAACACACTGGTACCTTTCCCTTGAGTCTCATTCCTAAAAGTAGTTTTCATTTGACCTCGAAGTATATCCATCCCTGTTGGATGTTACCCAACTGTATAAATCAATTACTTTAACTTGATTTAATTGCTGTGACTTACTAATGGAAGTCTGGTGACCGATATAATGTAATTCTTAACTCCAGAGGCTGAATGAGAACCTCTATGATGTAGCTACAGGGAGCATAACTGAGCAAGAAAAACCACTGACTTCAGAAATTTAAATCCATCACAATGGACAATTTATGCTAGAAAGGAACTCCTCCAGTGGTCCATTTTGTCCCCTGATCTCCTTGACAAGACTCCAAACTTTCTTTAGAGAGCAGGGCATGCTAGGGCACTTCCACCTAACCTCCCTTGCTGCCTCATTCCCCCGAGGGAGTTCCCAGTCTCAAGGTTCAGCCAGCCTTCCTACTTCCCACCTCATTTCCTCTCACTGGTGTTTCCTCTCATTTAATCCCCAAATGGGCTTCT
Source organism: Orcinus orca (assembly GCF_937001465.1). Taxonomy (NCBI): domain Eukaryota; kingdom Metazoa; phylum Chordata; class Mammalia; order Artiodactyla; family Delphinidae; genus Orcinus; species Orcinus orca. The sequence continues at coordinate 60,834,038 of NC_064561.1, forward strand.
CCTTCTAGAGAACCATGAAAACAATCTCTAATCCTCCTCTCTGAGGTCTCTCCTCAGTGGGTTCCAAGGCTGAGTCAGGACTGAGCATGTAGGAAGAGTCAAGTAGCCCCAGGTGGTTGGGAGGACCTGTGTAGGGTAGGGAGGTAAGGAGGGGCCCAGCTACCTGTTTGAGGAAGGGGAGCACAGCCCTCCTAGCACTCTTATATTCAGATTCTCCTCATGGAGAAGCGCTTAGTGCAGTGCTCAGGCAATTTTAAGTACTTTTTTAAGCATAATTTTTCTTTTTCGCTTTTTCTTTCTTTACAGAGAAGATAGTGGAAAATTTGATTTTAGTCATTGGGGTTGTTGCTGACTCTGCCTCAGCCACACATTCCTATGGCTTTTATAGCAATTCTATTGTGAAATGGATTCTACAATTAGTCTTCTCCATCAGGGCTTTAAATTCCTAGATGATCAGACAAAGCCTTCAATACTACAGAAGATGGAATATAGATCGTTGAAGAATTTTTCCAACTCTAAGAACCTGCCAATGAAAGATTTCTATTTTGTCTTCAGTTATTCAGTGACAGTTGAAAACCCATCTTAATTGTGTGTTCAATAATACAAAACCTAATGTAATTTGTAATCATGAATATTTCAATCAATAAAATGTTAAATAGTATTATCTTTATTAAAATACTCTTTCTTTGGTTGGTTGGTTAGTGGATTAAAAGACATGAATACTTCTGGTAACTGTAATTAAAGAAATAGTTTCAAAGATGAACAAATAATCCATTACTTGGGTGTTTATTAAAAGTGCAGAGAGTTGGGCTTCTCTTTATCCTAAAGAATCCAAAACTCTAGAAGAGGAATCTGGGAACTTGAATTCTAACAAGTACTCCAGGTCAATCTTCTGATCACCAGTGTTAGCCAAGACAGCTAAAACATAGCACATATCTATAATTGAATGAATTGCAGAGACTATTCAAAGATATTGTGTGATTTCTGAAGCTTGGGAGAAAACTATATTATTCTCTCTCTCACAAATAAGTCAAGAGATAGTTTGGTGATCCTGGCAGGCCAGGCAACTCTGCCGTTACGGATCTAGGATATTCATTTGTGCTCCAAGTCTGATGCTTTTTTATTTATCTTCACCACTCAACCAGCAAGAAACAGGCTTCATTTGAGTGGCCAAATGTTCATCTTTTTTTTTTTTTTTTTTTTTTTTTGCAGTACATGGGCCTCTCACTGTTGTGGCCTCTCCTGTTGCAGAGCACAGGCTCCGGACGCACAGGTTCAGCGGCCGTGGCTCACAGGCCCAGCCGCTCCACAGCATGTGGGATCTTCCTGGACCGGGGCACGAACCCGTGTGCCCTGCATCAGCAGGCGGACACTCAACCACTGCACCACCAGGGAAGCCCCCAAATGTTCATTTAAAGCTTAGTTTTAATGGCAGAAATGTAGACCAACTACAAGAAAGCAAGTTTCAAGCTGCTATATCTGTGATATCAGACCTGCTCTGCTTTTCAGTAAACATTTTCACCTCTAAAAGAGTGACCCACATGGGGGTTACTTACTCATTTGCATTCTTTAGTACTAATTTTTTTTTGTGATATGTGGGCCTCTCACTGTTGTGGCCTCTCCTGTTGCAGAGCACATGCTCCGTACGCGCAGGCTCAGCAGCCATGGCTCACGGGCCCAGCGGCTCCGCGGCATGTGGGATCTTCCCGGACCGGGGCACGAACCCGTGTCCCCTGCATTGGCAGGCGGACTCTCAACCACTGCACCACCAGGGAAGCCCAGTACTAATTTTTAATGAAAGTATCCATTAAAATGTACAGATTTAGAGCCACATTATAAAAACACATTCAACCACCTTCATATCCTTTTTTTTTCCTTACAAAAGATATGTATAAAAAACATTCAGTGAGAGGACCTTCAAGATGGCGGAGAAGTAAGACATGGAGGTCTCCTTCCTCCCCACAAGTACGTCAAAAATACATCTACATGTGGAACAACTCCAGCAGAACATCTACTGAACACTGGCAGAAGACCTCACACTTCCCCAAAAGCAAGAAACTCCCCATGTACCTGGGTAGGGTAAAACAAAAAACACAGACAAAAGAATAGGGGTGGGACCTGCACCTCAGGCAAGGAGCTGTGCAGAAGGAAAAGTTTCCACACATTAGGAAGCCTGTTCACTGGCTGGAGCGGGGTGGGAAGCTCCGGAGCCACAGAGGAGAGTGCAACAACAGGGGTGCAGAGAGAAAAGTGGAGAGATTCACACACAGACGATCAGTGCTGACCAGCACTCACTAGCCTGAGAGGCTTCTATGCTCCCCGCCAAGGCGGGTGGGGGCTGGGAGCTGAGGCTTGGGCTTCAGAGGTCAGATCCCAGGGAGAGGACTGGGGTTGGCTGCGTGAACACAGCCTGAAGGGGGCTAGTGCGCCACAGCTAGCCGGGAGGGAGTCCAGGAAAAAGTCTGGACCTGCCTAACAGGCAAGAGACCATTGTTTCGAGGTGCGTGAGGAGAGGAGATTCAGAGGCCGGCCTAAAGAAGCTCCAGAGATGGGTGCGAGCCGCGGTTATCAGCACAGACACCAGAGACGGGCATGAAACACTAATGCTGCTGCTGCAGGCACCAAGAATCCTGTGTGCAAGCCCAGGTCACTATCCACACCTCCCCTCCCAGGAGCCTCTGCAGCCAGCCACTGCCAGGGTCCTGTGATCCAGGGAAAACTTCCCCAGGAGAACACATGGTGCGCCTCAAACTGTTGCAACGTCATGCTGGCCTCTGCCGCCACAAGCTTGCCCCACATTCTGTAACTCTCCCTCCACCTGGCCTAAGTGGGCCAGAGCCCCCTAATCAGCTGCTCCTTTAACCACCTCCTGTCTGGGAAAAGAACAGATGCCAGAGGGCAACCTACATGCAGAGGCGGGGCCAAATCCAAAGATGAACACCAGGAACTGTGCAAACAAAGAAGAGAAAGGGAAATTTCTCCCAACAGCCTCAGGAGCAGCGGATTAAATCTCCACAATCAACTTGATGTACCTGCATCTCTGGAATACCTGAATAGATAATGAGTCACCCTAAAATTGAGGCGGTGGACTCTGGGAGCAACTGTACACTTGGGGATTGCTGTAGGCAGCTGACCAGTTTCTGATTTTTAAGTTTATCTTAGTTTAGTTTTTAGCGCTTGTTATCACTGGTAGACTTGTTTATTGGTTCGGTTGCTCTCTTTTTTTCACATTATCTTAATATTTTTTTACTTTTTTGTTTTAATAACTGTATTATTTTTTTCTTTCTTTCTTTTTTTTTCTCCCTTTTCTTCTGAGCTGTGTGGCTGACAGGGTCTTGATGCTCCAGCTGGCTGTCAGGCCTGAGCCTCTGAGGTGGGAGAGCTGAGTTCAGGACATCAGACAACCAGAGATCTCCCAGCCTACGTAATATCAATTGCCAAGGGCTCTCCCAGAGATCTCCGTCTCAATGCTAAGACCCAGCTCCACTCAACAACCAGCAAGCTCCAGTGTTGGACACCCCATGCCAAACAACTAGCAAGACAGGAATACAACCCCACCCATTAGCAGAGAGGCTGCCTAAAATAATGTTCGCAGACACCCCAAAACACACCACCAGACACAGTCCTGCCCACCAGAAAGACAAGATCCGTCCTCATCCACCAAAACACAGGTAACAATCTCCTCCACCAGAAAGCCTACACAACCCACTGAACCAATCTTACCCACTGGGGGCAGACACGAAAAACAACGGGAACTACAAACCTGCAGCCTGCAAATAGGAGACCCCAAACACAGTAAGTTAAGACAAATGAGAAGACAGAGAAATACGCAGCAGATGAAGGAACAAGGTAAAAACCCACCAGACCAAATAACTGAAGAGGAAATAGGAAGTTTACCTGAAAAAAAATTCAGAGTAATGGTAGTAAAGATGATCCAAAATCTTGGAAATAGAATGGGGAAAATATAAGAAACATTTAATAAGGACCTAGAAGAACTAAAAGAGCAAACAATGATGAACAACACAATAAATGACTAAACACTAAACTAAAACAATACTAAAAATTCTCTAGAAGGAATCAATAGAAGAATAACTGAGGCAGAAGAACAAGTAAGTGACCTGGAAGATAAACTAGTGGAAATAATTACCGCAGAGCAGAATAAAGAAAAAAGAATGAAAAGAATTGACAGTCTCAGAGACTTCTGGAACAACACTAAACGCACCAACATTCAAATTATAGGGGTCCCAGAAAAAGAGAAAAAGAAAGGGATTGAGAAAACGTGAAGATATTATCATTGAAAACTGCCCTAATATGGGAAAGGAAATAGTCAATCAAGTCCAGGAAGCACAGAGAGTCCCATACAGGATAAATCCAAGGAGAAAGACACCAAGCCACATATTAAGCAAACTATCAAAAATTAAACACAGGGCTTCCCTGGTGGCGCAGTGGTTGAGAGTCCGCCTGCCAATGCAGGGGCTGCGGGTTCATGACCTGGTCCGGGAGGATTCCACATGCCGCAGAGCGGCTGGGCCCATGAGCCATGGCCACTGAGACTGCACGTCTGGAGCCTGTGCTCCACAACGGGAGAGGCCACAACAGTGAGAGGCCCGCGTACTGCAAAAAAAGAAAAAACACAAAAAATATTGAAAGCAGCAAGGGAAAAGCAAAAAATAAAATACAAGGGAATCCCCTTAAGGTTAATGGCTGATTTTTCAGCAGACACACTGCAAGCCAGAAGAGAGCGGCAGGACATATTTAAAATGATAAAAGGGAAAAACCTACAACCCAGATTATTCTACCCGGCAAGGATCTCATTCAGATTAGATAGAGAAATTAAAACCTTTACAGACAAGCAAAAACTAAGAGAATTCAGCACCACCAGACCATCTTTACAACAGATGCTAAAAGAACTTCTCTAGGCAAGAAACACAAGAAAGGGAAAGACCTACAAGAACAAACTCAAAACAATTAAGAAAATGGTAATAGGAACACACATATTGATAATTATCTTAAATATAAATGGATTAAATGCTACAGCCAAAAGACACAGACTGGCTGAATGGATACAAAAACAAGACCTGTACATATGCTGTCTACAAGAGACCCACTTCAGACTTAGGAAGACATACAGACCGAAAGTGAGGGGATGGAAAAAGATATTCCATGCGAATGGATATCAAAAGAAAGTTGGAGTAGCAATTCTTATGTCAGACAAAATAGGCTTGAAAATAAAGACAGTTACAAGAAACAAAGAAGGACACTACATAATGATTGAAGGATCAATCTAAGAAGAAGATACAACAATTGTAAATATTTATGCACCCAACATAGGAGCACCTCAATACATAAGGCAAATGCTAACAGCCATAAAAGGGGTAATAGACAGTAACACAGTCATAGTAGGGGACTTCACACCCCACTTTCACCAATAAACAGATCATCCAAAATGAAAATAAACAAAGAAACACAAGCTTTAAATGATACATTAAAGATGGACTTAATTGATATTTATAGGAAATTCCATCCAAAAGAACAGAATACACTTTCTTCTCAAGTGCTCATTGAATATTCTCCAGGATAGATCATATCTTGGGTCACAATTAAGCCGTGGTAAATTTAAGAATATTCAAATTGTATCAAGTATCTTTTCTGACCACAACACTATGAGACTAGATATCAATTACAGGAAAACATCTGTAAATACAAACACATGGAGGCTAAACAATACACTACTTAATAACCAAGAGATCACTGAAGAAATCAAAGAGGAAATCAAAAAATACCTATAGACAAATGACAATGAAAACACAACGATCCAAAACCTATGGGATGCAGCAAAAGCAGTTCTAAGAGGGAAGTTTATAGCTATACAAGCCTACCTCAAAAACAAGAAAAATCTCAAATAAACAATCTAACCTTACAACTAAAGGAGCTAGAGAAAGAAGAACAAACAAAACCCATAGTTAGCAGAAGGAAAGAAATCATAAAGATCAGAGCAGAAATAAATGAAATAGAAACAATAAAACAACAGCAAAGATCAAAACTAAAAGCTGGTTCTTTGAGGAGATAAACAAAATTGATAAACCATTAGACTCACCAAGAAAAAGAGGGAGAGGACTCAAATCAATAAAATTAGAAATGAAAAAGGAGAAGTTACAGTGGACACCGCAGAAATGCAAAGCATCATAAGGGACTACTACAAGCAACTATATGCCAATAAAATGGACAACCTGGAAGAAATGGAAAAATTCTTAGAAAAGCCCAGCCTTCCGAGACTTGAACCAGGAAGAAATAGAAAATATAAACAGACCAGTCACAAGCACTGAAATTGAAACTGTGATTAAAAATCTTCCAACAAACGGGGCTTCCCTGGTGGTGCAGTGGTTGAGAATCTGCCTGCTAATGCAGGGGACACGGGTTCGAGCCCTGGTCTGGGAAGATCTCACATGCCGCGGAGCAACTGGGCCCATGAGCCACAACTACTGAGCCTGCGCATCTGGAGCCTGTGCTCCGCAACAAGAGAGGCCGCGATAGTGAAAGGCCCGCACACCGTGATGAAGAGTGGCCCCCGCTTGCCACAACTAGAGAAAGCCCTCGCACAGAAACGAAGACCCAACACAGCCAAAAAAATAAATAAATAAACAAATGTGGGGTTTAAAAGAAAGAAAAAGAAAAGAATTTTTAAAAAAATTTTTTTAAAAATCTTCCAACAAAGAAAAGCTCAGGACCAGGGCTTCCCTGGTGGCACAGTGGTTAAGAATCTGCCTGTCAATGCCGGGGACACGGGTTCGAGCCCTGGTCCAGGAGGATCCCACAGGCCACGGAACAACTAAGCCCGTGCGCCACAACTACTGAGCCTGCGCTCTAGAGCCCACAAGCCACACCTACTGAGCCCATGTGCCACAACTAGTGAAGCCCACCTACCTAGAGCCTGTGCTCTGCAATGAGGAGCCACTGCAATGAAAAGCTCGTGCACCACAATGAAGAGGAGCCCCTGCTCACCACAACTAGAGAAAGCCTGCAAACAGCAACAAATACCCAATGCAGCCAAAAATTACTAATAATAAATAAAATATTTCAAAAATCTTAAAAAAAAAAAAGCTTGGGACCAGATGGCTTCATTGGTGAATTCTATCAAACATTTAGAGAAGAGCTAACACCTATCCTTCTCAAACTCTTCCAAAATATAGCAGAGGGAGGAACACTCCCACACTCATTGTACAAGGCCACCATCACCCTGATACCAAAACCAAAAATGTCACAAAAAAAGAAAACTACAGGCCAATATCACTGATGAACATAGATGCAAAAATCCTCAACAAAATACTAGCAAACAGAATCCAACAGCACATTAAAAGGATCATACACCATGATCAAGTGGGATTTATCCCAGAGATGCAAGGATTCTTTAGTATACACAAATCAATCCATGTGATACACCATATTAACAAATTGAAGGAGAGAAACCATATGAGAATCCCAATAGATGCAGAAAAAGGTTTTGACAAATTCAACACCCATTTATGATAAAAACTGTTCAGAAAGTAGGCATAGAGGGAACTTACCTCAATATAATAAAGGCCATATATGACAAATCCACAGCCAACATCATTCTCAATGGTGAAAAACTGAAACCATTTCCACTAAGATCAGGAACAAGACAGTTGCCCAGTCTCGCCACTATTATTCAACATAGTTTTGGAAGTTTTAGCCAGAGCAATCAGAGACAAAAAAAAATTTTTAAAAAGAAATAGGAAAAGAAGAAATAAAACCATCACTGTTTGCAGATGACATGATACCATACGTAGAGAATCCTAAAGACGTTACCAGAACGCTACTAGAGCTAATCAGTGAATCTGGTAAAGTAGCAGGATAGAAAATGCACAGGAATCTCTTGCAATCCTCCACTAATGCTGAAAAATCTGACAATGAAATCAAGAAAACACTCTCATTTACCATTGCAACAAAAAGAATAAAATACCTAAGAATAAACCTACCTAAGGAGATGAAAGAACTCTGTGCAGAAAACTATAAGACCCTGATGAAAGAAAGCAAAGACGATACAAACAGATGGAGAGATACACCATGTTCTTGGATTGGAAGAATCAACATTGTGAAAAGGACTATACTACCCAGAGCAATCTACAGATTCAATGCAATCCCTATCAAAGTACCAATGGCACTTTTCACAGAACTAGAACAAAAAATTCCGCAATTTGTATGGAAACACAAAAGACCCAAATAGCCAAAGCAATCTTGAGAAAGAAGAACGGAGCTGGAGGAATCAGGCTCCCTGACTTCAGACTATACTACAAAACTACAGTAATCGAGACAATCTTCTTGGATTGATCCCTTGATCATTATGTAGTGTCCTTCTTTGTCTCTTGTAGTAGTCTTTATTTTAAAGTCTATTTTGTCTGATATGAGAATTGCTACTCTAGATTTCTTTTGATTACCATTTGCATGGAATATCTTTTTCTGTCTCCTAACTTTCAGTCTCTATGTGTCCCTAGGTCTGAAGTGGGTCTCTTGTAGACAACATATATACAGGTCTTGCTTTTGTATCCATTCAGCCAGTCTATGTCTTTTGGTTGGAGCATTTCATCCATTTACATTTAAGGTAGTTATCGATATGTATGTTCCTATTACCGTTTTCTTAATTGTTTTGGGTTTGTTATTGTAGGTCTTTTCCTTCTCTTGTGTTTCCTGCCTAGAGAAGTTCCTTTAGCATTTGTTGTAAAGCTGGTTTGGTGGTGCTGAATTCTCTTAGCTTTTGCTTGTCTGTAAAGGTTTTAATTTCTTCATCGAATCTGAATGAGATCCTTGCTGGGTAGAGTAATCTTGGTTGTAGGTTTTTCCCTTTCATCACTTTAAATATGTCCTGCCAGTCCCTTCTGGCTTGCAGAGTTTCTGCTGAAAGATCGGCTGTTAATTTTATGGGGATTCCCTTGTATGTGATTTGTTGCTTTTCCCTTGCTGCTTTTAATATTTTTTCTTTGTATTTAAATTTTGATAGTTTGCTTAATATGTTTCTTGGTGTGTTTCTCCTTGGATTTATCCTGTATGGGACTGTCTGTGCTTCCTGGATTGACTGATTATTTCCTTTCCCATGTTAGGGAAGTTTTCAAGTATAATCTCTTCAAATATTTTCTCAGACCCTTTCTTTTTCTCTTCTTCCTCTGGGACCCCTATAATTCGAATGTTGGTGCATTTAGTGTTGTCCCAGAGGTTTCTGCGACTGTCCTCAATTCTTTTCATTCTTTTTTCTTTATTCTGCTGTGTGGTAGTCATTTCCACTATTTTATCTTCCAGCTCACTTATCTGTTCTTCTGCATCAGCTATTCTGTTATTGATTCCTTCTAGAATATGTTTAATTTCAGTAATTGTGTTGTTCATCATTGTTTGTTTTCTCTTTACTTCTTCTAGATCCTTGTTAAATGTTTCTTGTATTTTCTCCATTCTGTTTCTGAGATTTTGGATCATCTTTTTTTTTTTTTTTTTTTTTTTTTTTTGCGCGGTACGCGGGCCTCTCACCGCTGTGGCCTCTCCCGCTGCGGAGCACAGGCTCCGGACGCGCAGGCTCAGCGGCCATGGCTCACGGGCCCAGCCACTCCGCGGCATGTGGGATCTTCCCGGACCGGGGCACGAACCCGTGTCCCCTGCATCGGCAGGCAGACTCTCAACCACTGCGCCACCAGGGAAGCCCTGGATCATCTTTAATTACTCAAATTTTTTCAGGTAGACTGCCTATTTCGTCTTCATTTATTTGGTTTTGTAAGTTTTTACCATGCTCCTTTGTCTGTAACATATTTTTTGTCATTTCATTTTTTTTTTTTTTTTTTTTTTTTTGATGGGTGTTGCTGTATTCCTGTCTTACTGCTTGTTTGGCCTGAGATGTCCAGTACTGGAGTTTGCAGGCAGTTGGATAGAGCTAGGTCTTGGTGCTGAGATGAGGACCTCTGGGGGTCCTCACTCCGATTGATATTCCTTGGGGTCTGAGATGTTAGTCCAGGGGTTTGGACTTGGAGCTCCCACCACAAGAGCTTGGGCCCAACCTCTGGCCTGGGAACCAACATCCCGCAAGCTGTGTGGCAAGGTAAAAAAAAAAAAAGGAAGAAAGTAAAAAAGAGCAGTATAATATCAAAGAATAAAAAACAAAACAGAATTAGAAAGATAAAAATTATATTAGGAAAAAGAGAACTATAATTGAAACAACTGCCACAAGGTAAAATAAAACCACAAAAGAAAAAAAAAAAACGGTGTGGGGGAAAAAGCCAAAAGAGAACAAAAGAAAGTATAAAGAGTAAAACAAAATTAGAAAAATAAAAGATTTAATTAGGAAAAATAAAAATATAAAAGAATCAGTGACAATGAATCAACAAGGTAAAACAGAACCCCTCTGTAACTGAGGAAAAAGAGGAAAAAAAAAAAAGCCTTGTCTATGGGGGTGGAGTTTAAGCGGGGGTGGTACTTAGGCAGAGGCAGGGTTCAGTGTGGGGCAGGACCTGTGGGGTGTGGAGATGTTTGAGCATGGAGAGGGGCCTAGGCGGGGCCATGTTCAAGGGTGGGATGGGGCCTCTGCTTAGGACCTGCATGGAAGGGGAGAGGCAGTATGTGGAAACGAGGGCCTCTGGAGTGTGTGTTTCCAGAGTTTGGAGGTAGGACCTTGAGTGAGGCTGTGTGGGTGCGGTTTAGGCCAGTGCGTTGGAGCGGGTCTCTGAGTGTAGAGGTAGGGCCCTGGGTGGGGGTTAGGGGTGGGGTTTGGGTTCTGCATGGCAGGAGGGAGGCTCTCAGGGCAGAGGATTAGGACCAGGAATGCAACAGGCTCCTTGGTGCCTAAGTGGAGAGAGAAAGCATTGACCCCATTCCCTTCCATTCCTTTGAACCCCTCCCCCACCATTTCCCCCAGGGTCTCCCCTATCGCTGCTGGACCCCTAACTGTGGGTGGGTCTCTCTGGGTGTAGGAACTCCTCTCCTCCCCCAGCCACTCCTCAGGGGTGCTGGTCCCGGAGGTCTGGCCTTTACTTTTGCTCCCCCTTCCCTCCTTCCCACTCCCTCAGGATCCACCCAGCTGGAGGGGACCTAGGTGGGCAGAGGATCAGGCCTGAGGTCTCAGCAGGTTCCGGGGGCCCAAGTGGGCAGGGGAAAACTGGTCATGCTCCCTTTTGTTCCTCTGCCCTCCAAATGGTTCCCCAATTTACCACTTTGGGTATGGGATATCTTCCCCTATCCCAGCCGCCCCTCAGGAGGCCAGTCCCATCCTGCCTCCACTTCTCCTCCCCCTTCACTCCCCTCACACCCCACGTCTTACCAGTCACTGGGGTTTCCTCCCATCCCCTTAGGTGTCCGTGGTCCCCCACCGGTGTCTGGTAGGTGCCCTAGTTGTGAGGAGACATGAATTCCGCATCCTCCTAGTATGCCATCTTGACTTCGCCCCCCAGACGTTAATTTCTAAAGACAATACATTCTCTTTTATGTTCTCCCTTATTTAGCATGATTTAATTTTCAAAATTTTATTTTCTCCCTTTTTGTTGCTTAGTTTCCTTTTTAATTCCCTTTTGTATGGTTCCATAAAGAAATCAATTTTATTTCTTTACTTTTCATTCGACAAACATTGAATACCTACGTTGTGCCAGTAACTTGAAATTCCATTGTAGTCTTGTCAAATTTCTAATTAAAATCTTACAACTGAATTTTGCCTCAAGAAAGCAACTGTTGCTTAGAAAGAGTCAGAGAGACTGAACAGACAAAACAACTACATGTAATCTCAGATTAAATCCTACACCAAGAGAAGGATATTTTTGGGACAGCTGGTGAAATTTGAACAAGATGATAAATTAGCTAACAGTTATGTGTAAATGTTAATTTCCTGATTTTGATTATTGTACCAAAGTTATATAAAATATTAACACTTGGGGGAGCTGCATGAAAGACATATAGTATTTCTTTGGACTATTTTTACTACCTGTATAAAGTTAAATTATTTCAAAATGAAAAGATTTTTTAAAAACTTAAAAGATAAAAAGTCAGTTTAGACCTTTCCATCTTAAACTAAAATATAAAAAGTCAGTTTAGACCTTTCCATCTTAAACTAAATCTTTTGGTAAAATGTATGGATCACAAAAACTTATCTCAAAATTCTTGTAGGTGTCTAGTTTTCAGAAAATAGAAATACTGTATTTCACATCTGATAGTTATCTTGTATATTCTCTAAACATTTGCTGAATCTTTCACTCATTCATAAATTCATCTGTCCATCTACCAGTCCATTCATTTATCCATTCATCCACCTATCCATTCATTAGGTGAGGTATTTATTGAATTTTTTCCATGTTTAAAGACCTAGGATCGAGGAAGGCGGAAGATGGCGGAAGAGTAAGACGCGGAGATCACCTTCCTCCCCACAGATACACCAGAAATACATCTACACGTGGAACAACTCCTACAGAACACCTACTGAAGGCTGGCAGAAGACCTCAGACCTCCCAAAAGGCAAGAAACTCCCCACGTACCTGGGTAGGGCAAAAGAGAAAAAGAAAAAACAGAGACAAAAGAATAGGGACGGCACCTGCACCAGTGGGAGGGAGCTGTGAAGGAGGAAAAGTTTCCACACACTAGGAAGCCCCTTCGCGGGCGGAGACTGCGGGAGGCGGAGGGGGGAGCTTCGGAGCCGCGGAGGAGTGCACAGCAACGGGTGCGGAGGGCAAAGCGGGGATATTCCCGCACAGAAGTTCGGTGCCGACCGGCACTCACCAGCCCGAGAGGCTTGTCTGCTCACCCGCCGGGGACGGGCGGGGCTGCGAGCTGAGGCCGGAGCGCAGGGAGAGGACTGGGGTTGGCGGCTTGAACATAGCCTGAAGGGGTTAGTGCACCACAGCTAGCCGGGAGGGAGTCCGGGGAAAAGTCTGCACCTGCCGAAGAGGCAGGAGACTTTTCCTTCCCTCTTTGTTTCCTGGGGCGTGAGGAGAGGGGTTTAAGAACGCTGCTTAAAGGAACTCCAGAGACGGGCGCGAGCCGCGGCTAAAAGCGCGAACCCCAGAGACGGGCGCGAGCCGCGGCTGAAAGCGCAGACCCCAGAGACGGGCGCGAGCCGCGGCTAAAAGCGCGGACCCCAGAGGCGGGCGGGAGACGTTAAGGCTGCTGCTGCCGCCACCAAGGGGCCTGTGTGCGAGCACAGGTCACTCTCCACACCCCTCTTCCGGAGAGCCTGTGCGGCCCGCCACTGCCAGGTTCCCGGGATCCAGGGACAACTTCCCCGGGAGAACGAACAGCGCGCCTCAGGCTGGTGCAAAGTCACGCCGGCCTTTGCCACCGCAGGCCCGCCCCGCACTCCGTGCCCCTCCCTCCCCGCCGGCCTGAGTGCGCCAGAGCCCCCGAATCAGCGGCTCTTTTAACCCCATCCTGTCTGAGCAAAAAACAGACGCCCTCCAGCGACCTACACGCAGTGGCAGGGCCAAATCCAAAGCTGAGCCCTGGGAGCTGTGAGAACAAAGAAGAGAAAGGGAAATCTCTCCCAGCAGCCTCAGAAGCAGCGGATTAAAGCTCCACAATCAACTTGATATACCCTGCATCTGTGGAATACCTGAATAGACAACGAATCATCCCAAATTAAGGAAGTGGACTTTAGGAGCAAGATCTATGATTTTTTCCCTTTTCCTCTTTTTGTGAATGTGTATGTGTATGCTTCTGTGTGAGATCTTGTCTGTATAGTCTTGCTTCCACCATTTGTCCTAGGATTATATCCGTCCATGCTTTTTTTAAAAATTTTTTTTCTTAATAATTAATTTTAATAACGTTATTATACTTTACCTTCGTTCTTTCTTTCTTTCTTTCCTTCCTTCCTTCCCTCCTTTAGACAACGAATCATCCCAAATTGAGGAAGTGGTCTCTGACAGCAAGATTTATGATTTTTCCCCATTTACCTCTTTTAGTGAGGGTGTATGTGTATGCTTCTGTGTAAGATTTTGTCTGTATAGCTTTGCTTCCAACATTTGTCCTAAGGTTCTATCCGTCCCTTTTTTTTTTCTTCTTCTAAATAAGAATTTTTTAATTCAATAACTTTATTATACTTTATTTTATTTTTACTGTATCTTCTTTCTTTCTGTCTTTTTTCCTTCTTTCCCTCCTTCCTTCCTTCCTCCCTCCCTCCCTCCCTCCTTTCTTTCCTTCTTGCCTTCTTTCCTTCTTTGCTTCTTTCTTTCTTTCTTCCTTCCTTCCTACCCTCCTTTCCTTCTTTCTTTCCTCATACTTCTACTAATTCCCTCTACTTTTTCTCCCTTTTATCCTGAGCCGTGTGGATGAAAAGCTCTTGGTGCTCCAGCCAGGAGGCAGGGCTCTGCCTCTGAGGTAGGAGAGCCAACTTCAGGACACTGGTCAACAAGAGACCTCCCAGGTCCACATAATATCAAACAGCAAAAATCTCCCAGAGACCTCCATCTGAACACCAGCACCCAGCTTCACTCAACGACCAGCAAGCCACAGTGCTGGAAAACCTATGCCAAACAACTAGCAAAACAGGGAACACAACCCCACCCATTAGCAGAGAGGCTGCCTAAAATCATAATAAGGCCACAGACACCCCAAAACACACCACCAGATGTGAACCTGCCCACTAGAGAGACAAGATCCAGCCTCATCCACCACAACACAGGCACTAATCCCCTCCACCAGGAAGCCTACACAACCCACTGAACCAACCTTAGCCACTGGAGACAGACATCAAAAACAGGAGGAACTACGAACCTGCAGCCTGCAAAAAGGAGACCCCAAACACAGTAAGATAAGCAAAATGAGAAGACAGAAAAACACACAGCAGATAAAGGAGCAAGATAAAAATGCACCAGACCTAACAAATGAAGAGGAAATAGGCAGTCTACCTGAAAAAGAATTCAGAATAATGATAGTAAGGTTGATCCGAAATCTTGGAGATAGAATGGACAATAGAATGGACAAAATGCAAGAATCACTTAACAAGGACCTAGAAGAACTAAAGATGAAACAAGCAACGATGAACAACACAATAAATGAAATTAAAAGTACTCTAGATGGGATCAATAGCAGAATAACTGAGGCAGAAGAACGGATAAGTGACCTGGAAGATAAAATAGTGGAAATAACTACTGCAGAGCAGAATAAAGAAAAAAGAATGAAAAGAACTGAGGACAGTCTCAGAGACCTCTGGGACAACATTAAACGCACCAACATTCGAATTATAGGGGTTCCAGAAGAAGAAGAGAAAAAGAAAGGGACTGAGAAAATATTTGAAGAGATTATAGTTGAAAACTTCCCTAATATGGGAAAGGAAATAGTTAATCAAGTCCAGGAAGCACAGAGAGTCCCATACAGGATAAATCCAAGGAGAAATACGCCAAGACACATATTAATCAAACTGTCAAAAATTAAATACAAAGAAAGCATATTAAAAGCAGCAAGGGAAAAACAACAAATAACACATAAGGGAATCCCCATAAGGTTAACAGCTGATCTCTCAGCAGAAACCCTACAAGCCAGAAGGGAGTGGCAGAACATACTGAAAGTGATGAAGGAGAAAAACCTGCAGCCAAGACTACTCTACCCAGCAAGGATCTCATTCAGATTTGATGGAGAAATTAAAACCTTTACAGACAAGCAAAAGCTGAGAGAGTTCAGCACCACCAAACCAGCTTTACAACAAATGCTAAAGGATCTTCTCTAGGCAAGAAACACAAGAGAAGGAAAAGACCTATAATAATGAACCGAAAACAATTTAGAAAATGGGAATAGGAACATACATATCGATAATTACCTTAAATGTAAATGGACTAAATGCTCCCACCAAAAGACACAGATTAGCTGAATGGATACAAAAACAAGACCCTTATATATGCTGTCTACAAGAGACCCACTTCAGACCTAGAGACACATACAGACTGAAAGTAAGGGGATGGAAAAAGATATTCCATGCAAATGGAAACCAAAAGAAAGCTGGAGTAGCAATTCTCATATCAGACAAAATAGACTTTAAAATAAGGACTATTAAAAGAGACAAAGAAGGACACTACATAATGATCAAGGGATCGATCCAAGAAGAAGATATAACAATTGTAAATATTTATGCACCCAACATAGGAGCACCTCAATACATAAGGCAAATACTAACAGCCATAAAAGGGGAAATCGACAGTAACACATTCATAGTAGGGGACTTTAACACCCCACTTTCACCCATGGACAGATCGTCCAAAATGAAACTAAATAAGGAAACACAAGCTTTAAATGATACATTAAACAAGATGGACTTAATTGATATTTATAGGACACTCCATCCAAAAACAACAGAATACACATTTTTCTCAAGTGCTCATGGAACATTCTCCAGGATAGATCATATCTTAGGTCACAAATCAAGCCTTGGTAAATTTAAGAAAATTGAAATTGTATCAAGTATCTTTTCTGACCACAACGCCATGAGACTAGATATCAATTACAGGAAAAGATCTGTAAAAAATACAAACACATGGAGGCTAAACAATACACTACTTAATAATGAAGTGATCACTGAAGAAATCAAAGAGGAAATCAAAAAATACCTAGAAACAAATGACAATGGAGACACAACGACCCAAAACCTGTGGGATGCAGCAAAAGCAGTTGTAAGGGGGAAGTTTATAGCAATACAAGCCCACCTTAAGAAGCAGGAAACATCTCGAATAAACAACCTAACCTTGCACCTCAAGCAATTAGAGAAAGAAGAACGAAAAAACCCCAAAGCTAGCAGAAGGAAAGAAATCATAAAAATCAGATCAGAAATAAATGAAAAAGAAATGAAGGAAACAATAGCAAAGATCAATAAAACTAAAAGCTGGTTCTTTGAGAAGATAAACAAAATAGATAAACCACTAGCCAGACTCATCAAGAAAAAAAGGGAGAAGACTCAAATCAATAGAATTAGAAATGAAAAAGGAGAGGTAACAACTGACACTGCAGAAATAAAAGAGATCATGAGAGATTACTACAAGCAACTCTATGCCAATAAAATGGACAATCTGGAAGAAATGGACAAATTCTTAGAAATGCACAACCTGCCAAGACTGAATCAGGAAGAAATAGAAAATAGGAACAGACCAATCACAAGCACTGAAATTGAAACTGTGATTAAAAATCTTCCAACAAAGAAAAGCCCAGGACCAGATGGCTTCACAGGTGAATTCTATCAAACATTTAGAGAAGAGCTAACACCTATCCTTCTCAAACTCTTCCAAAATATAGCAGAGGGAGAAACACTCCCAAACTCCTTCTACGAGGCCACCATCACCTTGATACCAAAACCAGACAAGGATGTCACAAAGAAAGAAAACTACAGGCCAATATCACTGATGAACATAGATGCAAAACTCCTCAACAAAATACTAGCAAACAGAATCCAACAGCACATTAAAAGGATCATACACCATGATCAAGTGGGGTTTATTCCAGGA
The DNA here is from genome assembly GCF_937001465.1 of Orcinus orca. Classification (NCBI taxonomy): domain Eukaryota; kingdom Metazoa; phylum Chordata; class Mammalia; order Artiodactyla; family Delphinidae; genus Orcinus; species Orcinus orca. The sequence continues at coordinate 60,851,494 of NC_064561.1, forward strand.
ATGCAAGGATTCTTCAATATATGCAAATCTATCAATGTGATAAACCATATTAACAAATTGAAGGAGAAAAACCATATGATCATCTCAATAGATGCAGAGAAAGCTTTCAACAAAATTCAACACCCATTTATGATAAAAACCCTGCAGAAAGTAGGCATAGAGGGAACTTTCCTCAACATAATAAAGGCCATATATGACAAGCCCACAGCAAACATCATCCTCAATGGTGAAAAACTGAAAGCATTTCCACTAAGATCAGGAACAAGACAAGGTTGCCCACTCTCACCACTCTTATTCAACATAGTTTTGGAAGTTTTAGCCACAGCAATCAGAGAAGAAAAGGAAATAAATGGAATCCAAATTGGAAAAGAAGAAGTAAAGCTGTCACTGTTTGCAGATGACATGATCCTATACATAGAGAATCCTAAAGATCCTACCAGAAAACTACTAGAGCTAATCAATGAATTTGGTAAAGTGGCAGGATACAAAATTAATGCACAGAAATCTCTGGCATTCCTATATACTAATGATGAAAAATCTGAAAGTGAAATCAAGAAAACACTCCCATTTACCATTGCAACAAAAAGAATAAAATATCTAGGAATAAACCTACCTAAGGAGACAAAAGACCTGTATGCAGAAAATTATAAGACATTGATGAAAGAAATTAAAGATGATACAAATAGATTGAGAGATATACCATGTTCTTGGATTGGAAGAATCAACATTGTGAAAATGACTCTACTACCCAAAGCAATCTATAGATTCAATGCAATCCCTATCAAACTACCACTGGCATTTTTCACAGAACTAGAACAAAAAATTTTGCAATTTGTATGGAAACACAAAAGACCCCGAATAGCCAAAGCAATCTTGAGAACGAAAGAAGGAACTGGAGGAATCAGGCTCCCTGACTTCAGACTATACTACAAAGCTACAGTTATCAAGACGGTATGGTACTGGCACAAAAACAGAAAGATAGATCAATGGAACAGGACAGAAAGCCCAGAGATAAACCCATGCACATATGGACACCTTATCTTTGATAAAGGTGGCAGTAATGTACAGTGGAGAAAGGACAGCCTCTTCAATAAGTGGTGCTGGGAAAACTGGACAGGTACATGTAAAAGTATGAGATTAGATCACTCCCTAACACCATACACAAAAATAAGCTCAAAATGGATTAAAGACCTAAATGTAAGGCCAGAAACTATCAAACTCTTAGAGGAAAACATAGGCAGAACACTCTATGACATAAATCACAGCAAGATCCTTTCTGACCCACCTCCTAGAGTAATGGAAATAAAAACAAAAATAAACAAATGGGACCTAATGAAACTTAAAAGCTTTTGCACAGCAAAGGAAACCATAAACAAGACCAAAAGACAACCCTCAGAATGGGAGAAAATATTTGCAAATGAAGCAACCGACAAAGGATTAATCTCCAAAATTTACAAGCAGCTCATGCAGCTCAATAACAAGAAAACAAACAACCCAATCCAAAAATGGGCAGAAGACCTAAATAGACATTTCTCCAAAGAAGATATACAGACTGCCAACAAACACATGAAAGAATGCTCAACATCATTAATCATTAGAGAAATGCAAATCAAAACTACAATGAGATATCATCTCACACCAGTCAGAATGGCCATCATCAAAAAATCTAGAAACAATAAATGCTGGAGAGGGTGTGGAGAAAAGGGAACACTCTTGCACTGCTGGTGGGAATGTGAATTGGTTCAGCCACTATGGAGAACAGTATGGAGGTTCCTTAAAAAACTACAAATAGAACTACCATATGACCCAGCAATCCCAGTACTGGGCATAGACCCTGAGAAAACCATAATTTACAAAGAGTCATGTACCAAAATGTTCATTGCACCTCTATTTACAATAGCCCGGAGATGGAAACAATCTAAGTGTCCATCATTGGATGAATGGATAAAGAAGATGTGGCACATATATACAATGGAATATTACTCAGCCATAAAAAGAAATGAAATTGAGCTATTTGTAATGAGGTGGATAGACCTAGAGTCTGTCATACAGAGTGAAGTAAGTCAGAAAGAAAAAGACAAATACCGTATGCTAACACATATATATGGAATTTAAGAAAAAAAAATGTCATGAAGAACCTAGGGGTAAAGCAGGAATAAAGACGCAGACCTCCTAGAGAACGGACTTGAGGTTATGGGGAGGGGGAAGGGTGAGCTGTGACAGGGCGAGAGAGAGTCATGGGCATATACACACTAACAAACGTAGTAAGGTAGATAGCTAGTGGGAAGCAGCCGCATGGCACAGGGATATTGGCTCGGTGCTTTGTGACAGCCTGGAGGGGTGGGATAGGGAGGGTGGGAGGGAGGGAGACGCAAGAGGGAAGACATATGGGAACATATGTTTATGTATGACTGATTCACTTTGTTATAAAGCAGAAACTAACACATCATTGTAAAGCAATTATACCCCAATAAAGATGTTAAAAAAAAAATGCAGGCTAATAAAATGTTTACTCAATTATAAAAAAAAAAAAAAAAAGACCTAGGATCCACCCGAGAGAAAACACTTTCTCTGACCTTAAGGAGCTCACATTCTAAGAGAGAAGACTATCCGTGAAGGGTAGCATAATATAAATGTTGAATTAAGTATATTAATAAAATCCAATAGAAATGCAGATGAGAAAGTAATAAATCATTCATAGGGATGACAGAGTAGAAGTGATTTTGCTCTTAGGAGACTTCCATAGATGTAGGGTACATGAGGGTAGATTTAAGGGTCCTTCTAAATGAGAGAATGAGCACACTTTTAACGATGGTGTGACTGGTAATTGTCTTTCAGAATGGAAGAGCAGCCTTAGCCAAGGCATATGAAAGGTGCTGGTATGCTAGAAACAGTAGGGCCGTTTAGTGTGGTCAAAGCGTTGGGTCATAGGTGGATAGAGAATGAATGAGGCTGAACAAGGAGATTGTCAACAGATTGATAAGGGACTTGAAAGCCAGCTAAAGAATTTGGATATTATCTTCTTGGCAGATGAACATTATGACTTTGAAGTAAGAGAGTCATATGAATAAAGTTAAAATGTTAGAGCATTCTTTGGTATTAGTGTGGAGGATGTTTGTTGAATGAATTAACTTTAACTTTTTTAAAGTACTAGAGTTGTTTCTCTTTATATCTCTTTATAAATATTTTGTTTAAAATATTTAATCTTCAATTAGAAAAGTGAAATGATAAATGTAACAGTTATTAAGATTAAATCATTAAAATAAAGATTTAATAATAGTTCATTTTTATTTAGCATTTAGTATGCACTGAACACTTACAGGCTGTACATAAATTAACTCATGTAATATTGAATTAAGTACTATTATTAGCTGAATTTTATTGATAAAGAAAGTGAGGCACAGAAAGATGAAGTAAGTTACCAAAAATCAAACATTTACTGAGTAACAAGGCTGGAATGTAAACTTGAATATTCTCTTTCTCAAAACCTGTATTTCAAAGAGAAAGCTATACTGACTACATTTAAAAAATTTTTAAGGTATACAGCTATTTTTTTATGATTGTAGACCCTGTTACTACAAATTACTCTCTCAAGAATGTAGATTCTGTGATTACTAATTGCCAAACAAGCTACCAAAGATTCAGTGTCTGTGAGTCTGGCAAGTACTCTCTCTCTATACCCAAGTGTGTTTAGTAAAATTTAGAGCTGTGATTCTCCAATTTTAACGTCAGGGGGCTTCTTAAAATGTAGCTCCTAGGCCTCGACATCCCTAGACATTCTGGTTCAATCAGTAGGTCTGATATGTATGTGTAGGGAAGAGGAATGCATTTTATGAAGCATTCGTAAAGACTTTTATGAGCAAGGCACTCAGATCTAGAGTAACCGTGTGCTCTGAGTTGCCTGGATAGTCTCAGTTGATGATAGTCTTATGTAAAAACTACTTTCACTCTCAAAATTATCCTTATTTAGAAAATAAAAGATATTCATCCCATATTTTTATAAGCAATGTACTGTTTTAACGGCTTTAACTGTATATATACTCCTTCTATGGAAATGTGACATCTGACTAATTTAAAGAAAATGGGAGGTAATTTTCAAGTCCTTTTCTACTGTTAAGGAAAAGGCATCTGCACTAATAATGACATTTTGTCTAAATAAGCATGTTATGCTGTCATTCTACCTTCTCACCAGACCAACCAAATGGACTCAGAAGACCTTAATAAAATAGTCACAGTACTTCCCAACTCAAGATCACCTTTGTTGTAAGACAACCCCTTGTTGTAATAGAAAAGGGCCCACGAGAGTGAGAAACACATACCCGAGAGCCTCCTCGGCTCACAGCCTCTGCAAGGAGAGAACAATGATAAATCACCACAGCTCAGGAAGATTCAAGAATCAGAATCTTAGAGTTAAAATTATCCTCAGAGACCATCAATTGCAACTGTCTTGTTTTATGGATGAAGAACTGAGGCCCAGAGAAGGGAAGAAAACTGCTCCAGGACACACAGCTTGTTAACTACACAGCTGAGCTAGAGGCCAGGTTAAAAATGACCAGTACAAAGCTCTTTTCACTACATTTGCTATTGATGATTTATGTGGCTTTTATATAATCATGTTCACTTTAACGTTTACCTTAAAACTAGGCTATATCTTAAGAAAGGAAGGCAAAAATATATGCCAAAGAGACATATATTTAACCAGAAAGAAGTTGAAAATTCCAAAATCTAGAAGCCATTTGATTAAAGGATAATCAAGACAATTGGGCAACAAAGTGCTTATATAATAAAAAAAAATACAAAATAATTTGGAAAGCACTGAAAAACAATCGTATAATATACCACCATTCTCACTATCTACCATATACTGAGGGATATCTATATCTCAAGCACTGAATTAAATCTTACATACATTAAGTCATACTAATAATTCTATTTTAAAGATAAGGAAACTGAAATCTGGGGCAAATAACTTGTCTAAGAACATGCACCTTGTAAATGACAGAGCCAGGAATCAAACTCAGGTCTTAGATTCTAAAGCCAATGTACTTAACCATAAACTTTTATTGAAGTCTCAGAGCAAATGAGGTTCACACTCTATTTTAATATGATGAAGAGTAGCCAGAGAAAGGGAGTAAGTTGTTCAATATTAAAGAAAAAGATAGTAGCATGATGAAGATTAGAGGTCAGATATTAGGATCCTAGTCCTGGGCTCTTTCACTCGCGTGCTCTCTCTCTTTCTCTGTCTCTGTATCTCTCTCTCTGTCTCTAATTATCTTTTTACTTTGCTTACCTACAGGGTAACTAAGAATGCCTCAGCTTTCAGTAAAATGGAAGCATCTCAGGAACATTCTGGTAGTTGAAGCTCTTTAGATAAGAATTTCTTGAAGGTGACTTTGTATGAGAATTTCTAATTTTAATATAAGTTGTTACCTTGAAAAATGAAGCTTATTTGCAACCTTATGCTCTTAATTGTGGTTTGCTGAGGGCAACACAATTGTCCTGGAACTTATAGATTAGACATTTGGGGCCCATTTGGCCTAGGACAGACCATCTCATCCTATGAGGTATAACATTGTTTTTGCAATTAGGTGACACTATCTCTTGCATAGTATTATAGTGGTAATTAAAGCTGCTAATTCTGTAAGTAAAAGTTTCCTCTAAAATTATAGTGTGATGGGCAGTCACCATCATTAACCATCCTTATCATCATCATCATAAACAATAACATCACATCATGACTGCTGACAATGACCAGTCTGGTCCAGAATTCCATTTTGTATATATATAGTACTCACCAGCAAAGATGAACAAATAGGTCACACTGACCAAAAGCAGAAGGGTGACTGATGACTTCATGGTCAATGATATCCACTGGGTCTGCAGGGAATGTGTCACTGTGGATGTTCTACAGGCTGTATTTATAAGTAGATCTATATGCATGCTTCTAAGTACCTATACATTTGGCAGCCAGCTGGATTCTCCACCCTGATTGTGTAATCTATTTCCCCAGCTATTAGAGACACCAGAAACTAAAGAAGCTTATTTCATGCCATTTTCAAATAGTCAGGAACAATCGTCCAAAATGTTGTTTAGGCAGAATGAAGCGAATTGTATGTAATACACTCAGAACTTGCTCTCACCAGCATTCGGCAATAATTGTGATCAAGTAATTTTCTAACAATTTGCATATTTGAATCTGCCCCCATCAGAGCCTTGGGACCAGTCTGTACAATTTGTGCACAATATTAATAAAGTTTGTTGTCACAACTACTAGAAAAATAAAAATGTGAGGGATTTCAAGGTCAAGGAATTTATTAGAATGACTGAGAGAGCATACTCCTAATGGTCATTAAATTAAAAACCCTTGATATTCTCCATGAATGTGAATTAGGGGGCTATTTTCTTCAACCCCTTGCTTTTAGGCAATACATGCATGATGGTTCCTATTTGGCATTTTTATTTTAACAAGTATTTCACAGATGGATATTAGTCATTGGGCATAAATTCCATCCACACTTCTTTCTCTCTCTCAATTACACCAGGTACTTTTCACCTTATGGCTCTTGCTGTTACTGTTTCCTCTGCCTGGAAAATTCCTGGCCAAGAAACTTGAATAGCTAGTTTCTGTTTTTTTTAGAAAAATCAGTTCAAATACTACCTGCTCAGTGAAGATTTCCCTGTCAGTTCAAAATACCTCCACCCCACCTCAGATCAATGTGCTTTATTGCTTCCATAATGCTTTTCAACATCAAAAATTGTCTTTCTTATTTACTTGTATATTTTCCCACTACCAAATAAATACAATCATATAGACAAATGTAGGCACATACACATTAGGATATAAGCTCATGGATCTTTTTCCACTCCTGTGTCTCCATGCACAGACAATGTCTTGCACATAGAAGTATGTAGACATACTTCTGATTTTTCAAATGCTAACTAATAAAAATTCCTTCCTTCACTCTAAAATAATAATTGAACACCACTTACTCCAAGTATTGCTAAATGCTGACAATGAAATAAAGACAGATTCATACAGCTTACATTCTTTATTCTTTTCTCAAATAGTTGCTGGGTGGAAACTACTGATTCCAGGTACTTTATTTGATTCTGGAAATTTAGAGATGAGTAAGAGAAGCTCACAGGCTAAAGGAGAAGAAAACAATCTGATTAAAGTTACACACAAATGAGTAGGGACGCACGGAAGAGAGCACATTCATTTGAGTAGGACGAAGGTATGGCAGAGAGGAGGTGGTCACAGCCAGACTTCACAGAGGATTTGGCCCTCAGAGTTATTAGAAAGTCGGAGACACATAGAGTGATAATCAGTATTTCAAGAATAAGGAATAATATGGAAAAAAGAAAACAAATAAGAGCTAACGTATATGTTTAGAAATGAAAGTAATGGTTAGACTCAAGTGCAGGCCTTAAGATAATAGATTTCACAGGCTATGCTAAGGATTGTCATATTTCTTGTACTTGGGGGTCCATTACGATGCCTGGATCTATGGGTTTCTTGTGTTCATCAAATTTAGAAATTGTGTAACTATTATTTCTTCAAATACATATTTTTATTCCCTCATCACCCTTTCCCAAGCTGCATGAAGTTGTCCCACAACTTACTAATGCTCTCTTCAATACTTTTTTTCTGTTTTTTCCCTCTGTATTTTATTTTTGTTCATTCCAATGCTGTATCAAGTTTACTGATCTTTTCTTCTGCAATAGCTAACCTACTGTTAATATCACATGGTGTATTTTCATTTTGCTTTTCTCAATACACTCTGGTTCTTTATATATCCATGTATATCTTCCATCTATTAACATGCTCTATCTTTACCTTCTAGAACATAAGGGATAACTAATGTAATAATCTCATCTACCAATTACATCATTTGTGTTATTGCTGGATCTCTTTATATGATTGATACTTTTCCAGAAAATAGACTGACAAACCACTTATAGAACAGATGCACCAAGAGCACATACAGAGTGATTGCTAATAGGGTTGATAGTGAGGACTAAGGTGGTCAAGGCCCCCAGTGAAGAGATAACCTTTGAGCTAGAGGGGCAAAGACGGAAATTCATGAAAAAGAATGATTCTTTTGTCATCTTTTTGTTTTACTTTGTCTACTGGCCTACACATTTCTATCAAACAGGGCTTCCCTTGTAGTGTGTTTCTGCAGTATTGCACTTCTCACCTAGGCAGCATGGTTCAACAGTTTCCTTCAAACCAGGCGTGTAAAGAACTTATTAGCAGGTAGATGCAAGTTTCTTCCCAGACTCTAGGATCTAGAATCTAGGATCTAGGGAACAAAAAGCTTGGGTTCCTGAGAACGTTAGAAATGAAATGGTACCCGGTGATATGTTTATGAGATTCTGCCGGTTTCACTTACATAAAAGAGTATGAAGGTTTTCAGTAAGTCCCAGAAATTAACCTATAGTTATGACATCTGTAGGAGAGACTCAGTGCCTCTTTATAGGCTCAGAAGAAAGTATTTAATGATGTCTGCTTAAACTGTCCATAAAACAGTTTCCAAAGCATTGCACATCTAACAAGATTATTACCACAAAATGAGTGAGATTTTATTGGGTGAACAAATAGTTTTCTGTGTAATGGCAACTTGATGATGGTATTTATTAAGTCAAATTATTCCTATGAAAAATAAAATAATTAAGGTAACTGCCATTGTTGCTCTGACCTGACAATTGCATGGTTCCCTTCTCCCACTACTGCTTCCCTTTCTCAGGAGATGATCTTACATACTTTTTCAGTACTGGATTATTAACTTTAGTCACCATACTGTACAATAGAGCTCCACCACTGATTCACCTTATAATTGAAAGTTTGTACCCTTTCTCCACCCACCCAACCCTAGGCAACAACCATTCTCTCTAGTTCTGTTAATTTGACCTTTTTAGATTCCACATGTGTAAATGAGATCTTGCAATATTTATCTTTCTGTGTCTGGCTACTACAGTTAGCATAATGTTCTATAGGTTCATTCTTCTTGTCACAAATGGCAGAATTTTCTTCTTTATTTTTTTGGTTGAATAATATTCAATTGTATATATTGTTAAAGAAATTAAACAAGGAGCCATTAGACTGAGGAGGCTCTAGTGACTTAGTAGCTATGTAGTAAGCAAACCCAAACTAAGCTAGAGTCAGTGCACTCGAATCCAAAAAAACAAAACTTAAGAACAACTAATTGCTAGCCACCAGCTAAGCTTTCCCAAATGAGACAACCACTTAAGCTACAGCTAATCAAATAATTCTTTGCTTTACTTCCGCATCTTCTCTTTAAAGCCTTTCCCCTAGCTTGTCAGCAGGGCACTCCTAACCACTTTCAGTTTGGCACTGGCTGATTTGAATGGATGTTTGCCCAGATAAACTCTTGTAAATTTTAATGTGCCTCAGTTTATCTTTTAACAATATATACCAAAATTTATTTATTTATCTGTCGATGGCCACTTAAGTTGTTTCCATATCTTGGCTATTCTGAATAATACTGCAATGAACATGGGAGCACAGATATCTCTTGAGATCCAAATTCATTTCCTTAGGATATATACCCAGAAGTGGGGTGGCTGAACCACACGGTAGTTCTATTTTTAATTTTTTGAGGAATTTCCTTGCTGTTTTCCATAATGACTGTACCAATTTATAATCTCACCAACGGTGTACAAGAGTTTCCCTTTTTGCCAACACTTGTTCCCTTTTTTTAAGAAAACTTTTTATTTTATATTGGACTATAGTTGATTTACAACGTTGTGCTAGTTTCAGATGTACAGCAAAGTGATTCAGTTATACATATACATGTATCTATTCTTTTTCAGATTCTTTTCCCATTTAGGTTATTACAGAATATTGAGCAGAGTTCCCTGTACTATACAGTAGGTCCTTGTTGGTTATCTACTTTAAATATAGTAGTATGCATATGTCAATCCCAAACTCTCAATTTATCCCTCCCCCTCACCTTTCCCCTTTGGTAACCTTAAGTTTGTTTTTTAAAACTGTGAGTCTCTTTCCATTTTGTAAATAAGTTCATCTGTATCATTTTTGTTTTTAGATACTGCATATAAGTGATATCATATGATATTTGTCTTTCTCTTTCTGATTTACTTCACTTAGTATGATAATCTCCAGGTCCATCCACGTTGCTGCAAATGGCATTATTTCATTCTTTTTAATGGCTGGGTAGTACTCCATTGTATATATGTACCACATCTTTATCCATTCATCTGTCAATGAACATTTAGGTTGTTTCCATGTTTTGGTTATTGTGATTTGCATTTCTCTAATAATTAGCAATATTGAGCATGTTTTCTTGTGCCTCTTGGCTATCTGTATGTCTTCTTTGAAGAAATGTCTATTTAGGTCTTCTGCCCATTTTTTGATTGGCTTTTTTTTTTTTTATATTGAGCTACATGAGCTGTTTCTAAATTTTGGAGATTAATCCTTGTTGTTCGCATCATTTGCAAATATTTTCTCCCATTCTGTGGGTTGTCTTTTTGTTTTGCTTATGGTTTCCTTTGCTGTGCAAAAGATTTTGAGCTTAGTTAGGTCCCCTTTGTTTGTTTTTATTTCCATTACTGAAGGAGATGGATCAAAAAAGATATTGCTGTGATTTATGTCAGAGTGTTGTTCCCTTTTGAATTTTTCATAATGGCCATCCTAACCGTGTGAGGTGATAGCTCACTGTGGTTTTAATTTTCATTTTTTAAGATAATTAGTGATGTTGAGCACTTTTCATGTACCTGCTGGCCATTTGTATGTCTTCTTTGGAGAAATGTCTGTTCAGTTCCTCTACCCATTATTTAATCAGATTTTTTTTTAGTTATATGAGTTCCTTATATATATATTTTTTTAATTTTTAAAAATAAATTTATTTATTTATTTTTGGCTGCATTGGGTCTTCGTTGCTGTGTGTGGGCTTTCTCTAGTTGTGGCGAGTGGGGGCTACTCTTCGTTGCGGTGCACAGGCTTCTCATTGAGGTGGCTTCTCTTGTTGCGGAGCAAGGGCTCTAGGTGCGCAGGCCTCAGTAGTTGTGGCACATGGGCTTCATTAGTTGTGGCACACGGGCTTCATTAGTTGTGGTTCATGGGCTGTAGAGCGCAGGCTCAGTAGTTATGGCTCATGGGCTTTGTTGCTCCGCGGCATGTGGGATCTTCCTGGACCAGGGCTCGAATCTGTGTCCCCTGCATTGGCAGGTGGATTCTTAACCACTATGCTACCATGGAAGCCCTCCTTATATATTTTAGATATTAACCTCTTATCAGATATATGGTTACAAATATTTTCTACCATTCTATAGATTACCTTTTCACTTTTTTTCTTAATATCTTTATTGGAGTATAATTGCTTTACAATGGTGTGTTAGTTTCTGCTTTATAACAAAGTGAATCAGTTATACAGATACATATGTTCCCATATCTCTTGCATCTCCCTCCCTCGCACCCTCCCTATCCCACCCCTCTAGGTGGTCACAAACCACCGAGCTGATCTCCCTGTGCTACGTGGCTGCTTCCCACTAGCTATCTGTTTTACATTTGGTAGTGTATATATGTCCATGCCACTCTCTCACTTTGTCACAGCTTACCCTTCCCCCTCCCCATATCCTCAAGTCCATTCTCTAGTAGGTCTGTGTCTTTACTCCCGTCTTACCCCTAGGTTCTTCTTGACCTTTTTTTTTCTTTCCTTAGATTCCATATATATGTGTTAGTATACGGTATTTGTTTTTCTCTTTCTGACTTACTTCACTCTGTATGACAGACTGTAGGTCCATCCACCTCACTACAAATATCTCAATTTCGTTTCTTTTTATGGCTGAGTAATATTCCTACCTTTTCACTTTTGTTAACTTTTTTTTTTTTTACTGTGATGTAGTCCTACTTGTTTAGTTTTGCTTTTGCTGCCTGTGCTTTTGGTGTCATATCCAAAATATCATTGTCAAGGCCAACGTCAAGGAGATTTTTCCCTATTTTTGTTTTAGGAGTTTTAAAACTTTGGGTACTGTTTTTAAGTCTTTAATCCATGTTAACTTGATTTTTGTATATGGTATTAGATGAGTGTCCAATTTCATTCTTTTGCATGTGGATATCCAGTTTTCCCAATGCCATTTATTGAAGAGACTATCCTTTACCATTGTGTATTCTTGGTGCCTTTGTTGAAGATTAGTTGATCATATACATGTTAGTTTATTTCTGGGTTCTCTATTCTGTTTCATTGGTCTGTATGTGTCCATTTTTATTCCAGTACCATACCACTTTGATTACTATAGCTTTATAATAAAATTTGAAATCTGGTAGTGTGGTGTCTATAGCTTTGTTCTTTCTCAATATTGCTCTAACCCTTCAGGGTCTTTTGTGGTTCCATATGAATTTTAGGATTAACTTTTCTATTTCTGTAAAAAATGCCATTGGAATTTTTATAGAGAGTGCATTGAATCTGTAGAATAGTTTAGGTAGTATGGACATTTTAACAATATTAATTCTTCCAGTCCATGAACACAGGATATCTTTCCACTTATTTGTGTCTTCTTCAATATCTTTCTTTAAGCTTTTAACAAGAGATAAAGAAGGTCATTATTTAATGATAAAGGGGTCAAGTCATCAAGAGGATATAACAATTGTAAATATATATGCACCCAACATTGGAGCATCTAAATATATAAAGCAAATTTTAGCAGAACTGTAAGGAGAAATAGAGAGCAGTATAATAATAGTAGAGGACTTCAGTATCCTACTTTAAACAAAATATCATCCAGACAGAAAATCAATAAGAAACATTTGATTTGAACTACAGTGTACACCAGATGGACCTACGAGATGGACCAGATGAAACAGAACATTCCATCCAACAACAGCAGAATATACATTCTTCTCAAGCGCACCAAGAACATTCTCCAGCATAGATCATATGTTAGGCCACACAAAAAGTCTTAACAAACTTACAAAAATTGAAATCATATCAAATATCTTTTTTAATCACAATACTACTGAACTGGAAATCAATAGGAGGAAAACTGGAAAACTCACAAATATGTGGAAATTAAACAACACATTCCCCAAAAACCAATGGGTCAAAGGAGAAATCAAAAGGGGGGAAAACTTGAGACAAATGAAATTGGGAACACAGTATACCAAAACTTATGGAATTGTGCTTTCTTGTGTTCATTCCTTTAGTATACACATCTTATCAAATCTAAAGGGTAGCTGTAGTGAGGTAAACTTGGCCTACAAGGACACATTTTTTTGTTAGTTTAGGTCTAAATCTTTTCAAACTAAAGAAGGAAAAATCTGTTCAGCTTATTTTCCCTTAAGTCAAACTGCAGAACTGTAATGAGCCAAAATTCTGTAAAGTCACAAATACCAGCACTGGGAAAGAAGAAAGGAAAGTTTGAGAGAGACAGGGAACATTTCACTAAATGCCTGTTTTAGGGTTAGTAGCCCTTTTGAACCAGGCCTTCTCAGGCTAGAGCTGTAGGCCCATCACAAAATTAACATAATTGTTCACATATTAGGAATTATGGAAGATGTATGCCACCCTCTTTACATATTTGCTTAAGCCTTTGTTGAATTACGACTACTTCCATTTCTGATGTCTCCAAATATATACGATATAATCCCTCCAATTTAACACTTATATCCAAGTCACTCAAATTACTATGATTATGTGAAAGGTAGTTTAGGAACATGGGGTTGGCGTAACCATGTTGAGTAAATCCAGATTCTGAAACACACTGACTACAGGATCATGGCCAAATCATTTATATCTCTCTACCCCAGTCTTCTCTTTTATAAAATGGGACTATAACTTCACAAATATTGCTAAATTTTAATGTGATAATGTTTGTGGGCTTATCACAGTGACCATGGGAAATAGTATATAGTTGGTTAACCTTATTAGTGGTGAATTATTTCTGTATTTATCTTAGTTATTATGTTCTCTGGCCTTTTTTCCCCCTCTTTTTCCCCTTTTCATTTTAGAGTGTGTGTGTCTGAGTTTGTGCGTGTCCACTTCAAGAAACCTTTACATTGGCACAGAAAAAAACCCAGACAAGCCCCCTTCACTTAAGCCTAATCACTGACACACCATTTCATATTTGCAAGGAATTTCACTTCAAAAAACCAGTAAATGGAGAAGAGCTGAGAAGGACGTGACTTGGCAACAGTTGGTGTGGAAAAAAAAAAACAACAAAAAACATGCCTGAGGATAGTTAGTGGTTATAAGTTTATTATGACCCAGTTTTGACAATGTTCCCATTGTCATCTGAAGGTATAATGATAGATATGGGTGTTCATATCAAATAAATTTTTTTTTTTATGCTTTGAAGAGTACAAACTATACTTGAAACATTGTGTTCCTTCCTGGATATCACAACAATGAGGAACATAAACAGAATTATCAGTATCTGCTCCTGTTGGCAGAGTTTGTGTGTTTTAAAATATCATTAAAAAAAACACTTGTGGGCTTCCCTGGTGGCACAGTGGTTGAGAGTCCGCCTGCCAATGCAGGGGACAGGGGTTCGTGCCCCGGTCCGGGAAGATCCCACATGCCGAGGAGCAGCTAGGCCTGTGAGCCATGGCCGCTGAGCCTGCGCGTCCGGAGCCTGTGTTCTGCAATGGGAGAGGCCACAACAGTGAGAGGCTGGTGTACCACAAAAACAAAAAAACACTTGTAAGGAAAAGTTTTAAACATACAACAATGTTAAAATAATTTTACAGTGATTCCCTATAAACCCACCTTCTAGATTGAACCATTAGTATTTTACTACACTTGTTTCATCCCATATTGATCCATTTATTTATTAATCCATCTTTGATGCAATTTAAAATAAATTGCAGATATCAGTGCCCTTCCCTCTGAGAACTTCACTATGCATGTTATAGCTAAGACTACACTACATGTTTACACCCTTTTCTTTTGATGTAAAATTCACAAAATATTATATGCATAAATCTTTAGTGTACATTCACTGAGGTTTGACAAATGTATACATCTCTGAACCCAAACTCCTGTATTTTGAGTGTTGATTTTTATATATGACTTGCTGCTTCTTTCCAAGAAGCATATGATTGCTGGTCTTCTGTGGTTTGCTTTTTATATGCTTCCCTTTCATACCCAAAGACTAGCTCAGAACTAGACAAGAGATAGTATTTTGCTCACTTACTCAATTATGGCACTGGAAATAAGCCTGCAAATAAATAGTAGTCTTACGATGTAGATATGAGATTTGTATGAGGGAGAAAGGCAGGCAGAGTGACAGAAGGTGGCACAAGAGGCATTTCAGGCAGGAGAGGGTGAAGTGGTAGAAATGTAATTTTTGTGTGGACACCTGACAGGAATCTGGCCTGGCTGGAGGTGAAAGTTCCAATAGGAGAAAGGAGGAGTGAGCCACGTAGAGAGGTAGTACTTCCAAAAATGTGAAGTGATTCATTTATCAAAATACACACAGCACTCTAAATGTTGATGTTCGAGTAGCTAAATAACTTCAGGGAGTAGAAACTAAAGAGAAAAGGGCTTAATTTCTCTAATGAGCAGGGAATTTAGTACACAGATAAAATTGACAGAAAAAACCACCTCGTGAATTTTCAAAAATGTTAAATGAACAGAAGATAGACATTTAAAAAACTATGTAAATACTGAGAAAAAGAGCAAAGATGTCCTGACCAGTGCTTTATAAAGACAATATAATGCTGAAATTGAGGACAGAATATAATAATAAAAGTTACTGATGTTTGAGCTCTTGTTACATTTCAGAGACTAAGTGCTTACATGCATCATTTTCTTAATTTTCACAGTACATTTAGGAGGTAAAGACTAGTATCCCCATTTTACAGGTGAGTAAATCACAATACAAAGAAGTCAGATGACGTGTTCAAAAACACATACCTTATGTCAAGAGTCATGACTCACATTCTGGTCAGTACAATTCAAAGATCCACCCTCTTAAGAATCACCTTATCCTAATTATGTATTATGTAGTTATTTTTCTTCAGCAAGGGGAACAACCTTTAAGCATGGTAGAGTGCAAATGCCACACTTGACAGAAGAGAAGGTATTTATTTTCCCTAGCACAACCTAATCCACTGCCAGGCTCTTTACCTAAATATCAAATGCATCCCCCAGTTTGGTTAGGCCCTCTTCCATTATATACATAAAGGGTAACATCTATGTGCATAAAATATAATTGAGATTTTACAAACAGTAACATGATCTTAATATCTATAGTTAACACACTTTTATACATAAGAATAAAAGAAAAAATCTTAACAATGACTACAAAATCTTTCATGATTTGGCTCATGCATCTCTGACCTTATCACCTGTAATTTGCCCACACACTCACTCCTCTTCAATCACCATGGCTTCCTTGCTGAACCTTGAATAAATCAGGTGTGCTTCAGCCTTCAGGACTGTGTTCTAGCTTCTTCATTTGCTGTTCTACAAGAAGTTTTTTGGCTAACTCCCTCATCTCCATGTCTTCCTAGTTAGGACTCTTCTAACCATCTGACTTAGAATTGCAATTGGCCTTAAGTATTACTATGTTATTATTATGGGTTTTTTTTTGTCTATTTCCCCTTCCTGGAACGTAAACTTCATTAAGATAGGGATTTTTTTTTTCCTTTCTCACCCCTGTCCATCACTGGATTCTAAGCACGGAGAACAGAGCCTGCTTCAGAGTAGGCACCCAGTAACTGTTTGCTGGCAGAAGGATGATCACCTAGAAAATGCATCTAGAGAGGTCTTCTGTGTGAGTTCACGCAGGAAGATGTTATTTGTAAATACATGCTTTACTGAATTAGAGTACTCAAAGGGAGATTTTTCAATACTTCCAACTGGATGGCTAAGAATGAGATATTTGTATATTCAACTTGTTTACCTAGGATTGAGCCAGCTACGTGGAGACTGAGCTAATTATCAAAAGAGCTTTTTTTTTTTTTTTTTTTTGGTACACGGGCCTCTCACTGCTGTGGCCTCTCCCGTTGCAGAGTCCGGACGCACAGGCCCAGCGGCCATGACGAACCTGTGCCCCCTGCTTCGCCTGCTGACTCCCAACCACTGCGCCACCAGGGAAGCCCAAAGAGCTATGTTTTAACCTTGACTTTTCTGCTAACTGGAGCTTTTTTCTTTGGCAGTATAAGTAAGCTTTCCCTGGGCCTTAAGATTTCTGACATTTCATCCAGTTCTCTCATTCCATGATTAAGATCAATTAACTACATTCTGTAATGTGCACACTTTTAGAAACTTTGCATCTATTCATTATTCATTGAATATATATTCACTTCGTTCTGTTAGACGCTTCGATGTTGCTGGGAAACCAAATAAACCGTGTCTTTATGTAGTGTCTATTACGTAGTAATGTAATCCATCATTCCATAGAGATAAGAAAACTATGGTCCAGAGAGGATAAATGTTTTATTTTTATATAAAATACTCTTCCTGAAATTGGAAAGAACCTATAATTCATGATCTAAGACTTAAATGGTAGATATTGTAAAATAATTATAAACATATGGTCAATTTGTTAAAAATTATTCACATTGAAATTCCAAGAATAAGAGAGGGAGAAGGGATTTTCCTAAGATCCCACAGTGACTGCATGGTTGATTTTGATCAGAAAAACAGGTCTTTTTATCCAGGTTTACGCCAGGTCAGTATTCCATATTGTATCTGTATGTTTTCTTGATCACAAAGTAAAAACACAAACAGTACTTCTATAGAATTTACTTTATTGATGAGTGAATCAAGGGAAATATATATTGAACTCCCCAAGCTCAAGGTAGAGTAGAAGGTGTGTCTTTATAAATTGAAGGGATTCACTAGAGAAAAGTAAGAGCAGAGGCAAGAAAAGAAGGATGAGGGAGCTGGCAAGTCAGCAGAAAACGCTTGTTCTGATTCAGCATTTTCCAGGGTGCTTTAGGCTGAGCTTCCCACCACTTTTCCTACAAAAAAAGAAAGACAAATATATGCTCAGTGCAATATCATTAGTATCCCTCACAGAGGTTGGAAAAAGGTTTAACTCTGTCATAGTCCATGTAATCATTTGCTTTACAGGTGTCCATGTCTGTGATTAGGCAGGGGTTATTTAAATGCACTCAGAGGTAACATCTGCCTAATTGCAGAAGGCCTGAATCTTAACAAACTTCAGAGTTTTACTAGGGTTTAGACTTTTTGGTTTTAACTGTTCATTATCTGAGAACAAATATGTATACAACTAGAAAAGGTAAAAGTGACAGGAGATATAATGGCAAGGAGACTATACTGTCATAGTTCTAACCTGATAGAAGATGTAAGAAGTTGAACCAAATATTCAGGCATTTGGCATTTTATAGCAGACATATATCAGGCCTTCTCAGCAATAGGGGACCATTAAATCAAATCGCACCTTACCCTACTGCACTCTTCCTGGTAGATTTTGGTATTGATTTTTCAGATATGTTATATAGAAACATAGGCACACATGTACTATGCATTGATTCAATATTTATTTATATCATTCTATGTGCTTAGCCCTGTTATTATTGATAAGGATTTATATAATCCCTGTGCTTAGGAATTTTATGGCTAAATTGAGGGAAATTAAGGCATTCATAGAAGAAATTCTAATACAAGAAAATGATGACAGCGATAGAGGAAGTGAGGTAACTTTTATCTGGGTTAAACTTTTATCTGGGTTAAACCCCCTTGCTTTTAGAGCAATCAGACCAAAAGATTGGTTGACTGATTGAATAAATTTTTATTAATTATAAATTATATTTAATCAGGAATCTCACAGTCAATTGGCTAAAATCTACAGCACCGTTCTTTCTTATAAACATGTAAATTCAATAAATATTGGCCCTTGATAGGATCTTCCTAGTACACTATCTGTAAAGTTTGAATGTCTGGATAATAAGGGATAATCCTCTCCTCTATTCTTTATTGAAAGGCTCTTTTCATCAGACTAAAAGAGAAGAATGAATGGGACGTGGTGCCCTAGCAACATATAATTTGTGATAAAATAAAATGTCTGCAAGTAATTTGGTTAAAGTAATATTTTTCTTGATAAATTTTCTCACAAGTTTTTGATTTTGATGAATTTTCAAACTTGACTGCACTTTTATAAATTTCTTCCATCTTTTCCAAAATTATTAATAATAGCAACAAACATAACTGAATGAAAATTGTTGAAATTTTAATTAGAAATAAAGGAAAAAATAAGAAACTGTGTCAAAATTCTTAAAGATGTATAAATTTTAAAGATAATTTTCCTGAGTCAAATTTAATAATAACAAAGTAAACTCTTTATGTTTTCAAATAATTTAGATAATTTTTTTGGTTTGTTTTTGACTCATATGTTTTTTTTTTTAATTTTTTAATTGAAGTATAGTTGATTTACAGTGTTGTGTTAATTACTGCTGTACAGCAAAGTGACTCAGTTGTACATATACATGCATTCTTTTTCATATTCTTTTTAAGTATGGTTTATCACAGGATATTGACTAGAGTTCCCTGTGCTATACGGTAGGAACTTGTTGTTTATACATTCTATATATACTGGTTTGCATGTGCTAATCCCAAACTCCCAATCCAAACCTCTCCCACCCCTCCCCCTTGGCAACCACCAGTCTATTCTCTATGTCTGTGATTCTATTTCTGTTTCATAGATAGGTTCATTTGTGTCACAGACCCATATGTTTTCAACCCATCTGCCTGCAGCTTATTTCTTCAGTTTGTATGGGTGGGTATGCATAGAACTTTCTAGAATATCTCAAGGAAAGTGTTATAGTCTTATTCTGGAAGTTTGTGTTTGCAAGGAAGTTTTGGTGAGTATGATACTTACACCATTGCCTTACAGAAGGTACATTTATTGCCATATGTCCGGCCATCAGAACCACAGTGGGGATTAGATTCTCGAGTGCAGTGGACCTTGGGGTCCTGGAACTCACCACAGTCAATCTAGCAAAGTAAACACATTGACATTGATATTAGTGCATTCTGTCTAAGGGACTGTCCCTCAGAACAGAAGTTTTGGACAGCAAACTTAGAATTATCTATAGTATTGTATGTAGTTGTGATGTAAAGTTTCCTGAAATAGGAAATCACTTTCCTTTTCTAACTAGAATATATTAAACATAATTAAGACTTTTTAAGAAACAGGAAATACATGGCTTAATTATTGTATTCAGGAGTAAGATAATGATGTAAGGCAGATGTTTACTTTTTACAGAAGTAAGGCAAATGCTATAGGTATGACTTTCTGCTCCAACACTAAATTGTTCCAACTAAGAGTAGATTTTGGTTTTTAAATGGCATTTTTTTTAAACTGTATTAATGTAACTCCAATAGCACTCCTTCTGCACTGCTTTAAAGATCACTGCTAGGAGCTCCCAGATGTTATCTGTTAGCTTGTTAGTTTTCCCTGTGGCTGCTACATCCATTTATTAACTCTTGAAAACAAAATTCCAATGTCATTATGTTAATTTACTCTGTCCCAGAGTCTGTTTGTAGAATTTGAACTTTTGTGCCTACTACAATAACTGAGTAATGGCTACCCTAAACTGCTCTGTTTTGAAGGATTCTGAGGTTGCATCAAGCCTTGGTGAGAACACACGCTATGACTGATTAATATCATCAAGTGCTCTATAGAAGGAATGATAGAGCTTATGCTACTAATATATCCCCTTGGTTCTAGTGGTCTCTCAGAAGTAGTCTGAAGTTTTAAGATTCTTTTCAATTCAGTGTCAGTTGAGTCAATATCTGGTGTGCAAATAATATTTGAGCCATTTTATTCCAGGGTACAGGCAATATGCAGTAGGTAGAACTGAACTTCTTCAGATGGCAGCTATGTTGAATGAAGTGACATTTAAACATGAATAGAGGGACCATACTTTACCCCATCACAGTTCCATTAAAATAATACTGTCTTAGGTTTATTAATTGCTTCATAATCTCCAAACTATTCTCATATGGATCAACTCAGTGGTCTCACAATAACCCTGAGATGCACACTGAACAATATTATACATATTAGCTAGTATGTATAATTGTTTTAAAAAATTATTTATTTATTATTTATTTTTGGCTGCATTGGGTCTTTGTTGCTGCATACGGGCTTTCTCTAGTTGCAGTGAGTGGGAGCTACTCTTCATTGCGGCGTACGGGCTTCTCATTGCGGTGGCTTTTGCAGAGCAAGGGCTCTAGGCGCGCAGGCCTCAGTAGTTGTCGCACGTGGGCTCAGCAGTTGTGGCTTGCGGGCTCTAGAGCACAGGCTCAGTAGTTGTGGTGCATGGGCTTCGTTGCTCCGCCGCAATGTGGGATCTTCCCGGACCAGGCCTGGAACCCATGTACCCTGCATTGGCAGGCGGATTCCTAACCACTGTGCCACCAGGGAAGCTCTAGCCAATATGTATAATTGATCCTCAGGAAATTAAGTGGCTTACCAGTGCCACACAACCAGAAGCATTGAGACCAGTGCTTGAACATACTCCTCATAGCTGACCCAGAATTTCCAACAGTGTACTATGGTTGATTTCCAACACATCCTCATAGAGAGAAATAAAGACCAAGTGTCATGGTATACCCTTGACCATGCTTATAGTCAGGCCACGTAGGCTTTATTAAAATACCTTATTAGGGGACTGTATGGGCAGAGGTAAGAGGAACCATTTGTTTAAAGTATTAGCAAACCATTATATACTGATAAAGCCCTCTGAAGGTTTGCATGAGAAAATGCCCAGCAAAAGAGCTATACAACTGAGTTTAAAAATATTATCACATATATCAGATTTAAGGTACCTGAGACTCTTAAATATACACTTTTTGTTGAAATTTGGCATCTTGTACTATTAAGATTGGGTAGTATGGTGCTAACCAGAGATTTTCTTAGTGCATGGTCAGATAGGAGATACCTAGGCTTCTTACAGTCCTACCTACAGGCCCACTCTCTCCTGTGCTCTTAAAGATCACTCCATCCTCTCATACCACTTCCAGGAGAGTAATCTTTTCTTTAGGTCTCCAAACAGAAAATAAAAGCTGGAAAATCTTTAGGATATTATAAAACATAGAATATATTTTTTTCAAAAGCTAATGCATTTTGTATTTATGTCATTAATATACACATTTGCAATTGTGTGCTTGAGTCAAGAAAATTCTTTAAACCACAGAATAATCATAGATATTTTCCTTTATTTCACAAAGAGCTAATGGGTAATTACTGATAGTATTTTGAAAACACAGTTTGGGTGCTAGTGATACAAAGAGGAAGTGGTTATAAATATCTCGATAAGCTCACCATCTTATCTGCATTAGGGAAACAGAGGGACAGGTAATTTCAGCACAACGTGTTGTAAATGACGTAGTGGGACAAATAGAGGCAATGTGGAAGCCGAGAAAAGGGCATCTCAAGTCAGAGATATGTGTGTCTCTACAGGTTCTAGATAAATATTTTCACGATAAACTTCTTTTCTGTAAGCATCTTTGCCACAAGCATTTTTGCCACAAACACTTTCACTGATAGCTAGTTGACCCTAAGGCAATTTTGCTCTAAAAGATAAAATTACTAAAAATAAAAGAGGGACATTAATGAGGATATAATGAAATTTATTTTTCATAGCAAAATTAAAAAGACTTTATTGCAAAATACAGCATGTTTGAATTCATTTAAAACGTGTGCAAATTCAGGGCCATATTGCACAAATACCTAATTTAATTTTGTGGGCTGTACCTAAGCATTTGCCATCAACGTCTTTAGTTCATAGTATTATATCTTTTTTTGCTTGATTCGTCTCCTCGTTTGGCATCGGCATCGCACTGTTTCTTTTTTGCTAAAACTTCTGCCTTCATTAACAGTGGTATTGTTTTCCAAATACTAGGATGCACATTTGTAACTAAGCTTTGAATTGCCTCGTAAAAGCTTCTACACTGTTGTTTGTTCCTGGTATATTGTCAAGTAAGTATTATCACCATGTTTTCTATCGAGCCCATACGTGTAGTCTTTATCATCCACTATTTTAAGACTGCCAGTGTGCTCCTCACCGTCTAGACTATTATGAGGGCTAAGATTTATGTAATATAAAAATTGGAGTACTGAATCAATAGATAAATGAAACCAAACTGCCTACCAGTGGAAACCGAATCATCAACCCGAACGATCAACCTGTTAATCTTTTACGATCAACCTGTTAACTTTTACGGCAAAATTGCCTTACGGCTAATTAGTTACCCATGGATAAAACACCCGGGGCAAAGATGTTTACGGCAAAGACGCTTATGGGGAAGATAGCGGAGGTGGCGTCTCAGGGCAGGTAAGGAAAAGAAGAAAAGAAAGTCTCTTACATGAAAGAGACGCCTCCTTAAGCCACCTTTCCCTGGCAGCCGGCCTTCTCATCTTGTGATGTAGCGCCTTTTGTCCTTTAGAAAACAGATATGGGAGTGGCACTGGGGGAGGGTCTTCGCTTTGAGAATTTCTAGAACCCAGCTGCTTCCCCAAACCCACTTGCCGCTTCCACTGCCCCGTGGGAATGAGACTAGGAAAAGCAAAGGATTTCAGCGAATAAAACCTAATCAACCAAACGGTATATGAACAAACCTCCTTAACATAGATACAAGCCTACATACCTGTAAATTGCAGTGGCCTTTCATGATCCCTGAAGTAAGCTCAGGAATCATATTATAGAACTTGTTCTGCCATTTGCCATTGGCCAGTTGTGTTATCTTGGACAAAGTACTCAATATCTGCCCCTCAATTTTCTTAACCAAAAAATTAAAACCCCCAAACCAGAAAACACAGCTGCCATGTCTCATTCCCAGGGTTTTTATTAGGATCAAATGTGGTCACCTGAGAGTTGTAGAAAGTCAGTGCGGAATATTTGAAATAGTCCTGGAGGAGGATTGTAGAAAAGAAACTGTTCATTGTAGGCCTGCCCTAACTGTGTCTCTCATCACATTCTGAAAGGCTCTGTAACTCATAGAACATGCTAAGTACCGTCAGACTAGATAAACTCTAATGATGCTCAAGCTTTGATAACCCAAGATTTAGCTGTGACTTCTTCTGGTGGAGTAGCTTAAATAAAGCTGGGTCCTTAGTTGTGCAGTTGGGTGGGAGAACAACAACTATTGCCCAAATGCTTCCTCCTTCATGTCTAGAGGATCCACTTCACTCACTGTGTGGAAATGTTTAGCTTGGTGACTGGGGGCAGAAAAGGACCACTCTCTGAGAGCGCCAGAGGTTGCGCGAGGTTAAGAATGCCTTTGTAGAGCCAGCCAGAAATCCCTTTTGTGAGACAAAGAGTGAGGCAGAGGAATGTCAGAGTTGAGACTAGAAAGAGCCCACATCTCTCAGAACCAAAAAGAAGTAGGCTGATTTTGGAGTGTCGTGTCATTCCTCTGCTGAGATTTTCTCTCCTCTTTTGTATTTTTATTTTAGACTCCTTTAAACGGAATCCAAGCAATTGGCTTCTCAGTCCAAGCTGAAGCAGGTCTAGACAAAGGGTGACGATAGGATTATCTTTTCTCCTTTAAAGTGTCCTCCATGAGGCATTTGGGAGACCTAGGAGAGCTGAAAGACAACCCCTACCCCCGCCTACTTCAAGTGCCCTAATACTCTGTAATTCTAGGGGATTATCCTGAAGATGGGATTAGACTAACCTAAATCTGAATTCTGTTTCTCCCACTTATTAGCTGCATTATTTTGTGCACTCAGTGTTCTGAGTTTAAATTTCTTCATCTTTAACAAGGGGCCGGTAATGCCTGTTTTCTAGGGTTGTTGTAATGATAAATCCTATGAAAACACTTTGTAAAGTGTCATGTGTAAGATTACTATTATAAACACTAATAATGTAAATTGTATCACGTTCTAGAATTTTTGAGCCCATTATTTCTTACCCTACTTTACTTAGCTTAAAACAGTTTTTTTTTTTTTTGCGGTACGCGGGCCTCTCACTGTTGTGGCCTCTCCCGTTGCGGAGCACAGGCTCCGGACGCGCAGGCTCAGCGGCCACGGCTCATGCGCACAGCCGCTCCGCGGCCTGTGGGATCCTCCCGGACTGGGGCACGAACCCGTGTCCCCTGCATCGGCAGGCGGACTCTCAACCACTGCGCCACCAGGGAAGCCCTTAAAACAGTTTTTTAAAAATTTTAGATTGGTGTTGAATTTAACAGGTGCCTCCATTTATTTCCTTAGATAGTCCAGCTTTCGGATACTGCTTCCAGGCATTGGGTGCCAGTGTTTAGTATCAGCCTGACCTCTTATGGTTCTTCAAAGAACTGTGCCTTCCTAAATATTTTGGAATGCAGTGACATTTTTGTTACCCAAATTAGTCATCTTTGCTAACAGTGACTACAAAATCATTTAACTTGGGTGTGAAGTGAGTTTATATGGTCACTAAATCAACTAAACAGTCAGCATCATTGCTATTTTAGTTTAATATTTTAATTCTACAAATAAAGCCAAAGAAAAATTTCAGACACAACTTCCCTCGGATGTAGGACTTCATTTCTTCTTCCCTTTACTACTTATGTGGTTAAATCAATCCCTTTCTTTATTGTACCAGTTTTCCTAACCCCTCCCTGACTTGGCTTCTACTTTCCCGGTTTTCATGCTCCTTCCACACTACCAAAACTGGTCTAAAAAAATGACATCTTTCAGGGAACATCCATTGGCTATTTATAAAATGTTCATGATTTCTTTATATGTGCTACTCTTGACCACTCCCATCTTTTCAAAACTCTTTCCTGATTTCTGTATATGTCAGTACTCCAGTTCTTCACCTATATCTTCTCTATCCTTTTTATTGTCTTTTCTAGTTTCCTCCTGAGTATTCATGTTCATTTTCAAGAAAATTTTATACACTTGATTTTCTCTGAGAACATATGTTTTCCCAGGTGATGCTAATGAGTCCTAGACTTTTTTTTCTTGAGTCTTCAGCAAAATCTCTAACTCTAATGTCTGTTGGTCAGAAATGTACAAGACACTTTTAGTCAACAATCTGATTCTTACTTAATATTCATTTATGACCAAAATATAACTTTATTTTTCCCTCCAAACTAGTTTTACATTCTAATTTTTCATAACAGCACCATTCTTCAGATTCCCCAGCCTACCCTCAGATTAAAACATCATTTCTATCCCCTTGCAAGTGTTGTCTTTCATGTATTTCTTTATCTTAAGCATCTTCACTAATTCCAAATTTACTACCTATACCCACCCTCAACATTTCTGACCTGAGCCAATGCAGTCAATTCTGTTCTCTTTTCCTCCATTTCCTTCAAGTTTCAGAATTCCTTCAACATGTGGAGACAGGTTATCTTACTTGAAACTATTGTTTTAATTACTTCTTTGTTTAAGACATGTATTTGTTAGACAATTATACTGTTCAAAGCACTTTCCCATGAACTGCACAATGGCTTTCTGTTGCTGGTTATAGGTAGCATGGAGCTGTGGAAGCTCACTCAGTATGGAGTCAGGGGTCCTGAGTTGTAGACTGCATAGCTTTACTGCTGTTGGTAAACTTGACTCAGCAAGGTCCTCTTTCTGAGGCTTCAGTTTTCCTCTGTAGTTAAGTCGTAGAGGCTGGTTAACATCTCCAAATTGTATTTAGGTATTCTGTCAGTATATTAATTATAAGTGAATTCAAGCTAATTAGGAAAAATGAACAGCCCCAAACATATTCTAGTCATGGAGCATTGTTTTACTATTAAAATTTACCATGTATTTATCTTAAAATACAAATAAAACTGAACTTAGATATCCCCAAAATTATTGTAAAAGAAAATGGTTGCCAATTATTGTTTTTGAGAGGTTTGTTAATTCCAATCAGAAATATTCATTTAAACATCTTTTTAAGTATATGGTTCCCAAATACACAGCCTGATAGGGGAAATAAGAAAAATAAACATAGTGTAGTAAGTGATTCTAGAAGCAAAATGTATCCAGGTTAAAGGACTATCCTTATTCTGAGATTATGACTTTCAAGCATTTGTTATTATACTACAATTTCTGTAATGAAGGGTGGTGATGGTAAATTGTAGTTTTTAAGTTATTTTTATTTTATTATTATTTTATGTTATTTAATGTTCCTACTTGGAGTTGGTAGCATATTAGTCATTTACATTTACAGGGAAGTGACCATGAATTTGTAGGACCATGAATTCCAAAAGTCTCAGAACATGTTTTTTGTTTAGCTCAAATAATATTTTTGAAAGAATGAGAAACTTTTACAAATCTCTAATTTAGACTGCTAGCGGTAATCTCCCATTAGATGCTTCATAATGAAGAGACTTCTTGGCATGAAAAGATTGACTTGAGTATTGGAAAAAATCATTCTTCCTTTTGTCTTGGCTGGATCAAACTTGGGCAGGCATGCTTCTAAGGTTAGTTTCAGCTTTTTCTGCCTGGCTTTGGGACTGTCACCCTCTTTCCAGGCATGCAGAAGAGAAGGGGTAGCCTTGATGTCATCCTAAAGGTGATACCCTCTTTGCCCTTTAATTTGTGTATTTATTTATTTTTGGCTGCGTTGGGTCTTCGTTGCTGCGCGCGGGCTTTCTCTAGTTGCGGCGAGCGGGGCTACTCTTTGTTGCGGTACGCGGGCTTATTGTGGTGGCTTCTCTTGTTGCAGAGCACGGGCTCTAGGCATGTGGGCTTCAGTAGTTGTGGCTTGTGGGCTATAGAGCGCAGGCTCAGTAGTTGTGGCGCACGGGCTTAGTTGCTCCACGGCATGTGGGATCTTCCCGAACCAGGGCTCGAACCCATGTCCCCTGCATTGGCAAGTGGATTCTTAACTACTGCGCCACCAGGGAAGCCCCTGCCCTTTATATTTGAATGGAAAAGAGACAGCAGTCTTCGCAAGGCATGCTTGGTTCAGACTGATTCAGATACCTAAGCCAGAAGGGGCTTTAAAGATCATTAAATCCAACTCTTCATTTTACAGATGTAGAAACAAAGGCAATGAGAAGGG
Organism: Orcinus orca; assembly: GCF_937001465.1. Taxonomy (NCBI): domain Eukaryota; kingdom Metazoa; phylum Chordata; class Mammalia; order Artiodactyla; family Delphinidae; genus Orcinus; species Orcinus orca. The sequence goes on from NC_064561.1 coordinate 60,879,434, forward strand.
AAAGAGACATCCTTCAAACTACACAGGCAGGAAGTTTTCAAATTGGAGCTCATCTATATAGTCTCCAACATACTTGAGCACTCCAAAGTCAGTACATCCCAGCACTAGATTCTTAGAACGCAGATTCAAAACCTCCCACCTGGGATTATTATTCAGTAAGCCTGGCATGGTCCCTGAGGATCTACATATTAATATTTAGTAAGCATCCCCAGAGATCCTAAAGCAAGCAGATAGATTATTTTAAATGAACTTTAGGAACCACTAAAAATCTGGGAAACATTAACAATCTGGGAAATGAGAGCCCAAAGAAGGGAAGTGACTTTTGTGTTAATGAGAAAATCAGGATTAAAGTCCATATTTTAAAAACCTATGTGTAATGGTCTTAATCATATTTTACTACCTAATGGGATATAAAATGTATTGGCTGGATCTCATGTCCTTTTCATGTTTCTTTTTTTGGATATTTAACATAGGCTGTGCTACCATATGTATTTAAACATAAGAAATCAATTTTAAAATGTACAATTATGTATACCAGTACAAACACACGTGTGCATGCATTAGACACACACAGGTGCATGCACACACACACTCACAGAGGCAATTAATTGTAAGGTGTGTTTCATTGTAAGGTACATTCCAATTTCTGAGATGCTAAAATTTGAAAAAAGTCTTATGCAATGTAGTAGTTATATTAGGATTGGAAAATATTTTTCAACTTCTTTGCCAACTCCAATTAGTTGGCAGTAGTGTCTGGAAACTTTTGATGCCAAGGTTTCTTGGGCACAGCAAGGCAAACAACAACCAGTGCCAAGTCAAGTATTAATGTTCAATATGGACACGGGATGTGATTGGCAGAGCAAATACCTCGTTTCTGTTGCCTTTTTGATAGTTAGAACAAGAAAACTGGAAAAATGTTGGTGGATTAATTTGGAAAAAATCAGCCAAACAATAAAGATAATTTGTGCCCATTCCAATTTTTAACCCAAGTTGTATTTAAGTTTGATTGATCAGTTTGTGTATACTCAGTACAAAGCACTAAAGAAGTTTTCTGTCAACTCTTGGTTGCCTTACTTCTAAAAAGAATATAATAACCTCTGTCTTAACTCTTTCAGAAGCTGTTAATTATTGATCAATAACTAATCCTTTCATAGTTTTTGTAACTATGCATAGTTTACCAAATGCTCCCACATAGTTTATGTAATTTAAGTCTAATTCTATGAGGTAAATAATAATATCTCTTTTCTATAGCTGTGGAAATTGTAGCTCAGAAAAGCTGAGTAACTTGCCTAAGATCACACAGTGAAATCAGTGAAAGAGCATGAATGTTACCACAAGTTCATTCTATTTTTATTTATATTCATTTTACTTTAACAAAATCTGGGAGTGGGTGTTTAGTTTCTTTTAAACTGAAAACAATATTCTCATAAAGATATTGTAGTTAGAAAACTAAGTACTTCTGCTGTTTTCTTCATCTGGCCTGCTTGTCCATTTCTTTGCTCTTTTACCCATAGACAACCTCTTTGGTCAGGGAGTACCAGCCAACAACCACTCAGGTCTGAAGGATAAATAAAATTATGTACTGACCTGAACTCCTTGACTGAAGACACCTGAAAAAAAAAAGCATAAAATCCAAACACTGTAATTTCTGAATACGCAAAAAGTGAGATTTGCAAAATTAGGAAATCCCCAAGCCTAGGATGATACTTGTTCTTGGTTCTTGGCCATCTCAACAAGTCATGGTTTGGTTATTTTCCTTTATATGTGCTCTCCTCTTAGGGAACAGTAGAAACTTGGCAAGTGATATGTGGATATGGACTGTGATGAGGTAATATTTCTTGGAGGTTGGAGTGGGGTGAGACAAATAGTCTAAGGATCTGGAGATTCTTGTTACCGTCTTGGCCCAGTCACTAATTTACTGTGGGAATGATTTTTATCATTTCTGGCATCACTTTGGAGAAGTTGGGTTGGAAAGTTTCCTCTAACTCTGCCATTCCAAATTTCAGTGCTTTTGGTCCCTCCCCAAAGACTTTGTCACAGGCAATTGAGGAAAGGGATTGGGTTTGTTGTTTGTTCTTTGAGTCCTAAATTGTTCTTCTGCTTTCTATACTCAGCTTTAAAGACTTGGCCCAAATTTAGACTGGCAAGGACAAACTAATTTTCTTTGCTGTGACTCATTTTTCCTGCTACATCTCTCTAAATTCCCAAAAGAGAAGAAGTCCATAAATACAGTCTTGCATCTTTATAATTGTATGTGTGATTTTAGGTTGTGGCTAATTAGCACAGTAGTTTAAAATCCTGAAATAAGAAAAGTCTTAGCTTCAATCCTGGTACGAGCTGCTGAATTTTGATAAGGATAAGGAGAGAACAAAGCTTTTAAATTTGAAAAAAAGTTAATGCTCATCTACTGTAGTGATTACGAACCTTAATGCAATGGTGTGACTGATTATTAAAAATACAGATTCCCAGGACAACCACTTGAAAAATTCCATTATATAAGACCAAATACGGTCTGGAAGTCTATAGTTCTGTAAACACTCCAAGTGATTTTTATAACCAGGGAAGACTCATTGTTACAATATTCAGTCATTTCTCAGCTGTACAGATCTTTGATCAGAAGAGGAGAGATTTTGCCCAACGTCTTATATGTATGAAATGTCAAAGTGGAAGCAAGCTTAAATAACAATGCCTGAGTCCAACTAGTACTCTTGTTATTAAAACTTAGTAATAGTAACATTAATAGACATTTTTTGAACACTTAATATGTTCCATCCACTATGTTAAGCACTTCACATGCATTTTCTCATTTACTTCCCTATTTAGCGCTAGTCCTTTTATATTCCCATTTTACAGATGAGGAAAATGAGACTCAGAAAGGTCACACAGCTATAAAATGGAAATGCCAGGACTGAAATTCATTTCTCTTGGTCTCAACATTAAGGCTCTTGGGCACTGTGCATTTCCAAATGCCAACATATCTATCAAGGACCCTGTTTTAGTATTATTGATAGTATTTGTTTGTATTGGTCAACCAGGTCCAATTAAATAGATCAATTAGCCTTTCTAAAGAGAAGCAATACGAGGATTGTCAGTTGATTTCTGAGTCAGTCTTTGCGAGTAGATTTTAATATAGTCAAATCTGTTTTTATGTCATCTCAGCAGTTGACTGAGCCACTTACTCGAGTTACTTGGCTTTAGTAGTCAAACTTACTACATAATATCACAGAAATCGTTTATCCATTTTTTTAATATTTCTGAATGGATTTGTTTATGAAAATATGACCACTTTCCCGTGAACAATGACTTCTTCATCTGCTCAATCTCACTGAAAAATTGTTGTTTTTACATGTTTGGGCATTTAAATTTCTGATAGCAGCAAAATTCAACTACTTTTGTCACAGAAAATGGTACACCAGACCTGGAAGGTCCCAGGACTCAGTCTCATGTCTAGGATTCTAAAAATGAGAGAATCTCTCAGAGAGTTGAGCTGTTTCTCTAGTTGACACAGGACATTGGTAGATGAGATGGGCCTAGGTTTTGGGTCCAGAGACTCTAGTGTGTATTTTGCCCACTACAGTAGCATAGAGTAGAATAATAAAGAAGGAAAGAAATAGATGCAATGGCCCTGTTCATTCACACAGATGATGATGTGATGAAAAACATCAAACTGAAGTACAATTGTCCTTTGAACAATCTGAATTCATAGAATATATGACTATTGCTCATTTAGGTGGCCAAAGATATTCCCCTACTTGAAGAATTGTTTAGTTCACCAATAGCATATATGTTTCTAAATTCTAAGGTTCAATAACTTTTTTCTGAAGGATTCTCCAGTTGAGTTTCCTGTTTTCTGCTTGTTTCAATTTCAGTTGAGTCCTAATTAGAAGAATAATGAGGACTGGAAAGCTTTCCCTTGTCTTGGAAAGCCAAGCTAATATTTAAAATAAGTATCCATTCTCCATACTGTTTCTGTGGAACAGACATCATCTGTGATGTCTAAAGACCCAATTCAAATTCCAAATTCTGCTTACTGGTTACAAGTCCTTGCAGTTTTCTTAACTGTTTGTGCCACAGTTTTCTTATATATGGAATTTGGATATGAATACCTTGCTATGTGTATTGGAGATAATGCATAAAAGCCCTGGGTACATGCCTAGAATATAGTATATGTTCAACAGATGAAAGTTATTTCTGTAATTATTACCATCACCATTTTCATCATCACAGTCACTATAATGATCTCTCAGAATTGGTCTTTTATATAAAAATTGTTAGGATTTTGAACTATGGTGGACAAATTCATTTGTCTTTTCCCGTTTAGTGTAAGTATTGGATTTTAATTTTAAGGGGAAAAAAACACAACTCACCTGAATAAAAGCCGAAAAGAGCCAGAGAGAGGAGCAGAAGGACACCTGATATTTTCATGGTGCTGGTTAGCTCACTCAGATTAAGGCTGCTTTGTCCAGCTCAGGTTCTCTGTCAAGACACTCCCCAGAGCTCTAAAACACACACTCAGACATATATATATAGACATGAGGGAGGAGGGAGCTGGGATCTCCACCTTCTTTATAAACTCACATTCTAAAACCATATGCAGTACTAGATAGGCATTTATTGGAACCAGTCACCAACTTAAAGAATGCTTTATGCTTCCCATCAATCTTAAAAATTAGGGCAATTGTATGAGTCGTACCTTAGATCTTATTAGAGGATGTCATTTTCTGCCAGCAATCTGCGCTTTCCTAATAGCCAATACATCCTCCTTGCTCTTCCCTCTAAGGTTTTGCTGCATGAAAGGGTTGACTGACTCATTGATGGAGTCCCACTTGGTGCTATGTCTACATGTCTGTGATCCAGATGAGTAACCACAGGGGAATGGAATCTTGGGTGTAACTTGGATTTTCAGAGTCCACGTCATCCAAGGTGTACCTGAAAGAGGTAAGTAGTCTACATTGTCACCAGAACTGTATCAGCAAAATCATTTTCTGGGCAGAAATCTGATTGTTATTTTTTTTTTTTTTTTTTTTTTTTTTTTTGCGGTACGCGGGCCTCTCACTGTTGTGGCCTCTCCCGTTGCGGGGCACAGGCTCGGGACGCGCAGGCTCAGTGGCCATGGCTCACAGGCCCAGCCGCTCCGCGGCATGTGGGATCTTCCCGGGCCGGGGCACGAACCCATGTCCCCTGCATCGGCAGGCGGACTCTCAACCACTGCGCCGCCAGGGAAGCCCTGATTGTTATTTTTTAAAATATTGTTGTCAAATGCCAGTGATTTTCAATTTTGAGCCAAAATGAACAAGGGAGTCAATGTATCTTTTTTTAATTTGTAAAAAATATTTTTAACAGTTACTGAACTGAGGAATATTTGAAATGCAGAATATTTAATATTTCTCCTTTTTCTGAAAAGTAAAAAAAGTAGTCATAATAAAGCTCTTTATGTTTTGACTCCTTGAAAATATACTTTTCATACAAAATTAGATGAATCCTACTGTCATGGCCAATTTAATTGCTAGACAGGTCAAAGAGTGGGATGCCAAACCTTTCTTTAAGGGAACAACAACAAAAAACCCCACCATGGTTATAGTGATAAACTATGAGAAAGTCTGTCTCAAATCATAAACTGCTACTAAAAATATCATGAAGAAAAATATAACAATTTCGAGTATGGGAAGACTATGAAAAATGTGCCCAATTTAAACACAAGTGATTAATGCAATGTATAAATAACTAATGTAGAAGTTATATATCTAAATAATTGGTTTCCTTTTAAAACAGTCACTTCAAGAAAATATATAGAAAGTTCAGCTATTATTCCCTTTATTTCAGGATATTTGTTTTCCATTTGGAAGTTACATATTTTTAGGAATTTTACTTTGATTCATCTCAATATTTAGGATGCATTTTCTGTCTTTGAAAATGGCGACTATATTTCACTGAATTTGATAATCAAATAAGAGATTACTGTTTATTCAGAACTGAAGCGTGACTGTGATAAAAGTGAGAATTATTTTCTTTTCATTGCCTCCCTGACAATTTTTAAAGACTTGAACTTAAATGATAGAGGAGAGAGGAGTATAGATAGGATTGGGAAGGGAAAGTATGTGCCTGGCAAGTGTTAACCAAACCAGTGTTAACCACCCAATGCACAGCAAGCCAAATGCTGAGCTGCTGAGGTTTGCAGCAGAGAAGGGGTTTCTTCATGAGGCAGCCAAGCAAGAAGATGGGAGAACAGATCTCAGATCCACCTCCCTGAAGGCAGTGCTTGGAAACTTTGAAACATTGCAAAGGCTTGGTTTTAGGTATGGTGCTCCCTTCCTCTTCCCCATTCCACTCCCAATGCTTGCACTTTTGCCTTCTCCGTTTCTTTCTTCTTCTCTGTGATCAGAATATTTAGGGCCAGTCTAAGCATAACCTTGTGTTTCAAAATGAAAACAGTTCAAAAGAGTTAACATAGAATGAAAAACAGTGGTGGTCAGTGATATTCCATCATAAAAATCCATGGTGTCCTTCCTAAGATATCTGCTTAAACTTCTCTCCCCCAAATTTCATTTATGGTAGTTGCTTCTGTACCTTGCTCTAAACTCTCAGGATCTCTGTTTACCTAAATGTTACTGTCTCTTCACCTTCCACTCTGTCCTTCCCTACCTCCCCCATCCTTCAAGAGCTTTCCTTCAATAGGTGCTTTGGTAGAATGATTCTTAGGAAGAATGAATCTACCCTCTTTTTCTGAATGTTTTCAGTTTTGTTTCTTCATCATTTACCCTGTTCACCACAACAAAGCTTGGGAGCACGAAAGCACAAATTAAATTTTGACTCTGGGCAGGTGTTGGGGAGGGAATATTGTATCAGTGGTATATATAAATATTTTAGGATATGTCCAGTATCTTGAACAATAATTTTTGTTAGGTTTTTGAGCCCATGTGAAAGATTTATTTTCTTTTCATACAACTTAAAAGGAAAGGTAAGCAACATGCTATGGGAATCACTAAATTAGCTCCTTTACTAAGAAGCTGAGATAATAGTTTACAGAGAAACTAAATACTAAAGAAGCTGTGTATTTCTAGTCTTTTGGCTACAAGTAAATAGATGGGAGAAGTTTGAATTTTGTTTTCTGTAATACTCTGAAAGGAATATAGGAAATAATTTAAGGGTAAGTTTCAATGAGTTGAATCATGTACACAACACACAAAATAAATAAAAGGAGGTATGGGAGAAGGCAGTAAAAGTCATGGCTTTTATATAGATGTAGTAGAATGCAGTCCCAACATACATTCAGTTGACTTCCAAAAATTAGCTATGCACATTTTCTTTTATGTAATTAAAAGCAAAAACTCTGTAAAATTACATTTTCTGTTACATAAGGTGATACATTTACCCACAGGTATTACCATTCAGAGTAATATACACAAAATCATCTGTACACATTTAAAGAATTTTAAGGGTGATTTTGATTCTATAACTTTTGCTGCTTATTCTGTAATATCACTTCATCTATTGAGGTGCAGCTTCATTGTTTTGTAAACACTTAGGTCTGTGTCCAGGGACATACACATATTTGTGTTTCTATTTTTTGACATTTTATTTGTTAATATAAATTTTTCTTTCCCCAAGAGTCCTTAAAATCAGATAGATAAAAAAGGAGTTGGAGGGGGTGGAGAAACAAGCAGGGAACACAGGGACCATGGGAGCCATGTGACATTTTGCAGCAGTTCATGGGGGGATTGAAGTCAATATCCAGGAACCAACTGGTAAGAAACACCTCACCAGAGGCCAGTGCAGATGAGACACTGTTCTGCAAGTGTCATGTAGCTTTTTTCTGGGTTTAGATGCTATCTTTGGGGAAAAGAAGAAGTGAGGAGAGCCAATGAGAAAGGGAACCAGAGACATGCCCATTTGGTAAAATGTGGGTCCTTAATGGGAGAAATTTTGTGGTATCCACAGGACTTTTAAATGTTCTTAGCAATTAATAGGCACTCAGAAAATATTTGTTAAATGACTGAGATTGAAATATCTTTGTTGAAACAAGTATTTTCTGCTGCTACTATGAAATGAAGAAAAGAACAATTAAAATAAGTTATAAACATTAGCTTATATAAAAATTTTATATAGCTTATATAAAAATCTACTCAGCATATTAGGTCCAAACTTCATTAATATTTTATCAGAAAATAATAAAACATAGAGTTTTTAATTTATTGTGACCTTAAAGAACATTTACTTCAATCTTCCACTCAATACAAAGGACAATCTGAAGTTCTAAGAAATAGACATAGTACTTTTATATAGTTGATGGTTCTTTGATGACTAAGAAAGACCATAGACTTTGATTCTAGATAGACCTGGAATGTGCATTCCACTTCTGCCACAAATTCTGTGATTTAAGGGATGTTAATTAAACTTTCTGAGTCTTACCATTCTTAAAGATGACTTTCTGGGTTATTTTCATGTGTCTTATTTCTTTGACTTTCTTGGCTCAAAACACTTTGACTGTTTTGTTGGAATTTTGCATTTAGTCTCTCAAAATTGTTTAGACTTGAGTATGTCATCACATTAGTGATCGCTCCCGACTTTGTATCAGCTATAAATCTAGTAAACGTCTTCTTGATCATCATCAATATCATTGAAAAATGTTGAACAAAAAAGGCTCGAAGATGTTTTACCAACTTATCTCCAAGGTTACTCTACTGAAATCAATGTTCATATTTTTTCTGGCATGCTACCAAGCTCTCACCCTTATGAAATACAGTAAAGTATATTTGGCATGACTGCTTTTAAAGAATCTCTGTGGAATGCTGATCATCCTCACCTTTTCCCCTAAATGCTCATATTATCATATTTCCTGTTCCTCATCATCATAGACTACACCGCTTCCAAAATAAGCTCTCCATAGTTTCTCATTTACTTCCATCACATTCCTATTTCCCGGCCTTAACTTGTGGTGTTGTCTTTGCTTGGGATCTTCTTTTTTTTAATCACTACACATCTAAATTCTATATATAATACAATGGGAAGTCCAAATTACTGAATTCTTCACAGAACATTTCTTAATCCTCTAAGGAATTTATCCTAAACTAGTACCATGAAGATCAGTTCTGGCTTGTTGATATATTTTATTTGACCCACACAATGTTTTTTAATTTTTAAAAAATAGTCCACGACTTTTACAGTTTGAATATTTAACAGGAAAATAAAACACAAGTTTGTTTTTTTTAATATTTGGGCCCTTCATTGCCATGGCAAAAGTCAGCTAAAGTTTAGTGGTAACTGCCACATTCAAATGTATTCTTTACTTGCTAACCCTAGAAAGCATTTGAGTTTGAGAATCTTGCCGTTTGACACTAGTAATACTTATTTTTCATAGTTCTTATGACATGTGTCTTTGCTTTTCTTGTGAAACTGTCCTACTTTGTAAAATTATGCCCATCAGACATATCCTCTATTTGTCTAGATGTTCCTTGTGAACAGAATCTATATCTTATTAATCTTTTATCCAAATTTTTGTCTTGTATTTAGCAATTCCACATTTATTCAAAAAAATATGATTTTTAAAAAATAACTTGCACTATGTGTTCACCACAGGTCATTAGTTATTATTCTAGCTAACATTTTCCAAAGTCTGTCTTCTTCCTTGTTTTAAATATGTAGATATTTGCTTATGTCTAGTTTTCTACCATTCCTTTAATTTCTTTGATTTCCTGTAGCCACATTTCAACAGGACTGTAATCTCACTTATAAACCCCTCTATCATTCCCTGCTTCCTAATGAGATAGAAGGAATAGGTTCTAATACTCACTGATTCTCATTCAGGAGCACTTAGTTAATCACATTATTGGGAGTCAGATTTTGCAATTTGCACGTTGTTGAGTGGCAGCTCTCTCTCCCTCTCTTTTAATTCATGTAACCTGCACCACTGATCACCTCTTCCCCATAATCCACACTCCCTTCGTATCCTATTTCACTATGATCAAAGCTATCTACACTTATTTATATTACTTTAGCCACAGTGGAAATCAATCTAAGTCATAAAGTATAGTTTTCTATATAAAACTTCTGGAAGTTAACTGATGTTATAACTCTTTTTTTTGAATTTTATTTGTCATACAGCAGGTTCTTATTAGTTATCTGTTTTATACATATTAGTGTATACGTGTCAATCCCAATCTCCCAATTGTCAATCCCAATTCATCCCACCACCACCCACCCCCCCACCCCCCTGCCGCTTTCCCCCCTTGGTGTCCATACGTTTGTTCTCTACATCTGTGCCTCTATTTCTGCCTTGCAAACCAGTTCATCTGTATCATTTTTCTAGATTCCACATATATGTGTTAATATACAATATGTTTTTCTCTTTCTGACTTCACTCTGTATGACAGTCTATAGGTCCATCCATGTCTCTACAAATGACCCAATTTCGTTCCTTTTTATGGCTGAGTAATATTCCATTGTATATATGTACCACATCATCTTTATCCATTCGTCTGTCGATGGGCATTTAGGTTGCTTCCATGACCTGGCTACTGTAAATAGTGCTGCAGTGAACACTGGGGTGCCTGTGTCTTTTTGAATTATGGTTTTCTCTGGGTATATGCCCAGTAGTGGGATTGCTGGGTCATATGATAGTTCTATATTTAGTTTTTAAAGGAACCTCCATACTGTTCTCCATAGTGGCTGTATCAATTTATGATGTTATAACTCTTAATATTGTCTTAAGAAAATTCATTCAGAGATTTCTCTCTTCTTGACTTTCTTTCTTTATTGTTTTTGTATACTTCTACTTGAATTCATTTTTAAGGTTGCATTTTGTGTATGTGTTTTTATATTAAGCCTCCTCAAATCTCTTATTTTTAAATTTAAGTGTTACAGCTTGGCATTAATTTGGGTAAGAGAGAAAAAGAGATTATTATAGTATAGGTTTAGGCACACTGTGGAAGGATGCCATTATCCTTAGGTGTCAAGAAAAATAGGTCAGAGTAATTTTGTTGTCTTCTTTGACATGGTGACTAGACTGGTATATCTAAGGTATATAGTAGACACATATATATTCAGTACCAATTCAGGTTGGTACTGAACTGCTATGTTACATTATTTACTGATTAATTCTTGTTTGGTAGCTTTATCTACAATGTGAGATTATGAGATTATAATGATCCTGAGGGCAAGACAGGGGTTTATCTTACTTTTCTTCTAAATTTTCCTACTGATATTTTTGAATGAAAAAATGCAAACTGTTTTCATATTTATTTATATTTTTTTACTCACTAATCTTTTGGTTACCTTAGCTTAACTGCCTCCTAATTTTCTATACCATTCTTTGAGTGTTGAGGCTTTTGAACGGTTTCTATAGGATTATTTGGCTTTGCTTCTTCTAGCTTCTCATAGCAATTTGCACGTTTTGAATTTAGCACTTATAACATTGTGTTATTCTTGTACTCGGGGAGTTCACAATTTAGCAAGTCAGATATAGACAATACAATTCAAATATAATGTAATAACATTCTAGAAAATATATTTTTCAAGGTGCTGTGAGTGCATAAAGATCCGATTAATTTTTCTAAGATAGTATCATCTTATACATCTTTTCTAATGATAGTATCATCATAGAAGTTCTCATTAAAAACATATACTTGCTTCAACTGTGAATCTTGAAGGAAAATAAGAGTTCTGTAGCAAAATAAGACTGGATGATGAAGTAGAGGAGGAGGGCACACAGGTATAGATAAAATCAAGCTGAAATCTACGAGAATAGACATGAATGTGTGAAGACTACTGACTATATGAATACCAAATAGTTCAGTAGGCTGAAGCATAGGATACCTGGTAAAGATAGCTGAAAAGGAGATTGAAAATAGGCCAGGACCCAAAAGTTCAGAGTGTCGTGCTGTTTACAGAGTGTACAGTGGCCCAAGGTGATTCAACTAGCTCTGAATCATATAGCATTAAAAATTCTTGCTGGCATACTGATTTTCTCTACCACCAAAATCGGAACCTTTATTCACCCTCTGGAAAATATGATGGAAAGCAAGCTAGGGTAGATTGCATATTGGTAACAATAGGAAAACGGAAATAGTTTCAGCCCAACTCAATGTCTGACTTTGCCTGTTCCCTTTGAAGCTTAATTATAACCATCAGAGGAAGCCTCTTAAATGTTTGCTAATACATTCTACCGTATGGGGGGAAAGTTTGCCAAAGTCTTTTAAAATCACAAGGAAGCAGTATTTCACAGGTCAAGTGATTTAGTTCGAACAAGGCATTATTAGGTTTGCCCTAAACTAGAGAAAAGCTTCTGCAAGAATTTTTATTTCTAAGTTCAACAATACTGTTATTTCTGCTACACAGATTCTCTCCCATGTCTATCAGCTCTGGTCCAGACAAGTTACTCCAGGTAAACAGTAACTGGGAGTGCCTCCCCATTGCTTACAAAGCTTAGTCAATAAAGTTAAAGAGCCTTAGCTTGAGATTCACAGTTCTTCTGTGATCTGGCCTACCTTCTGTCTCAATTTCATCTCCTAGTTTCCTTTCCAAGCATCAGAGGCTCGTACCACTAGACTCCTGAGTAATCTGTATTTTCTCTTCCTGCACTTCTGGTCATTAATATTTTCTCTAAAACAATTGTTGCTACCCCTGCCTATCAGAATCTGATTCAACTTGCCTGAACAAGCTAAAATAAAGACTGTTCTGAAATGTTTTCCACAGTTGCCCAAGAAGAAATCAATCTCTCTCTTCTGACTTATAATAAAACATAACATTTTACCTTTCATGGCATATAACATGTGTTATATTATGAGTATATACCTAACTTATAGATGTTACTCATTATTACTCTGTAGCCTTTGAGGGTGAAGATTTATTTGTCATATGCCAGTATCCTTCCTAAACACTAGAAAAAATAGTAGAAGCTAACTATGTTGGGTGGGAGGATCAATGCTTATATGATTCAATTTACAAAAGCTAGATTTTATTCAGTTACGTTACACATAGAAGTCAATATGCATGACTTGGTCTTGTTGCCTGAGTATACGAAAAACTGAATCCATCCTGTATCTGTCGGATAGTACAACCCAATAACCCCCTTATCTCCATACTCTTGATGCAGGTAAATTTCACATCATACCTTTTATTACAAATTATGGCCGTGCTTTGTGGCATGTGGGATCTTAGTTCCCTGACCAGGAATCAAACCCATACCCCCTGCAGTAGAAGCTCAGAGTCCTAACCACTGGACCGCCAGGGAATTCCCTACAAATTGTTTTATGTAGGATAATCTCAGTTAATGTAACAAATTACCCCAATGCATAATAACTTACACAGGAGGAGGTCTGTTTTTTCAATTGTGTCAAGTCCAGATGACTATCCCTGATTTACAGGCAGCTTCTCTCCAAGCTGTGATGAAGAGACCTAGTCCTCTTTCATTTCTGACTTCAACACATGGCTCGAATTTGCCATGCTCATTTGCATCAAGGTGATGGGAAGAAGAATATTATTGCGAAGGAGTCACACATGATTTTTTACCAACTTGGCTTAAAAGTAAAACACAACACACTCATCATTGCTGAGAACTAGTCACATGATCACAGTTACATGCAATTTGGGGTAGAAAAATCAATTCCCTTGTTGGGCTTCCACTTCCCAGCAATGATTGTATATTCTAACAGTGGAGTATGAATTTTGTAGACAATTATCCCCTGTGACTACTAGATAACTTTGCACACCCTTTTCCCCACACTTAGGACATACCCACTCCACTCCTCAAAGGAGACAGTATAAAGTGTTACCCAGTCACTGCAACCAGCAAAAAGTTTAGGATTACTGAAAGCAGCTCTTTATGGAGACCTATACATTATAAGGCATGTTGTCAGCCCCCATCATCTCCTCATACTCAGTAGGTAATGGGGGAGCTTGAACAGGATCACCTTCTTGGTGTGTACCTTTTTAGAATGCAGCCATCATGCTGTAAGAAGCCCAAGTTACCTGAGAGTGTCCCACATAAATGTTCCCGTCAAAAGTCCCAGCTGAACTCAGCCTGGCCAGAGGTCAGAACCTCCAGATGATTTTCCTTCCCAGTCATTCAAGTCATCTCAACCATTTGAATCTTCTGGAACTGAAGTTCCATGTCATGGACCAGAGAGAAATTATATTGCCTGTTGTCTGTTCCCTGCCCTGATAGAATCCATGAATACTATCAAATGGTTGTTATTTTATACCACTGATTTAAAGTTGGTTTATAATGTAGCACTAATAAGTATAACCAAATTTGGTATCTGGAAGTTGTGTGTGGAAATAACAAATACATATAACAAACATCTAAACATACGGCACTGGCTTTGGGACTGAGTGGTAGGCAGAAGCTAGAAGGGCCTAGAAGAAACTATTAGCAGAAGGCTGATGAGCCTCGAGGAGGCCATTGGAGAGGGCTTAAATAAAAATGACAAAAATGTTACAAGAAGCTGGAGGAAAGGAGGCTTTTTTAAAAATTTAGTGATGAAAATTTAGCAAACATGGAAAATAGGAAAAATGTCATCTAATAAACTGATAAATCTTGCTAAGGAGATTTCTAGGTTAAATGTTGAAAATATCAACTGATTTCATCAAGAGGCACAGAAAAAAGAGAGCTGAGCTAAAGAAGGAATTGTTCAGTTTTCAAGCAGAATCTAGAGGGGATATAAAAACCTACGGCTTTCTGGATTTTAAACAATTGTCTCTCATCCCTAGTCTCTCTCAGAAAAGAGACTCGGGACAAAAATAAAAGCCTGGTTGCTTCCAGTAAAACATCTCAAGGTGTATACAAGTATGAAACTATCAAACCCTCTTAAACCTCAGATGGTTTTCAGATGATCCTTCATAAGCCCCTTGTACTAGTTAGTCAGGACCTTCTAAGGACCCTAAGGATATATCTCATCAACTCTCTGTGAAACAATAGAGCACCTACTTGGCATTGTCTGACAGTAACCATACAGGGACCAGAGGTTGAGAAGGACTTCTCTCGAATAGATTTGAAATGTGCCTTTTGTCCAGTAAAGTGTAATGCAAAGCGGTACCTGCAGAACCCAAAATATTTTTGAAGAAACTAACCAAGCCTAGGCTGAAAGGGACAGACGGTAAAAAATGAAGAAGCCATGTTTTGTGAAATGTGATACAAAATATTTATGGGCAGAAAGTAGGTTAAGAAAATTACTTAGCTGTAAACATAAGCCATTTTTTTATGGGGGGGGTTCTCCAGGGGAGGAGAGGTGATTCAGAGGGAATAACCAAGGGACCAGAGGACAAAATAAAAAACAACAGAGAATTGCTCCCAGGTAGGAGTATGGGGCCTTCATCAAAGAATTAACCTGGTTATTAGAGATTTATGATGAAGGAAGTGGCATGATAAAAATTTTATTTAGACAGAATTATTCTGGCTGAATGTGTTGTGTTGATGTATAATGTTGAATGCATACTGAAAGAGGAAGCAAGGATGGTAATTAGAAGATTGTAATAGTTCAAGTGAAACAAGACAGTGGCTGCACTGAGGATTAGCAATGCAGGTGATGAAGAGTGGTTAGCTTTAGGGCATATTTTGAAGATAGAGCCAAAAGAATTTGCTGATGGGTCACACGTTGGGTGTGAGAAAGAGCGTATAGTCAAGGATTTGGCTTAGCAACTGGAAAAACTGGAGTTGCCGTTTTATGAGTTGGGGAGCAGTAAGAAGGAAACAATTGTAGGAGGCTTGTGGGATCTTAGCTCCCTGACCAGGGATCAAACCTGCACCCCCTGCGTTGGAAAGTGGTCTTAACCACTGGACCACCAGGGAATTGCCCTGCAATTTTTTGAAAGAATTGACATAAATGGAATCATACGGGATGTACTCTTTGTCTGGCTTCTTTCACATATCATAATGTTTTAGATCCATCCCTTTGATTTCCAAATATACATTTTTGGTTGGCTTATTTACCATCCATATATATGCTTTGACATGTCCATTCAGATCTTCTGCACATTTATATTTGGTTGTTAGTTTTCTTTTTATTAAGTTTTGAGAGTTTTATATGAGCTAAATTCCATTCTTTCATCAGATATGTGCTTTGTAAAGATTGATACTTTCTCTAGTTTGTCTCATCTTTCTTCCTTAAGTGTTTTTAAAAAGAAGATTTTAATTTTGATGAAGTCTGTGTTACAAATAGTTATTTTATAGATAATGCTTTTGGTGTCGTATCTTAGACTTTTGGCCAACCTAAGGTCACAAAATATTTTCTTCTAAACTTTTTATAGTTTTATATTTTACTTCTAGGATCCATTTTGAATTAGCGTTTGTATGTGATGTAAGCTGTGGATTGAAGTTCATTGTTTTTGCTTAAATACATCCAATCATTCTAGCACCATTGTTGAAGATTATCATTCTCCACTGAATTGTCTTTGCATCTTTGTAAAAATTAGTTATCTATAAGTGTATGGCTCTATTTCTGGATTCTCTATTCTTTTCCTTTTATCTGTCTATTCTGACTCTAATACCACTCTGTCTTGATTACTGTAACTTTATAATAATTCTTAAAACCAGTTAGCTTTCAAACTTTGCTTTTTTTGATGTTGTTTTGACTTTTCTGGGACTTTTATATTTATCTCAGCAAATTATTTTTTCAATGTACAGGACATGCACAACTTTCATCACATATTTCCTAATAGTTCATATTTTTGATGCTGTTAGAAATGGCATTATTTTTCATTTAAATTGCTGATTATTTCCTCTTAGTATATAGGAATAGAATTTATTTTGTATTTTGTTCTTACACCCTCCACCCTTGTTAAACTTACTAGTTCTAATAGGTTGCTTTGTAGATTCCATCATACTTCCTATATAGATGATCACGTAGTCTGCAAATAAAGACAATTTTATTAATTACTTTCCTATCTGGATGCTTTTTCTTTTCTTTCCCTTTTTTGGCTGTTTCTTGCCTTATTGTATTGACTAGAACCTCCATACAATATTGAGTAGAAGTGTTGAGAGCCGAAACCCCTGTTTTCTTTCTGTTTTTAGGGGAAAAACATTAGGTTTCTCATAATTAAGTATAATGGTGGATCCAGATTTTTCACAGATACCCTTTATCTGGTTAAGGAAATGCCATTCCATATCTAGTTGGCAGAGAGTTTTTGTTTTGATTTTGTTTTATCCAGAAATACATATTGCTAAATTTGATTTGCTAATATTTTATGGAAAATTTCTGTGTATTGATTTTTTTCTTATCTTTGACTATGATGTCTGGGTAATGCTGGCCTCATAAAATGAGTTAGAAAGTGGCCCGTCCTCTTCTGTTTTGTGGAAGAGAGTGTGTAGATTTGGATTAAATCTTCATTAAATATTTAGTAGAATTTATATTTGATCCATCTGGCCCTGGAAATGTCTTTATTGAAAAAATTTTTAACTAGATAGAACTGTTCACATTATTTCTTCTTGAGTGAGTTTAATAATTTGTGACTTTCAATACATTGTCTATTTCATCTAAGCACTTCAATTCATGTGCATGGAGTGCATTCATCATATTATTATCCAACTAGTATCTGTGAGTTTCCTCCACTATTTCTGATACTGGTTATTTTTACTCCCTTCCTGCCCCAGCCCCCCTTTTTGGCAACCATTTTAAAATAAATGACTTTTTGTTTCACTGATTTTTATCTGTGGTTTTCCTTCTTTCAATTTCACTGATTTCTGCCCTTACCTTTGTTATTTCCTTCCTTCTACTTGCTTTAGATTGTATTTACTTTTCTGTTTCCTGTTTCTTTAAATGGAAAACTTAGATTACCGATTAATACACTTCTTTACTTACACCATTAAATGCCATGCACTTCCCTCTAAGAACTACTTTAGATGCAACCCACAAATTTTGATAGATTGTGTTCATATATCATTCTGTTAAAAACTGCTTGAATCTTTCTCTATAACTCATGGGTTATTTAGAAACCATGTGTTAACTTTCAAATAATTGGGGATTTTTGAGATATTTTTCAGTTGTAGACTTCTAATTTAATTTCTTCTAGAGAACATACATTGTGTGATTTCTATTCTGTGAAGTTTTTAAAATTAGTTTTATATCTCATGATATGGTCTATCTTGGTGAATGTTTATGTGCAATTGAAAAAAAATTATGTAATCTGCTGTTGTTTGGTGAAGTGCTCTATGCATATCAATTACAACAATTTGTCTGGTTGTGTTGTTCAGGTCTTCTATACTCTTAATGATTTTCCATCCACTTGTTCTATCAATGACAGAGAAGTGTTGACATCTCCAATTATATTTGTTAATTTTTAAAATTCTTTCTTAGAGTCTTATTGATTTTTGCTTAATATATTTTGATAATCTGATTTTAGATGAACACACATCTAGGATTGTTATTAGGTGAACACACATCTATAATTGTCTCCTTTATCATTATGTAATGTTCCTGTTTATCCCTGGTAATATTTCTTATTCTGAAGTCTTCTTTGTCTGCCATGTGGTTCTTCTAGCTGTCACTAAGATTAAGGAAGGGAGAAGTAAACTAAAAGAATTGCCCATTTTTCAAGAAGAGTGTAGATGAAAAGCTCAGGGTTCAGGAAATTCTCTCCAGCCAGAAAAAAATATGTTAAAATTGAATTAATATTATTTATGGCAGAGGCGCTGAATAGAACAGATGCTCCCAGGTGATGGTTATGGCTGAGCTCCATGATATCAGGCGGTACCAACTGCAGCTTTGTGAATGAGGTTATTTTGAAGCTTCCAGCCACACCAGTACTCCAGCTGACCCCATGTGAAGCAGAATTAATTGGTCAATCCCCCAAATTGTGAAAATAACAAATTGTTGTTATTGTTTTAAGTCACTCAGTTTTGGAGTATTTGCTATCCAGCAGTTGATAACCAAAGCACAGTGGCAGAGTGAAATCAGGTCATAGAATTGACTTCTTCTAGATTTAAACAAATGAACCACAAAAATGAAAAGTGTGTCAAAATTTTCCATCAGCATCCAAAAAAATACATGGGGACCAGGTTATAAAGTACATTGCAAAATTTGAAAATAAGGAAAGAAAAAGGTGTCTGGTATGTCAAAGCTTAACTCCTAACCTGAAATTTAACCTCAGATGCAGAAATAATGAGATGACAAAATTCTGCAAATTTTTCACAGATAAGACTATTTGAAGATTTGGAAAAGGGCAGTTTTATTGTTTTCCTCTTCTGATAGGTTGGGTAGGTGAGGGGAAGAATGAAGAGAGACACTATGAAATAAAGATTGAAAGAAATGAATTTAAAAATTAGATTTAGTCATCTCTGATGGAAAGTTAAACTCCAAAGTTCTGCACCAAAATGGGAGAATAAATGAATCACTAAGCTATTCTTTCTGTGTGCTTAAGATATATTACTGCTCATGTGAATTTTAAAAAAGGAGAGAAAGGAGAGGGAGCCTAATTCTTCCAGCAGTGAGTATATTCTTTCTAGCTGACCTCTCTATTTAATCTTAAAACTTAGACACCACATAGTTCTAATATGAGCCACTTGTTGGATATATGTATTGGAAACATTTTCTCCTGGTTGGTGGTTTACCTTTTACTCTACTAATGGTGTATTTTGATGAATTGACATTCTATTTTAATATTGCATGGTTCACCATATTTTTATTTAGGCTTAGTGCTTTTTTTTTTGCCAGTTTAAATAATATTTGCCTACACTAAGTTCATGAAGACATATTTCCCTTCAAAAGATTTTTCGAATTGTTTTTATAAGTATCAATTCAAATTAAGATGAGTCAGTATTCATTTTCTCCAATGGGTATATCCCATGGGTATATGAAAGTATGTTCTCTTTCATAATTTTGCAGTGTCTTTTGTTGTTCCTATACACTAATGATGAAAAATCTGAAAGTGAAATCAAGAAAACACTCCCATTTACCATTGCAACAAAAAGAATAAAATATCTAGGAATAAACCTACCTAAGGAGACAAAAGACCTGTATGCAGAAAATTATAAGACACTGATGAAAGAAATTAAACATGATACAAATAGATGGAGAGATATACCATGTTCTTGGATTGGAAGAATCACCATTGTGAAAATGACTCTACTACCCAAAGCAATCTATAGATTCAACGCAGTCCCTATCAAATTACCACTGGCATTTTTCACAGGGCTAGAACAAAAAATTTTGCAATTTGTATGGAAACACAAAAGACCCCGAATAGCCAAAGCAATCTTGAGAACGAAAAAAGGAGCTGGAGGAATCAGGCTCCCTGACTTCAGACTATACTACAAAGCTACAATAATCAAGACAGTATGGTACTGGCACAAAAACAGAAAGATAGATCAGTGGAACAGGATAGAAAGCCCAGAGATAAACCCATGCACATATGGACACCTTATCTTTGGTAAAGGTGGCAGGAATGTACAGTGGAGAAAGGACAGCCTCTTCAATAAGTGGTGCTGGGAAAACTGGACAGGTACATGTAAAAGTATGAGATTAGATCACTCCCTAACACCATACACAAAAATAAGCTCAAAATGGATTAAAGACCTAAATGTAAGGTTTATAATATTGAATTGTTTAATTGATGAATGGGTATATACTTCCATTTAGTTAGAGATTAAAACAAAATATTTCATGAAAGTTTTGTAATATTCAGAGTAGATATGATACACGCTTTTTATTAGAGTTTTTCCTTATACATTCATTATTTTTGATTTTCTGAGAAATATCTTTTAAATGTTTCATCTTCTATTTAT
Organism: Orcinus orca; assembly: GCF_937001465.1. NCBI lineage: Eukaryota > Metazoa > Chordata > Mammalia > Artiodactyla > Delphinidae > Orcinus > Orcinus orca. The sequence continues at coordinate 60,900,147 of NC_064561.1, forward strand.
TACACACATTTAAATTATAATTTCTTTTTTTATAAATTTATTTATTTATTTATTTTTGGCTGCATTGGGTCTTTGTTGCTGTGCACAGGCTTTCTCTAGTTGCGGAAAGTGGGGGCTACTCTTCGTTGCGGTGTGTGGGCTTCTCATTGAGGTGGCTTCTCTTGTTGCGGAGCACGGGCTCTAGGTGTACGGGCTTCAGTAGTTGTGGCTCACAGGCTCAGTAGTTGTGGCTCGTGGGCTCTAGAGCGCAGGCTCAGTAGTTGTGGCACATGGGCTTAGTTGCTCCGTGGCATGTGGGATCTTCCTGGATCAGGGATCGAACCGTGTTCCCTGCGTTGGCAGGCAGATTCTTAACCACTGCACCACCAGGGAAGTCCCTGATTTCTTCTTCTTTTTGCATATGGACCTTGTATTCAGCAAATTCTCATTTCAAAAGTAGCATGTTCCTGTTTTTATGATATCATTTCCATTGCACTAAATCTATATACTTAGTCATTAAGGGAGAGAGAGGAACAGGAAGAGTTCAGGAAAGATTTTCATCTAATATTAATGACAGTGTGTCTTAGTTTTAATGTTTTGCTTAATTTTATTTTATTTTTTTATTTTTTTCATGTATAAGCCTTTTCATTATGCCAAGTTACAAATGTTAGAGTTTGGTTAATTTTATTTTTTAATTAAAATTTACTTTTCTGTATTTTTAAATTCTTCTTGAAGAGTATATATTATTATTTCAAAGCAAAATTACATTGAAATACAGATTTAAAATTTAAATTGAAGAAAACTAACTGCAATGTAGGTTGTCTTATTTTTTGCATGCTGTCTCAAATACCAATGAACCTCTTTGGCTGCCTACACAGACCCACACTCCAACTAACTCCTAATTTTTGTTTGGAAAATATATGGTTAACAGTTTACTCAGTTCTGACTCTTTGAATTGATTTTCTTCGGGTAAAAAGGATCTAATCAGTAGGGGAAAAAATAAGCCCATAGAATTGTAAGAGTAATGTTTCATTCATTAGTTAGAAACATTTCTCAACTCTCATCTAATGTGAAACCCAAATAAGAGCTCAGCATGGACTATTTTAGGAGCTCTCACCTTCCTGGGAAGAAGAAAGAAAGAAAAGTAACATCAGAAATTGCTGACATCTCTCTCCATCTCAAGCTTTCTCCCTTAACTGGGTTCAGAAATGGGCATTAATAAGTAGGCAATGAAAGAGGGGCCCTCTTGTTTCTACCTAAGATTTTGCCCCCATTTGTTACTCACCTGGACATCTATTTAAACTATTTAACCTTTTAAAGTTTAAACCTATTTAAACTTTTTGGACCTTCATTTCTCCTCAAAATCCAGTATATGCTATTATTATCACCATTTTATTTTATTTTTTATTTTATTGAAGTATAGTTGAGTTACAATGTTGTGTTAATTTCTGCTGTACAGCAAAATGATTCAGTTATATATATATTTCTTTTCCATATTCTTTACCATTATGGATTATCCCAAGATATTGAATATAGTTCCCTGTGCAGTACAGTAGGGCCTTGTTGTTTATCCATCCTATAGATAGTAATTTGCATCTGCTAATCCCCAAATCCCAATCCATCCTCCCACCATTGCCCCCCTTCCTCCTTGGCAACCACAGGTCTGTTCTCTGTGTCTGTGAGTCTGTTTTTGTATCATAGATATGTTCATTTGTATTGTATTTTAGATTCCACATATAAGTAATATCATATGGTACTTGTTTTTCTCTTTCTGACTTCTCTTAGTATGATAATGTCTAGGCCCATTCATGTTGCTGCAAATGGCCTTATTTCATTCTTTTTTTATGGCTAATATTCCAGTGTGTGTGTGTGTATGTGTGTGTGTGCACACACACACATATATATACACCACATCTTCTTTATCCATTCAACTGTTGATGGACATTTAGGTTGTTTGCATGTCTTAGCTATTGTAAACAGTGCTGCTGTGAATATAGGGGTTCATGTAGCTTTTTGAATTATAGTTTTGTCTGGGTATATGCCCAGGAGTGGGATTGCTGGATCATATGATAACTCTAGTTTTTTGAGGAACCTCCATACTGTATTCCATAGCGGTTGCACCAATGTACATTCCCACCAACAGTGTAGGAGGGTGCCCTTTTCTCCATACCCTCTCCAACATTTATTATTTGTAGACTTTTTAATGATGGCCATTCTGACCTATGTGAGGTGGTACCTTATTGTAGTTTTGATTTGCATTTCTCTAAGAATTAGCGATGTTGAGCATCTTTTCAAGTGCCTATTGCCATCTGTGTGTCTTCTTTGGAGAAATGTCTATTTCAGGGTTTGTGCCCAGTTTTTGACTGGGTTGTTTGTTTTTTGTTATTGAGTTGTATGAGCTGTTTGTATATTTTGGAAATTAATCCCTTGTCAGTTGCATCATTTGCAAATATTTTCTCCCTGTCCATAGGTTGTCTTTTCATTTTGTTTATGATTTCCTTTGCTGTGCAAAATCTTATAAGTTTGATTACATCCCATTTGTTTATTTTTGTTTTCACTTCTATTGCCTTGGGAGACTGGCCTAAGAACAGATTGCTACGATTTATGTCAGAGGATGTTTTGCATATGTTCTCTTCTAGGAGTTTTATGGTGTCATGTCTTACATTTAGGTCTTTAAACTATTTTGAGGTTATTTTTGTGTGTGGTGTGAGGGAGTGTTCTAATTTCATTGATTTACATGTGGCTGTCCAACTTTCCCAACACCACTTGCTGAAGAGACTGTCTTTTTCCCACTGTATATTCTTGCTTCCTTTGTTGAAGATTGTTCATAGGTGTGTGGGTTTATTTCTGGGCTTTCTATTCTGTTCCATTGACCCATATGTCTGTTTTTCTGCCATTACCATGCTGTTTTGATTACTGGAGCTTTGTATTATTGTCTGAAGTCTGGGAGGGTTATGTCTCCTACTTTGTTTTTTTTTCCTAAAGATTGCTTTGGAAAGTCTGGGTCTTTTATGGTTCTGTATAAACTTTAGGATTATGTGTTCTAGTTCTGTGAAAAATGTCATGGATAATTTGATAAGGATCACATTAAATGTGTTGATTGTTTTGGGTAGCATGGGCATTTTATAATAGTCTTTCAATGCAAGAGCATGGCATATCTTTCCATTTCTTTGAGTCATCTTCAGTGTACTTTATTAATGTTTTGTAGTTCTCAGCATATAAATCTTTTACCTCCTTGATGAAGTTTATTCCTAAATATTTTATTTTTTTGGATGCGATTTGAAAAGAGATTGTTTGTTTACATTTATTTTCTGATATTTCACTGTTAGTGTAAAGAAATGCAACCAATTTCTGTATATTAATCTTGTATCCTGCTTCTTTGCTGAATTTGTTTATCAGTTCTAATAGTTTTTGTGTAGAGTATTTAGGGTTTTCTATATATAGTATCATGTCATCTGCATATAGTGACAGTTTTACCTCTTCCCTACCAATTTGAGTACGTTTTATTTCTTTTTCTTGTCTGGTTGCTGTGGCTAGGCCAGTACAATGCTGAAGAGAAGTGGCAAGAGTGGGCATTCTTGTCTTTTTTCAGAGTTTAGCAGGAAGGCTTTCAGCTTTTCACTGTTGAGTATTATATTGACTGTGGGTTTGTCATAATTAGCTTTTATTATATTGAGATATGTTCCCTCAGTACCCACTTTGGTAAGAGTTTTTATCATGAATGGATGTTGAATTTTATCAAATGCTTTTTCTGCATCTATTGAGATGAGTATGTGGTTTTTGTCTTTTCTTTTGTTGATGTGGTTTAACACGTTGATTGATTTGCATATGTTGAACCAGCCTTATGACCCTGGGATGAATCCAACTTGGTTGTGGTGTATGATCTTTTTAATTTGTTGTTGGATTCAATCTGCTAATGTTGAGAACTTTTGCATCTATATTCATCAAAGATACTGGCCTATAATTTTCGTTTTTGGTAGTGTCTTTATCTGGTTTTGGTATCAGGTGATGGTGGCTTCATGGAATGTCTTTGGGAGTGTTCCTTCCTCTTCAGTCTTTTGGAAGAGTTTAAGAAGGATTGGTATAAGTTATTCTTTATATATTTGGTAGAATTTGCCTGTGAAGCCATCTGGCCCTGGACTTTTGTTTGTAGGGATTCTTATTTTTGTTTTTTATTACAGATTCTTTTTTGCTTCTAGTGATTGGTCTGTTCTAGTTATCTGTTTCTTCTTGATTCAGTTTGGTGGACTGTATGTTTCTAGAAAGTTGTCCATTTCTTCCAGGTTGTTGAATTTGTTGGCACATAATTGTTCATAGTATTATGTTTTTTTGGTATTTCTGCAGTATCGGTTGTGATTTCTCTTCTTTCATTTCTTATTTTGTTTATTTGGGTCTTCTGTTTTCTTCCTGGTGATCCTGGCTAGAGGTTTGTCAATTTTGTTTACCCTTTAAAAGAACTAGCTATTGGTTTTATTGATTTTTTTCTATTTTTTTAAATCTTTATTTTCTTTCTGACCTTTATTTTCTTTTTCCTTTTGCTGATTTTAGGTTTTGTTTGTTGTTCTTTTTCTAATTCTTTTAGGTGGTAGGTTAGGTTGTTTATTTGAGATTTTTCTTGTTTCTTAAAGAAGGCCTGTTTCACTGTGAACTTCCCTCTAAGAAGTGCTTTTTGCTGCATCCTTTATGGCTTGTGGGATCTTAGTTCCCTGACCAGGGATTGAACCTGGGCCATGGCAGTGAAAGTGCTGAGTCCTAAACACTAGACCACTGGGGAATTCCCCATAGATTTTGTGTGGTTGTGTTTTCATTGTCATTTGCCTCAAGGTATTTTTTAATTTCTTCTTTGATTTCCTTATTGACCCATTGGTTTTTTTAGAAGCATATCATTTATTCTCCATGTAATTGTTTATCATTTCTTTTTCTGTGACTGATTTCTAGTTTCATGCCATTCTGGTTGGAAAAGATGCTTGAAATAATTTCTGTACTCTTAAATTTGTTGAGGTTTGTTTTGTGCCCTAGTATGTGGTCAGTCCTAGAGAATGTTCCGTGTGCACCTGAAAAGAATGTATTCTGCTTTTCTGGGGTGTAATGTCCTGAAAATATCAATTAAGTCTAACTCTTCTATTGTATCATTTAGAATCTCTGTTGCCTTATTAATTTTCTGTTTCCAAGATCTGTCCATTGATGTGAGTGGGAGGGTTAAAGTCTCCTACTATTATTGTATTCCCATCAGTTTCTCCCTTTATGTCTGTTAGTATTTGTTTTATGTATTTGGGTGCATAAGTGGTGATGAGTGTTATATCCTCTCCTTGTATTGATCCTTTTATCATTATATAGTGTCGTTCTTTATCTTTCTTTATAGCCTTTGTTTTAAAGTCTATTTTGTCTGGTATGAGTATTGTGACCCTGCTTTCCTCTCATTTCCGTTTGTATGAAATATCTTTTTCCATGCCCTTACTTTTAATCTATGTGTTTCCTTTGCCCTAAAGTGAGTCTCTTGTAGACAGCATATTGTAAGATCTTGGTTTTGTTTTACTTTTTAATCCAGTATGCTACTCTGTGTCTTTTGATTGGAGCATTTAATCCATTGACATTTAAGGTAATTTTTAATAGACATGTATTTATTGCCATTTTAAACCTTATTTTCCCATTGATTTTATATTTTTTTCTTTGTCCCTTTTTCTTTTGTGGTTTGATGATTTTCTTTTGTATTATGCTTGTGTTATTTTCAGTTTTTGTGAATCTATTGTATATTTTTGATTTGTGGTTACCCTGTCTTTTGAATATATTAATCTCTTCCTATGTCTGCTTGCTTTAGACTGGTAGTTATATACCCTCAAACACATTCTGGGGGAAGAAATCTACATTTTCTTACTCTCTTCCCCACATTTTATGATTTTGATGTCCTCTTTTATATCTTGATGTTCATCCTTTTGCTGTTCATTGTGGTTATCATCGCTTTCATAGAAATTTTTTGATTTTTTAAAAAAAAATCTGTGTACTGGCTTATTTGAGTGATATACCTTCCAATTATGATTTTGTCTGTCCTATAGATTCTTACTTCTTTTCTATTTTGAGAAGACATTTCAATATTTCCTTTAGGATAGGTTTAGTATTGCTGTATTCTTTTAGGTTTTGCATGTTTGGGAAATTCTTTTTTTTTTTTTTTTTTTTGTAATTCTGAATCCTTTATTTTCAGTAATTGAATCTAATTACAATTTTCATAAATATACTGATTCATTCATCAGTCAAATATTTACTGAACACCAACTACTGCAGGATACAAAAACAAACAAGATATACTGCCTACCAAAAAGAGATTCAGCCTGATTTGAAAAAATATATGAAAATAGGAAATAACTATATAATATGATAAAAATGACAGGAGAGCATAGAGGAAATAAATATGCCTAGTGAGGAGAAGGGCAAATAAGGCTTTGTGAAGAAATAACATTCTTATGCTGTTTGAAGATTTATGATGTCTTTATCCATTCCTAGATACTCGGCAAAAATGATGATGTTACCACAAGACAGCATGAAATCATACTGTTAAAGAGATAGTCCTTTAGCTTGAAGGAATTCTGTCTTCAAGACCTGCGCTACAACCTTTTGTTATATATTTAAAACATTTCAATTTGGGCAACCAAATAAACATTTTTAGGAATAGGTAAGGCCCCTAAGGATAGAACTAGGTCAGAAGAAGTCAAAAGTTCCTCCAAAGTTATCCACAGTTACATGCTTAATAAAACACACCATTTGCATAAAAGTTCACATCTACAAAATTTTTACCAAGCACAATTTTATCCTACATCAAAGATTAGCAGACACACTGGAGCAGTCTCAAGTCTCTGGACTTTCATTCACTTTTAAAACAACTAAGAGTTTGGGAAAAAGAATCCTTGAGGCCTATACTTACTGTAATACTATGATAATAAGAGTATGCCAGAGTATTACCAAAAATGGTTGACTGAAAATGAGACAATTCAACTGAATACTCACTTGGACCCATTGCCCACTACTATTGTTTTCTTTACAAAAAGTCGTGAAGTCTCATCTCCTGTAAGATCAGTATTCCGCTGCTCTGTTTTATGGGAGCCAGTAATACCAGAAGTGTCCCTTCCAGTATTTCGGCTTGGTCTCTGCTCTGTGTTGCTTGAGAGTCTTTCCTCTATGTCCACATTGCTGTTAGTGTCTTTGTCAGATAAGAAGTCATTGTGTTGAGATAAAGAATCACTTTCTGAATGATTGGCTGATGGTGTTTCTGATCTCTGATTGGCAGGAGATGATGACCTAGATGGTGATTCCAAAAATTTCTTGACAGCAGGATGATTAAAAACCATTGTATCACATGTCTTTGATCCCTCAGAAACTTTCAGAAGTCCTGCAGAAGCATAGTAGTTTGCGACAATGCAGGCACGAAGTTTATCCATCATCCTTCTTGCCTCAATTAGTCGCTGGTCAATGACCTCAATTTCATGTTCCTTATTCTTCATTTCAAGTGCAAATTGTTCCTTGATAATAGTCTCAATCTTCTGCACAGCAGCATCTCGAGCTGAATTCTCAATTGCTTTATGCCGCTTATTTGGAAGGGCCACAGATACATCCTCATAATCAGGGTCAGTTTCTTTGACTGTTCGCTTGATTCCAGACATGATGACATTCGTTCTTCACTTGCAAACTAAAAATAGCAGCAGCTTTTACTCCAACACCATCCAGGCTTCTCAAAGACTGCCTAATGTGCATGCCTTTTTCCGGGTCTCCGGCTGAAGCGCAGGCCCCGCCGGGCGCCGCGAGAGGGTACGGGGGAGGGGAGGCAGCGGGCCAAGCCCCGCGGAGCCGCCCCGCCACGAGGCCCCAGCGACCCCGGAGCCCGCGGAAGCACACTCGGGAAATTCTTTATCTCTCTATTCTAAATAATAATCTTCCTGGGTAGAGTATCCTAGGTTGTAGATTTTTCCCTTTCAGGACCTTGAATATTCCTTGCCACTCCCTTCTGGCCTGCAACATTTCTGTAGAGAAGTCAGCTGGTAGTCCTCTGGGGGTTTCCTTTAATTAGCTCTTTGTTTTTCTCTTGTTGCCTTCAGAATCCTCTCTTTGTTAGCTTTTGCCATTGTTATTATAGTATTTCTTGGTGTAGTGCTGTTTGGGTTTATCTTGTTTGAGACCCTCTGTGCTTCCTGTACCTGGATATCGGTTTCCTCCTTTAGGTTTGGGAAGTTTTCAGCCATAATTTCCTCAAATACATTTTCAATCCCCTTTTCTCTTTCTTCTCCTTCTGGGATCCCTAGTATGTGTAGATTGGCAAGCTTTATATTATCCCATAGGTCTCTTCTATTGCTTTCATTGTTTTTCATTTGGCTTTCTGTCTGCTATTCTGATTGGGTGATTTCCATTGTTCTATCTTGCAGGTCATTTATTTGTTCTGCATTATTCAGTCTGGTATTCATTGCCTTTAGCTCAGCTTTCATCTCTGCAAATGAGTTCTCTAATTTTTCTTGGTTCCTTTTTATAGTTTCTAGTTCCTTTTTATAGTAATCTGCATTTCTATCAATAGTCCTTCTTAATTCCTTCAGTATTTTCATTATCTCCCGTTTGACTTTGATGTCTGTTAGACTAAAGTGGTCTGTTTCATTGATTGTTCTTTCAGGGGAATTCTCTTGATCTTTTAATTGGGAGTGGTTCCTCTGCTTCTTCATTTTACTTATATTTCTCTGGCTGTATGAGCTTGGGAGAAACCATTATATACTATGGTCTTGGAGGGCTATTTTTATGTGGGAGCGTTCCTGTTTAGCCTGTGTGGATTTAATATATTTTGTTGCGAGGGCTATTTTTAGTGTGGATGCCTGTTACCTCTTTCCTCAGTATATGCTGGATGTTATTTCCCTTGATGGGAGGTGTGACTGGTGTTGTGACCAGAGCCTGCACTGGATATTGAGCAGGGCCTCCTCTTTGCACTGTGGTTGTCACTGCCCTGTCACGGGCTGGGTCTGTTCCCTCGTTGTTGTAGTAGAGGGCCCCAGATCCATTTCTGAGCTGCATTTTTGAGCTATGTTGGGAGGTAGGTGGGATTGGGGTGCTCCCACTGGGAAAGGAGCTACTGAGTATTCCTCTGCCAGAGCTGTTCACCAGTGAGTGTGTTCTGTTTTTTCACCTGTCACCCATTGTGCAAGCTCCCAAAATACACTGTTGTTGGCACCGCCCTTGGCCCTGCCTCAACCATGGGAATGTCGGCATTCAGCCCTGGTGTCCCTCAGGCATTGTTTTCACAAGGCCACCAGCACAGATCCATTGAAGTCAGGTCCCAAGACTGCTGTAGTCATGCACCTGGACCCTCTGTGGCCTACAGCTGCTAAGGCCAGGTCCATCTTGGTCACAGGAGCACCCATTGTCCACTCGGATGTCTTGCAGGTGCTGAATTTAGAAAGCCAGTGGTGGAGGTGTAACTCTGAGGCTTGCGCAGCAGCGGGCAGACACTTTAGCCTTGCTTCCTAGCTTGTGCAGCCCTTGGGGCTTAGTTCTGGTTTCAGCCCTGCCTCTGCATATGGGCAACCCGTTGGCAATTGTTCCTGGAGCCCACCAAGTTGGCAGTTGGGGTGCAAGAGCCCGCTGAGGTGGCAGCTGGGGAGCATAATCTGCTGAGGAGGGAAACCCTAAGACAGTGGCTGGGGCGTGCTCTCCTGGAGCCTTTGGAGGTGGGGGCTGGCGTGTGGATAAAGAGGCTGCTAAGGTGACCCCACCCCCCCCTTTTGCATGCCACTTTGCAATGGCACTTTGCTTCTATGGCAGGCCTGGGCTTCTTCCGCAGAGACTCCCAGATGAGACCATATCACACTCCAGCCCCTTCAGGCTGTCTTTGTGCAGCCAACCGCATTCCTCTCACTGGGTCTGTCCTCTAAACCCCAAGTTTCAGCACCCAGTCCCAACCCATACCAGCAGACGCATGTCTCAGGCTGGGGCGCACAGGGTGGTGGCATGACCATCTGTATAGGTCTCTCTCTGTTCGGCCTGCCACAAACTGTTTATTATGCTCTTCTCTGAGCCTCTGAAGCTCTCTTTCTGTCCCAGCTGATCTCCCCACAGGTGAGGGAGTTTCCCAGGGTGCGGGAACCTTTCCTCTTTTTCAGCTCCCTCCCAGGGGTGCAGGTCTTGTCCTGCTTCCTCTTTTTTTTTTTTTTTTTTTCCATTCATCCTACTTGGTTACATGGAGATCTTTCTCGTCCTTTCAGGTGTTTGAGGTCTGCTAGTGTTCAGTAGGTGTTTTGTGAGAATTGTTCCATTTGTAGAAGTATTTTTTGATGTGTTTGTGGGAGGAGGTGAGTTCCACGTCCTTCTACTCCGCCATCTTGAGCCCTGTATTATCACCATTTTAAGTGGTGAGAAATATGTAGCTCATTGAGCATTAGCAACTTGCCTCAAAATCATATTATTGGTATGTTATGAGTTGCTCATAGGTCTAGTCAAAGTTACTGATTTAAACGGCAGTGCTTTACTGCCACTTTATGGGTAAATGGGGTTTGTTAAAAGTCCTTCAAGAGTTATTATGGTTAAAGTTGGGCATAGAGTGCCTGTAGCAGATGAAAAACGTGTCTTATGAGTCATACTAAGATGTTTGTATTATAAGACAAAAAATAGTGCTTTTTAAAACGGATCATATTTAAATCATTATAGAATGGAGGCAGAATTATGTCTGGGAGAAGGGAATGGAGGCTGAGGTAATAATAAGAACATAAAAATAAACCATGAAATGTGATGAAGACTTGGATTAAATACATGTTTATGGGTTTAATTTATACTTAAGATGAAATAAGGAATATATAGAAATTATATATTGAAATTGAGTTTGAGTGAGAAAGGACTCAGAGTAGTGACATTAACTTTCATTAACTCTAAACACATGGAGGAGCACATTTAGAAAGGAAAAAATAAAATTTATATTGGATAGATTGATTTTAAAAATTCTGAGCCAGTGGAATTAAGATGTTTACTATCTGATACTAAGAAGATGGGTACAGTCTCATGATGTGAAAATGTGAGTTGTAAGTATATATAGGCAATAGAGTAATTATCGTTGTTGAGAGGGATTGTCAAGCAGAGGAGGTGGGGATGGGTAAAGAGAAGATGGCAATGACAAAAACCTGGGACTGATCAACAATGAGGGATTTCAGACAGACAGAGGGATTTCAAAATTCAAAACACCTGCCAGAGAGTGGGGGGGAGGGAGGGAGAGGGAGAGAAAGCACAGGCAGTTGTTGTCAAAGCTAGGAACGCTAAGGGGGACTCTTCTTTCATGTTGACAATGGTGGGGTATTTGTGGAATTGATCATCTTTTAGGGGTTGCACTAAAGGAAGGAAGTCTTGCATTTAGGTAAATATGCTCATCTCCTTTCCTTTTTTGAAAATGTCTACTCTCAAATAACAGAAAAAAATATTATTATGAAAGTTCTTACTGTTGTGTATAGCAAATTTAAGTAAACGTGTTATTATCCTCTTTGGGGGGGGGATTGTATTATTACAGAGCATGATCTTATCTTTTGGAGTCCTTAGAAAAAGTAAAATAATGATATTGTACTCTAGACTTTAGAAGATATCAGAGGAAAACATAAGTACAATGACATGATAAAGATAAAGCTGACTTCTACTTTCGGATAATATGGAGTAAGAGAGACCAGCTATGCTTCCTACCTGAAAAGACAAAAAATCAGACAAAATATATGAAACAATGACACTGTCTAGTCAGACAATGAAGAGTGCTGATTGCTGAGAGATGGGAAACAAATATGGTAAGCTCTATGGTTGGCCTTGGTTTCTGCATTGTGAGAGATTCTAGGAAGAGGAAAGAGGAGCCCCGAGAGGGCAAGTGGATTCCCTGAATTGAGGAGACAGAGCTGAGAGGAGAGAGACCAAAGTGGCTGTAGTTTGCAGGACCATGGGAGAACTGGAGAGAAAGCTCAGCAGAGTACTGATTTGTGCTTATGTGTGAGGAAACTACCCAAGGCTAAGAAAGAACCACCAGAGAGGATTAGAGATAACAGAGCCCATGTCTCATACAGAGCTGGTAACGGTGCTTGTTCCTGTTAGCCAGACCAGAAAACCTTATAATCCATGGTGCAATGAGTAGAGTACTCAAAATTGTCTTGCCTCAGTCATGAGGAGTAATTAGCCCACTTAGTGAATACTGCACTGATCCCATCTAACTCTTAAAAGCAAAATTCCAGAGGATCACAATGTTTCCAAGTAACTGAGCTATGTGTCAGAACAAAGCTCAGGAATATTTCTAGAAATACAAAAATATTCAGAACCAAACAAGGTAAAATTCATAATGTCTAATATCCTAAAATATAATCTATAATGAGAAGAAAAGCAGCAAACCCAGAATGGACACAGATATTAGAATTAGCAGATAGAGCCATAAAAATAGTTATTGTAACTGTATTCCAGATGTTAAAAAAAAGTTAGGAACATGTAAGATATGAATCAAACTTGTAGAGATCAAAATTAATGTTTGAGATGAAAAAGCTACTGAATGGTGTTAATCGAAGATGGATTACTACTGAAGGAAGAATTTTGTGAACATGAAATCAAAGCAATAGTGTTGGAAACCAATCCTCCCTGGAGTTCTTGGTGTTCCTGCATGGCCCAGGACTCAGAGCAGTGGAAATTGACACACTATAAAGATAGAGACTGTCATTCTCCCCAGAACTATTTGCTTTTCATATTCTAAAGATGATAGACCCAAGGTGATTGTTTCCACTGATTTACCCTAAGCTCTGTATGGTAGAGACTGCATATTGTGCCAGTTCAGATGGCATCCTTCCCTTGGCGCCTCTGTAACAGATACCCAAAGTGTCAGTGGGAGAAGTCCATTGGCCTCTTTCTAATAAGATGCTGAGATAATTTTAAGAGGACCCTGGAGCCATGTGTCCCCCCATGTAATCAACATGGTAGTTAAGGTTAAAGAGCCAACAGAACATATAAACAATCTGACAACAGTCTTATAGGATATTCAGAGTCAAAAGAGATATTCTTTCCCAGGCCAGTAAGGAGCAAGCCGCTGAGGAAAAGAGAACATGTTAGTTTTATGTTAGTCTTCTTTCCATATAAAGTATGTGTGTGTGTATATGTGTGTATATCTGTGTGTGTGTGTGTGTGTGTGTGTATATATATATATGTATATATATATATATATACACATATATATATATATATATATATATAAAGAGACAGAGAGAGAGAGAGAGAATATAACCCAAAGAAGAACATGTCCCTATATGTTTCAAAGGTTAAAATGTGTCAAGAGTGTCAAGAGAACTTAAGAAAAAAACCAATGATCAGGGTCTCCCCTGGTGGCGTAGTGGTTGAGAGTCCGCCTGCCGATGCAGGGGACACGGGTTCGTGCCCCGGTCTGGGAAGATCCCACATGCCGCGGAGCGGCTGGGCCTGTGAGCCATGGCCGCTGAGTCTGCGCGTCCGGAGCCTGTGCTCCGCAACGGGAGAGGCCACAACAGTGAGAGGCCCGCGTACCGCAAAAAAACCCCAAAAAACCAATGATCAATGGGACATTCATGAATACCATTAATGTAGACCTCCTCTATGGAGAAAAGGGGGGCTGGTGAAAATGTAGGGCCCTGCTGATCCAAGCCAGACATGCATAAATGCCTCTGCTTAAAGGCTGAGTCCAAAAGTGAGATTGTTTAATGTGGAAAGTGGGAAACAGGAATGGCCAGGAAGAGCACAACACTCCACCTTTCCTTTTTTTTTTTATTTTTGAATTTTATTTTATTTTTTTTATACAGCAGGTTCTTATTAGTCATCAATTTTATACACATCAGTGTATACATGTCAATCCCAATCGCCCAATTCATCACACCACCCCCACCCCCAACCCCCGGCCGCTTACCCCCCTTGGTGTCCATACGTTTGTTCTCTACATCTGTGTCTCAATTTCTGCCCTGCAAACTGGTTCATCTGTACGATTTTTCTAGGTTCCACATATATGCGTTAATATATGATATTTGTTTTTCTCTTTCTGACTTACCTCACTCTGTATGACAGACTCTAGATCCATCCACGTCTCCACAAACGACCCGGTTTCGTTCCTTTTCATGGCTGAGTAATATTCCATTGTATACACGTACCACATCTTCTTTATCCATTCGTCTGTTGATGGGCATTTAGGTTGCTTCCATGACCTAGCTATTGTAAATAGTGCTGCAATGAACATTGGGGTGCATGTGTCTTTTTGAATTATGGTTTTCTCTGGGTATATGGCCAGTAGTGGGATTGCTGGATCACATGGTAATTCTATTCTTAGTTTTTTAAGGAACCTCCATACTGTTCTCCATAGTGGCTGTAACAATTTACATTCCCACCAACAGTGCAAGAGGGTTCCCTTTTCTCCACACCCTCTCCAGCATTTGTTGTTTGTAGATTTTCTGATGATGCCCATTCTAACTGGTGTGAGGTGATGCCTCATTGTAGTTTTTATTTGCATTTCTCTAATCATTAGTGATGTAGAGCAGCTTTTCATGTGCTTCTTGGCCATCTGTATGTCTTCTTCAGAGAAATGTCTATATAGGTCTTCTGCCCATTTTTGGATTGGGTTGTTTTTTTTTTAATATTGAGCTGCATGAGCTGTTTATATATTTTGGAGATTAATCCTTTGTCTGATGATTCGTTTGCAAATATTTTCTCCCATTCTGAGGGTTGTCTTTTCGTCTTGTTTATGGTTTCCTTTGCTGTGCAAAAGCCTTGAAGTTTCATTGGGTCCCATTTGTTTATTTTTGTTTTTATTTCCATTTTTCTAGGAGGTGGGTCAAAATAGATCTTGCTGTGATTTATGTCAAAGAGTGTTCTTCCTATATTTTCCTCTAAGAGTTTTATAGTGTCTGGTCTTACATTTAGGTCCCGAATCCATTCTGAGTTTATTTTTGTGTATGGTGTTAGGGAGTGTTGTAATTTCATTCATTCTAATTTCATTTTACATGTAGCTGTCAAGTTCTTCCAGCACCACCTATTGGAGACTGTCTTTTCTCCATTGTATATCCTTGCCTCCTTTGTCATAGATTAGTTGACCATAGGTGCGTGGGTTTGTCTCTGTGCTTTCTATCTTGTTCCATTGATCTATGTTTCTGTTTTTGTGCCAGTACCATATTGTCTTGATTACTGCAGCTTTGTAGTATAGTATGAAGTCAGGGAGTCTGATTCCTCCAGCTCTGTTTTTTTCCCTCAAGACTGCTTTGGCTATTCGGGGTCTTTTGTGTCTCCATACAAGTTTTAAGATTTTTTGTTCTAGTTCTGTAAAAAATGTCATTGGTAATTTGATAGGGATTGCATTGAATCTGTAGATTGCTTTGGGTAGTATAGTCATTTTCACAGTATTGATTCTTCCAATCCAAGAACATGGTATATCTCTCCATCTGTTGGTATCATCTTTAATTTCTTTCATCAGTGTCTTATAGTGTTCTGCATACAGGTCTTTTGTCTCCCTAGGTAGGTGTATTCCTAGGTATTTTATTCTTTTTGTTGCAATGGTAAATGGGAGTGTTTCCTTAATTTCTCTTTCAGATTTTTCATCATTAGTGTATAGGAATGCAAGAGATTTCTGTGCATTAATTTTGTATCCTGCCACTTTACCAAATTCATTGATTAGCTCTAGTAGTTTTCTGGTGGCACCTTTAGGATTCTGTATGTATAGTATCATGTCATCTGCAAACAGTGACAGTTTTTCTTTTCCTATTTGGATTCCTTTTATTTATTTTTCTTCTCTGATTGCCGTGGCTAGGACTTCCAAAAGTATATTGAATAATAGTGGTGAGAGTGGACATCCTTGCCTTGTTCCTGATGTTAGAGGAAATGGTTTCAGTTTTTCATCATTGAGAATGATGTTTGCTGTGGGTTTGTCATATATGGCCTTTATTATGTTGAGGTAGGTTCCCTCTATGCCCATTTTCTGGAGAGATTTTATCATAAATGGGTGTTGAATTTTGTCAAAAGCTTTCTCTGCATCTATTGAGAAGATCATATGGTTTTTCTTCTTCAGTTTGTTAATATGGTATATCACATTGATTGATTTGCGTATATTGAAGAATCCTTGCATCCCTGGGATAAATCCCACTTGATCATCGTGTATGATCCTTTTAATGTGTTGTTGGATTCTGTTTGCTACTATTTTGTTGAGGATATTTGCATCTATATTCATCAGTGATATTGGTCTGTAATTTTCTTTTTTTTGTAGAATCTTTGGTTTTGGTATCAGGGTGATAGTGGCCTCATAGAATGAGTTTGGGAGTGTTCCTTCCTCTGCAATTTTTTGGAAGAGTTTGAGAAGCATAGGTGTTAGCTCTTCTCTAAATGTTTGATAGAATTCACCTGTGAAGCCATCTGGTCCTGGACTTTTGTTTATTGGAAGATTTTTAATCACAGTTTCAATTTCATTACTTGTGATTGGTCTGTTCATATTTTCTGTTTCTTCCTTGTTCAGTCTTGGAAGGTTATACCTTTCTACGAATTTGTCCTTTTCTTCCAGGTTATCCATTTTATTGGCATAGAGTTGCTTGTAGTAGTCTCTAGCATGCTTTGTATTTCTATGGTGTCTGTTGTAACTTCTCCTTTTTTATTTCTAATTTTATTGATTTGAGTCCTCTCCGTCTTTTTCTTGATGAGTCTGGCTAGTGGTTTATCAACTTTGTTTATCTTCTCTAAGAACCAGCTTTTAGGGCTTCCCTGGTGGCGCCGTGGTTGAGAGTCTGCCTGCCGATGCAGGGGACGCAGGTTTGTGCCCCAGTCCGGGAAGATCCCACATGCCGCGAAGCAGCTGGGCCCATGAGCCATGGCCGCTGAGCCTGCGCATCCGGAGCCTGTGCTCCGCAATGGGAGAGGCCACAGCAGTGAGAGGCCCGTGTACCTCAAAAAAAAAAAAAAAAGAACCAGCTTTTAGTTTTATTGATCTTTGCTCTTGTTTTCTTTGTTTCTATTTCATTTATTTCTGCTTTGATCTTTATGATTTCTTTCCTTCTGCTAACTTTGGGTTTTGTTTGTTCTTTCTCTAGTTCCTTTAGGTGAAAGTTTAGATTGTTTACTTGAGATTTTTCTTGTTTCTTGAGGTAGGCTTGTATAGCTATAAACTTCCCTCTTAGAACTGCTTTTGCTGCATCCCATAGCTTTTGGATCGTAGTGTTTTAATTGTCATTTGTCTCTAGGTATTTTTTGATTTCCTCTTTGATTTCTTCAGTGATCTCTTGGTTATTTAGTAATGTATTGTTAGCCTCCATGTGTTCGTGTTTTTTACATTTTTTTCCCTGTAATTCATTTCTAATCTCATAGCCTTGTGGTCCGAAAAGATGCTTGATATGATTTCAATTTTCTTAAATTTACTCACGCTTGATTTGTGACCCAAGATGTGATCTATCTTGGAGAATGTTCTGTGTGCTCTTGAGAAGAAAGTGTAATCTGGTTTTGGATGGAGTGTCCTATAAATATCAATTAAATCTATCTGGTCTATTGTGTCATTTAAAGCTTCTGTTTCCTTATTTATTTTCATTTTGTATTATCTGTCCATTGGTGTAAGTGAGGAGTTAAGGTGCCCCACTATTATTGTGTTACTGTCGATTTCCTCTTTTATAGCTGTTAGCAGTTGCCATATGTATTCAGGTGCTCCTATGTTGGGTGCATATATATTTATAATTGTTATATCTTCTTCTTGGATTGATCCCTTGATCATTTTGTAGTGTCCTTCTTTGTCTCTTTATTTATAAACTTCCTTTATTTTAAAGTCTATTTTATCTGATATGAGTATTGCTACTCCAGCTTTCTTTTGATTTCCATTTGCATGGAATATCTTTTTCCATCCCCTCACTTTCAGTCTGTATGTGTCCCTAGGTCTGACGTGGGTCTCTTGTAGCCAGCATATACATGGGTCTTGTTTTTGTATCCATTCAGCGAGCCTGTGTCTTTTGGTTGGAGCATTTAATCCATTCACGTTTAAGGTAATTATCAATATGTATGTTCCTGTGACCATTTTCTTAATTGTTTTGGGTTTGTTTTTGTAGGTTCTTTTCTTCACTTGTGTTTCCCACTTAGAGAAGTTCCTTTAGCATTTGTTGTAGAGCTGGTTTTGTGGTGCTGAATTCTCTTAGCTGTTGCTTGTCTGTAAAGCTTTTGATTTCTCCATTGAATCTGAATGAGATCCTTGCTGGGTAGAGTAATCTTGGTTGTAGGTGCGTCCCTTTCATCACTTTAAGTATATCATGCCACTCCTTTCTGGCTTGTAGAGTTTCTGCTGAGAAATCAGCTGTTAACCTTATGGGGAGTTCCCTTGTATGTTATTTGTCGTTTTTCTCTTGCTGCTTTCAATAATTTTTCTTTGTCTTTGATTTTTTCCAATTTGATTACTGTGTGTCTCGGTGTGTTTCTCCTTGGGTTTATCCTGTATGGGACTCTCTGCGCTTCCTGGACTTGGGTGGCTATTTCCTTTCCTATGTTAGGGAAGTTTTCGACTATAATGTCTTCAAATATTTTGTCGGGTTCTTTCTTCTCCTTCTGGGACCCCTATAATGCGAATGTTTTTGCATTTAATGTTGTCCCAGAGGTCTCCTAGGCTGTCTTCATTTCTTTTCATTCTTTTTTCTTTAGTCTGTTTCGCAGCAGTGAATTCCACCCTTCTGTCTTCCAGGTCACTTATCCATTCTTCTGCCTCAGTTATTCTGCTATTGATTCCTTCTAGTGTAGTTTTCATTTCATTTATTGTATTGTTCATCTCTGTTTATTTGTTCTTTAATTCTTCTAAGTCTTTGTTAAACATTTCTTGCATCTTCTCGATCTTTGCCTCCATTCTTTTTTCCAGGGTCCTGGATCATCTTCACTATCATTACTCTGAATTCTTTTTCTAGAAGGTTGCCTATCTCCACTTCATTTAGTTATTTTTCTGAGGTTTTATCTTGTTCCTTCATCTGGTACATAGCCCTCTGCCTTTTCATCTTGTCTATCTTTCTGTGGATGTGGTTTTTGTTACACAGGCTGCAGGATTGTAGTTCTTCTTGCTTCTGCTGTCTGCCCTCTGGTGGATGAGGCTATCTAAGAGGCTTGTGCAAGTTTCCTGATGGGAGGGACTGGTGGTGGGTAGAGCTGAGTGTTGCTGTGGTGGGCAGAGCTCAGTAAAACTTTAATCCGTTTGACTGCTGATGGGTGGGCCTGGGTACCCTCACTGTTGGTTGTTTGGCCTGAGGCCACCCAACACTGGAGCCTACCTGGGCTCTTTGGTGGGGCTAATGGAAGACTCTGGGAGGGCTCACACCAAGGAGTACTTCCCAGAATTTCTGCTGCCAGTGTCCTTGTCCCCATGGTGAGCCACAGCCTCCCCTGCCTCTGCAGGAGACCCTCCAACCCTAGCAGGTAGGTCTGGTTCAGTCTCCTCCGAGGTCACTGCTCCTTCCCCTGGGTCCCGATGCACACACTACTTTGTGTGTGCCCTCCAAGAGTGGAGTCTCTGTTTCTCCCAGTCCTGTTGAAGTCCTGCAATCATATTCCACTAGCCTTCAAAGTGTGATTCTCTAGGTATTCCTCCTCCTGTTGCCGGACCCCCAGGTTGGGAAGCCTGATGTGGGGCTCAGAACCTTCACTCCACTGGGTGGACTTCTGTGGTATAAGTGTTCTCCAGTCTGTGAGTCACCCACCAGCATTTATGGGATTTGATTTTACTGTGATTGCGCCCCTCCTACCGTCTCACTGTAGCTTCTCCTTTGTTTTTGGATGTGGGGTATCTTTTTGGTGAGTTCCAGTGTCTTCCTGCTGATGATTGTCCAGCAGCTAGTTGTGATTCTGGTGTTCTCGCAAGAGGGAGTGAGAGTACGTCCTTCTACTCTGCCATCTTGGTTCAGGCAAGACTGGTAGTTCTGAGAATGCTCTTATACCTTCATTTAATTTCTAGATAGCAATTTCCTCTCAGACAAGAGCTGTGAAAGCTTAGAGCACTCTCCCAGGGTGTACTTTTTCTATTCCAAGTCTGTCTTAGACAAACTAGAGCTGGTAGATGGATGACTACTCTGGTTACAGCTGCGAGGGGAAGCTCAGCTGGTTATTTTAGGCACATTTCCTATTAATATATATTTATTTTTAATTCTGAAGGAATATGGAAGAAATTTCTGTTGTGTTCTTTGGAAGACAACCAGGAGCCTTTACATATTGATAGGTTATTCCACAGTTTACAGTATCAGAGACCTGATTAAGCCCTGTGTTTGTCTCTGATCTTTGGCTCAAATGTTCATTTTGTTCTACTTCTGAGGCTTGAGATACGGATCTGAGACCCATGTTAAATGAGACTTTCAGAAAAGTTTATTTATTAGGGAGAATATGGAAGGCAGCGAATCAATGAGGGGAGAGGTCTGCAAGTTCACTAGGGGTAGCTCTCTGTCACTAAGAACACATCTAAGGAGGGGTGAGTTGCAAGAGAAGGATTTTCTCAATGGAAAGATAAAAAAAAGGTACTTCTTTCATGTCTGAGTCCACTCAGCATTTTCCATCATGCAGAAATTAATTTTTCCCTGAGATTTCCTAAAGGAAGAATCAGAATAAATATTTCATTAATATAATGTCAGAGCTACAAAAATACTTGCAAAATTATCTATCACCCTTATTTTATATTTGAGGAAACTAAGAGCATAAAGGACATTGATTACAGACAAAAGCCAGGTTATTGGATTTCCTACCCTGTTATCCTTCCATGATTCCAAGATGCCACTGAAGATATTATGACCTATATTATAAGCTCTTTGAAAATAAGTTACTTAATCAGGCCTCAGCTTATGATATATGAGGCATATCAGTCCTCATCTTACTCTGTCAATACTCTTACACTTTGGCTGAATTCCTCATTAGTGGGGGTGGCCTGAGGTTTACAAATTCCTGTCTCATTGCTCTTTGTGAAAATTACAAAATGATCATTGGGTGGAGGGCTTCAGTCTGGTGCCACGGGGAGAGTTTTTCTCCCTGTGAACTTCACTGTCTTATACAGAGATCAACCCTGAAGCCACAGTTTAGTGAGACTTAGTGTCTAATCACTGATAATCATGTCACATAAATCCAAAAACTAAACTAGCCAGAGGACCCAAACTTTATAGTCACCTACCCTAGCTCAGAGTTTCAGACACATATGAAGTTGAAGATATCTGAGAGAAGGCAAAAGTATAGTTTGTTTTAAAATCAAAGAATTTTAAGGACTCAAAGGGATATTTAAAGCTTCAAGTGAAAAAAAATCTATCAATTGGCATATGGGAATGAGAAGGCTGAGAGAAGAAAGGGCCTAGCAAACACTACTGAGTACAGCGAATCTGCTTTCTACTCCAGTGGGCTTTGTATTGCCACATGTTCTCCTGAGCAGGGACTGATTATTATCTGCGCAAACTGGAGCAAATTCCTGGCTTCAAGGCTGTTGTACTTGGTAGAAGAGGTAATCACCTTGCACTAAGCTTTTTCATTGTTCTCTTCTTTTCTCCCAGTATTACTCACATGCTCTCAACACACAAGATGCAGAGATTTTCATAGGTTACCAAATTGTTGCCACAGATGGGTTGATATATACCAGGGCAGGGGTTCACTGTTCCATTGAACCAACTCAATCTACTTTCTTATATGGACATTTCACCTGAAATTGAGTTGAAAAGAATGATATGATTAGAATTACACTCACAGACACCCCTGGACTTTACTAGGAAAATCTAAACATAGAATCATATCCTAGTCTGACAAAAGCTCTCTAGCTTCCCCCTCCACAAAGCAAGGGAACCAGAACCCACGTATGTCCATCAGCTAACAACGTACGTGATGCCCTTGTTGTCAGGACCTCCTGACAGGAAGAGAGAAAGGAGGCTTGCTATGCTATAGTGGGAAAAGGAAGAGTGAGTTAACAGGACAGATTTGGGAAATTTAGCTTCTCTCTCAATCTCCTTCATTCTCAGACTATTTGACCTGGAATTAGTCTTAGAGATTTTCTGTGGTAACTCAGCTAAGGAAACTGAAGCCCCATAATTGGAAAAGATATTTCACTGAAATCTATATGCCTTGACTTAAAATATTTATCACATCTTATCTACTAAAAATATCTCCAGGCTAACTCTTATCTTGAAGGTGTGAAACATGAGATCATTTAGAGTAACTCCCTGATTTTGTAGGGAAAACTGAAAACAAAGGAAGGGGCATGTCTCAGTGGGACCAGAACCCATGTCTGCTTGCAATGTTGGTATCAGTGATGGCTTGAGAGCAGTGACTCTGGGATGATTGAGCTTGACGATGATAGTCTCAGGGGCTCTATGATTACCATAAGATAGGTGGATAAAGTACCTCTAATACAAGGTGGGTAGGAGTTTGGGCTATTTAGAGAAAGAGCGATCATATTTGAGCTCTTCTCCCTTCTTCCCTTATCCAACACCAGCACCATGGCCAGGTCACCACCATCTGTCTGTCACCCAACTGCTCCCTCCACTTTCTCCTTTCCTCTGTAGCCTCTAATTTCTGTAATTTAAACGTCCATTGAATCATATTATTCCTGTACTTATGCTCTTTTAATTGCATTTCACTGCACATAAAAAATTTCTTCTTAGTATAAGCTAAAAGACCCTATGTGATCTGTACCCTTCTGACTTTTCCAACCTTGCCTTATACCACCTTGCTGTTTGCCATTTTCCATGGTTTTTTTTTTTGTCTTTTTAAAAATTTTGTTTTGTTTTTGCTTCAAGTGCTCCATAGTCCCTCCATCTCAGAGTCTTGTGATTTGTCACGACCACCCCATCAAATGTATTGTCTTTTTCTTGAACCTAAACTCATTCTGCCTTCAGAGCTCAAGTTATGACCTACTTTCTCAGAGTTCCCAAAATACAATCCCAACTTTCCATTCCTTTTTTAGTACCTCTAATCAGTGTGTAATAAAGCATTTATACAATTATTTGACTAATTCCACACTCCAAAGAATTAAAAGCCCATAAGGGTAAGGTCTGTTTCTGATTAGACTAACCTTTGTGTGTCCAGCACATATATTGGCACTTAGTCTTGCTCTATAAATATGTGCAAAATGAATAAGATTTTAAATAGTTCAAACTGAATGAATATAGTCAAATAATAGCAAGAGTAATTAGTAACATCTTTAAATACAGCTTTTCTTTCTCTTTAGAGTAGGATGTATATTCATCGGGTGAGTAGGCTATGTATTCATCTGCTGTGTAACTATAACAACTGCTGCGCCCTCTCCCTCCCTCTCTGTGTTCCAGTCACACAGGTCTTTAATCAGTGACTCAAGTAGGTAAATCTTCCTCACTGCTCTCCATCTGGGTGGCTCCTTCTCACCCTTCACATCTCAGATAGCCCCATGCCCAAGAAGCCTTCACTGACCACATTGTTGATAGTAGTATCTCTACTTTCAAAAGATATTCTCTACTGTACCATCCTATTTCTTTTACTTATAGAATTATTTATAGAATTTACTATAAAACCAGTCACTCTCTTCGTTTTTTCTGGCTATTTTTGTAAGCTTCATGAGAAAATAAGTAAGAATGAGTAAGGTTATTTTTGTTTATAAATTTATGGACAAGTGGAGGACTACTCTTGCAGGCAACCTTCTTAAGAGGAAAACTCTAGGACTCAACTCTATGAGACTAGAGTATAAATCCTGGACAAATTCTATAGACTTTTTTACTGGAGCTATAGCCTCTGACAGGTTCTACACTCTGATCTCTGGGTCCCTTGAAGGCCAAGCTGCCCTCAAAACATCTTTCTCACCAGTCAACTCATGAATATATTTTTTTAAGAAGTAAAATTTAAAATTTACTAATGAGACAAAAGCTTAAAGTGCAAGTGCTCCTGAAGTGAAGGACTACAGTGATGCAAATCCACATCAAAAAACCAAAACAATCTTTCATTTCACTATTTCCCCCATTTATTAAACATTTATTTTACCCCACAGTATATTCAGTGCTCAGAGGTGTAGCTGAAAATGAAAAAGGTGTCTCTGTCACTTTGCCCTCATACGATTTGGAAACAGAATTTGAGGCTCTGTTCAGAGATTTCCTGTTCCTTCACATTTCCTCAGTCTATATCTTAGAGTTGGCGTTTGCCATTCACAACTCCCATAGGCATTCTTTGCGTATCACAGGGCAGTTAGGAGCATTCTTTCCACCAAACTGTGAGCCCCTCCAGAGCAGAAACCATGTTATGCCCAAGTCTGTGGGCATATAAGAACCTGCCCTGTCCCCTGGCAACCGCCAGTGTCCATAAACATTTTCCAGGCACTACCGAGGGCTCTGTGGTATACCTATGACCAAATCTCAGCTTGGGTCCCAGTTTGGATTACTCTCCTCTGAGCTCCTATACCTACAGTGTACCTGCCACATTCATGTGACATTGAAGAACATCACTTGCCTCAGTAAGGTTCTAAAATAGTAGTTCCAAAGAAAACTCAGAGTCTCGTTCCCAGGAAATTTAGAGGAAAATTACCTTAATATTTCCATGTGGTGGCCACCAGTGTGGAGGGCCTGAAACCATAACAAATGAAAATAGTTAAAGAATCTAGTATCTGGTAAGTCATAGCTTAATTTGTTGACAGAATAAAAGAGTTCTATGTAGTACCAAGAAAGCTTGCAATAATTGAAAACATTATTTCATTTATACATATATTCATTCATTTTTTTAAAATGTGGGGTAACTCTTTTACTCCTGGTAGATAATCAGCAGAAGACTATATAGGTGCATCACTGCCAGTCCAGTGTACCAAATAATTTTTTGATTAACAGTAATTAGCCTGGGCTTGAGAGGATTCAGAGCTGACAGCCAATATATGAAAGAAATTAAGAAATGCTAGAACTTTAAAGAGATCTTTTAACCCAATCCCCATATCTTATGAAATGCCCAAGAATTCATGGCAGATAATGTAAGAAAACTAAGCTCTTCAGTCTTTGAAGCTAGGTCGCTCTACATGACTTCTCTAAAAAAGGACACAAAAGATAATGACCCAGTCAAATATATGGCAGAGCATTTTCAAAAGTTCTGAATTTTTGTGATGCACTGTCTTGGAGGCATATTGCCAGTCACTTTCACATGTTACCTCACCCAGTCACCCAAGCCCCTGGTCCCCACGAGTTAGGTCTTATAGTCTGCATTAATAGATGGGAAAGCTAAGGCCCCTGCCCATTGGCCCAGAGCCTTTTTTTTTTTTTTTTTTTGATCACACTCCATTGTCTGTCTCTCTATATATACAGATATATAAGTAGAGTAAAATGATACACTTAATAAAAATATATATACACAAAAATCTCAAAGCATTCTCTTCTAGATTATCATGTCACAGCCCAGCAATCAACCTTACATCCCTGCTCAAAACAGCTACATTACTCACCAGAAGGTAACGTCAAATGTATCACGATAAAGGACAGAAGTGAGCAGAGTACTGGGAAGGATTTGGCCATTTTTCCTCCTGGCATGTCCTTAGAATAATTCTGTGTGATACTGCTTCAGGATGTTGCCTTTTGATACAATCACAAAAGAAGAGGTTATCAGGATATTAAGACCACTTCTGAAGTGAATATTCATCTGCAGTATATGTATTGTATGCTCCTTCTCCGAGAACAAATGCTCAGGAATAAACTTTGGTTAGTTATAAATAAATGTATAGATCTCAGTGACAGACCTGTGACTACTTAGAAGACAGAAGTAAATCAGAGGTTACTGTTTGGGAATAACTGTATTATGTTAGGATGGAGATATTTTAAGTGTCTTGAAAAGGCACGTTACCTGATGATTCTCTCAAAATTTTTTTATTTGAAGGGATACAAAGAAAATGATAAGGCTGCTAGAGGCTTCTAGACAACAAGGGCTTCTCAATAGAGGAAGCAGGTCTGTACTTGGTCATGAAGCAGAGATTGCCTCTTGAGATTAAGACAAAGATTTCTAATACTCCAGGCCTAC
This sequence comes from Orcinus orca, assembly GCF_937001465.1. Taxonomy (NCBI): domain Eukaryota; kingdom Metazoa; phylum Chordata; class Mammalia; order Artiodactyla; family Delphinidae; genus Orcinus; species Orcinus orca. The sequence goes on from NC_064561.1 coordinate 60,926,070, forward strand.
TTGGCTGTGCTGAGAATCTTCTGACTTGGAAAGCTAAACCCTCTTGGAGCATTCTGAGAGACTGCATAGGGAGAAAAAAAGAAATACTCTATCTCACAGGAGTTCCCAAGTTATTTCATCCAGAATTCAGTGAGCAAATCCTCCCTTGGGATTGCCTTTCTTTGTAGCAGCCTTTCTGACCCTAAAGAATGGTATATGGAGGTTCCAGGTCCTGACCAAGGACCACATTGAACTCTCCCTGTCTTCCTGTTCCTGCAAAAGTGACCTGGTCCTCCTTATGTCCTAGAGGCCTTTTTCTCTGCTCTGTAGCATATGTTGATAGGTAATATACATGAACTTGCCTTTATGCTATGGTGTGATATTTGTTATCTGAGACACTGAGATGTTTCCACAGTGCTCCACTCTCCAGGATGTCTGGAGGCTCCTGGCACAATGTCCAGAGCTGTCTGCTCGGCCCGCTCCTGAGACAGTCTATGACTCCATGTTTTTCTAAATACATCCCCATCTCTTCCTGACATCTTCCCTGGATTTTTTTAGGAATGGAGCTTCAACAGTGGAAGATCCAGCTGTACCAGAACACAATGCCAGATGCCCACTCTCCCTACCACGTGTACCCAGGTTGACTCACCTCAGAAAGGAAGTGAGATGTAATTCTTTGTGGCTGGTGCCTCTCCTTTAAGGAGCATGTGTTAGAGCCTCAAGAGGGGATAGAATAGCTGTGTAGGAGAGGGAAGACACTGATGCATTGTGTGCTGGGCTGAGCAGGCCCTGGGAGGCCAAACATTTAGGATGAGTCAAAGACAAACTCAGCAGGAGGTGTTGGGGAAGGGAGTACAGAGATGCCTACAAGACTTGGGTGGTGGGAACGGATCACTGGCCAGGGCAGCCCTGGGTGGGCAATCCAAAGAGGCAATAGCAGAAGAAACATACCACAGTAGGAAAGAGCATAGAAGTATCGAATGTTCCACAACAATAATTAGTGCCTTTGGCCAGAATGAAAAATGTGGAAACAGCTGAGGAAGAGAGGAGGTTGCAGTGACAGATGAGGTCTGTGGATGCCATTTGCAGTAGGTCCAGCCTTGTCCTGTAGCAATCCAAACCTTTGCAGCTTTGTAACAAGGAAGATACCTTATCAGAGCTGGGTTTCCTCCTAATTTCTGAACTTCCTGCCTCTATGTTACATTTTTTAAAAAGCAATTCTTCTTATGTCAAGGAAATACAAGTTTAGAAAATTCAAAAAGTAGAAATATTAGAAAAGAAATAAAAAGACAAGAAACCTCAAAACCCATAGATAACTGTGAAACATAAACTGTATTGAATTATATCATTCCAGTTTTTTAAAAAAAATCTATATATACATACACAGAAATGAACATATATACATGTTCTTGTCATATTTAATCAAATTTTTGTAGTATATATTGTTTTACACTTTTTTGACTTAGAAATGTACTGTGACATTTTCTTGATCTTTAAATATAGTCATATAGAACATGAATTTAGATGCCTAGTGTCATATTCTGTCACATATATGGATTTTTATTATATTAATATTCTTCCATAGTTGCTCAATTAGGCTGATTTCAATTTCATTATTCTCAACAATACTGGAATGAACAAATTTTTATTTACCTCAGTTAATTTGTCTCATTATTTCATTTCAATAAAAGCCTAAAAACAGACCTACTGGAAACTTCCAGAAAGGACCTGGGTCACTTAGAATATGAAAGAAGTGGTTTTCATCCAACCTGTGGGCTTTGTAAGTCTAATATGGAACAATTTGAAAATACCCTGTCATCTTCCTAAGTAAATCAGTCATCTCCCAGTTCAGAGAGGTAGAGGCATCCCATTGTTTAAGAAGGATTCTGGACATAAAAGCAAAAGATCAAGTTACAATATTTTTGTCAACTTGAAAAGTAATTTTTCCTCTCTGGACGGAATTTTCCCATTTTCACAATGGGGTAATCAAACCTTCCTTAAGGAACTCTTTGGAGGTTTAAGCGAGCTAACATTTAAACAGCTTGGAAAACTGCCTGCCTCCGCTACTGATGTGGGCTTTATAGGCTCAGAGCCACAGATTGATTGCATTGTATGAGTATTCAAAGGTAATAATGAGCGTGAAATTACTTCCCACCTGATAATAAATAATTTACATTTTTCTCAACTTTGCTTTGTCACAGATTTTGTTATTAGCAGGGTATCACTGGTTAAATGAGTTCCCGTAGGCCTTCTACTGTCTGGGATTCTGGTTTGTCAAGAGCTGTATGGGCACTGGAAATACAGCCGTGAAAAAGAATGGCATATTCTTGACCTTAATGGAGCTTATACCTTGGCAGGAGAATATTATTAAACAAATAATTACTCGTGGAAGGCAGACTTGAAGAAGCAGATTTTAACATTTGAGTTTCCTGACTCTTGTGACATTCCAGTATGAATCATGGCCCCTCTGATACTCATCCATAACAGCAATGAGAAATCAAACAGTAATTTCCACAGATCCAATATCTTGACTAGGTAAAAGTGAAGCAGACTTTCCTAAGATAAAAGGAATTGCATATTATCAATATGTGACCCTGTTTAATAGTTGCAAAAATAAGATAACAGAGAGAGGTCTACAAACAGTATTTAATCCTATAGATTAAATACATAGAGGAAAATACATAGAAGAAAAAGAAAAACATAGGAAAAAATCAAGCTAAAATAGTTTTAGCTTTTCCAAATTGCAGTTGAACTAATATTGGGAGAGGAGAGTAAATAAGACTGAGGGATCCCATCTTCCTCAAAGAATCCTTAGTCTTTGACTTCTTCATCATCTCTCATACCCATGGTTGAATTCCAGAAGCTACAATTTGGGGCTTTGTTCCTAGATGTCAGGCCCTATTCCTAGCTATGAAATAATTCAGTTTGTATGTTCCAGTGTCACCTCAAACGAATATTTTAAAAAGCCAATTCCTCACTGTACAGTCCAAAGCAGATTCTTTTTTTTTAAGTTTATTTTTTTATTGAAGTATAGTTAATTTACAATGTTGTGTTAGTTTCAGGTGTACAGCAAAGTGATTCAGTTATATATATATATATATATATATATATATATAATAATACATATATATATTCTTTTTCAGGTTCTTTTCCATTATAGGTTATTACAAGTTATTGAATATTGTTCCCTGTGCTATACAGTGGGTCCTTGTTGTTTATCTGTTTCGTATACAGCAGTGTGTATCTGTTAATCTGAAACTCCTAATTTATCCCTCCCCCACCCTTTCCCCTTTGGTAACCGTAAGTTTGTTTTCTGTGTCTGTCTGTTTCTGTTTTTTAAACAAGTTCATTTGTATCATTTTTTTTTTTAGATTCCATGTGCAAGTGATATTATGTGATATTTATCTTTCTCTACCTGACTTCACTTAATATGATAATCTCTAGGTACATCCATGTTGCTGCAAATGGTATTACTTTATTAATTTTTATGGCTGAGTAGTATTCCATTGTACACATGTACCACATTTTCTTTATCCATTCATCTGTCAATGGACCTTTAGATTGTTTCCATATTTTGGCTATTGTGAATAGTGCTACTGTGAACTTAGGAGTGCATGTATCTTTTTGAATTGTAGTTTTGTCCAGATATATGCCCAGAAGTGGGATTGCTGGATCATATGGTAGCTCTATTTTTAGTTTTTTAAGGACCCTCCATACTGTTCTCTGTAGTCGCTGCACCAATTTGCATCCCCACCAACAGTGTAGGAGGGTTCTCTTTTCTCCACACCCTCTCCAGCATTTTAATGATGGCCATTCTGACTTGTGTGAGGTGATAGCTCATTGTAGTTTTGATTTGCATTTTGCTAATAATTAGCAATGTTGAGCATCTTTTCACGTGCCTGTTGGTTATCTCTACGTCTTCTTTGGAGAAATGTCTGTTTAGGTCATCTGCCCATCTTTTGATTGAGTTGTTTTCTTTTTTTGTTTTGTTTTTGATATTAAGCTGTATGAGCTGTTTGTGTATTTTGGAAATTAATCCCTTGTCAGTAGCATCATTTGCAAATATTTTCTCCCATTTTGCAGGTTGTCTTTTCATTTTGTTTATAGTTTTCTTTGCCATGCAGAAGCTTTTAAGTTTAATTAGGTCCCATTCGTTTATTTTTACTTTTATTTTCATTACTCTAGGAGATGGGTCCAAAAACATATTACTGCAATTTATGTCAAAGTGTGTTCTGCCTATGTTTTCCTCCAAGAGTTTTATAGTATCCAGTCTTACATTTAGGTCTTTAATCCATGTTGAGTTTATTTTTGTATATGATGTTAGAGAATGTTCTAATTTTTTTCTTTTACATGTAGCTGTCCAATTTTCCCAGTGTCACTCAGTGAAGAGACTGTCTTTTCTCCATTGTACATTCTTGACTCATTTGCTGAAGGTTAATTGACCATAGGTGTGTGGCCAAAGCAGATTCTTACCACCATTAGGGATGTGGAAATCCTTCACAGGATTTTACCTAAGACTGCATGTTCTCCAGTAGAAAGGAAAGTCAATTCCACTGCCCAAACCATAGAACTTTCACAGTCTAGTCCATTCTTTAACCAATTATCACTCCACCACAGTACTAATCTGCCATTCTTTAGGTCCTCAGAGCTGTTTCTCCATCACAGGAAAGCCACCATACAAGTGATCGGTCCCACCCTGGACCATAGGGGAAAGTCTTTCCCTTCTCAGGGTTTTTTATTGAAGCCACAGGACAACATTGTCCAGACTTGCATATCTGCCTAGGAAAATTTTGTTTAGACAAAAGCAGAGTTTATGTAAGTAAACTCACTTTTTCAATTTATAGGTTAAAAAAGAAAATTATGTAATTATTGTATAATTACATATATTTTTAAAACATAGGTTATATAATGTACTCTACAATATATCCACTCTACAATATGTAGACTTTGTCATTGTTGTTGTTTATAGTTAAGCAAATTATTTATTATTACAGGGTCAACACCCATGTGCCCACCATTCCAGTCATGAGCTAGCATGACCATCATCCTAAAGGTCTCGTATGTGTTACTGCCTGAATATTTATAATCCCCCAGAATTCATATGTTGTAGTCAATCCTCAATGTGATGGTATTAGGAGGTAGAACTCTTCAGAGATGATTAGTTCGTGAAGGCATAGCCCTCATGAATGGCATTAGTGCCCTTATGAAACAGTGTCCGGAGAGCAACCTTGCCCCTTCTACCATGGGAAGACACAGCAAGAAGATAGTAGACTGTGAACCTGAAAGTGGGCTCTTACCTAGCACCAGATCTTCTGGTGCCTTGATCTTGGACTTCTAGAACTGTGAGAATATAAATTCCTGTTGTTTAAGTCACCCAATCTGTGGTATAGACAGTTCCCTACTTATGATGGTTCAAATAACAATTTTTTGACTTTATGGTGATGTGAAAGCAATATGCATTTAGTAGAAACTGTACTTTGAAATTTGCTCTTTCCCTGAGCTAGTGATAAGCAGTACAATGCTCTCTTGTGATGCTGAGCAGTGAGCCACAGCACCCAAGTCAGCCATACAGTCACCAGGGTAAACAATCCGTATGTTGACAACCATTCTGTACCCATACAACCATTCTGTTTTTCACTTTTTCAGTATTCAATAAATTACATGAGATATTCAACACCTTATTACTTTATAAAATAGGCTGTGTGTTATATGATTTTGCCCAACTGTAGGCTAATGTAAGTGTTCTGAGCACATTTAAGGTAGGCGAGGCTGGTACGTTAGGTGCATGTATGATATTTTCAATTTATGATGGGTTTATCGGGATATAACCCCATCCTAAATGGAGGAAGATCTGAATTTTGTTATGGCAGCCTGGCATACTAATACACTAGCTCATTATATGACTAACAGCACCCTCACTCACCCTCCACATTGTTGCCAGAGTGATATTTTTAGAAACCATATCTGATCTTGTTCAAATATTTAACTGATTCCATCAACAGAAAGCCCCCTCATGACCCATGCTTATCTCTCCAGTCTCATCTGCTCTGCCTTTTATCCCAGCTGAATTTAAGGACTGAATTCCCAGTGTTTCCTGCTCCTGAACATCCCTGTGCCTTTGCTTCTCATATTTATCCTACTTTGCATGCCCTTACCCACTTCATCCATCAGACTGACCGCTACTTCTCCTTCAAATATCATTTTACTTTTGTAACAGTTTCATGGCCGCATTTCTCTCCCTCACCCACCACAATGGGTTAGGTGCCCATCCTTAAAATGAACTGTCTTTACTACCACAACCCCATGTTTGCCGTTCTCTTATAGTATCACATTTCAAACTCTATTAAAATTATTGACTTTCCACTCACATAGCTCTTTACCCCTAAATTATCTCTACTTTTGTGTTCTTGAATTTTTTTTGTGCTTTTTAAATAACTTTTTTACTGTTATTAGTGTTCTTAAGTCCCTAATGTTCTTTTCTTAACCTGCTAATTAGTTGCAGTATTAGAAAATAACCACATGTATATCAATCTGCTCCAGTTAAGGGCTACGAATAAAGTTTGTGGAGTCTTCCTCTGGGTAAATAAATTATACTTTAGGTTTTGTGTTTAGGCTGGTCAGGTGTCTTATCTATGACTACTCATAGTCATAGATCATTTCTAGAATACATATCTGAAAACACTTTTTCTCGATGAAAGTGAGAAATTGTTAAAACATTTTATATTAAGAATAAATAAAATTTCTGTGTATACTTACTATATATATACATATATATATAGTATATATACTATAGTATATATATAGTATATATACTATAGTATATATATAGTATATATATAGTATATATACTATACTTACTTACACTTCATCATCATGAAGTTTCCTGAGTTGAGATCCTTTCTGTCTGGAAAAGTAGATTTTATTGAATGGGTCATACAGTTATTTGATATTTCATAATCTACAGAGTAAAACATAGTCATATGTCATTTTGTGTTGTCTGACCTGAACTAAGAATGAAGAGTGCTGGTTAATATTCTACCCTAGTTAGCTGATATTTACCATTAACATCCTTGATAGATGATCATTTTGCAAACAAATAAAAATATAAAAAATAAGACCAACATTAAAAGGAGATTGGGCACTTTTAAAATAGTCCATGAATATTCAGATGGAAATCAAAAGCATAATATAGTGTGCAAACATTTCTGCAGTTTTAAAAGAAAATATGCACACATACATCTCTGGCATTTACAGTTTATGTAATTTTGTTATAGTCATTTCTCCGTTCTGAGTATTAGATTTCTTCCTTCTAAAAAGAAGATATGAGATAATATAATCAATACCATCTCAGTCTTCAGTCTCTGATGGTTTTATTAGGGCATGAATTTGCATATCCTGAGAGACTTTATTTTGGATAACACTTGCTATTATATTTGTAAATTTTCAGAAGGTCTAGAAAAGAAGGAGGAAAATTATAAAAAGGAAGAAGAGTTTATTTCTTTGAGTATTCACTCTTTGTCAGCTGCTTAGCTAAGGTTTGACATGTTTTATCACAGTGAATCCTAAACACTATTATAATTTCTGTCTTATTGAATACAGAATTGTGCAGCGAATTGGGTATTTGCCTAATGTCACAGATCTACAAACTGCAGCCTGGATTCTAATCCAGATGTATGACACCAAAGCCCATGTTTTTTTTTTTTTTTTTTACATCTTTATTGGAGTATAATTGCTTTACAATGGTGTGTTAGTTTCTGCTTCATAACAGGGTGAATCAGTTATACATATACATATGTTCCCATATCTCTTCCCTCTTGCGTCTCCCTCCCTCCCACCCTCCCTATCCCACCCCTCCAGGCGGTCACAAAGCACCGAGCTGATCTCTCTGTGCTATGCGGCTGCTTCCCACTAGCTATCTACCTTACGTTTAGCAGTGTATATATGTCCATGACTCTCTCTTGCTTTGTCACAGCTTCCCCTTCCTGCTCCCCATATCCTCAAGTCCATTCTCTAGTAGGTCTGTGTCTTTATTTCTGTCTTACCCCTAGGTTCTTCATGACATTTTTTTTCTTAAATTCCATATATATGTGTTAGCATACGGTATTTGTCTTTCTCTTTCTGACTTACATCACTCTGTATGACAGACTCTAGGTCTATCCACCTCATTACAAATAGCTCAATTTCATTTCTTTTTATGGCTGAGTAATATTCCATCGTATGTATGTGCCACATCTTCTTTATCCATTCATCCAATGATGGACACTTAGGTTGTTTCCATGTCTGGGCTATTGTAAATAGAGCTGCAATGAAGATTTTGGTACATGACTCTTTTTGAATTATGGTTTTCTCAGGGTCTATGCCCCGTAGTGGGATTGCTGGGTCATATGGTAGTTCTATTTGTAGTTTTTTAAGGAACCTCCATACTGTTCTCCATAGTGGCTGTACCAATTCACATTCCCACCAGCAGTGCAAGAGTGTTCCCTTTTCTCCACACCCTCTCCAGCATTTATTGTTTCTAGATTTTTTGATGATGGCCATTCTGAATGGTGTGAGATGATATTTCATTGCATTTCTCTAATGATTAATGATGTTGAGCATTCTTTCATGTGTTTGTTGGCAGTCTGTATATCTTCTTTGGAGAAATGTCTATTTAGGTCTTCTGCCCATTTTTGGATTGGGTTGTTTGTTTTTTTGTTATTGAGCTACATGAGCTGCTTATAAATTTTGGAGATTAATCCTTTGTCAGTTGCTTCATTTGCAAATATTTTCTCCCATTCTGAGGGTTGTCTTTTGGTCTTGTTTATGGTTTCCTTTGCTGTGCAAAAGCTTTTAAGTTTCATTAGGTCCCATTTGTTTATTTTTGTTTTTATTTCCATTTCTCTAGGACGTGGGTCAAAAATGATCTTGCTGTGATTTATGTCATAGAGTGTTCTGCCTATGTTTTCCTCTAAGAGTTTGATAGTTTCTGGCCTTACATTTAGGTCTTTAATCCATTTTGAGCTTATTTTTGTGTATGGTGTTAGGGAGTGATCTAATCTCATACTTTTACATGTACCTGTCCAGTTTTCCCAGCACCACTTATTGAAGAGGCTGTCCTTTCTCCACTGTACATTCCTGCCTCCTTTATCAAAGATAAGGTGACCCTATGTGTGTGGGTTTATCTCTGGGCTTTCTATCCTGTTCCATTGATCTATCAATCTGTTTTTGTGCCAGTACCATACTGTCTTGATTACTGTAGCTTTGTAGTATAGTCTGAAGTCAGGGAGCCTGATTCCTCCAGCTCCATTTTTCATTCTCAAGATTGCTTTGGCTATTCGGGGTCTTTTGTGTTTCCATACAAATTGTGAAATTTTTTGTTCTAGTTCTGTGAAAAATGCCAGTGGTAGTTTGATAGGGATTGCATTGTATCTGTAGATTGCTTTGGGTAGTATAGTCATTTTCACAGTATTGATTCTTCCAATCCAAGAACATAGTATATCTCTCCATCTATTTGTATCATCTTTAATTTCTTTCATCAGTGTCTTATAATTTTCTGCATACAGGTCTTTTGTCTCCTTAAGTAGGTTTATTCCTAGATATTTTATTCTTTTTGTTGCAGTGGTAAATGGGAGTGTTTTCTTGATTTCACTTTCAGATATTTCATCATTAGTGTATAGGAATGCCAGAGATTTCTGTGCATTAATTTTGTATCCTGCTACTTTACCAAATTCATTGATTAGCTCTAGTAGTTTTCTGGTAACGTCTTTAGGATTCTCTATGTGTAGTATCATGTCATCTGCAAACAGTGACAGCTTTACTTCTTTTCCGATTTGGATTCCTTTTATTTCTTTTTTGTCTCTGATTGCTGTGGCTAAAACTTCCAAAACTATGTTGAATAAGAGTGGTGAGAGTGGGCAACCTTGTCTTGTTCCTGATCTTAGTGGAAATGCTTTCAGTTTTTCACCATTGGGGACGATGTTGGCTGTGGGTTTGTCATATATGGCCTTTATTATGTTGAGGAAAGTTCCCTCTATGCCTACTTTCTGCAGGGTTTTTAGCATAAAAAGCCCATGATTTTAACTACTAATCAGAAAGGAGTGAATTCAAGTTGTTGGAATGAAAAAAAAAAGAAAGTTGTTGGAATGGCTGGTAATAACCATTCTTAAAATCTCCTAGAAGCTGAGATGTTGTTTATAGTGAGGACTTAATATTTAATGGATGGGGCTGGTGGTGGTGAGGATTCCAACTAATTCCAACTCTGCGTTTGGGCTTTCATTCTCTTCCCTAGACCTCTCCAGACAATCAGAGAAGCAACATGATTCTCCTCTGGGGTATGAAGGATAGATCAGTCTTATAACAGTGTCCATGGCTAACAGCCCAAATATAGACAGCTGTCTTCTGAGTTTCCACTAAGTGATAAGAAAGATGTAACACAGGAGATTCATGAAACTTTGACCAAGAATATATTTCCCACCTGAGACCCAGTTTCCTTAAATGTAATGTGGGAATAAAAATGTCTATATGTAGCAGCTAATCTGAGGGACATTGTAGACTATAAATGAGAATTTGGCTGGATAGCAAAGAAATATATACACATATATATCCTTACATATAGCTATTTTTTCAAAACAAAGCAATGTCCAAAGAGTACTGGAGGATCATGACAAAAGGTAAGGTTTGTAAAACCATGTTTTTAAAAACCAAGCAGATTTTGGCCAATGTGAATTTTGTGATCATAAAACAAAAGCAAAACAGGGCTCCAAATTGAGTACTGTACTTACTGATTTAGCATACAAAACATGCATTCATTACTGTGAGTTTTCTGATCTATGTCACATAATGGTCTCCATTCCCTTGTGCATGCAATCCTGGCACTTTTTCTGTTGTATTTGGTGCAGTCCACCTGTAATTGGAAGAAAAATAATACCCTACATTCTCTTCCTTCAATTCTGCGTCATTCTCATATTGAGATGGTAAAGAGGGAGAAGAGAGTGGAAAGAGTACTTGTCTCTTTAACTTTTCAGCAAACATGTCTAGAAGATCTTTTATGGACCAGGTGCTGTGCTGCAAAAATAAATCAGACCTAGAATAGTCCTTAAATGAGAATTAGCAGTTTAAGGAGGAAATATTAATCTCTCTTTTTAGGGTTATAATGAGAGTCCAGTGGGATAATGAATGTGAAAAATACTGAGAAAAGTTTAAAATGCTAGCAAAAGGTAAAACTTTACTTTATCTGCTCTTCTCCTTTTGCAAGGAGATTCATTTTGTAACCTTTAAAGAAAGAAACACCACCAGGAAAGTACAGTAGGAACAGTTTTATATCCTAGGGAATTATTTCAGCCCACTGTGAGTCAGTTTAGCTACTTTCATGACTCATTTACACATTAGCTCTGATTTCATTTTTGCCAAGAGCATGCCGAAAAGGTACTCACCTCTGTCCCTATTGCTTGATGGCCAGAAGAGAGTAGGACGAGATTCATTTCGAGAGAAGGAGTTGGAGAAATAGAAAATTCCACAGTTAGAAATGCAAAGCTGAATTCATTGTTCACAGTAACTAAAACCCATTTCCCAACATCCCTTGCCCAGGCCAGACCTAAAAGAGGTCACTTCTTTACTCAGGGCCAACTTGGGGGGAAGTCAGAGATATATGATTCTGACCAAAAACAAAAAAAAAATGAGGTGGTAGGGGGAATCTCTGGTCATTGGAGAAAGGGCTGTCCAGGAGATCCTGTGGGCATGCCCAGGGTAGAGTTGGAGTTATGGTCTCAAAGTTGTATAGGTGGTTTCTGAAAGGCCAAGTCAGAAACCTGAGAGATCCCGATGAGGAACTGAGCAGAAAGCTCACAATCCTTTTATTCTTCTCAGTCTCTCTTCCTCTTCCTCTTCCTCAAAGTCTGATTCACCCCCACTCTGTTGATTAGACCAATCAAAATAGATGTCTTCTAAATTTTCTTTTGACTTTAACATTCTATAATTACTGAAGGCTTAATATGTTGCAGTTAACGTTGTATGAATATTAAAAAGGAATCCTAACTTACCAGGTGGAGTGACAACCCATGTAGTGGCTGCCGGAGCAAGGATGACAAAAGCAGTGATGCTCTTCATAGTGATGATGAATGAGGGTAGTAGAGAGATGCTGTTCTGAGGCAAGAAGTTCAGAGAGAAAGAGAGAAAAAGCAGTCTGCCAAATACACATATATATACTCAGGGCAGGGTCCCATCCTCATTAAAATTGGCCTTTGCAATGATGATTGGCATTAATCCAAGCTAGGGTATTTATTTCATGTGTCAAGGAATGCTTCCTTATTATCTTGAGCTACAGACATTTGGAATAGTTACATCCTGAAACTCACCTACCAGAAGATCCCTTTGATCACTCAGCAAATATAATGGTGTGGCTATATTTGAGAACAAATAAAATCATAGGTGTAGTAAAGAGCAAATAGACATTTAAATGACGTGTAAAGGGCATTAAGATTATATTAGATGCAGGAAAGTTGAAAAGGATCATAGAAGCACATTTCTTTAAAATGTACTGTAGTAGACAACATTAATAGCACTGTAAACCTTGCTTATCTAGAGCATGAACACACTTTACAACATTTTATGAAGGCTTGTTAAATGATTAACCTTATGAAACAAGAAGAGCAGTATTATTGCTATTCTGCAGATGAAACAACAAAAACAAAAAAATTAAGTATATTCTTTTGGGCTTTCTTTGTGGTGCAGTGGTTAAGAATCCACCTGCCAATGCAGGACATGTGGGTTCGAGCCCTGGTCTGGGAAGCCCCACCCACCAGAACACAGGCACCGGTCCCTTCCACAAGGAAGACTACACAAGGCACTAAACCAATCTCACCTACTGGGAACAGACACCAAAAACAACGGGAACTACGAACCTGCAGCCTGCAAAAAGGAGATCCCAAACACAGTAAGTTAAACAAAATGAGAAGACAGAGAAATATGCAGCAAATGAAGGAGCAAGGTGAAAACCCACGAGACCAAACAAATGAAGAGGAAACAGGCAGTCTACCTGAAAAAGAATTCAGAATAATGAGAGTAAAGCTGATCCAAAATCTTGGAAATAGAATGGAGAGAGTACAAGAAACGTTTGACAAGGACCTAGAAGAATTAAAGAGCAAGCGAACAATGGTAAACATACAATAAATGAAATTAAAAATTCTCTAGAAGGAATCAATAGCAGAATAACTGAGGCAGAACAGATAAGTGACCTGGAAGATAAAATGGTGGAAATAATTACTACAGAGCAGAATAAAGAAAAAAGAATGAAAAGAATTGAGGACAGTCTCAGAGAACCCAGGGACATTAAATGCACCAACATTTGAATTATAGAGGTCCCAGAAGAAGAGAAAAAGAAAGAGTCTGTGAAAATATTTGAAGAGATTATAGTTGAAAACTTCCCTAACATGGGAAAGGAAATAGTCAATCAAATCCCAGAAGTGTAAAGAATCCCATACAGGATAAATCCAAGGAGAAACACGTCAAGACACATATTAATCAAACTATCAAAAATTAAATACAAAGAAAAAATATTAAAAACAGCAAGGGAAAAGCAACAAATAACATACAAGGGAATCCCCATAAGGTTAATAGCTGATTTTTCAGCAGACATTCTGCAAGCCAGAAGGGATTGGCAGGACATATTCAAAGTGATGAAAAGGAAGAACCTACAATCAAGATTATTCTACCCAGCAAGGATCTCATTCAGATTCGACGGAGAAATTAAAACCTTTACAGACAAGCAAAAGTTAAAAGAATTCAGCACCATGAAACAAGCTTTACAACAAATGCTAAAGGAACTTCTCTAGACAGGAAACACAAGAGAAAGAAAAGACCTACAAAAACAAACCCAAAACAATTAAGAAAATGGTAATAGGGGCATACATATCAATAACTACCTTAAATGTAAATGGATTAAATGCTCCAATCAAAAGACATTAGACTGGCTGAATGGATACAAAAACAAGACCTGTATATATTACTGTCTACAAGAGACCAACTTCAGAACTAGGGACACATACAGACTGAAAGTGAGGGGATGGAAAAAGATATTCCATGCAAATGGAAATCAAAAGAAAGCTGGAGGGCTTCCCTGGTGGCACAGTGGTTGAGAGTCCACCTGCTGATGCATGGGACGCGGGTTTGTGCCCTGGTCCAGGAAGATCCCACATGCCGCAGAGTGGTGGGACCTGTGAGCCATGGCCGCTGAGCCTGCATGTCCGGAGCCTGTGCTCCGCAACAGGAGAGGCCACAACAGTGAGAGGCCCGTGTACTGCAAAAAAAAAAAAAAAGCTGGAGTAGCAATTCTCATATCAGACAAAATAGACTTTAAAATAAAGACTATTACAAGAGACAAAGAAGGACAGTACATAATGATCAAGGGATCAATCCAAGAAGAATATATAACAGTTGTAAATATTTATGCACCCAACATAGGAGCACCTCAGTACATAAGGCAAATGCTAACAGCCATAAAATGGGAAATTGACAATAACAAAATCGTAGTAGGGGACTTTAACACCCCACTTTCACCAATGGACAGATCATCCAAAAGGAAACTAAATAAGGAAACACAAGCTTTAAATGATACATTAAACAAGATGGACTTAATTGATACTTATAGGACATTCCATCCAAAAACAACAGAACACACTTTCTTCTCAAGTGCTCATGGAACATTCTCCAGGATAGATCATATCTTGGGTCACAAATCAAGCCTTGGTAAATTTAAGAAAACTGAAATTGTATCAAGTATCTTTTCCGACCACAATGCTATGAGACTAGATATCAATTACAGGAAAAAAATCTGTAAAACATACAAACACATGGAGGCTAAACAATACACTACTAAAAATCCGAGAGATCACTGAAGAAATCAAAGAGGAAATCAAAAAATACCTAGAAACAAATGACAATAAAAACACGACAGCCGGGCTTCCCTGGTGGTGCAGTGGTTGAGAGGCCGTCTGCCGATGCAGGGGACACGGGTTCGTGCCCCGGTCCGGGAGGATCCCACATGCCGCAGAGCGGCTGGGCCAGTGAGCCATGGCCGCTGAGCCTGTGCGTCCGGAGCCTGTGCTCCGCAGCGGGAGAGGCCACAACAGTGAGAGGCCCGCGTACCACAAAACAAAACAAAACAAAACAAAACAAAAAAAAAAACACGACAGCCGAAAACTTATGGGATGCAGCAAAAGCAGTTCTAAGAGGGAAGTTATAGCAATAAAATCCTACCTCAAGGAAACAAGAAACATCTCAAATAAACAATCTAACCTTACACCTAAAGCAATTAGAGAAAGAAGAACAAAAAAAAAACCCAAAGTTAACAGAAGGAAAGAAATCATAAAGAAATAAATGAAAAAGAAATGAAGGAAACAATAGCAAGATCAGTAAAACTAAAAGCTGGTTCTTTGAGAAGATAAACAAAATTGATAAACCATTAGCCAGACTCATCAATAAAAAAAGGGAGAAAACTCAAATCAACAGAATTATAAATGAAAAAGGAGAAGTAACAGCTGACACTGCAGAAATACAAAGGATCATGAGGGATTACTACAAGCAACTATATGCCAATAAAATGGACAATCTGGAAGAAATGGATAATTGTTAGAAAAGCACAACCTTCCGAGGCTGAACCAGGAAGAGATAGAAAATATAAACAGACCAATCACAAGCATTGAAATTGAAACTGTGATTAAAAATCTTCCAACAAACAAAAGCCCAGGACTAGAAGGCTTCACTGGCAAATTCTATCAAACATTTAGAGAAGAGCTAACACTTATCCTTCTCAAACTCTTCCATAATATAGCAGAGGGAAGACACTCTCAAAGTCGTTCTACAAGGCCAACATCACCCTGATACCTAAACCAGACAAAGATGTCACAAAAAAAGAAAATATAGGCCCATATCACTGACACACATAGATGCAAAAATCCTCAACAAAATACTAGGAAACAGAATCCCAACAGCACATTAAAAGGATCATACACCATGACCTAGTGGGGTTTATCCCAGGAATGCAAGGATTCTTCAGTATATGCAAATCAATCAATGTGATACACCATATTAAAAAATTGAAGGAGAAACACCACATGATCATCTCGATAGATGCAAAAAAAGCTTTTGACAAAATTCAACACCTATTTATGATAAAAACTCTCCAGAAAGTAGACATAGAGGGAACTTACCTCAATGTAATAAAGCCCATAAATGACAAACCCACAGCCAATATCGTTCTTAATGGTGAAAAACTGAAACCATTTCCTCTAAGATCAGGAACAAGACAAGTTTGCCCACTCTCACCACTATTACTCAACATAGTAGTATGTTGGAAGTTTTAGCCACAGCAATCAGAGAAGAAAAGGAAATATAATGAATCCAAATTGGAAAAGAAGAACAAAAACTGTCACTCTTTGCAGATGACATGATACTATACGTAGAGAATCCTAAAGATGATACCAGAAAACTACTAGAGCTAATCAATGAATTTGGTAAACTTGCAGGATACAAAATGAATGCTCAGGAATCTTTTGCATTCCTATACATTAATGATGAAAAATCTGGAAGAGAAATTAAGGAAACACTGCCATTTACCATTGCAACAAAAAGAATAAAATACCTAGGAATAAACCTACCTAAGGAGACAAAAGAGCTCTATGCAGAAAACTATAAGACACTGATGAAAGAAATTAAAGATGATACAAACAGATGGAGAGATACACCATGTTATGGGATTGGAAGAATCAACATTTTGAAAAGGACTGTACTACCCAAAGCAATCTTCAGATTCAATGCAATCCCTATCAAACTACCAATGGCATTTTTCAGAGAACTAGAACAAAAAATTTCACAATTTGTATGGAAACACAAAAGACCCCGAATAGCAAAAGAAATCTTGAGAAAGAAAAACGGAGCTGGAGGAATCAGACTATACTTCAGACTATACTACAAAGCTAGTAATCAAGACAGTGTGATAATGGCACAAAAACAGAAATATAGATCAAGGGAATAGGATAGAAAGCCCAGGGATAAACCCACACAATATGGTCACCTTATCTTTGATAAAGGAGGCAAGAATATACAATGGAGAAAAGACAGCCTCTTCAGTAAGTGGTGCTGGGAAAACTGGACAGCTACATGTAAAAGAATGAAATTAGAACACTCCCTAACACCATACACAAAAATAAACTCAAAATGCATTAAAGACCTAAGTGTAAGGCCAGACACTATAAAACTCTTAGAGGAAAACATAGGCAGAATACTCTATGACATAAATCACAGCAAGTTCCTTTTTGAGCCACCTCCTAGAGAAATGGAAATAAAAGCAAAAATAAACAAATGGGACCTAATGAAAGTTAAAAGCTTTTGCACAGCAAAGGAAACCATAAAGAAGATGAAAAGACAACCCTCAGAATGGGAGAAAATATTTGCAAATGAAGCAACTGACAAAGGATTAATCTCCAAAATATACAAACAGCTTACGCAGCTCAATATCAAAAAAAACAAGCAACCCAATCCACAAATGGGCAGAAGGTCTAAATCGACATTTCTCCAAAGAAGATATACAGATTGCCAACAAAAACTCGAAAGGATGCTCAACATCACTAATCATTAGAGAAATGCAAATCAAAACTACAGTGATTATCACCTCACACCAGTCAGAATTGCCATCATCAAAAAATCTACAAACAGTAAATGCTGGAGAGGGTGTGGAGAAAAGGGAACCCTCTTGCACTGTTGATGGGAATGTAAATTGATACAGCCACTGTGGAGAACAGTATGGAGGTTCCTTAAAAAACTAAAAATAGAACTACCATATAATCCAGCAATCTCAGTACTGGGCATATACCCTGAGTAAGCCATAATTCAAAAACAGACATGTACCACAATGTTCATTGCTGCTCTGTTTACAATAGCCAGGACATGGAAGCAAGCTAAGTGTCCATCGACAGATGAATGGATAAAGATGTGGCACATATATACAATGCAATATTACTCAGCCATAAAAAGCAACGATATTGAGTTATTTGTAGTGAGGTGGATGGACCTAGAGTCTGTCATACAGAGTGAAGTAAGTCAGAAACCGAAAAACAAATACTGTATGCTAACACACATATATGAAATCTAAAAAAAAAAATGGTTTTGATGAACCTAGAGGCAGGACAGGAATAAAGACACAGATGTAGAGAGTGGACTTGAGGAATGGAAAGGGGAAGTGTAAGATGGCACGAAGTGAGAGAGTGGCATGGACATATATACACTACCAAATGTAAAATAGATAGCTAGTGGGAAGCAGCTGTAGAGCATAGGGAGATCAGCTCAGTGCTTTGTGACCGCCTACAGGGGTGGGATAGGGAGGGTGGGAGGGAGATGCAAGAGGGAGGGGATATGGGAATATATGTATATGTATAGCTGATTCACTTTGTTTTACAGCAGAAACTAACACAACACTGGAAAGCAATTATACTCCAATAAAGATGTTAAAAAATTCAGGGTTCAAGAATAATGATCTAAAAATTCACTATCCATGTTCTTCTCTTTCTGGAAATACTTATACGAAGAATTAATCTGGTCAACAACCAACATGACTGCGTTTTCCTTTCACCATCTACTCAGTAACTAAGGATTTAAAAACAGTATATACAATTACCTGAAACTCAACATCATCACAATACATTGCCCAAATCAAAAAACCCTTCAACAAATCCACGCTCATCTCTATTACCAGTTCCTTAACAGGCTCAGTTTTTTTTTTCAAAACTAATTGATTAGGTGTGATTCTGGGGCAGCCAGCCTTTAATGTGGACATGCACTGCACAGGAATTCCTAGCAATCCCCAACATGGGTCCCACACAGAGTAGATGTCAGTTTCCATCAATAAGTGTATATGTAAAACATTATCTGTTTCTTTTTCTCTAAATAAAATTATGTCTGACTCTGAGGTCTTCATTCTGCCTAGATTTGGGGAGATTTGGTCTCATTCATTATAGGAGTTTATGAGGATCTGAGGTGCTTAAGCAGTGCACAGAAAATGAGAACAGGCCCTATTATCTCTGAACAGGCATGGTGGCTGCCTGCATCTCAGCAGTGCAAGCCAGCCTTAAATGGTTCCCCTCACTGAGGCTGCTCCATGATTCTGTACCACCCATGAGACAGGGTGATTTTTGACTGAGATTGAGAACCCCATGAATCTAGGGTTCAGCAGATACTTTGTATAGTCATACACTCAGCAGACTCTTCCTCTTCAGGAAGCTGCCGGGCAGCAGTCTTGGTCAATACTCCGTCCCTTTGATTTCTTTTGAAAATTTAATTTCTTCTGCTTTGGTTACTTTCTAATGTACTCAAGCCATTAAGAGTAATTTTTTGCCCCTTTTTATGTTTTTGTCCAGTTTATTTCAAATATCCTGTAAAGTAAAAATACATACCTTTTTCTTCAAGCTTTGTGATAGAGAGTGAAGGAAAGATAAAAAGAAAACTAGTTAATAGCTTTTAACTACTGCCTTAGTTGTTGATGCTGTGTTATTACTTCTTGTTTGACATATTGACATTAAAATGACTATGTCAAAATTCCATTCATCTTTAGAAACCTACCTTGTGCTTCCAGATAAGTGCTAACCTGGGGGTAAACAGCTCCACCAGAAATTCTTCAGTGGGTACTTATAACTGGAGGTTCTCCAACTACCTACACCTCTCCTGGGTGCCTGGGAAGAGCCTCTGGGTAGAGACGGATGGGGCATTTCCTTCGTGAATCATCCATGTCTGTCTTGTGACCAGAGGCCAGGACCTAAGCAAATATCCTTTGTGAACACAACTTGTCAGAGCTCATTTCTAGAGACCTTGGCAGTAGGAGTTCTGGCAACTTTCTAACTTAAAATTTAAGGAGCAAAGTGGATCCAGAGATGAGAATATAATAGCTGGCAACTTTCCATTTTATTACTGCTCCCAGGACTTCTTTCGTGTTAAGTCAAGCCATTAGAATTCACTTTTCATTGCTAATCCCATTACTCTATGCTAAAAAATCTGCATGTGTACTGTCTCCTGCCACATGATCCATAGATTTGGAAGTGAAGTATTCCACAGATTAACAGACGTGACTGTTTCTGTAGATAATGAAGTTTTCTAGGATCATTTGATACAAAATCCACCCTTTTGTCTGAAAACATAATCAGATAATTTTATTTACATGAAAAGCATGGAACTGTGGTTCATGAGGCCAGAGAGAGTGGTGTAAGGGACATGAGATTAAAAACCATTTACTTGAATTTGTATTTCTCCTTTGCACTCATCTGGGTAGGCTTAGAAAAATCACTTCCCCTCTTTTGGCTTCAGGATTCCCATATACTAAACATGCTGGATAAATCATCTCTAATTTTCTTCTAGCTCTGTCAGCCTGGGAGTTTATCAGTCTGAAGTAAAATAGCCTTTCCCTGATTGAGATTTTCTTTATAACTACATATCATATATTTAGCTGATAAAGAGCAAATTAATTAGTTGAAAGTTACAATAAGGCTAATTATAACAATACACTTCACAGCATATTTTTTTCTGGGCTCCTACTGCTTTTGCATTCCTCTTTAGCTGCAGCCTTTTCTAATATTTCTGAGAAACATCTCATGAATCTAGCCTTCATCTGGGGAGGAGATACATTTTATAAGTTCATATTTTCAGGTAATTTTAGCTTGTTTCCAACCATCAGTGCCAGCAATTTTAAATTTGTACCAGGAAGGGAATGCAGAATCTCTAAGTTCTTTGAAAACAAAAGTCCTTGTAGGCTTTATGTCACTGACCATAACTGAGAGTGCCTGTTTTAAATTTTCTTTTAAGTCTCTTAAGGGTCTAGCTTTAGTCAACAACTTTTAATAAGCAACACTCCATGCTAGGTATTTTGCTAGGCACTGGAAATAAAAACAAGAACATTAAACCATCTCTTCTCTTAAAGAATTCACAGTCTAGTGAGAGAAATGGACTTGTAAATAAGCAACTAGGAAACAGTGACAGCTGGTAATATAGGTGAAAGGACAGGGTGTTATGGGAGCATAAGAAAGGAATAACTAATTCACAGAGGGGAAGGAAGTCATGGAAGGCTTCCAGAAAAAAGCTACACCTTTAATGAGGTGAGAAAAAATTATTCTAGAGTTTGAAGGAATGAACCTTGTGAGATGGAAGGAAAAAGTGGGAGAAGGACCAGGGGTGGATAAGGAGGATATGTTAAGAGGAGAGGACATAAAGGAACAAGTTTAAGGAAATTATTCAAGGGTAGAAGGGAAAGAGGAGAGTGTAAGAGCTGAGCCTAAGAGGTGGACAGAGAGGCCTTGCATGTCAGGAGGAGTTTGGTGTTCATCTTGGGGGCTAGAGAAGCCACTTAAAAGTTTCATGCACATTACTATCAAATTTGGATTTCAGATCATCACTCTGCAGTGGAGAATGCAATGGATGGGAGAAGGCTGAAGCAGGGAAATCATGTATAAGGCTGTTTCGGTCAATCATGAATGATTGATGATGGTTTAAACCAAAGATTTAATAGATTTAGTGATTAACTGTACAGAGGATAAAAGGTATCTGGGAAGATAATGCCTGGGTTTCAGCTTTTTCTCGTTTTACTGTGTTTTAGTGCAGTGTGGCTGCTTAGTAGGAGTTTTCAAAAAAAAAATTAAAATGGGGAATTATACAGATCTGTGTTTTGAAGAGGTCATTTGGAGATTAAAAAACAAGAAAGCTGTAAAGGATAGAGACAGGCAAGTCTGTTAGGCCATTGAAAAGTCCACTGAAATGAAAAAGAGGATCTAAAATTCATTAAAGAAAAAAATAAGGTAAATGTCTTTAGGCTAGAAAGATATTTACAAGGACTGTAACAGATAAGGAGAGAGTGCATGGAATAGCCTGGAGGAAGACAGCTCATCATCCCTCAAAATAGTCCAGAAGGAACTACTGTCAAGTGAAAAGTCCATCAAGGATGATGAATGTTTTATGAGGTTTTTTTTCTTGGGACTGATTTTCAAATGACCAAGTCTGTCTTTCTATTCTCCCTTCATGCTTGAAGAATGATTTATAGTCACATATTATTTATATTTAACTTTAATTTCAATACTGGAAATAAAAAGGGACTTGTGTGCCAGGATGGTATCAGAGAAAGAACAAGATGTCTTGTTATGCTTTTTACTATGAGGGAAACAAGTATTATCCATCATTGGTAAAGGCCACAGGGAGTGCTATTTGAGGGCACATTCCCTTCATTTACCATGATCTAATTGTGCTATATATGAGACTGGCCTTGGACAAAGTCAACCAGCAAGGCCACGAAGAGTCTTGGATTGGAGTACAAATGTGCATTTTGAATGTGCTTTTCTCATTTGTAAGCACATATTAAATGTTTAGAAATGTCAACATTTATTATCTTCTATTATTATCATAGAATAAGAAGTGTGGTTGGTGTTTAAGTGTACAGAAGGGAGCAAAGAAGACAATTAAGTTACAAAGAAGAAGGATAAGGGAGATTCTTTTTTTTAAATTGAAATATAGTTAATTTACAATATTGTCTTAGTTTCAGGTGTAAAGCAAAGTGATTCAGTCATTATCTATCTACATCTATATCTATGTATATAGAGATATATTTTTTCAGGTTATTTTCCATTATAGGTTATTGTAAGATATTGAATATAGTTCCCTGTGCTATACAGTAAATCCCTGTTGCTTATCTGTTTTATGTATAGTGGTTTGTATCTGTTAATCCCATACTCCTCATTTATCCCTCCACCCCTCCCATTCCTCTTTGGTAATCATAAGTTTGTTTTCTATGTCTGTGAGTCTGTTTATGTTTTGTATATAGATTCATTTATATTCTTTTTTAGATCCCACATGTAAGTGATATCATGTAATATTTCTTTCTCTGTCTGACTTCACTTAGTATGCTATTCCATAGGTCCATCCATGTTGCTGAAAATTGCAGTATTTCATTCTTTTTATGGCTGATATTCCACTGCCTATATATACCACATCTTAAACCAGTCATCTGTTGATGAACACTTAGTTTGCTTCTATGTCTTGGCAATTGTAAATAGTGCTGCTATGAACATTGGGATGCATCTATCTTTTTGAATTAGGGTTTTCATCTTTTCTGGATATATGTCCAGGAGTGGATTTACTGGATCATATGGTAGTTCTATTTTTAGTTTTTAAGGAACCTGCATACTGTTGTCTGTAGCGGCTGTACCAATTTACATTCCAACCAACAGTGTACAAGGGTTCTCTTTTCTTCACATCCTTGCCGACGTTTATTTGTGTTCTTTTTGATAATAGCCATCCTGGCTGGTGTGAGGTAATAATTCATCGTGGTTTTGATTTGCATTTCCCTAATAATTAGTGATGTGTTGAGCATCTTTTCATGTGCCTGTTGGCCATCTGTGTGTCTTCTTTGGAAAAATGTGTGCTTAGATCTTTTGCCCTTTTTTTGATTGAGTTTTTTTTTATATTGAGTTGTATCAGGTGTTTGTATGTTTTGGAAGTTAATCCCTTGTCAGTTGCATCGTTTGCAAATATTTTCTCCCAGTCCGTAGGTTGTCTTTTTGTTTTGTCGATGATTTCCTTTGCTGTGCAAAAGCTTTTAAGTTTGATTAGGTCTCATTTGATTTTTTTAAAATTTTATTTCTTTTCCTTGGAAGTCTAATCTAAGAAACTATTTCTACGATTTATGTCAAAATGTTTTGCCTATGTTCTCCTCTAGGAGTTTTATGGTGTCATGTCTTTGTGAGTTTATTTTTGTGTATGGTATGAGGGAATGTTCTAATTTCATTGATTTACATGTAGCTAAAGAGACAGATTCTTAACTATAACTGAGTTACAGCCTACAGGTCAAACTTGGCCCACCACCTGTTTTTATAAATACAGTTTTATTGGAACATAGCTATGCATATGAATTTACATAATGTAAATTCATTATATTAACACAACAGCAGCATTGAGTCGTTGTGACAGAGGTTGTTTATCCCACAAAGTCTATCTGGCTCTTTAGTGAAAAAGTTTTCTGACCTGTAGTCTATACAAGTGCTCTCTGTACTTGTTTCTGAAGCCTTGAGAGAGAGAGGGAGACTTCAGGTGAGTTCCTGACATGAAAAAATAAGGAGTTTGACAGTGGTACTTCTATGAAAACCCACATTCTGAAAGTGGAATCTGAAGTATAGTTATAGAGAAATGCATAAGTCTGTGGTAGTGACCAGGAAGAGGTGATAGAAATAGTCTGGCCTTCTTTAGGTCCATCTCAGGATCATTTGTCACTTCCCGGTTTAGAATTTTAGGGCTGGTTTGTGAAACGTCAGTAAGATGGGTCTGGTTTTCATTTACCTCCCATTCGGATGTCAAGATATAACTCAGGAAGCAACTCAAAAATCAGTTTACTTGATAGTTAATAAAGCTATTTTGTTGTGACCATTTTGACACAGATGACATTTTATATTTGCCTCCAGATTGTGTCTCCAAAATAAACAACTTTCAGTTGTTTTTTTTTTAATCTCAAGTAATGTGTTCAACACATTCACACTCTTAACCCCAATCCCAGAGCCTCAGTCCATTCCCTGCTTTATTTTCCTTGATTCTCATTTCATCCCTGACCTCTGTCCCCCTCTTCACCCTTGACTTTGACTGGGTCCCTGGAATTTTCTCCATTCCTGTGTCTCATCCTGTTCTAGACCACCCTATCCTTCACCTCACCATATCCCTGAGCTATACTTTCTCCCTAGTGCTCAGAATTATTATCAAGGGTTGCTTAAGTCTTGAGTGTGAGAGAACATAGTCTTCTGTGCATATTACCTGATAATCATAATCAAAATAATAATGAGGAAGGCAGTACAGGGGGCTTGTTGTTGTTATCTCAATAAAATATTCAAAATGACATAAAGTGACTACTTCTCAAAAATCATATGTCTTGGCCAGGAAAATGGTATTTCTGGATTTCCTAGAAATAACCAGGGAGGAGATACAATCTCAGATGTTACAGTATCTGTAAACCCATTCTGTATGTCCTGGAATTACCAAAGAAAATAGCAACACTGTTTTCTCATTTTTTTTTTTTCCTGAAATGGCTCTGTGTTTTCCTGCTTGAAAAATGATTTACAAGTCTTCTTTCTTTTTTCTTAATGATAACATAAAAAGAAAACAAAAACACCATAGGGAATGATTTATCTTCACTCAGTTAAAGAGGACAAAGATCATAAAATCCTACTATAATGGGCCTAGTGGCAACTTATCTAAAAGAAAAAGGGCAGAGGAATCAATACAAAATTAACTCCCCAAATCCAAGTAGGCCTGCCATTCCCAGCACAGTTCTAGAGCTGAGAACAACTAGAAGCATGGTGGATTCCCCACAGCTTCCTCCATCTACAGTGTGTTCAGCATTAGCCTGGAATCTGCAAGTGAACAATGTAACTAGATACTGTCACAGGACACCAGTAGCAAGGTTCTGAGCATGAGAGTGTTTCAGCATTGAGGCAGGAGCTTATACGTGTTCCATCCGCTATCTAGTGCTTATATTCTCTGGTGGATTTCTCATGTGTATTAGGTCGTTGTCTAGTTTAGTAGCCTCTAGCTATAATACATGTAGCTCTTGAGCACTTGACATGGGGCTTGGTAACTCTTGTTGCCTTGGTCTTCCCCCAGACTATGTATGGCTCCAAGGCCCTGATACAGGAAATTATGAATTATTGATTCATATCTGGTTTGGCTTTATATAGCTGTTGGCTGCCTGGGAACCCCTACATCCCCACCTCTCTTCTAGACATTCCTTCCCAGCCGTGACAGCAACTTGAATTTGAAGAAAGCATTCTCCATCCACCTATAGGCTTAGAAAAACAAAAAGGTAGAGTTCATTCAGCTTCTGCAAAAACAAGTTCCTATTTTCCAGGCAGTGACAAAGAAATCCCAGAAATGGCGTTCTGCGGGGTTTACTTTTATTGAACAAGCAGTTGGACAGACAGCATTGTGATCAGGAGGTTTCTACAGCACAGACTGGGTGAAGATGTCTCTGTGCCCTCAGATCACAGAATCTAGGAGGAAAGAGATGGAAAAGACTGGAAGTCAGTGAGTCCATTCCCCCAACAGTTCTGTATTGTTTTCTATAGTAAATAAGACGAGCTCTGAAGAATTCTTTGTATATACAGATGGTGAAGGTAGGCAATTCAGAATTGGAATACACATTTTCCCTCATGGCTTTCACCAACTCTTTCATCATTTGACCTACAAGAGAAGATGGGTAGGTTAGATGTTAGAAACTCAAAGACATTGTAGAAATGCAGGCTATACATTTATGATGGTAATAACATAGTCAAAGAAATCCATAGATTCCTGCATTCTGCTAAGAATGCACAATTTCAAATCACTTTCACATTTTATTCAGTTGATTCAGTGAGTATTTATTGAGTATCTAGTATATACTACCTGTTGAGGTGGATACAAAAATGAACTCTGCTCTTGATTACATGAGACCGTCATGGTAATGAAAAAAGGAAGGTGTCATTCACATCTTTTCACAAAGGAATAAATTAAACTTCAGAGAAGTTCACTGACTTGCCAAGATGTCACATTTGGTCAGGACTTAAGTCTAATTCCTCTAACAATTAATGCTTTACTATTATAGTTTGTTTTAGGCCATGAGATTTTAATCAGCTGTCTTCCTGCCTGACTCATCCATGTAGTTGTATATTCTTGAAATCAACATTTAAAACATTAAATCAACGTTTAAATTTTTAAAAAAGGTAACTGCATCTTGTCTGCTGGTACTACCTGGAACACTAGCAGCATTATTATTCCAAACTCAAACCTCCACTTTAGTTCTCACATTAACCCCATCAGGCTTCCTTTGATTTGAGTTGGCAAGCTATGGTCTTGTTGAATCCTGGAAAATCTTTGTCATGGAATTGAGAATAGTCATTTATTCATCTCAGAAAATAGTACTGGTATTTTTCTTAACATAGGAATTTCCTTCCAGTGTAGCTAATCTTTATTTAATTGAGATAATGCCTTTTCTAGAGCCCTTGGTTTTCAGAATCTCCTGACAACTAAAGGATGGTGGCAGAGCACAAGAAATGAAGTCAGGGCTACAGTGGACCCCGAACAAATACTGATTAACTTTGGTAAATTGCAGGATTTCTCCCAGGCTGATTTTCTGTAAAGTGGGAAAGATAACGATCCCTGCCCTAAATACAGATTTACTGTGAGGGTGCAGAAGGAAAGAGCAGATAAAGCTCTATATTAAATTAATCTTAGTAGTTACTGGATAATGAAAAGTACCTCGTAGAATAGGAAGTAAAAGTAGGATTTTCAGTCTATTTTTCCAGGAAAGTTGTGACTGCCAGGCCTTTTATTCATTCTTGAGATTCCAGACTCTCTTAGAGAATCTTCTACAGAGGAACAAGGTTTAGGCAATAGTTTCCAGCCTCCAGGATTTACACCCATAATGGTTATCAGAGCAGTCCTGAGCCATGACCCACCCATATCACCTTGGGGTATCCAATATCACATAATTGAATCATACAGCAGGAATTGAACCCATGCCCAGGACACCTCTTGCTCTAATGATTTGTTCCATCAGATAAAACCATAAATAATTCCTGTCATTAATAATGCCTGTTATATAACTCTAGCGAGAAAAAAAACACCCCAAAATGAAAGGAAGGAAGTTGCAAAACCTTTTGTTCTTAGCTCTGGCAAGATGCTTCATTATTTGAATAAATACATCTTATTAGTATTATTCTATGGCAAATTCCTCATAAAGTAGTTTGCATCATGTTGTCTACATGAGATTACAGCAAGGCATAGTCTAAGGTGTGGTCTATAAGACTTGCATAAAGATTATTTTTACCTCCCTGTTTGAGATGTACGTGACCAGGTATGTTTTTAAGATGGGGAGACAGGATATTCTGGCAATAAAATGAGAAGCAGACCACTAACAGTTTATATCTAATAAGATTAAGAAGATAGCCAACACAACATAGGGACTAGAGCAAAAGTTTAAAACCTCTCTTTATATATGTGTAATGCCCAGAGTAGATATATGACTTTTTTAACCCACATGAGAAAACAGTGAAGGTCTCCTGACTTCATTCCAGTACCCTGCCTCCTACCCTGCGTTCCAGCTGCCAGTGTGAAACCAGAAACACCTAGCTTATAGCTCTTGTTTTTCCACTTTCCCATATCAAGGCTCGCTGAGTTCTTCTGAATATGGTCTCATCTAGTATTGCTTAAGATCCTCACGTCTGGCAGAACTGTTTTTAATTCCATTGTTGCCAAAGCTTTCTGTGCCAGTGGAATAGAGTAAAAACAGTTGTGAATAATAATAACTAGCTATCAAATCTTACTAAAATATTGTTTTATTAAAGATAAGTATATTTTAATACCAAATATAAATTTCTTAAAATTATTTAAAAGAAATAAGCCTTGTGCCAGGGTCTGTTTCTCTACATTCATACTTTAGGCTCCTAGGCCTGATAATAATAATAAATGCCATTGCTTTTTAAACACTGGGCCAAATGCTTAAAAGTATTTATTAAATATTTTCAATAACTCAGTGAGAGCTTTGGTTTACGTATTTATGTGATTTGCCAAAGGTCTCACATATGAAAAACATCAAAAACTCTGAACCCATATTTATCTGGTGACAAAAAGTTTTCTCTTATTTGAAAATTCCTAGTTTTTTCCCCAGGTCACATATCATCTTGCCTGAGGAAGAGATTCCTCAAATGCCATCACCAGGGAGAATGTTAAACTCAACACATTGGTCTTCCTTACCCTCGGGATATATGTTCCAAGATCCCCAGTGGATGCCTGAAACCACAGATAGCACCCAACCCCATATATACTATGTTTTTTTCCTATACATACATACCTCTGATAAAGTTTAATTTATAAATTAGGCACAGTTAGAGATTAACAACAACAATAAAATAGAACAATTATAAAGGCATGTGAATGTGTCCTTCTCTCTCTCTCTCTCTAAAATATCTTATTGCACTGTACTCACCCCTTCTTCTTGTGGTGATATGAGATCATACAGTGCCTATGTGATGAGATTGAGGTGAATGACATAGGTACTGTGACATAGCATTAGGCTACCATTGACCTTCTGAATAGGTCACAAGGAGGATCATCTGCTTCAGGTAATCCATCAAACTATGACGATGTTGATGGCTGGATGACAGGAGCAGATAATGTCAATGGTTGGGAATCTTTGATAGCTTAAGGTTTTTTTGCCAAAAACTTTTGGAAGGACATTGTAATCGGAAGGTGTCACTCTTTTTTTCTAACTCATCAAAGTGTTGCTGCAAAGGTTGTAATCCTTTGGTGATCATACGGGTGACTTTAATGCTGTGTTCCGTCCAAGGATCGTATTCCATAATTTTTTCCTTTAATATCTGTGCAATTTGAAACACTTTGGCAAATTTTGGTAATGTTCACATTGCTGGTTCTGCTTCAATTTCTTCATCTTCCTCTCCCTCTGTAGATGACTCAATAAGTTCTTCCAATTCCTCAGTCTTTAACACTTCTCAGTGGCCTTCAATATGTTCTTCCACTTCATCAAGCATGTCAGAATATCCTTCTCCATCAACTTGTCTTGCCCTGTGAATGATTTTCCTAACTTCTCCATTGATCCCCAGGAAGGCTTTAAAATCATTCATGACTTCATAAATTTTTCCAGCAGGCATTTACAGTTTCTAGGTCTAATTTATCCATTGCAGCTTTGAGGAATGTTATTGTGTCAGCAATAGTGAATGGTTTCCAGCAGTGCATTTTGTCCAGATTAGGGTCTGCATCAATTGCTGATCAAATGTAATCAAATACCAGGCAGGTGTATGTGACCTTGACAAATTGAATGATGCCCTGGTCAAGGGGCTGAAGTCATGAGGTTCTATATAGAAGCAAAAATACAACCTTGAAATTTTCATTTTCATAGCAAATAGATTCAGGATGGCCAGGTGCATTGTCTGTTATTAGGAGGACTTTAAATTCCAAGCCTTCCTCTTCCAAGTATTTTTTCACTTCTGGGTTGAAGCATTGGTGGTATCATTCCATAAACAAGATGGCTATCACCCATGCTTTCTGATTATGGTATCAGAACACAGGCAGATAATTTTTGTTTTTGAGAGCAAGTGGGTTCTTCACTCTGTATACTATGCCTGGCTTAATCATATGCCCTGTGGTATGTACCAGAGTTAATCTGGCTTTCCACGTTTTATGCCTTGGTGCCTCCTTTGTACTTTTATGAATGCAGGTTCTGTTGGGTATCTTCTTTCAGAGGAGCCTCATTGTAATTGAAGACTTGTTTTGTATGACATCCTTTCTCTTTAATCAACCTTTTCAACTCTGTCAGAAATGTGGCAGCAGCTTCTTCACTGGCAGACGCAGCCACTCCAGTAATTTTTATATTTTTCAGTCCAAATCTATTCCTGAATCTGTGTAACCATACTTTACTTGTAGTAAATGGCTTGGTGTCACTGATTTCACGGCATCCCTTGCTGAAGTCTTGGTAGAGGCTTGATGCTTTCTGGCCCAGCACCTTGCCACCAGTCAGAACACATTTTCTATTCATGTCTTCCACCCACAAATCTAATGCCTTTTCCATCTTAACTAAGCACTTATCCCACAATGTGGCTGTAACTTGTGCACTTTGAGGTGGAGCAGCAAAACTAACATAAATTTCTTTTTCCTTCTTCACAATTTCGTGGATAGAAGATTCATTCTTACCAAAGGTCTGAGCACCTCAGCACACAATATTTTTTTTCCCCCTTATTAAGGTGAGAACTTTTACTTTGCACATAGAAGAAGAACTTTTGGGCTTTTCTTTGGCATATACAAATTGCCAGTGTCACTACTCTTGCACTCTGGGGGCATTATTCCTTCAAATAAGGGTTATTTGAACAAAAGACTGTGATGTCATGACAGTTGATCTGATAACCTAGATGGCTAGTAAGTGACTAAGAGGTGGGCTATGCTGGAAAAAGGTGAGATGGAGCAGGACGGTACAGGATCTCATCATGCTACTCAGAACAGCACATAATTTAAAACTTGTGAGTTGTTTATTTTTGGAATTTTCCATTTAGTATTTTTGGACCTTGGGTAACTACAACCATGGAAAGCAAAACCTCAGATAAGGTGAAAGTACTGTAATGTGTGTCATAACATCCTTGTAGGGATTTAAATGAAAAAGGCAACTTTTCATGTTGGTAAACAGCTTAATGCAAAGTATTGATACGAGGATATAAGGTTTAAGTCCACTTCTTTCAGTATCTGACCTCGCTTGGTCTCTGTCTCATCTTTGTATTGCAGATCACAGAAAATAAAATCAACTCTGCAGAAGTGTTACATTATGTACATTGCTCATAGTCTGTCATTGATCCCAGTAAACTGTAAACATTTAAAAATGTTAACTACTATATTTTTATTTCCACATATTTCAGTAATCACTTATCTTCACAATGAAGATTTGACCAATTCTGGGGTTATCTAACCTAGTATCATTTCCCTGGCCAGAGAACTCTCCATCACTCAGTTCAAGAGAACAGAAGCAGAACCACCTGGTTCTGACACTGTAATCATGAACACCGGTGTACTTACAGATGCTGGCATGCTGAGAGGTGTTGTTTCTGTGTTGCTCTCCTCACACCTTCCTTCACTGCGTATGCGTATATTAGTTTGGCGTATTCTAAAACAGAAGAGGAAGTTTCAAAGATGGGAAAACTCAAAGTTATAATGAAAAAAAAAGACAAAACACAACCAAGGATCAATATGACATTTGGGCATCAAACCAGAACTGAAATTAGGGGTAGGGGCCGGGATCTGCATTCAACTATTTTCCAGTAGGCATCATTCAGGTTTATTCTCTCTCTCCTGATTGAGCCCCAGATTTGTGCTCCAGGCCTGGATCTATTTCATCACATTTCATTCTCCTGTACACTATACAGTCATGGAATTGTTGAATGTCAGAAATAAACTTGGAGATCATCTAGAGCAAAAGCCATTATTTTATAGATGGGAAAACTGGATCCCAGAGAGAAGTTTGACTTTATTGGATACCTATAATGTGACTTGGAGATTATAAAATAGAATATATTTTGTAAAATGTACTTTATATAAATATATATAAATTCTATATGTATGTTATAAAATAAAACAATATATGATCATAGAGTATGAATTTTATATCAATAGTTGGAAAGAATCTTAAAAGATGAATTTTAATGCCTTTCTCGTAAGAAATATTATATAGCAAACATCTACTTGTTTGCTCTGGTGATAGGAAACTCACTGTCTATCAGGACAGTTCATTTTGTCTTTGAACATGGTGCAAGTTGAAGCTGCTTCCCTATAACTTCCTCTAAGACCATGGAAGCCAATAATGTTCCATCTTGCCTGGGTTAGCCTGAATCTTCTCTTCCTAATGTATACTCACAGTTCTTTAGCTAAACAATCCTTTATCAATATTTTTATTATGGGCATTTCTGTAATTTCTGAAGCTCCCTTGAGTAAACTTACTGTGGGTTTATACAGTGAATGGAATGCTTGTAGAGCACTGGATGGATAATTTAGGGCCTGACATTTACAATAAAGAGAAGTTGAAGGATTTCTGGGGTGAAAATAAGACATATATAGCAACAGTATCATGAATGGTTGTACTCATTCCTTAAACATTTAAGACATTTAAGAATTAAGATTCCTTAATTATTAAAACTCTGTAAGATCCATGGATAGATCTCAAGAGATTTATGTGCCCACAGATATTATGCATACAGATTTTTAATGTTTCAGCATTTTCTTTTCCTTTGTGGAAAGAGGTAACTTTCTCTATATTATCAAAGGAATCTTTGCTCCCCAAATGTTTAAGGAACTACTGCCTTGGATATAACAGTAGTGTAGTGGAGAGAAAAGAAAACTGTGTTTAGACCCAAATCAACAAGATTAAAATCCAGTCTGATCTACTTCCTAGCTTTGTCATTTTAAACAAATTACCTGGACTCTGAGCCTCAGATTAACCATCTGTGCAATGAAGATGATACCACTCTGTAGTGAGCAGTGAGGATTCAGTGAAACTGTGAATATGAAAGTGACTGACTTACAGATGTAACACATAAAGCACTCATATTCAGATTTTAGTCTATGTATATGAACTGCAGAATGGCTTTTGCTTTTGTGAGTTAGTTGATTTAAAAGGAAATAAATGTAAATTCAGATATTTTCCTGGGATTGAAAAGCAGGATATCAGTCCCATCCTCAAATTCTGGGCCTTGCTTACAGTGTTCTAAGAAGGAGAGAACGAACATATATGGACTGCAATGTAAGTCTGAGGTGGGGTGGGGTAGAAAAGTCAAGATTTGCCACCATGCCCTTATTTAAAGCTGGTCAAATGAAGGCTGGGAACAGGTGAAGAATGTGAATGGAGGTGAGAGTAAATAGCATTCGAGCAGAAAAGCAACAAATCTACAACCAATAATTAAAGTATTAAAACAAATTCCTTGTATTTAACTAAAATAAAAATCGCTATTCTTCTCAATAATCCTGTGAAGTCAGCTGGCCCAGAGAACTATCTCAAGTTTTCCAGGGAAGAAAGTGAATCTCAGGATGAGATAATATGCCTGCAGATAGATTGTGATAAATTGAGAATAGGTCTGCCGGTTGCTCCAGTGTGCTTTCTTCTGCACGATAGCACTTCCTGCTCCAAGAAGACTTGGAGAGGATGGGAAATCTGTGACTATCAGGTAGTCATAAGGCCATTAGAGATTAGAGGCTGGGCTGACTCTGTATCGCAATGATTTTCAACTTTTTTCTCTTTACACGAAGGGTAGATGATGTTCACGCTCCCATGAGTGCACATGGGCTTAGATTTTCTCTAATTATTGTAACCCCACCACTTTTTCCTTTCTCTTCCACTCAGTAAACTATATGAACAGTTTTATTAAAGGGATAACCTTAAATCCTCTCTATTTTATGCATGAATAAGATCATTCACAACATTTGAATTTTAACTGCTACGATTAGTAAATTGTTTGCAACACACCTCACATTCATATCAGTACACTGCTGTGGGTCAGCACTGTCATCAAGAGCCTCTACACTGGAAGATGGACTCATTGGACTTGTATACTTACAGATTTTCATGACAGAGCCTGCAAAGATTGCCGTATGTCTGGCCATCATCACCACAGACAGGCTGTAAATCCATTGGACAAAGGTAACCCATCCTGGGTAATACTCGGTAGTGTTTGCACATCTCAGAGTTCTGAACAAGCAAAACATAAAGTACATTTGCTCAATGGCACTCAAGAGATATGAGCTTGGGGAAAACCTCTTGATTTCCTCAATCATGTATGAATAAATGGTTAGTAAAGGAACTGTAACATAGGTTATACAAACTCACATATTCGTTTCACACCACTGTTAGGTAGATTTAACCTCCTAGATTTGGCTTCTTTTTACTAGGGAAGTTAAGTAGCTAAACCAAGATACAAGGAAAAACAAAGCAATAAGAAAACAGAAATCCTACATGATACTGGGCACAGATAAACTGAGGTATGCCCATAGGACAAAAACTACCATGCAAGAAATAATATCCCTTTTTTTTTTCTTAAATGAAGACACTGGTTATATACAATCTAGAAAGGAGAGACTCAGAGGTAAATGCTGGGTAACCATATGGGTTTTTGAGTCCCAGCTCTGCCACTAATTACAGAAGTGATTTATCTGACTTCTCTGAGCCTTAGTTTCTCATCTGAAAAACATGAATAATTATAGCTCCTGCCTCATTTGTTTTAGGGAATCAAATCAGATAATGCATTTATATGCATACATAATACAGTGTTTGGCACACACTAAGTGCTCAGTATATGTTAGTTGTCAGTATGTTTCCCAAGGTGAAAAAATACATAGATTTTTCATGTAGAAGAAGGAAGATTATTTGTTGTTGCTAGTCTTTTGGAAGTGTGAGTTTAATAATGATGATGATGATAATAATAATAACAACAACTTTATTAATCTTAAAGTAGGACCAAAGGGAAAAAAACACAGAGAAATTTTAAAAATAGGATTATGAAAGACTAAAATTCAGTGGTGTCAATAATTACATTAAATATTAATAGGACCAAGTACTTCAGTTAAAGAACAGACATTATCAGACTGGAGAAACAAAATGACTCAACTTATAATATTTACAAGAAGTATACTTTATATCTTTTTTTAATAATAACTATTTTTAACATCTTTATTGGAGTATAATTGCTTTACAATGGTGTGTTAGTTTCTGTTATATAACAAAGTGAATCAGCTATACTTATATGTATATCTCCATTTCTCCTCCCTCTGCATCTCCCTCCCACCCTCCCTATCCCACCCCTCTAGGTGGTTGCAAAGCACCGAGCTGATCTCCCTGTGCTATGTGGCTGCTTCCCACTAGCTATCTATTTTACATTTGGTAGTGTATATATGTCCATGCCACTCTCTCACTTCGTCCCAGCTTACCCTTCCCCCTCCCCGTGTCCTCAAGTCCATTCTCTACGTCTGCGTCTTTATTCCTGTCCCTCCCCTAGGTTCTTCAGAACCTTTTTTTTTTACATTCCATATATATGTGTATATGTGTTAGCATACAGTATTTGCTTTTCCCTTTCTGACTTACTTCACTCTGTATGACAGACTCTAGGTCCATCCACCTCACTACAAATAACTCAATTTCATTTCTTTTTATGGCTGAGTAATATTCCAATGTATATATGTGCCACATCTTTATGCATTCATCTGTCAATGGGCACTTAGGTTGCTCCATGTCCTGGCTATTGTAAATAGAGCTGCAATGAACATAGTGGTACATGACTCTTTTTGAATTATGGTTTTCTCGGGGTATATGCCCAGTAGTGGGATTGCTGGGTCATATGGTAGTGCTATTTATAGTTTTTTAAGGAACCTCCATACTGTTCTCCATAGTGGCTGTATCAATTTACATTCCCACCAACAGTGCAAGAGGGTTCCCTTTTCTCCACACCCTCTCCAGCATTTATTATTTGTAGATATTTTGATGATGGCCATTCTGATCGGTGTGAGGTGATACCTCATTGTAGTTTTGATTTGCATTTCTCTGATGATTCTTTAACTATATCTTTATATTTCAACCAGTAGGTTAAAAGTAAAAGGACGGAAAATATATACATGCAAACACTCATCATACAAAAGGTGGTGTATCTATATTAATATCCCACAAAGTAGAATTTAGGACAAGAAGTAATAGCAGAGATAAAGAAGAGAATTTCTAATTATAAAATAATAAGTTCAGTAATTAACAATCCCAAACATTTATGTACCTATAGTTTCAAAATATCTGAGGCAAAAATTGACTGACTGAGGGAGAAATAGGCAAATTTGCAAACATAAATGGAAATATTAACATACTTCTTTTTATAATTGATACCCCAGACAAAAAATATCAATGTATAATATTTGAAAAACAAAATTAACCAGCTTGACCTAAATGACATTTATAGACCTCTGTATCTGACAGCTGCAGACTATACATTCCTTTCAAGTGGACATGAAGTTGTTGCCAAAATAGACCATATTCTGGGTCATTAAGCCAGTGTTGATAAATTTCAAAATTGAAGTCATAAAATGTAAGTTTTAGGATCACAGTGGAATAATTATAGTAATAAATATGATAGCTATAAAATTCCTCAGTATTTAGAAATTAAGCAACACACTTCTAAAGAACTCATGACTCTAATCATAATGGAATGTAGAAGTGTTTTGAACTGAATGATAATGAAAATACAAAATATCAAAACTCAGTAGCTAACTCAGTGATTTGAAGGAGAGTTTTAAGTAAATACATAAAAAGTTTTAAAATCAATAAACCTCCATTTCAAGAAACTAGCAAATAATAAGCAAATTAAGCTCAGAGGAAATAGAAGAAAACAAATAATAAAGAAAAGAAATTTATGAAATAGAAAACAGAACAAAGCCAAACATTGGTTGTGTGAAAAGATTAATAAATCGATAAACTATTTACAAAATTGACAAAATGCAAGAAACACACATTAGCAATATTAAAAATAAAAAGTGGTACACTATATAAATATAGATATTAAAAGGATAATGTGGAAATGTTATTAATAACTGTGTGCCAATAAATTTGACCACTTAGATGGAATTAACAAATTCCTTGAAAACCACTTTCTGAGAAGAAATAGAAAATGTAATAGTAGTCTGTTGATAATTATTTCAGAGGCATAAAGAAGTATTTTCTAATTTGTTTTGTTAAATAATTCAAACATCTAAAGGGACTGTTTTAGACTCTGGTGAGTTCCTTATCAATAGAGATAATTCAGGGAGAGTTTAGACAAGCCCCTTCTAAGAATCACTGGTAAAGGTAGGACTGAACCAGGTATATCCTTAGTATTTTTCAGGTATCTGCTGCCCCAAGATTGAACTACTAAAATAAAGGATTATAAAGAAGCAACAAAGACAGAATTATGCTTCTCTTTTCTTACATAGCACATCAACTCTGAACAAATTCTCCACCTCCAAAACAGACCTAGGATTCATCCACTTCTCATGACCTCCAGCACTACCACCATAGTATAAAGCAGCCTCTGTGGATTACTGCTGTGGCTAACTAGCTGTCTAGCTTTTTCTCTTGTCCTTCTGCAGTGTATTTTCAATTCATCAGGCAGAGGCATTCTTTCAAAACATAAATCACATCACGTCACTGCTCTTTTCAAAACCTTCATTCAGAATAATAGCTAACGCCTTTAAAATGGTCTACAAAATCCTACATAAGATGGCCTCCTGTTACTTTAATGATTGCCTCCTTTATAACTGTCTCTGTGGTCACTCTGTCAACTGTACTGGGCTCCTTGCTGTACTGTGATCCCTGCCTCAAGGCTTTGCTGTTCCTCTTCTTGGAATGTTCTCCCCTCACTTACATGTATGGAATTGATCCCTTTAGGAGGTGCAAATGTCACCTTCTCAGAGAGCTCTTTCCTGTACAAGCTACTTAAAATTGTATCCCAGCATTTACTATAGCATTTTTCTACTTTATTTCCCCCTTGCTATTACATTTTATTTATTCGCATCATCTATGATCTGTGTTCTTCCAGTATAAACTCCATAAGTGTAGAGAGTTGTATCTGTTTTGTTTATGGCTATTCTCATATGCACAGTAATGCTTGGAAAATAGTAGGTGCTTAATAATTATTTGTAGAATGCATAAATGATAGCTAAATAAATGACAAAATGAATAATGAATGTTGTTTTCTTCCCCAAGAGAAAGCTCAGCTCAAAACCAGATTATTCGGGAGGAAGCATGATCGGGTTTCTGGTCTGCTGGTAATATCTTATTTCTTGATCTGGTGTTAATATCACAGATATGATCACTTAGTAATAGCTGTACACTTATGATATATACACTTTTTCTATATGACTATTATACTTCAGTAAAATGTTTTTTTTTAAATAACACATTTTGGGAGGGATAAATTGGGAGATTGGGATTGACATATACACACTACTATATATAAAATAGATAACTAATAAGAACCTGCTGTATAGCACAGGGAACTCTACTCACTACTCTGTAATGGCCTATATGGGAAAAGAATATAAAAACAAAGAGTGGATATATGTATAACTCGTTCACTTTGCCGCATACCTGAAACTAATACAACATTGTAAATCAACTATACTCCAATAAAAATCTGAAAAAAAAACAGATTTTATTATTCACAAGAGCCAAGACACACACACACACACACACACACACACACAGACACAGACAATGGACTATTATTCAGTCATGAGAAAAGGAAATCCTTCCATTAGTGACAACTTGGATGAATCCTGAGGGCACTGTGCTAAGTTAAATAAGTCAGACAAAGAAAGTCAAATACTATATGACATCACTTATATGTGGAATCTAAAAAAGCTGAACTCATAGAAACAGAGAATAGAAGGGTCGTTAACCAGGGGATGGTATTGGAGAAAATGGGAGACACTGGTCAAAGGGTACAAGCTTTTAGTTAAAAGATAAGTTCTGGGGCTCTAATATATGGTATGGTGATTATAGCTAATAATACTGTGTTATATACTCAAAGTTCGTGAGTAGATCTTAAATATTCTCACCACAAAAAAGGAATGGTAATTATGTGAGGTGATGGAGGTGTTAGCTAACACTATAATGGTAATCATTTTACATTCTTTAAGTCTATCAAATCAATGTGTTGTACACAAATTTACATAATGTTTTATGTCAACTATAGCTTAATAAAGCTGGGGGGAAAATAGCAGATTTTGTGAACAGCTCTTCTCCATGCTTAGGGATCCCTAGTATAGTGCCTAATTTACTAGAAATATGTAATTACTATGTATTTCACTAGTGTAACTCATCTATTATTCTACTTGATTTGGGAAAATAATTAGATAAAATTCATGTTTGATACCTTTCTTTCTTCTTTTTTTGGGTCATCAGATTAGGTGCTAAAGTCTCCCTTCTAGGACCCAATTCAAGATTGCACTTTGTGAATGAATATACTTCATGCTCTCATATCTTCTTTACTTCTTTCTACTCCTGACCTTGGCAAAGCTCTAAAAAAGCAATCCCATTAGGCTCAATGTAAATATAATAAGTATAAAATTACATATTTATATTTACATACGTATATAATCAGTATAAGTAAGTTCAGCATCGCATTCCAGGCTGTTGGGAAAAGGACTTGGTTTGGACGGGGAGTGGGAGGAAGTTGGGTGAAGAGCCTTTCTGGTCTGCTGAAAGAGTATTTCTTCTTGTTTGAAATTGCTAAAATAGATATTTTAAAACTTGAAAAAAAGTGATCAATATTAGAAATAGAATAGATATCCAGTAGAGATCATTTGAAGTTGTACAGTAGTCTTTTCTCAAAGCTATTCATCTACCAAAATGCATAATTCCCAACATGCTTTTCAAAAATGAACATTACTATTAATGTTTCATTTTGTGTAGTCAGTATAGAACTAATGAAAAGTTGCCTCATTAATGGGAAAACTTTCCTGGGGAAATTTCACTATTTCACTTTTCTAATTGAAGTCCATAGATGGATTAGAAGAGATTGTGCTGTTGTCATATTCTATGTGCTGCTATCATAAAGCATTGAACCTTATTTTTAAAACCCCCAATTGAATACAAGATGGCACTAGAATGCCAAGTCAAGAATTTATCATCTGGAGCTCCAAGCTTTTGATACTTTTTTTTCTTGTGTGTAATTTTGGCATCTATTTGCTTAATTGTTTTAAAACTTCAGAAAAAAATCCACTTGATAATAACAATAATTTTACAATTACCACTGTTCCTGCAAATGTGTGGTAATTGCATCAGAGTTGCTCTTAGGGCATTGAATTCCATGCTGTTTCTTTGAAGTTCTGGCCGTGTCTTTCTTGTTTATCATTATATCCACAACGACTGGGACAGAGTATGCATTCCATAAGTATTTGTTGAATGAATCAATCTTGCAACCAATCATCCAAATTTAAGTATAAGCACATCTAACATATATTACCTCTTTTCCATTGTTCTTTTCAACTGTGTTTGTCATGTAGTCCTGCTCTTTCATTTTTCTTTTGGCTGCTTCCCTTCCCCTTGAAGAAAAACATGAGAAGAAACGCTTCAACTAAAGTGAACAAACACCTCAGGTGTGCTTTAAAAATAATTGTCATTTTCTCAAGCTGATGAGAAATGATTATTTCCTTTAAGACTCACAACTAAAGGCCCATTTTTGAAAAATAACTCACAGTTTTTCCTTACACATAGCACATATATTGCCATGTGTCCTGCCATCTGGACCCTGGACAGGGTCACTTTCTTGGGTGCAAGTAAGTTGTCCATTTTCCATTTGACTTCTAAACTGATCACATACATCCTGAAAAGAAGGAAGGATTACATTGGAAATGGCTATTTTCACATAGTATTTGAGCTTGAAAATTGGAAGATTTTGACTCAGGAGTTGGGCAGCCACTTAACCTTGCTGTGGGAGGCTCTATAACGGACCACAAAGGTGTCCAAGTTATAATTCCTGGAACCTGAAAATATGTAGCCTCACATGGCAAGCAGGAATTAAAGTTGAAGATGGAATTCAGGTTGCTAACCAGGTGACCTTAGAATGGAGAGATTATCCTGGATTATCTGGGTGGGCCCAGGGTAATCACAAAGATTCCTATGAGTGAAATAGGAAGGCAGGAAAATCAGTGTCAGAATGATGCAGCTTAAAAAAAAAAATCAGCTGGCCTCTGCTGATTTTAAAGATGGCCACAAGCCAAGGAATGCAGGCACTTCTAGAAATTTTTTAAAAAGGCAAAGAAATAGATCTTCCCCAGAACCTCCAAAAAGGAAAGCAGCCCTACTGACACCTCGGCTGTAACACAGTGAGACCCATTTAGGACTTCTGAACTCCAGAAATGTATGATGATGAATTTGGGTTGCTTTACCACTGTTGGTAGTAATCTGTTACAGCAGCCGAACCTCATTTTCCCCATCTATAAAATGAGGTTGAAAAAAAACTTAGTTGACCAGGCTATTGAGATACTTAAACTACTATTTATAAAACTGTTTTATAAAGTGTTAGACCGAAAGATTTCCATCTGGTGTTAAATTTCTACACTGAAAAAGTTATCAGGGATAGATATTCCCATTAATGATGACTTCTGATGTTCTAAGGGCAATATCCTGACTGGTAACATTGACAACCTCTTTCCACATTTTTGATAGTTAAGTAATGACTTACAGAAAGACCATTCTTGCCAAAACCTAGTTAATGATTCACCTTTCCTAATGCTGATTCATTCCCATTTGATCTGTTCCGAGAATTCTTTTTGTTTTCCTCTGCTTCTTTTTGCCTGGAAAAGAAAAGAGTCAGTAGTCATCTTGCAGACACATACTCAGATTTGGAAGGGGCCTTAGAGTTTATGTATACTAAACCACCTCCTTCACAGAGAACCTCTCTGCACCTCTCACAGATGGACAGTGACTTTGGTTATTAAGAAGCTCCCTCATTACAGGGTAGATATTCTAGGCAGATCAAGTCAAATTAATCTCAGAGTCTCCTTTATTTGTATCCAAATTCATCTCCCTATAGCTTTCATCCTTTAGTTTTACTTCACATTCTCAGGAAAACACAGAACAAGCCTGCTGAATCCATTACCTCTTCCTGATATTAATCCTTTAGATATCTAAAGGCAAGTTTCAGGTCTCCAAGTCCGCCTTCCTCAGTTCTTTCACCTTTTTATCATAAGCTGTGGTTTTAATTCTTTATCAATTCACCATTCTTATTCCTTAATTTGTAGGTCAATCTATTATAGTACTATTTCAATTCATTATAATATCATTGGAGCCCAAGATAGAAAGAAGACAAGTGATATAGGAAGTACCTTAGGATCATGGTTTTTTGGGGTTTTTTTTTTTTAACCTTTCACCTTTCTGATAAGATATTTATGCCAGTGGTTCCTAAGTTTTCATGTACATTAAGAATCAGCTACGAGATTTTTAAAATCAGATTCACCGTCAATCCCAACAATTTTACTGACAAGATCTACATTGGGATTCAGTAACCTGATTTTTAACAAGCAAGCCAGGTGATTCTGATGCAGTTGACCCAAGATCCAAATACTGCAGAACTCTAGTACACGTATTTCTCCTTCAAAGTTTCATTTGGTAGTGTATATATGTCCATGCCACTCTCTCACTTTGTCACAGCTTACCCTTCCCCCTCCCCGTATCCTCAAGTCCATTCTCTAGTAGGTCTGTGTACCAAACGTAAAATAGATAGCTAGTGGGAAGCAGCCGCATAGCACAGGGAGATCAGCTCGGTGCTTTGTGACCACCTAGAGGGGTGGGATAGGGAGGGTGGGAAGGAGGGAGATGCAAGAGGGAAGAGATATGGGAACATATGTATATGTATAACTGATTCACTTTGTTATAAAGCAGAAACTAACACACCATTGTAAAGCAATTATACTCCAATAAAGATGTAAAAAAAAAAGTTTCTTTTGGCTTTATGCTTAAAAGAAACATGTATGAATGTATATAACATGAATATGTGTGTGTGTGTGTGTGTATTTTACGGAGCTCCCTTTTCATATATAAGAAATAGGGAAGTGGTAGTAAATGTATCCTGAGGATTCAAACAAATATAATAAAGTCATGACATCTTAATCAAATACTAGGAAAAAGAGACCACCTGTAATGATTCAGTCTGGTGGAATTCAATCTACAATCACAGCTCTGCTCAAAAATCTCCAGTGGCTTCTGATCACACATAGAATAAAATCCAATGTCCTTCTCTTGGCCCAAAAAAGCCTTACATGATCTTTCCAAATTAATTTCTGCAATTTTCCACGCAGTAATCTTGAGACACAATGACCTCCTCTCTCTTTCCTGAGCTTGTGAATTTCATATATATATACAGAAACTTGCAGTGGCTCCTGCTCTGCCTGAAACTTTCTTCCTTCAGATGGCCAGCTGGCTCATTTCACTCCCTTTTTCAGGTCTCCCTTACTGTCAGGCTTTCCCCAAACACCATAAAGTAGCACCTCCAATCCCTTTCTGTTGCCTTACTCTGCTTTACTTATCAACACCTGGTCTTGTTATGTAGCTTTTTACTTCTTTGTTTATAATCTGTCTTTCCTATATTATAGTTCCATATGGCAGGAATTTTGTCTTGTTCACTTGAAGAGCACCTGTCCGTGAAGAGTGCCTATTATATAGTAGGCCATCAAAAACCATTTATTGTCAGATGCATGGGTTCCAAAGATTGTAAAATTATTTGATTTATGTTGTTAAATACTTTGTTATGTTGTTAAATATTTTGTTACCTGGAGTACCAGGTAAGTATCTTTTTGTTTTGTTTTTTGTGGTATGCAGGCCTCTCACTGTTGTGGCCTCTCCCGTTGCGGAGCACAGGTTCCGGACGCACAGGCTCAGCGGCTATGGCTCACGGGCCCAGCCGCTCCGCGGCATGTGGGATCTTCCCGGACCGGGGCACGAACCCATGTCCCCTGCATCAGCAGGCGGACTCTCAACCACTGTGCCACCAGGGAAGCCCCAGTTAAGTATCTTATAACATAGATGACATGGATTGTATCAGCAAAGTTTTATCTTAATAATTGTTTGCATCTGAGATTCATCATTTGTTCCTTCACAAAATTACCCACTATTAATATGTGATG
This sequence comes from Orcinus orca, assembly GCF_937001465.1. Classification (NCBI taxonomy): domain Eukaryota; kingdom Metazoa; phylum Chordata; class Mammalia; order Artiodactyla; family Delphinidae; genus Orcinus; species Orcinus orca. The sequence goes on from NC_064561.1 coordinate 60,970,251, forward strand.
CAGAAAGAAATAGTCATATGTGAAGAGCTATCTCAATTATGTACATCATACCTACGAAGTATGAGGTGTGCAAAGGGGCAACATAGGGTAGCATAAGAGATCATAATAGTCATTCTTTTATTGCTATTAATGGCGACACCTGTTATTTGCTGAACACTAATGACAGTGCTAATAGTGACCATTCACATTTTTTGTGCACCTCCTTTGTGCTAGGCACTGTGCTAAGAGTTTTACATAGTTTTTCTCATTTAACTTTCAAAAGAAACATCATGTGGCTACTATGATTATGGCTGCCCCACCCCCACTATAAATATGAGCAGATTAAAGCCTAGGGACGTGAAATAACCTGTCCAAGAACATGGAGCTGAAATAACCATATGATGCTAATACCCTAGCACTGCCCCATTCTGCCACCCTGCTTCTATTAAAGAATATTATGACATGGAATAAATACTAGGCTGGTATTCAGAAGAACTGGATTCTAGTTTCAGCTCTGAAGTCACTCCCCCATGAGACCTTGTACTTAAAGAAAAAAAATTCAGTTTTTCTCATCTGTAAAATGCAGCACTTGGAATAACTAGATTTTATCACATGGCCTGTAGTACCACAATCACAAGATTGTGATTTTTTTTCAAGGAGAAAAAAAATGTGTGTGGAGAAGCATTAAGTGCTCATTAAATGCATATCAATTAAATACCATAATTAATAACACTGTGATATATGCATCAAATTTTAGAACTATAAGTACCCATCAAGGTTACCTAGAAAACTACCTCAGTATACAGATGGGACCAATAGTGGTTATGTTACTTGCTGCAGTAACACAAATCAAGAGTGGCTGAGCTGGATCATTAACCACTCCAATCAGTACCATTCACCAAAAGAAAATAAATAGAAGGAACAAACCCTGGATTGTGCAATAAATGTGTCCCATACATACGACATGAAGCCACCCTCTTAAACTATGTTGGTTAACTATTCCAATGACCGTTGCAAACCATCCTTAGGATTTAGCCATGATGTGTTCTAAAGAGCAATTATCTACCATGATGACACAGTTCACAGAATTATGATAGAAAATAGAGTAGGAATCAGCCACTGATTAGCTGCCCTTACTAGGGCTCACTGTTCCTTAGGGGATGCAAGAGAAAGAGATAATATTTGAGAATTAACAAAAAGGGTAGTGTTCACGAAAGGAGCTATAGGCAAATGAGAAATAACCATTAATTCAGGAGGAACAGGTGGCTATCTTTTAAACATGCAGGTTGAGAGAATTACTTACAGTTTCTCTTTACACATGGCACACTTATTGTTGTATGATTTGCCATTTTCATTGCGTACAGGATCAATCTCCCGAGTACAGCTGAGTGGTCCATTTTTCATTTGTTTCCGATACTCAGCACATTGGTCCTGAAAGGGAAGAAGAGAGCAGGCCTCTTGGATGACTTGGTCTGTTGTATTGTTATTAAGTTTGTTAAATAATTTGAGTAAGAAGTTCTTGTCTATGTTCTCTTATAAGGCATGTAACATCTAGGATTGCTGTCTACAGAAGAGGAGGGGCAGGAATCATCCATATTCTAAGACATCTGTTGTCATGGGTAATGTTGCTTTTAAGGTTCTACAAAGGGAAATGATAAAGCTGGTTGGGATTTAATCGCACAAATCAAGGGTAAGCAGACTATAGCCTACAGGACTAATCTGTCCTGCTGTCTGTTCTTACATAAGAAGTTTCATATATAAAACTTGAAGCGCACCCTCATTCATTTAAATATTATTTATGGCTGCTTTCCCACAACAGTGGCTATTCAACAGAGTTGAATAGTTGCGACAGAGACCGTGTGACCCGTAATGCCTAAAATATTTGCTATCTGGCCTTTTACAGAAAAAAAAAATTTTGCTGACCTCTAATGTAGATAGAAGGGAGAAAGAAGTGCTGGGAGAAAGCACAGAATCATGCAAAATGCCAAGGAAGACAGGCTTGAGCAAATTATGAAGATAGAAAAAGGGTCTTAACAAGTCTATCATTTGAGAGTGAGAACTCAGGTTCCTACAGGAGAAAATATGGAAAAACAGAAAAGCCAAAATTTATCAAAGGCAGATATTGGGCCTGTGTCAGATCTGGAGGCAAAGAGATGGTCTTGATATCCCCAGGTCATAAGAATAGAAATAAGGTGGCTGTGATCTCAGGCAGTTGTGTTCACATGCACGAGGAGTGAGCTTACATGCAACACTGTCATGCTGACACTTAAAAAAAAAGTCTCAGGAAATGTGCTAAACACTTGCCTAAATTATTTTATTGTATCCCTATAAGAGTAGTGCTAAGTAAGAAAAACTAGAGTTGAGTGAGATGAAGTGATTTATTCAGTGCTTTGCAAGTCCAAGTGGCATGGGTAGGATGATACCTCAAACTATCTGACTCGAAAACCTGTGCTCTTTCACCATATTATTCTGCCTAGGAACAATAGAAAATATACTTCCAAAAAGTGGTTCCATTCAGGGAAAGAGAGAATAATGAAAGGAAATGAAGAGCATGTGATGCTGATGTGGAACATCTCCACATTTATACCACTTACTCTCCTAGGATCATTTATTGGCCTGAAAGCTAGATGATATAAAGAGGAGTCAAGAGACTGGGGTCTGGTATTCATGTTAATTATTTCCAAGTTTAAAGAAGTCAAAGTGAGCCCTAGAGAAACTAAAAATTGCTCAGATATTACTCTACAGTCTTAAGGGGAAAATCCCCTGTCCTTCCAAGGATGCTTTCCAACTCAGCACTACACACATTCATAGCCTTTGACCATAGGGTCTGCCGGGGTCCCAGTGCCATTGAGTTGAGCCCACTCTGGTTATGGAAGTTAGAGGCTGCTCTCACCTGAGCTTTCCCTCTTCTGCCACGTTTGCAACCACTCCGTACAGCTTTTCTCTGATCTTCCTTTTCTTTTCTCTCCTTTTCTTTTCTCTTTCTTGCTTCATCTTCTTTCTGGCTGGAAATTGGAAAGTGGGAGGTAGGGAATAATAGATTACAGAGAGTGGAATGCATTTCTGTGAGTTTCTCATCATATGACCAGATTAGATTTGTATGGAATTCACCGGCATTTATTGAACACCTATTACATTGCAGGTCCTCTTCTTTGAAAATATCAATAGAAAGATGAATTATGTCACATCCTTTTGCCTGGAAGAGCTCTCATTGCAGTAGAAGAAAACCAGCGTTTACATAACCTCAAGCAAGACTAGGTGAGCAATTAATTAGCATTTTGTAAATGCTCATGTGAACCTCCAGCTGGATTTCTCTCAAATATCTCATGTTCAAAAGGTCCCAAAATAATTATCTTCTCTGCCAAATGTGTTCTTCCTCCTGGATTCTCTTTCACAAAGAACAAAACATTGGAGCCATCCCTAACCGCTCCCTCTCCTTCAGCTCGCATAGCTGTTGCCACAGGACGTTGGTTTCACTTTCAGTGTCTCCTATGTTGACCCACTCACCTTCTATTCTAGCTCCCTTGCTCTAGTTACCTCTCACTGGATTATTGTAATCCCCTACTACCGCCAGCGGTCTTCTGAATTTTAGTCCCTTCCTCTTTTCTCCTTTTTACTGCTGACATATGAATCTTCCGAAAGGAACCATATTTACGCCACTTACTCTCCTAGCTGAAAAATTTTAGCAGCTTGCCACTGTATATAGAATTGACTTCAAAATCCATGATCTGGCATTCACAGTTGGTGAAGTGGGTAAGCTCTAACTAAACTAAAATGACTTGCTCTCTTTATGTACATACAGTACAGTTTCTTTAATTTTAGATTTTACTTACACTGTTCCTTCTTCCTCTCATTCCTTCCCATACTGTTCACATATGATCCAAATTACCAGATCTAGTTCTATTCTTCCATAAAACTTTCTATTAACGCTCCCTTTCCTAAACTACCATAACACACTGTATATATCATTTTTCACTTAGCAATTCCTCCTTTGTGTTATATTAATTTATGCCCATGTCTAAACCTTACTGAACTATATGATTTTTGGTAATACTGTTTCATTCAACTTTGTATAACCAACCGTTATACACATTATACATTGTACATGTTCAGCAAATGACTGTTAATGACAAATATTTTAGGTGTACTTCCAAACTTTGTGTAAAGCTATTTTTAGTTTCCTAGAAGTGTGATTGTTTTTTTCCCAAAAATGCAGGTAGAGGCATTAGATTGATAGTAAAATCTGTGTATGTTCTTCCCGATGGGGATTACAAAATAATCCAGAAAAGGGATCCACCTGACAGCAAAGGGCTTAAGATTTTACCAAGAAAGATGGTGTGATCATTGTAAGGTGCTACCCCAGAACTAATGGAGAATGTAGTGTAATAACTTAGTCACCTATTGCCTATTTCTAGAATTGTGAATCTTAGCCTCTGTAAAGAGAGATTCACCCCAAAATGCTTTAGAGGTCATCATTTGTCATTTTTACATGTAAGGAAAGGACAAACACAATCTATATTATCTTCCCGGCTCTGCCACCCACAGCATGGGCTTCATCTGTGCACTCACAGGACTTCTTTGCACATGGCGCACTTGTTGCCATGGGTCTTGCCATCTGGGCCACGCACAGGATCATTTTCTCGAGTGCAGAAAAGACTTCCATTTTTCAGAAGGTGCCGAAATTCACTGCATGTATCCTAAAAGGAGGAGAAAAGGCAAGAGCTTGGGTATTTTCTTGGAAATTACTTTGTTGGGTCCCTACTAAGTGCTTCCTGGGGGAAAAAAAAAAAAAAAAGAAAATGACCTATGAATGTTTCTTTCTGGCAACTGTTTTGTTCAAATCCTAGTAAGCACACAGGACTTAAAAAGAGGTTTCTGTTTCTTTGTCCTTGAGATATAGCCTCCAAATCCAGACTGAACCTGCAGTCACACACAAGCAAGAACCTCTTAATAAACTGGGTTCTCTGCAGACTGGTCACAGTCCTTAGTCAAGATTTTATTGTCCCTCTCTATTATATTATAATGCAATAAAAACACTGCACATGGCATAGAAGTTTAAAGAATTAAGGTTTAGGTAGAACTTTGAAGTTCACCTGGTGCAACCATCTGTACTACGTCTCAATCCCCTTTATGTCATGCCTGCCAAAAAGTGGTCTAATTTGCACTGGAATACCTGCAGTGATGAGTTCGTTACCCTCCAGATAGTTCATTCCAAAATTTCTTAAATCATTCCCACAGATTAGCCATAGTGCTACTTTGGGAGGATCTTGGAAAATATCTCTAATCAATCCTATAGGATCCTTATCCTTAGAGTTTTATTTTTCTAAGATGTCACTGCATGGGATGAATACGTTCTTTCAAACCAGTAAGCAAAGTCAACATATTTTACTTCCTTCAGAAAAATTGAGTATATTTTCCTTCCTGCACACAGAAAGTCCTTCATATATTTGGAGAAAGCTTTCTTGTCCTTCTCCATAGCTCCCTATGTGCTTTTCCAAGAGCAAAGCATCCCCAGATACTTCAGTCTTCCTGTTCCAATCTGTTTCAGTCATTTGCACCATTTTGCATTCTTAATTCTTCCCTTTCAACATAATATTCCAGGTATGTCCAGACAAGCCCAATATGTTGACAGCTATATAATATCATTAGTTAGAATTCCATTCTGTCACCAAGAGACCTTGGATGAGGGGGTCTTGCCTCTCTGTGCCTCAGTTACCTCTTCTATAAAATGGAAATAATGATAGTATCTGTTTCACACAGTTAAAATAATAATGGCCAATATCTATTAAGTATTCAATATATGTGCTGAATTGTTATGAGAATAATGTGAAATAATGTATATCTACTATATCTACAATGACTGACATCTAGGAAGTACTCAATAAATTTTAGCTTCAGAGTTATGAGGAATTGAGATAGAATAAGCAAATCACTTAAGATCATATAATTAATTACTGGTGGCAAGTAAGACTGAACTTGTTTTTTTCTGTATCTTTTAGTTCAAGTCAAAACTCAGTGAGGACAAGAGTGAGTTTTTTCCTAGCTTTCCTTCAAGGTTCACTGCCTGATTCCCTAACTGGTCATATTTAGCAAAAGAAATATGATATGAGAGGATAGTTTATGGATAGTAGCTAATGTGAAATCAGAAATCGTCTGATACTGAAGAATATTTTCTTATTGATGTTGAAAAGGGAAGCATATGAGCTCATATTATTTTTAAATTCAGGCTCACAATTGTGGGGAAAATAACTGTAAACAAACCAATCATACAGAATTCCAAGTGATACTTCATTATAGATTATTTTTAATATCAATAGTTTTTTGATGGGGGCAAGGAAATATCCACAAACCTGGAAAAATCTACCTGGAGTCATTCATTTTGAAACCAAGAAAATATTATTGGGGAAAGTTGCTCTTCTATTTTTCTGCCAACTGCTGACACCAGAGATAATTAAAGTTAAAGCAAGGAACACACCTGGTTTGACCAAATGTGCTCATCCAAAGCTACATAGTGTGTTAGGAATAATGCTAGATTTGGTGTCAGGAAGTCTAAGTTTGAATTGTTTCTGTTTTGCAGCTGTGAGAACTTTGAAACAGTATGAAGATTCTGATACCAATAGTCTCACTACCTTTGTAAGCAAGTTCTTCCTCCTTCTGGATTTTAAATCTTCATTTAAAAATAGGGCATGGAGTAAATCAGAGGTTTGCAAACTATGGCCCATGAGCAAAATCTGGCCTACCACCTTTTTTGTGTAAGTAAAGTTTCATTGGAACACAGCCATGCCCATTTATCTGCATATCATCCATGGCTGTTCTAGAGCTACAATAGCAGAGTTGAGTAGTTGTGACAGAGACTGAATGGTCACAGCCTAAAATATCTACTGTCTGGCCCTTTAAGAAAATTTTATCAACCCCTGGACTAACTAAACCTTGAGTTCTCTCACATAGGCCTTCAGTGATTCCATGAGTTATTTTTAAAGAGAAACTGCAAACCGCATTGTGGTATGAAGCTTCCAAGATAACTACCTTTTCAGCTCCTCTCTTAGGTCTTTTGGATTCAGCTTCTTTTTCTTTTGCTTCTTGCTGGCTATAAGAGAAAGGCAGGGGGAACAATCATTCCTAGTACCCAATACATATTATCCTAAAGGGGAATCTCTTGGGAGTAGAAAGGTAAATGTACACCTCTCCATATTGTTCTTCTTGTTTTTAGTATTGCTTAAAGAGTAAGACACATATGCCATGGCCAGACAGTAAATAAATTTTCACTACTCTGTTTATTTTGGAAAACAAAGGTATCGGCCTTCTCCTCAGAAAGCAACTAGGATACTTAAAAAATGACTAAATATTAGCAAATTTTTAATTTGCTAGCACCCAGTGATTACATCTTTGGATTATTCATGACAGTATGTACGCAGAGAACAAAAATTCCAATCCTTATATGCCATTAACTCTGGAGGAGTTTCCTCTTAGCACATGGTCCTCCCTTAATGGCAATTCAGGTACCTTTCAGAACACTGAGAACACTACAAAGAAATGCACCGAGTATATGGCTTTGTAAGAGTAAATCCCCAAACTCAGTGCAAAGATAGCCATCTGCCTCCTAGAAAAAACCTTCAATATCATCTCTCTTGCCCACCACAGGCCTGTCTTCTCCGACACTCAGCAGGAGCAGTGACTGCAGGTCTACTCACAAGAAGGCTGCACAGATGAAGCAGGTGTTGCCATGGATTTTCCCATCTGGGCCCTCGATGGGGTCATTCTCTGTGGTGCAGGGAAGACGTCCGTTCCTCACATAGTTACGGTATTCACGGCACAGCTCCTGCCAAGTGAGGGAGGGTTTAAGAATCAGGTAACTAGGGCTTCCCTGGTGGGGCAGTGGTTGGGAGTCCACCTGCCGATGCAGGGGACATGGGTTCGTGCCCCAGTCCGGGAAGATCCCACATGCTGCGCAGTGGCTGGGCCCATGAGCCATGGCCGCTGAGTCTGCACATCCGGAGCCTGTGCTCCACAACGGGAGAGGCCACAGCAGTGAGAGGCCCGTGTACCACACACACACAAAAAAATAGAATCAGGTAACTAAATATTGAAAGCTTCCTCCACATTACCCCTCTGAAAACTATGATATAATGTCCCAAACATAATGGATGCATCAAGAAGACGATGCAGAAGGTTAGTATTAGCCAGATGCTGTTCAGAGGCCTAGGTCACACATTGTTTGGAATATGAGATTGCTGTCACTTATCTAATTATAAAACCTTCAATTTACCCGAATATTATTCTGGGCTAGGCACTGTGAGAGATACAAAAAAGAATGATTTATTGTCCCTTTCGTAAAGCAATTTGTGGTTGGCAGAATAATAGCTCCTGCCCCCAAATTTGTCCAAGTCCTGATATCCAGGACCTGTGAATATATTGCAGGGCAGGGGGGACTTTGCAGATGTGTTTAAGTTAAGGACCTAGAGATAGGGATATTATCCTGGATTATCCTAGTATGCCCAATGAAATCAAAAGGGTCAGTCCTTAAAACTGGAAGAGTAAGACGGGAGAGAGTGAGAGGGAGATATGACTACAGAAGAACAATTAGAGATGCAATGTTGTTGGCCTTGAAGATGATGGAAACAGTCCAGGAGCCAAGGAACATGAACGCCCTCTAGAAGCTAGAAAAAGCAGAGACATTCATTGCAGAGTTCCTGGAAAATGAAGAAAATATGTTCTCAGAGTGGTTTCCTATCCTCCCTACACTTTTGTCTATTATGAAGACAAGTAATGCAGAGTAAGAAGTAAAAAGAAAAGTGATTACATGTAGCAGTAAGTGTCAGTAAGCATTTAAAAGTCTTCTATTGGGGCTTCCCTGGTGGTGCAGTGGTTAAGAATCCACCTGCCAATGCAGGGGACACAGGTTCGAGCCCTGGACTGGGAAGATGCCACATACCACGGAGCAACTAAGCTCGTGCGCCACAACTACTGAGCCCGCCTGCCACGACTACTGAAGCCTGCACACCTAGAGCTCGTGCTCTGCAACAAGAGAAGCCACTGCAGTGAGAAGCCTGCGAACCACAATGAAGAGTAGCCCCCCCCTCACTGCAACTAGAGAAAGGCCGTGTGCAGCAACGAAGACCCAATGCAGCCCAAAATAAATAAATTAATTAATTTAAAAAAATAAAAAAATAAAAGGCTTCTATCATAGACTCAGAATTGTGATGTCACTATAGTGGATCTGTAAATATTTACCATCAGCATTCTTTTGAGGGTGCTTAAATATTGGTGCAGAAGAAGGCTGATAAAATTGGTGGAGAGCAATATAAAATATATATGTTTATGATGTGTTGCACATCACAGTCTATAAAAGCTAGGAAAGATCAAGGTGAGGAGATTCAACAGGCCTGGAAGGGGAAGCTTCCTGGAAAAACTGAGAGTATACATACAGGATAAACCCTAGGAAAAACACACCAAGGCACATATTAATCAAACTAACAGAAACTAAATTCAAAGAAAAAATATTAAAAACAGCAAGGGAAAACCAAAATATAACATACAAAGGAATCCCCAGAAGGTTATCAGCTGATTTTTCAGCATAAACTCTGCAAGCCAGAAGGGAGTGGCCGGATATACTTAAAGTGATGAAAGAGAAAAACCTACAACCAAGATTACTCTACCCAGCAAGGGTCTCATTCAGATTTGATGGAGAAATCAAAAGCTTTTCAGACAAGCAAAAGCTAAGAGAATTCAGCACCACAAAACCAGCTTTACAACAAATGCTACAGAAACTTCTCTAGGTGGGAAACACAAGAGAAGAAAAAGACCCACAAAAACAAACCCAAAACAATTAAGAATATGGTAATAGGAACATACATATTGATAATAACCTTGAATGTAAATGGATTAAATGCCCCAACCAAAAGACACAGACTAGCTGAATGTTTACAAAAACAAGACCCATATATATGCTGCCTACAAGACACCACTTCAGACCTAGGGACACATACAGACTGAAAGTGAAGGGATGGAAAAAGATATTCCATGCAAATGGAAATCAAAAGAAAGCTGGAGTAGCAATACTTGTACCAGATAAAATAGACTTTAAAATGAAGACTGTTCCAAGAGATAAGGAGGGACACTACATAACGATCAAAGGATCAATCCAAGAAGAAGATATAACAGTTACAAATGTTTATGCACCCAATATAGGAGCACCTTAATACATAAGGCAAATGCTAACAACCATGAAAAGAGAAATCGACAGTGACATGATAATAGTAGGGGACTTTAACACCCCACTTACACCAATGGACAGATCATCCAAACAGAAAATAAATAGGGAAGCACAAACTTTAAATGACACAATAGACTAGATAGATTTAATTGATATTTATAGAACATTCCACCCGAAAGTGGCAGAGTACACTTTCTTTTCAAGTGCACATACAACATTCTCCAGGATAGATCACATCTTAGGTCACAAATCAAGCCTCAGAAAATTTAAGAAAATTGAAATCGTATCAAGCATCTTTTCTGACTATAACGCTATGAGACTGGAAGTCAATTAAAGGAAAAAAACTGTAAAAACCACAAATACATGGAGGCTAAACAGTGTGCTACTAAATAACCAAGAGATCACTGAAGAAATCAAAGAAATTAAAAAATACACAGAAACAAATGACAAGGAAAACACGACAACGCAAAACCTATGGGATGCAGGAAAAGCAGTTCTAAGAGGGAAGTTTATAGCATTCAATCTCACCTCAAGAAACAAGAAAAATCTTAAGTAAACAATCTAAACCTACACTTAAAACAACTAGAGAGGGCTTCCCTGGTGGTGCAGTGGTTGAGGGTCTGCCTGCTGATGCAGGGGACACGGGTTTGTGCCCCGGTCCAGGAAGATCTCGCATGCTGCGGAGTGGCTGGGCCCGTGAGCCATGGCCGCTGAGCCTGCGCGTCTGGAGCCTGTGCTTCGCAAGGGGAGAGGCCACAACAGTGAGAGGCCCACGTACCGTGCGGGAAAAAAAAAAAAAAAAAACAACTAGAGAAAGAAGAACAAAGACAACCCAAAGTCAGTAGAAGAAAAGAAATCATAAAGATCAGAGCAGAAATAAATGAAATAGAAATGAAGAAAACAATAGGAAAGATCAATAAAACTAAAAGCTGGTTCTTTGAGAAGATAACAAAATTGGTAAACCCTTAGCTAGACTCATCAAGCAAAAAAGGGAGAGGATGCAAATCAGTAAAATTAGAAATGAAAAAGGAGAAATCACAAATGACACTGCAGAAATACAAAGGATTATAAGAGACTACTACAAACAACTATATGACAATAAAATGGACAACCACGAAGAAATGGACAAATTCTTGGAAAGGTACAATTTTCAAGACTGAACCAGGAAGAATTAGAAAATATGAACAGACCTATCAATATAAACAGTAATGAAATTGAAATCGTAATTAAAAATCTTCCAACAAACAAAAGTCCAGGACCTGATGGCTTCACAGGTGTATTCTATCAAACATTTAGAGAAGAGCTAACACCCATCCTTCTCAAACTCTTCCAAAAAATTGCAGGGGGAGAAACTCCCAAATTCATTCTATGAAGCCACCATCACCCTGATACCAAAACCAGAAAAAGATATCACAAAAAAAGAAAACTATAGACCAATATCACTGAGGAACATAGATGCAAAAGTCCTCAACAAAATACTAGCAAACAGAATCCAACAGCACATTAAAAGTATCATACACCATGATCCAGTGGGATTTATCCCAGGGATGCAAGGATTCTTCAGTATATGCAAATCAATCAATGTGGTACAGCACATTAACAAATTAAGGAATAAAAACCATATGATCATCTCAATAGGTGCAGAAAAAGCTTTTGACAAAGTTCAACACCCATTTATGATAAAAACTCTCCAGAAAATGGGCATAGAGGGAACCTATCTCAACATAATAAAGGCCATATATGACAAAGCCACAGCAAGCATCATACTCAATGGTGAAAAACTGAAAACATTTCCACTAAGATCAGCAACAAGACAAGGATGTCCACTCTCGCCACTCTTATTCAACATAGTTTTGGAAGTCCTAGCCATGGCAATCAGAGGGAAAAAAAGAACTAAAAGGAATACAAATAAAACTGATACAAGGAATACAAATAAAACTGTCATTGTTTGCAGATGACATGATACTATACATAGAGAATCCTAAAAATGCCACCAGAAAACTATTAGAACTAAGCAATGAATTTGATAAGGTTGCAGGATACAAAATTAATGCACAGAAATCTCTTGCATTTCTATACACCAACAATGAAAAATCAGAAAGAGAAATTAAGGAAACACTCCCATTTACCATTGCAACAAAAGGAATAAACTTATCTAGTAATAAACCTGACTAAGGAGGCAAAAGACTTGTACTCAGAAAACTATAAAACACTAATGAAAAATATCAAAGATGACAAAAACAGATGGAGAAATATACCATGTTCTTGGATTGGAAGAATCAATATTGTGAAAATGACTATACTACCCAAAGCAATCTACAGATTCAGTGCAATCGCTATCAAACTACCAGTGGCATTCTTCACAGAATTAGAACAAAAAATTTTACAATTTGTATGGAAACACAAAAGAACCCGAATAGCCAAAGCAATCTTAAGAAAAGCAGAGTTGGAGGAATCAGGCTCCCTGGCTTCAAATTATACCACAAAGCTACAGTAATAAAGACAGTATGGTACTGGCACAAAAATAGAAATATAGATCAGTGGTACAGGATAAAATGCCCAGAGATAAACCCACACACATATGGGCACCTAATTTACAACAGTGGAGGCAAGAACATACAATGGAGGAAAGACAGCCTCTTCAATAAGTGGTGCTGGGAAAACTGGACAGCTACATGTAAAAGAATGAAATTAGAACACTACCTAACTCTACACAAAAATAAACTCCAAATGGATTAAAGACTTAAATGTAAGACCAGACACTATAAAACTGTTAGAGGAAAACATAGAAAAAACACTCTATAACATAAACCATAGCAAGATCTTTTTTGACCAACCTCCTAGAGTATTGGAAATAAAAACAAAAATAAACAAACGGGACTTAATTAAACTTAAAAGCATTTGCACAGCAAAGGAAACCATAAACAAGACAAAAAGACAACCCTCAGAATGGGAGAAAGTATTTGCAAATGAAACAACAGACAAAGGGTTAATCTCCAAAATATACAAAGAGCTCATGGAGCTCAATATCAAAAAAACAAACAATCCAGTTAAAAACTGGGTGGAAGACATAGACATTTCACCAAGGAAGACATGCAGACGGCCAAGAGGCACCTGAAAAGATGCTCAACATCAGTAATTATTAGAGAAATGCAAATCAAAACTACAATGAGGTATCACCTCAGGCCAGTCAGAATGGCCATTATCAAAAAATCTAGAAACAGTAAATGCTGGAAAGGGTGTGGTGAAAAGGGAACACTTGTGCACTGCCGGTGGGAATGTAAATTAATACAACCACTATGGAGAACAGTATGGAGTTTCTTTAAAAAACTAAAAATAGAACTATCATACGACCCAGCAATCCCACTATTGGGCATATACCCTGAGAAAACCACAATTCAAAAAGAGACATTTACCACAATGCTCATTGCAGCACTATTTACAATAACCAGGACATGGAAGCAACTTAAGTGTCCATTGACAGATGAATGGATAAAGAAGATGTGGCACATATATACAATGGAATATTACTCAGCCATAAAAATAAACGAAATTGAGTTATTTGTAGTGAGGTGGAGGGACCTAGAGTCTGTCATACAAGTGAAGTAAGTTAGAAAGAGAAAAAAAAATACTGATGCTAACGCATATATATGGAATCTAAAAAAAAAAAAATGGTACTGATGAACTTCGTTGCAGGGCAGGAATAAAGATGTAGACATAGAGAATGGACTTGAGGACACAGGGTGGAAGGGGGAAGCTGGTGCGAAGTGAAAGTAGCATTGACAATATATACACTACCAAATGTAAAATAGCTAGTGTGAAGCAGCCGCATAGCACAGGGAGATCAGCTCAGTGCTTTGTGATAACCTATAGGGGTGGGATAGGGAGGATGGGAGGGAGGTTCAAGAGGGAGGGAATACGGGGACATATGTATGCATATGGCTGATTCACTTTGTTGTACAACAGAAACTAACACAGTATTGTGAAGCAATTATACTCCAATAAGGATCTATTAAAAGAAAAGAAAGAAAGACATATCTGAAACAAAGATATGGGGGAGAGAACAAATATGAAAGTATGATGCCTGGAGAAACTGACACCTTTCTGGGAGTTACTTGATAAAGTCCAGGGATGGGGGATGCATATTTGAAACAGAAGAGTAACAATGGGAGTGGAGAGGAGGAGGAATGTGTTAAGAACATTTGAAAAATCTAATAGGATTTAGAAACTGATCAAACATTATGGATAAAACAAATTTTCAATTCTGAATTACTAATAAAAAGATGGTTCCAGGTAACAAAGTTACTGAGAAAATGAATCAGTTTAAAGGCAACATTTTAAACTGTCAACTTTCCCCCCCAAATTATTAGGCTTATACTTTTGAAGCTGTTGTTAGGAAACAGAATAAATAAAGGTAAACCTTGTGTAAGGCTATGTGAGAGTAATCCTACATCTATGTAAAGACAGACTTTGCTCTGCTACTTATAAAATTGTAAAATTATAGAAATGTGAAGTAGATTAAAAATAATTAGAAAGTCAAAGGATTTAATTGTCATAATTGAAAGTGAAAATACTAGTATTCCTCCATAGCTGGGTGCTGACAAAGATCAAATATGAAAATATGTGTGTTCTTTGTTTTGTAAATTGAACTAATGTGAATGATAGGGATGTTGTGCTCTCTTTAAAATAGCTAAGAGGTAGGAATTATGTAACCTGAAATTAGTAAATTGTAAAAATTGATAGTAATAACCTGTGCCTGACAACAGAAATCTTAAGAAAAGCCAAATAAGTTAAACTCCATTTTTTATGAACTAAACCTTAAATTTTGAATTATCATGAAATAAAATTGATACTCAGGAAACTTGTACTTAAGACTTTTTTTTCCAGGTTAAAGGTTATATTTATTCATTTTTTAAATTAATTTTTATTGGAGTATAGTTGACTTAAAATGTTTGTTAGTTTCTGCTATACAGCAAAGTGAATCAGTTATACATATACCTATATCCACTCTTTTTTGATTCTATTCCCATATAGGTCATTACAGAGTATTGAGTAGAGTTTCCTGTGCTATATAGTAGGTTCTTATTAGTTATCTGTTTTACATATAGTACTATGTATATGTCAATTCCAGTCTCCCAATTTATCCACCGCCATTTCCCCTTTGGTAACCATAAGATTGTTTTCTACATCTGTGGCTCTATTTCTGTTTCATAGGTTCATCTGTACCATTTTTTAAGATTCCACATGTAAGCGATATCATATGATATTTATCTTTCTCTGTCCCCCCAAAAACAGAAAACATTTATGCTAATGAGATATCTAGAATGTTACTGCAGAGAAAAAATGTCAGGGTATAATATAAGAATTTGTGAGAAGATTACCTTTGCAGTTTCTCTTTTAGCCTTTGCTCTTGCTCTTTCTTCTTGTTGACTGTAAGAAACAGGAAAAAAGAGAGAAGAATCTTAATACAGTAGTATAGATTCTTAACATTCACAGGTTGATCATTCATTGCTTTGATTATTCTCAAGCAACTCCAAAGATCCACTCATAGTAGGTGTAATTTTATTGGGTAATAATTAGAATGATTTACCACACCTCAAGAGAATGGTGTTCAAGGGAAAACCCCTTAATTAATGAGTAAACCTATTTAGCTTCCCAGCAAATATCCTGGAATAGGACTTTCTTATTTGCTGATTCTTTTACATCTGCAAAAGGTGCAGAACTCTTTATAAAGTGGTGATATTTAGCTTCTGGGAGGCAGTATAGCATGGTGATTAAGAAGAAAGTTAAGAAGAAAGACTCTGCAGCCAAATAGAATAAGGAACACAAAAAGTGTCTTAACCTCTCTGTGTTTTCCTCATCTTTAAATGGGGAAATGGAGTGGAGGGATAGAAGAGGTCATAAGAATACTTCTCTCATAGGACTGTTGTGAGCATTAAATAAGTTGATACATGTAAAGCAGTTAGAATTAGTATCCGGTACATAATAAAGTGATTGATAAAAGTGATTGTCATCATCAGCATTGTAAGCATTATTGAAAGTGAACACTCCAAAAACAGGCATATTGGTCTTCCCTGATGGCGCAGTGGTTAGGAATCCGCCTGCCAATGCAGGGGACACGGGTTCGAGCCCTGGTCTGGAAAGATCCCACATACCGCAGAGCAACTAAAAGTCCATGTGCCATAACTACTGAGCCTGCACCCTAGAGCCCCCAAGCCACAACTACTCAGCCCACGTGCCACAACTACTGAAGCCCGTGCTCCTAGAGCCCGTGTTCTGCAACAAGAGAGACCACCGCAATGAGAAGCCCGTGCACCGCAGGGAAGAGTGGCCCCCTGCTCACCACAACTTGAGAAAGCCCGTGTGCAGCAGTGAGGACCCAACACAGCCAAAAATGAATAAATAACTTTTATTTATATAAATAAAATAAATAAATAAAAACAACAAAAAAACAGGCACATGATGAAAATGAAATGAGAGTAATAGCTATTAACCATTTTGGATGAGTAACAGTGTTAGAAATTAAGTTTAATATACTCAGTATGCAGCATAATTAGATCTATAATGCAGATAATTCAATCATGTTGTAGAGACAAAAATAATTTGCTAAAACGTTTTCATACGTTACAGTCAACGTAAAAACTGCTCATTGATCAACTTAAAACTTTTTTAAAAGTTGAAAACACTATTTGTATATGATATTAAAGTGTTTAAGAAATGACTGTGGAGGGAAGTATGGTTCTTAAGAAAGGCAATAGCCTTTGCTAACATATCCATAAAATATGAGGCAATAAAATTTTAATTGGATAAGGAATTTTTATATTGATGGAACAAACTAAAATAGCTCCAAAATTGTGGGGTTTCTTATACTTCTTTATATGGATACTGATCCAAACTTTACTGTGAGTCTAAGTTGACTATAAAATTTAAGAAGCATTTTCTTTTCATAATGGAAACTTGTCAGAGGAAACAGCAGAGATGACCACTAGGTGGCAGACTTACTTCCTTATCTATGAAAGATTAAGGTAAAGAAAAAGCCTGAGATGAGCGTAACAGGCAGATGTTACTACCAGAAGTTGATAATGGCTTTGCTAAATAATTATACCCTGTCTACACCCTACATTGAGAAATCTTATCATTTTCTTCATTTTTCCTGGGCCGAAATTTCCATCATTCTCATCTTCTCTGGGCCTTAATTTTTTTCCATCTATAACTTGGGATAATACAGAACCCATTTCATACGGTTGTTGTGAAGATTAAATGAGATTGGGTAGCAAAACCCAAGTATATGCCGATTATATGCCAATAAATGTTGGTTATGATAATTATATGGTCATCGTCATGACTTCCATCTAACAGATTTTTTAATGCTTCCATGGCTCACTTACACTATGGGACAAATCTGCTGGGTTGTATTGCTCTCCACTAGGGAAGACGGAATGACTGAATCCTTTCAGAGATTCTGGGCATCTAGAAAATAGAGTATCCCTTGGGACAAAGACTTAAGGAATACAGCAGACTCTGGTTTGAGAGGACATACCATGTTGTCTATTCTAAAGTCATACTTTAGTCCCCTGTAAATGAGGTATTCAACTCCTATACAACAAAATCATCATTCCTGAAGCAGCCTTTCTCTAACTATTGCAGAGTTCATCTTCATGTTGTGCCCAAATCTGTCTCCCTATATCTCTCATCAATTTTAATTCTGTTCCTTGAGGTCACACAGAACAAGTAGAAATAAAAATCATGAACCAACACAAAACAAAAATTCCTAAAATTTGCCATGCACCATAATGATATCAATATATTACATGTAATCTCATGCATTTCCTCTTTCAGCTGATAATCCTTCAGAAAACTAAAAGCAATTAGTATGGTTGTCATAGAGTATTCTCTTCTCTGAAAAAAGGATTCGGAGTTCTTTCTGAAATGTCCTGAAATTATTCTGCATTTTTTATATCACAGTAGTTATCATCTGAAAGCTCTCCACTTGGTTTTGGAGTTTTTTGTGTGTTTGTTTGTTTTTTAGTTCATTTAAATGTGACACACAAGAAGAGGAAAACTGGGCTTCCCTGGTGGCGCAGTGGTTGAGAGTCCGCCTGCCGATGCAGGGGACACGGGTTCGTGCCCCAGTCCGGGAAGACCCCACATGCTGCGGAGCAGCTGGGCCCGTGAGCCATGGCCGCTGAGCCTGCGCGTCCAGAGCCTGTGCTCTGCAACGGGAGAGGCCACAACAGTGAGAGGCCTGCGTACCGCAAAAAATAAAAAAAATTTAAAAAAAAAGAAGAGGAAAACAACACTGAAGTTTTACACTGAAGAGGAAAACGCATTATTCATAATTGTTGGAAAACTGCCCTTAGCAGTTCCCTGTCCCCACTGCCTCAGAAGCCCCAAGCTCTACTCACAAGAGAGCCTCACACATGAAGCAGAGGTTGACGTGCTCCTTCCCATCTGGGCCCTGGATGGGGTTGTTCTCTCTAGTGCAAAGAAGATGTCCATTCTTCATGGATTTGCGGTATTCCCTGCACAACTCCTGTGAAATCAAGGAGGGAAGTTTGAGGTGTTGAACACGGGTTGGATCAGATTGCAAAAACTGCTCAAGTTTATACATTTTTCTTAAATGGCGGTCAGCACTTAGCAAATTTTAGAATAGTTCTTAACTTTGAAGACGTGAATATTTTTAAATGATAAAAGTTACAGACCCTCAACCTAGAATAGTCACATATGCACATGTGTACATGCACACATATAAACAAATACACAAACCACAAACTGTATCAATGTTTCATACAGTTTAAGGGAATTTATGGGTTCCCTGAACGCCATCTATGGATCCCAGGTCCATATGCCTCTGACTTGTTGAAGAAGGTCCCCTCACCTCAAAGGAAGATGTATTCTCAGATTGCCTTTTATTTTTTGATTCATCTTCCCTGTTTTTCTTTTCTTTTTTTTCTGCTTGGCTAAAAAAGAGTGATTTAAAAAGAGATGAGTAAGTATCATAGAATCTCCAGATTGAAAGTGATCTAAAATACTCAAATATCATTCAGTTATTACAGTTATATATATTATGAACCATGTATGAACTGATGTACTGTTTGGCATATTGATATGTTTGCTAGTGATCTGTCGTGTTTTCAGATGATTTCATATCCCACTCTGCAAGGGTATGATCCTTGTTTCATGTCATTTACACTTTCACGGGAACTCAACCAGTGATTGATATGCAGGAATCATTCTTTGACAATTATGACATTGTGCAAAAATGTGTCACAAAAAAATGCCATTGATAAGAAACAAACACAATTTAAGAAACAAAATAGAATAAAGCTCCAAAAAAGAGAAATGAAGCAGAAAGGACAAAACCCTCCCTCATTTTCCCAGCAGCAGCTCTACTCACAGCATAGTCGCACACATGGAGCAGGGGCTGTTATACATTTTCCCATCTGGGCCCTTGGTGGGGTTAATCTCTTTGGTGCAGGGGAGTATTCCATTTGTCATAAACTTGAGGTATGGTCTGCACGGCTTTTGCCAAGATAGAGAAGGTAATTTGGACACACGTTTTATTCCCATTCAGAGCAGAAGTTTGAAGCATCTACATTGGTAGAAACTAATCTTTGAGCCCAGGATTTTAGTTGTGTTTTCTCTCAAATATAAAATTCAATTGAACAAAAAAAACCCTCGTGATTTGCTAAGAGATGGAAACAAATAAGACATAATAGGATGTATAATAAAAGAGGTAGATAAGTAAACTCCACTATAATCTAAATAGAATAAAATAAGTGCAAACATACAGGTACAAGAAAATCTGAGAACTGTTGGGACCATGAAATCTGATTGTGGAAATCAGGGAAGATGTCAGGGAACTAGGATACTTTGAGTGAGACTTTGAAGAGTAAATAGGATTTTCCTGGTTAAGAAATGGATTCAGAAATACACATTTTAGATTGCTAAAATAAGCTGAGAAGCACATGTCAGAAACTACATGGCCTATAGCAGAACATGAATTTCTGAATGACGGTAAGGAGCCAAATAAGAGAGTTAAGGAGACTAAAATGCATCCTTTAGTTGATAATGAGTTATTTGTGCATTTTAAGAAGAGCAGTATTATGATCTAGTTAATATTTTGAAACTACTCCAGCTGTGTTAGGGAGGATGGTTGGATAAGAAAAAGAATAGAACTTAGAGGGAAGATTAGGAGACTTTCATCATCTAAAGAAGAAGTTAACGGTAACTTATATAAAGCCATGAAAATGAATATTGTAATATTTCAAAGGTAAAAACTATGTTTTCTGTGTGTGTACAATGTATTTTAAACCCAACTCAGATGTGAAATTTCAAAAATTCACATGTAGAAAATATACACTAAGTGTCTCAGGAAAGTGGTAAGCAAAAGCTAGCATAGTCTGTAAATGATGAAACTAGAACTAGAAATCATTTTTTTTCAGACTGCAAATAAGTTCTTTTTACTGTACAGAGTTAGTCTCTGAAGCAGCAAGAATTGATCCACTCCCATATCATTCATCTCAATGTCATCTCCAGATTGAAAGGTTAAGGTTTTCTGGGGATTTTTGCAGGGCAATATTCCAGCCTTTAGGCTCTTTGAAGTGTGTTCAAATTACAGTCTACTCACTGCATATGAGTCTACTCTTCCAGGTTCTCTTTTACTTCTTGCTTTTGCTTCAGCCTTTTTCTTTTCTTCAGCTTTTGCTTGGCTGAATTAGAAAAAACAAAACAAAACAAAAACAGGACAGATCCATAGGACCAAACACAGTCAATGGTTTCTCCACATTTCTGCATTGCTAATCTGTCCTCCCTCCTGAAGAAGGAGCAACTTTGCCCCTTTATCACTACATACTAATGAGAAGCAACAAAACAGCCTCCAGTATAAGATACCAGAACTTCTTCATAGTTTCTGCATAACACTGAAATAAAGATAGCGTTACTTGTGGATTTGGGAGACCTGCTTTCTGTAAATTACCTTTTTTGGCTGTGGTCAGAAAAGGAACATCATCAGTGTTCATCAAGGAGATATCAAAACTAGTACCGTGGGCTTCCCTGGTGGCGCAGTGGTTGGGGGTCTGCCTGCTGATGCAGGGGACGCAGGTTCGTGCCCTGGTCTGGGAAGATCCCACATGCCACAGAGTGGCTAGGCCCGTGAGCCATGGCCGCTGAGCCTGCACGTCCGGAGCCTGTGCTCCGCAATGGGAGAGGCCCCAACAGTGAGAGGCCCGCGTACCGCAAAAAAAAAAACAAAAAAGAACTAGTACTGCGGTGACATTACACCTGGAGCCTGAAAGTGGCCTTAATAAAGCACATTGACTGGTCCCCTTGTTTCACAGAGACAAGGTGAGGTGGTGAGGGCTTTGCTTATAATCTCAGGATATGACAACAACTAACCCAAATTTCTCCTCTCAAGTCTATGTTCTGTCTACCACGTCGTGTATGCCGTAGCTTTATTAATTCAGTTTACCTGTATTGCTTACTCATGGCTGTGTTATCTGTAAGAAAATGTAGGATGGGTGGAAAAATAATAATTTCCATACATTGATAAACCAAATGAGCCAAATTTGCTTTGTACAATGGAATTGCATGGTATGTACAGTTAACTGATGGTATTTCAACCATACCTGGTTGTCAATCAAATTACAAAAGACCAAAGATTCTAAATGTAGTCAACTACTTAATCTGAACTCAATCAGATAAACTGAGTACAGTCCCAAATTTTGAAACCAAACTCAGTTATAACTTACTGAGAAATGTCACATTATATGAAGTAACATTTACTGTAATTTAATAAGAGTTCATGGTTGTTTCATGGGCAACTTCAATAATCAGTTTCTGCAGTAAGTGTTAACTTTGGGTCTTTGCCTCTCTGGAAGATGAGATGCCTATAAACTTGTACAACGGGTTCACAATATGAAGCTTCAGCAGTAGGGAGAATTTGATATTTGCGTAAGTCAGGATGTTCCAGTGCTAAGAGAATGAGTGTCGGGGCTAACAGACATCTTGGCATAAATGCTCTAGGTACTTATTCCCAGCTCTATTACTTACATTCTCCATGTAATTTCCTGAACTCCCTTCCCAGTTTGCCCATCTATGAAACAAGCTAGTTCTATTAGATTACTGTAGGTTCCCTTTTCTCTTCGACATTCTAAAACTCTGTACTCACTAGAAGTCTTGACACATGGAACACAAGTTGCCATGCATTTTCCCATCTGGGCCACGAATAGGGTAATTTTCTTTGGTACAGAAAGGGATTCCATTCATTGCATGATCCTGATACTCACTGCAGAGTTTCTGAATAAAGAAAATAAGACAGTTTAGATATGGTTCTCTATAAACTTTAGATACTCTTTATCAAAGATATTGGAAAAGAGGAATTAAGGATAAAAAAATAAAACATTTAGGATGTATAATTGTCCAAAAGCTTTGTGATATTTCTCTTGTAAGATTCATCCATTTGGGGCTTCCCTGGTGGCGCAGTGGTTAAGAATCTGCCTGCCAATGCAGGGGACACGGGTTCGTGCCCCGGTCCGGGAAGATCCCACATGCCGTGGAGCAGCTAAGCCCATGAACCACAACTACTGAGCCTGCGCTCTAGAGCCCACGAGCCACAGATACTGAGCCCACATGCTGCAACTACTGAAGCCCGCACGCCTAGAGCCCGTGCTCCACAACATGAGAAGCCACCACGATGAGAAGCCCGTGCACTGCAATGAAGAGTGGCCCCGGCTCGCTGCAGCTAGAGAAAGCCTGTGCGCAGCAACGAAGACCCAGTGCAGCCAAAAATAATTTAAAAAATAAATTAAGATTCATCCATTTAAGTGTTCAACAAATATATTAAGTTAAAGGGATTAAATATGAATGTGATTTAGCGCTTTTATGTCAAGTGAAAAGGATAAGGAATTGCAATATAAAAAGCTAAGGGATATGACACATGTCTAAATTAAGTATGCACTAGCATATAGGAAAGAATGATCCAAGGAAGTTCAGAGAAGAGCTTATATTTGAGTTGTATCTTTAGAATGTGCCTAGGAGAACAGTGTGGCAAAAAAGTCCTCCAGGAGGAATTATGATATGCAAAGACACAGGCATAAAAGAATACGTTATTTTGAGATAATCTATTACAGTCAGGAGTATAGTGGCTAAAGAATTAGCAGGACACAAAGAGGAAGGTTTGGGAACTCGTTAAAAGGAGACCTTGAAGAAAGTCAAAATCAGACTACTAAACTTTGAAAGGACTTTGGACTTTATTCTTAGGAAATGGAAAACAATATTTATAGCAGAGAAGGACCTAATCAAATCTTTGTTTTAGAAAGATTATCCAGTCGGATGTGTGGAGGGTTTAAGTGACTAAAGACTGAAGCTAGGGAAACTATAGAAGAGAAAGAAGGAAGGAAGGGAGGGAGGGAGAGAGGGAAAGAGGGAGGAGGGAAGGAAGGAAGGAAGGAGGGAAGAAGGAAGGAAGGGAGAAAGGGGGGAGGGAGGGAAGGAGGGAGGGAGGGAGGAAGGAAGGGAGAAAAAGAAAAGGAAGAGAGAAAGGAAGGAAGAAATTGAAAGTGAAAGATAGGATAGTTGAGGGACATTTAACAGCTAAAATTAAAAGGACTGTGTAACCTAGGACTGAAGGAAAGAAAGCAGTTGAAACAGGCCTTAGCAATTAAGATATAGTTACATGAAGGCAGAAGGTGGACTACGGGAATGAGCTATTTTATGAAACTGAACTACACTTCATAGAAGGTGGGATAACTCTAAGGAATAAGTTAAATAGGGTCTCTTTAATGGAGTGAAATGGTCCAAATACACTCTAGAATACCTGTAAACATTAGATTTTCATAATGCCATTGGTTCATGGAAGTATTTCCTACTCTGTGAAAACAACATGGAAGAATAATTGAATCTTGAAGATTGAGGAAGATGTTGGCTAGAAGTATAGAGAACAGGCAGGATGCTAATGTATCAATGCAGAAGAAAGCTATTAGGTATCTGTGCTAAGATGACAGCAGTGGAAAAAAGGGATGACTAGTTAAGAGGTGTTTTAAAAGTAGAATGTCGTATGATTTTAAAAGGATCATATTAAAATTTTACATTGCTATTGCTTTCAAAATGAAAACCCCAAAACAACTGTCACACATTTGAAGAATGTATATCAGCTTTGAATTCAGATAAGCCTTGATATATCACCTTCATTCAGGAGTGTAGAACTGTTTTTATTAATGTGCCTTAATTTCCTCCAAATAGAGCTGAAAATTGTAATGTCATAAGTATTCTAAATCTTATAAAATAGTAACTAAAAATTAGTCTCCAGAAACCCATTAGTAGTGGAGGAAAAATAAATAAATATTGAAAATGCATTCTAGAGTAAAGTACACACATGCACACCCTACAAAAGTCGTAACTGAATTGATCAAACTAATCCTCACCTCAGTTTCTCTTTTAACTTTTTCTTTAGCCTTTCTCAGGCGTTCATCTGCTTTATTTTTTTCTTCTGAAAAATGCTGTTTGCTGGAGTAAGAAACAAAAATAAGGAAGTGAATATAGATGTTTTGAATCTTCAAGCTACAAAATGGTCATTTAGATGCAAGTGGAAAAAAACAGCTAAGTGTTCCTGAGTTTTAGAACAAACATTTTCAAACCACCCTAAAGCCCCTTATGAAATTGAAATCTTCACCATTTCCCCAAAGAACCCCTTGCATTTTGCCTTTAAGTTTGCCATTTCCTTCCACTGTAACAATCTTTTTCTTTTTTTTTTGTCATCTTCCCTTTTAAACCTCCCCAGCTTAAATTCTACCTTCTTTAAGAAGACACCTCATACCTCAAAGTGGAAATGAGTTCTACATCTTTCAGTGTGTTTTCATACTTGTATATTCTTCTCTTATAGGACAGTTTTCATTCTGTCTTGCAATGTGTGTGTGTGTGTGTGTGTGTGTGTGTGTACATCCAAGGATTATTTTTGCTATTAGCCTTAAGCTTCTTGAGAGCAGGGATCTTTGTCCATACATTCATTCATTCACTTATTTATTCAACATTTGGTTAGTAATTATTTTTCAGCAAGCATTGGAAAGCACTCTGGGCATATAGTTCAGTAGTTTACAATATAAACACATACCCTATCTTCTTAGAACTTACAGACCAGTAGAGAAGAGTGACAGTCAACAAATAGTACTAGAAATAATTATACAAATACCAACTATGATGACTAGTATAAAATAAAATTATCAAGTGTTATAAAGATTGAATTTAATTAGTGATTTTAGGAGATTTCATCCAAGGAAGGATAATCTTGAAATGCAAACCATAGAAGAGACATTAGCTGGCCAAAACAAGAACTGGCAGTCAGAAAGTGTAGGAAAGAGCTCATAGAGTTCAAGGATCTAAAAAAAAATGTGATGAGACCTTTCCTGAGCCATCTTTATAAGTGCCATAATTTATATGTTGTGGGATTTGCTCTTCCCCCAGGGTCAGATGTCCAAGATGAAAAGATAGAGTTAATCCAGTTCACATATGAACATGGATTTTTTTGTGGGCATCCCATCTATTCTGCCACAATGGGGTAATTACTGAAGGAAAAGAATCAAAGTCCTAGTGCCTGCTTTTAACCCTCATTCTGTACTATGACTAGCTCATAAAAAGGCCTACAAAGGTCATGGGAGAAAATGTAAACAAGTATTTTGTAATCCAGTCATCCTACTGGAAATTAGAATCCATTTGTATTAAAAAAGAAATGTATAGCATTAGAGCCTACTTATTAGGTGGTATTATGATTTGTAGAGGACATAAAACAGCTCAAAAATTCTCAACAACAAATATTCCCATGAACATTGTTCTTATTCATCATTTTAGTCACTCTCCACTTCACCTTTTGAGTAACTCCAAAGAAACCACATCTATACTTACAATATTTCAGCACACAGGGCACATTTGTTGCCATGCATCCTGCCATCAGGGCCACGGACTGGCTCACTCTCCCGTGTACAAAAAAGTCTTCCATTCCTCACTTGGTTTTCATATTCCTTGCAGAAATCCTTTAAAAAGACAAGTAATTACATTTAGCACTTTTCTATTCTTTAATCTAGAAAATGTGCATCATGGATTTATAGTCAAAGAATGTCATATCTAGAAAGTGTTGGTGAACACACACAACGTATTAATGAGAAATAGTAATTACATTGTCAAATTACTCGGTACCTGTATATACTATGTCGTGTATTTATTAAAAGGTAAAAGATCCTAGGAAAGAATAAGGCTGAGCAAATACTTTCTAAAATCAGATAGTTTTTGTTCACTTTCAAATCTATGGAAAAAGATAATAAATAAAAGATCTGTCATGAGGTTCCAACAAAGACATAACAAAACACAGCAGCCAAGACAAAACAAAAGTGTTGCCAATGAGCAGAATATAGAATCTGTAAGATGAGATACTTAAGAGCTACTTAATATGGAACAAGTCAAGAACAATTTTACTTAGTTTGCAAGGAAAAAGGAATAAGATGGTATCCAACAGCATTATGCTTACTCTATTTGTTTCCTCTGTGGATCTGTGGACCATTTTTATATATACTCTGCCACCTTTATCAATGTTCATTTCTAACACTGCAGGTGGAAACCTCAGGAGTGAACCTAATTTTCCTTCATTACCCACTTAGAAATGCAGACCATCAAGACTAATCTTTATTTAGAAAACCTAAAAATGTTGTGACTTCCTCCCAAAATTCAGAAGAGGTTTATACACACAAATTTCCTGATTGATGCTTGAATTCAGTATTTTCAAGTTTCTCTCTGTGTTTTGAAAATTCTATTTGATAAGGGCCATATATATGTGTGTGTGGGTATGTGTGTATACAAAAGTTATATTTAATTATATATGATAAATATATATATAAACTTTAAAACACTATACCAAAACACTACTTGAGAGCATATATTACTATAATATAATCTATAAAAATGCTTCCTTCTCTGTGGCCTTTTTCAACTGTATGACCCTCATCTTCCCATTTCAGCTAATAAAACGTGAGCATAAAGAGTATGGTTTATTCACTGCCGTATTATTTACAATAGCCAAGACGTGGAACAACCTAAGTTTTCATCAGTAGATGAATGGATAAAGAAGATGTGATATATACATATATACAATGTGTATGTATGGATGGATGGAATATTATTCAGTCATGAAAAAGAATGAAATCTTTCCATTTGTGACAGTATGGATGGGTTGTAAAGGGTATTATGCTAAGTGAAATAAGTGAGACAGAGAATGGTAATTACTGTATGACTTTCCTTATATGTGGAATCTAAAAAAACAAAACAAAGGAACAAATAAAACAGACTCATAGATACAGAGAACAAACTGGTGGTTGCCAGTGGGGAGGGGAGTGGGGTGGGGTAGGGGAAATAGGTGAAGGGGATTAAGAGGTACAGACTTCCCATTATAAAATAAATAAGTCATGGAGATGTAATGTACAGCAAAGGGAATATAGTCAATAATATTATAAGAACTTTGTATAGTGACAAATGGTATCTAGACTTATCATGGTGACTGTTTTGAAATGTGTGTATATATATATATATATATACAAAATCAGTGTGATGTACACCTGAAACTAACATATTGCATATCAATTATACTTCAATTAAAAATTTTATTTTAAAAAAGAGTGTGGTTTGGAGTCAGAAGGGAAATTAAACTGTGGCTCTAACTCACTGGGAGACCATAGCAAAGTCACATCACCTTTGAGACTTCAGTCTCACTACCAACACAAAGGCAGTTTTCAGAATAGCTGCTCTTTAGGACCTTTTCTAGATCTAGTATTCTCTGATTTTAAAAAATATATAACTCACACTTCATTAGGACACTTTAAAAGAGAATCTAATGAGGAGATATTTGTCTTTAGAGGAGTAATGGGTGTGTTCCGAACTTCCTGGTTGTAACAATCTAGGAATACAGACGCAGAAGACAGTCACCTGATAATCACAGTGTGGTAATAAAATTGATGCTCAATGGTTCCCATAAAAGAAACAATGATAATTTCAGTTTATAAGTTGTGATTCATCCAAGGAGATTCTAAAGAAATGCTGTGTGATCAACCCACTGACAGGTTAATTATGGGGCAAATATTGCGCCATCACAATAATGCAGTCCTGTTCAACATAATCATGTCCAATGACCCCACCAAAACAATGATCCCAGCCACAGACAAAAAGAAGGAAAAGTAGCTGAGGCATGATGAAAGACAAGGGAAAAGAAACTCCCTGTTTATGAAGTAATAAAATGTTGAATATCACAAGATGACCCAAAGTGTTATACTGAAATTTAACAACCACCACAACAAAATTGCTTTTCAAATCTCAGTGAGTGTTGAACACATTATGGATAATTATGAATGCTCTGTGTTTCTTAATTTAAATTCTGAATGCCCTATTTAGGGTGGGACATTTGTTTCATTGAATGGCATTATGAAGTGGAAGTTCAGCTCTTAAATACCAAAAATTGCACCTGTGTCTCCCCTTAGGAAAACATATGCCCTACAATCCACAAAAATAGTATCTTTTTATTAGCACCAAAGGGTGCAGGACACAGAATCAGAATCCAACAGGAGGGTAAAATTGAGATCATTTACCCAGCCTCCTTATTTTACTAATAATGAAAATTGAGACCTGGACAGAAGAGATGAGTTGCTCAGTTTCACACACCCAGAGAAGGACTAAAACTCAGGTGTTCTGACTTTTCAACAAAAGACTACTCATTACCAAAGTAGCTGCTATCACTTTCATTGAAAGTAGGGTTTAATAACCTTGGTGATTTAAGAAATCCAGGCTGTGTTATCTACAATGCATATTCAATTAACGAAAGGAATAATTTTTTATACTAGATTGAAAAAATAAATCATCAAATAATTTGAAAAACCTTAATTTTAAGGTTATTTTAAAAACAATATCAATAATTGAGGTTTTGTTTAATCAGAAGCATGACCTTCATAATTGCATGCCTCTCTGAACATAATAACCATAATGGAAAAATGAATAACTAATTTGCATCAGTGGGAATATACATGAAATACACCAGTGGATATACTGTTTAAAAGATTCTGGAATTATTTTCAAGTTATTCCTGTCAAATTTATATTAAGTTGCTTTTTTAACTAATTTATTCAAAGCAAAAGTAATTTACACTAAGTCAAAGAGAAGTCTGGTGGAAACTAAGCAGAATTTAATTTGCATAAACTTTGTTTTCTCTTGTTTTTTTTAAGCAAGCAGAGTATTTTGAGCTTTAGGTGGGAAATGCTATTTTAACTTTGAATCTAGTGATTAATATACTTAGGAATATTATACTAGGAATATTGTACTAGGAATTCAACTTGGGAAACTTTAAAATTAAGGAGAAAAGTTCAATGTAATAATGAAGAACAATGACATGATTGAATTACCTTAAAGGTTCAAGTATAAATTGTTAATATTTATGTCCACAAGAACCAAATTGTGTTGATGAGAAATTTACCTTTTCAGCAGTTCGTCGAATTCTGGTTTCACCTTCTCGCTTGGCATTTTCTTCAGCTTCTTTTAAGCTGTTAAGAAAGGAAAATAGTTGGTCGGTTTATGACTTTATCATATCTTCAGTGTCCAGTTCTGTGCTAAGCACTTCCATATCCTTTGCTCAACTTGCTCAACCCATCCACTTACATGAGACAAGCTTTGCCTGTCTTGAATGTTTGAGCCAGAAAATTGCCAAAGATAAGGATGGGTGTGAAACTGACTCACTGACAATCAATTAGAAGCCTTGTTCTGTAAAACTGGATGGGTGTGACTCCTTGATTGACACACAAGATTGTCAGGAAAACTTGCTTTAACAGGAAGAACCAAGAGCTTTAAAACAATGCTGTGACAAGGATGAAACCAAACTAAGCATTTGAAGTACATGTTGTCATCCACACCCTTATGCATAGCTTTTTTAAACCTTGTAAAGTACTTGTTTGCCTTCATGTAAAAGCACCCTTGTCAATAAAAGCTACATTGAACTGAGCTTCTAAGTCCTTTCAGATCTATTATCTAACTGCAGTTCAACTTGGAGATAGACAAGACTATCTTAGTTCTACAGAGGAAGAAACCAACCAGGAGTCAGGGAGGTCAGATTCTCTTTTTTAGCTAGCACATGGAAAGAAACACAGAATCAGAATTAGGGCAGGTTTGAGCACTAAAAGTGCATGCCTCCTAGATAAGAAAGTGGAAATGAGGATGATTTCCTGTCTGGAAACCAGTTATAATAACTATTTTTAAACCTGAGAGGACATGCCCTTGAATTCCACACAGCATACTATAATTTTCAAAGACAGATGTGAAGTCCTTTAATCTGTTAAATCTTTCTCTCTCCTGATTTTAAAAATCCAGTGATATAAATAGAGCACTTTAAGGCTTGCTGACAAACGGATTAGAGAATCTATGCTTTAACAGTCAGAATATTAAAGACTCTGTGGATCTTACTCATATCTGTGTCTCAGTGCTCAGAGCAGTGTCAGGCACTGAGAGAAAGATTAACCCAACAGTTCTTCCCTTTCATAAAGTCCCACCTTTTATACAACTAATAAATTCGGCCACATGACATTATTTTAAATTAGACTGTCATATTCAGTGAGAGTATCTATACATGCCTGAATGAAGCAGTACATGTCAAATGACTGACTTAGATTATTCCACAAGAGAGCACCTTTTAAATTTTGAAATATTATGCCTTATAAAACACTGTGCATTTTCAAGTCATTATAATTAAATAAATTAAATAACTAGCATAACCGCTTTATCTACTCCTTTTTTTTCTTTTTTTTTTTTTTTGCGGTACGTAGGCCTCTCACTGTTGTGGCCTCTCCCGTTGCAGAGCACAGGCTCCGGATGCACAGGCTCCGGATGCGCAGGCTCAGCGGCCATGGCTCACGGGCCCAGCCGCTCCGCGGCACGTGGGATCTTCCCGGACTGGGGCACGAACCCATGTCCCCTGCATCGGCAGGCGGACTTTCAACCACTGCGCCACCAGGGAAGCCCTATCTACAGTGAGAGGCCCGCGTACCGCAAAAAAAAAAAGAAACTTTATCAGATAATATGAATTAAAAAGAGAAGAAGCCACTCTGGGAGCAAGGCCCATTTCACCTTATAAAGACAAAGGATAACATGCTTGAGGAAAAGGACTTTATCTCTCTGTGGAGTGGTTCTCAGGATAGCAACCAAGTACATTCTCATCAGGTCCACCTGCTGGCCAGCTTGGGGGTGATGATACTTACAATAGCTCAGCACACATCACACACTTATTGACATGTGTCCTTCCATCAAGACCAAGAACTGGTTCATTTTCCCTTGTGCATCCAAGTCTTCCATCCTTCACATAAGGCCGAAAATCACTACATATATCCTGAAGAACAGGGAAAGAAACTTCACATTTACCATCCGGATGGTAATGCTTACAACACCATTTTCAGAAATTTTATACAGCCCAGTGCCCCTCTGCCTAGTGCACACTAGCTACCTAGAGCAATGCCAGTCATGTAAAAGTAGGTCAGTAAGTACTGTATAATTCACATGGTTAACTATAGAACTCGTTTACTTGTTTATTCATTTATTAGTAAACGTGGATAACCTATGATGTGTTAGAACAAAGGTAGAACACAATCCTTGCCCTCAACTTGCTCACAATCTACTGGGTGATACAAAGAGACATTTAAAATACAACGTGCTTCAGAGAACTGTATTCAATATCCTATGATAAACCATAATGGAAAAGAATATTAAAAAAAAGAATGTATATCTGTAACAATCACTTTGCTGTACAGCAGTAATTAGCACAACATTATAAATCAACTATACTTCAATAAAAGAGAGAGTTACAAAAGATAAAACAATGTTACCTTCTCACTGTTTTTCTTTAATTATGGAAAATGTGGCTTTTTATATAAATAGGTTATTTATGTTAACATGTAAGGGGTTTATTGTAATTTAAAATGAAAAATAAACATATTTTTCAAGTTCTCAGTTTTTACTCCTGATACAATAAATATCTATAGATATAACTCACATAAACAAAGCTCCTTGGGGTCCTCAATAATTTTTAAGGGTTTAAATGAGTCCTAAGACAAAAAACATTGAAAACCACTATCCTAGAGTAATCCTACTTTCCAAGGATAAATGTATTTGTGATTTTTTAGGTATCTCCCTTTTTTCCCTAAGCATATAAAAGCAAAAGCATATTTACACACATATACATATATTTATCTTTTTCTCATAAAAATAATGCTATACAGCTAAAAAAAATACAATGTGCTAATATCCTATGATAAACCATAATGGAAAAGAATATAAAGAAGAATGTGTGTGTGTATATATATATAACTGAATCACTTTGCTGTACAGCAGAAATTAACACAACATTATAAATCAACTATACTTCAATTAAAAAAGACAAAAAATATAGTTTAAATAAATCTAAAGAAAAAAATACAATGTGCTAAATGTCTTGATGGGGGTAACCTCACTCACTTCCCCTATTATCACAGGCTCACAGAATTTTAGCATAGAAAGAAGGTGTTAGCCCAACTGAAACGTTATTTGGCAACTCATCATTGTGACATAAGCTAGATATTCTGATTCAGAGTTAACTTGAACTTAATTTCTATCTAAAACCAAAGAATATGGTTCAGAACTTAATTTCTATCTAAAACCAAAGAACATTGCAAAACAAATTTTTTGATGTCATTATTGTCATAACAAAAATGTCTTTATTATAGATTTGGAAAACTTAGGATATGGACCTGTGACTTAGTATGGCACACAATATCAAGAATAAAGTAGGATAGACACAAATGTAAAATAAATTTTTGAACCAGAAGATTACACTGAGGAACTCACCTAGAAGACAATTAAAAAGGAAAAAGAATTTAAACTAGAAAAGAAAATCTATGAAACATACCCCACTCTTCATGTCATATATTTAGGAAGAAGTTAAAAATAGAGTGAAAACAGGTTAAGTCATGGCCATATGTGCTACCCCATTCACTTGGTTGTTCATTTATTCCTCAAAACCCATTACCCATTTACTAGGCTCTAGGCATTCCACTAGACTGTGACACAGCAAAAAAAGAGAAAAGGAATATGTACTCTAACGGATTTACATTCGTTAAACAGGGGAAGAGATAGACAGTAAATACAAAAACTTTAAATTATAACAAGTGCTATGAAAAATAAACTGCACGATATGATAGCACCCAGAATAGGGGCTATTTTAAATATAGTGTCAAGAAAGATCTTTCTGCAAAGGTAACATTTGAGGTGAGATGGCATTAATGAGGAGGAGCCAGGCATTAAAGACTTGTGGAAAGAACATTCCAGACATGGAGAACTGCAATTGCAAAAGATTTGTGATAGGAACTAGATTCTCCTGTTTAAGGGGCAGAAAGAAGAGAAGTGTGTTTGGAGCATAAGGAAAAAGCAGGAGCGTAAGGAAAAGCTGCTGATTTTCTCTCAAAAATCATTTCTGGAGAAATTGCAGAAGCATGGGGATAGGGATCCAAGCAATCAACTTGGGACCATCACTCCTCTCCCGCTTCACCAGTGAAACCAACAGCAGCCTACTAGGTCACAGATGTTGGCAGGGTGATGGACAGATCAAAAGCCCAGCTGGGAGGTGATGAAAACAGGTGTAAGCATTTACTACTCCACCTCCTCCTCCTCCAAACCCCAAGGGCTGGTGGATCACAGCCTACAGAGAACAATTCTTCCTGATGCTGACAATTTCTGAGAGCTTACAGATGGATTCTTGACATGGTGAAGTGGCAGCAAAATGGAGTTAACACTGGTTCTAGAACCTTCAGCTCTGAGTCTTATCCTTTGTCCTCTCCTGATACTTACCAGGAGAGGCAGAGGCTGAAGCTTGGCTTCAGTATTTTCTAACTCACCTTAGCAGAAAAAATTTACTACAGAAAAATTAAAAAGCCCATAAATATTATAATAGGATAAGAAAAGATACAAAGCAAAAGTGAGTAAGAAGAGAGCAGAAGCAAAAATATTAATATATAGAATTCAGTCCCAAATGCATCATAAGTAACAAAGAAGGACATTACATAAAGTAAAAGGAAGAAAAGAACAAGAAGGTGTAATAATCATGAGCATACATTCAATAATACAGGCTCTGTCAAGTGATAACCAATATAATTAAATAAATCAATAACTGGTGTTAGAGTTTTTAGCACACACTTCTCAGAAGCTGATATATCAAAGGAAAATTAAGGAAAATTAAGGAAATTAAGGAAAAAATAAAAAAAAATAAAAAATAAAAATAAAAGAAATAAAAAAAAATTTTAAGAAAATTAAGGAAAAAATTATAAGGAAAAATATATCAAAGGAAAAAATTAAAGAAAGTCTTAGGAAATTCCAAAGGATCAGTGTCATATGGCCCATGTTCTTTGACCACAATTCAATAAACTTAAGTTAATTTAAAATGGAAAAAAAGTACCACATATTTGTAAATCAAATAATGTGTTACTAAATAAATTTGGGAGGGAGGAAAGTTAAGAAATATTTGGCAAAGAATGACAAATGAAAACACTTCAAGTACAAATCTGAGACAGATGAACACTGATACCTTCAAATACACTTGTCATGAAATTTAGAAAGTTAAAATTTAAAGACTAAGTATTGCTCAATTCACTGTAAAATGAGCAGCAGAGCAAATAGGAATGAATAACATAAAGAACAGAAACTACAGAGAAAATTAATAAAAAAGCTAATGTTATAGTTTTCTAGTACAACTGATAAAAAAAAGAAAGAGAAGATGACAATTTAAAAATATATATAGTGATATTGGAAATAACTGAACATTAAGAAATAATACAATGAAAGCATATTGTGAGTATCCATATGCTAATGCATTTGAAAACCAAAATGGAGACATGGCTACAAAAAAAGTAGAAAATACCTCCGCTGGTGTCCTAAGCAGGAGGAAAGTTGAACGTATCAATAAGTATATTAACTAATTGATATACTGGTCTGAGATATTCTCTCCCCAAAATGCCCCATTTCTAATAGACTTAAAATACATTTTTCTAAAACTTTGAATTTAAGGAGTATGTACTGGAGACATAGTTGGGTTTTTTTTTTTTAGCATATAATAGTCTCAGCCTTTTGATTGGGATGTTAAAACCATTTACATTTAATATAATTATCGATAGGATTGTATTTACATATGCTATGTTTCTATTTGTTTTTAATATACTCTTGTTCTTTTTACTTCTCTATTCTTCCACTATTGCCTTCTTTTTGGGTTAAATATTACTAGTGCGTCTTTTTTATTCTCCTGCTGATTTTATGCATTTATTATACATGTCATTTTCTGATCGGTTACTCTAGTGATTACAATAAGCATCCTAATTTATCACAATCTACTACCAATTAATACTTAATTCTAGTAAAATATAGAAACTTGGCCCCAATTGTAGCTCTATTTTCTCTGTCTCCTTTCGTACTGTAACTATCATACATGTTATATTTGTACACCCAATAAAACAGCATTATAATCATTGCTATATACAATATTATATCTTTAAAAGAAGCTAGGTGAAAATAAGGGACATATATTTATAGAGTACTTCATATTAACCCCTATATTTACCATTTCTGGTGCTTTTTATTTCTTTTTCTAATTTCAAGTTACCATCTGGTGGTCATTCCTTTAAAGAACTTTATTATTACTTATAAGACAGATCTGTTAGCAACAAATTCTCTCAGATTTCATTGATATGGGAATATCTTCATTTTGCCTTAATTTTATAGGGTAATTTTTGTGGATATAGAATATTGGTTAACATTTTTTTTCTTTCAGCCCTTTGAGCATCTCTTTCCATTGCCTTCTGACCTTCATTATTTTAAATGAGAAGCCAGTCATATATAATGGGTTATTTTTCTTTTGCTACTTTTAAAACTTTCTCTTGATCTCAACATTTTGATCATAATGAGCCCAAGTGTAGATCTCTTTGATTTGTTCCATTTAGAGTTTGTTGAAATTCTTGAATATAAAGATTCATTCTTTCATCAAATTTGATACATTTTAGGCTGTTATTCGTTCAAATAATTTTTCTATCCAGTCTCTGTCTTCTGTTTCTGGCATTCCTATTTCACATATACTGGCATTCTTGATGTCTCAAGGACTCTGCGACTCTGTGCAATTTTTGTCAATATTTTTTCCTTCTGTACTTCTTTTGTTAAACTTTATTAATCTTTCTTCAAGTTTACTAATTCTTCTTTTATTATACAATCTCAAAGCTGCTTTTGAGGCTTTCTACTGAATTTTTAAAACTTGAGTTATTGTGCCCTTCATCTCCAGAATTTTCATTTGGTTATATATATACATACATATATATGTGTATATACATATATATATATATACACATATACAAGTGTATATGAGGGTGTTATATATAACTTTTCACTGAAAATCTCTATTCATTGTTATTACGTTTTCCTTTAACTCTTCAAATATTGTTTTCTTTAGTGTTGGACACCTTATAAATAGCTTCTTTAAGTCTCTGTCTGTCAAACTAACATCTGGAACCACTCAAACAGTTTCCATTAACATTTTTTCATGCCAACTATGGTTCATATATTCTATTAACTTTGCCTATTTCATAATTTTTGTTGAAAACTGGACATTATGGATAATATAGTTTAGCAACTCAATTTATTCCAAAGATGATTTTCGCTGTTTTATTGTTTGCTTCTTTGGTTGAGCTAAATCTCTGATCTCTTGCTCTCCCATAGTGTGCAGCTGTTGATGTGTATGCTAAGAAAACGTTTATTCAGTCATACCTTTGTATCCATTGGGGGAGTGGTTCCAAGACCCCCATGGATACCAAAATCCATAGATACTAAAGTCCCTTATATAAACTATGCACATCCTCCTGTATACTTTAAATTATCTCTAGATTACTTACAATACCTAACACAATTTAAGTGCTATGTAAATAGTTGTAAGTACAATATAAATACTATGTAAATAGTGGCCAGCATGGGGCAAATTCAAGATTTGCTTTTTGGAACTTTCTGGAGTTTGTTTGTTTTTAATATTTTTGGTCTGTGATTGCCTGAATCCATGAATGTGGAACCCATAGACATGGAGGGATGACTGTAGTTTTTTGGTTTTTTTAAGCCTGACTTTTTAGGTTTTTTCTCCCTGGATCTGTGTAACTTAGCAGTAGGCCAATGATTAGACAGAGTTTATGCTCAAGCTAGTAAGGTGTCTATCCTCCACAGATGGACCTGTGTATGTAGGAGAGGGTATTCAAATTTCAGGCTACTTTTACGTCTACCCTAGCATTTGCTTTCCACTGGGATTTTCTTGTGTCTTCTAAGTGCTTGCACACATCCCTATGATTGTCCAGGACTTTATGAATTGCTTAGTCCCTTTTTGTCTCTGCTGCCCTGTTATGAAGACATAGCCAGAAATATGCTTACTGCTATAACCTAAGATCATTCTCCTTACTGGAGTAACCAAAAATATCTCTGGATATGTCAGTTGCCCACTACTCAAAATTAAATAAACCCCTTTCAACATTTGCAGTGCAGTTGCTGATCCACATAGCCTGCTCTGTTTTGGTAGACCCTCCATATCAACCAAGCCATGGGAGTGAGATGGGACTATCATTAAGCAAGAACATCATAGAATCCCATTGCTCTTACCCAGAGTTCAACAGTTTTTCAAGCATAACTGATTGTCAGATTAACATAGGCTGCTGGTCAATTTCCAGAATGCTAAAATGGTTGTTTTACTCAATTTTGTGTAGCCTTATAGTTGTTCTTTGGGGAGGGAATTAGCTGACCTCCTTATTCAGCAATAGTCTGAAGTGCCACCCCCTCAGGGTAATTTTATATTGATTCCCAAACCAGATAAGAATAATTAGCAAGGGGAAAGTATAGACTCATTTTACTTACAAAAATAGTTTCAAATTTTCTAAATAATAACTGCAAATCCAACAGTGTATTAAAAAATGCATTACGATTATGATTTACCCTAAGAAAATAATAATGATTTAACATTTAGCATGGTTATCAAAAAATGTATTATGTTAATAGACTGAAAGAGAAAAATTGTAAAATTTTTTACAATTTGATGTGATAATGTGATTATCATGTGATAATGATCAAAACATATTCAGAAGAATAAAAACAGAAAGGAA
The DNA here is from genome assembly GCF_937001465.1 of Orcinus orca. Lineage (NCBI taxonomy): Eukaryota > Metazoa > Chordata > Mammalia > Artiodactyla > Delphinidae > Orcinus > Orcinus orca. The sequence continues at coordinate 61,008,648 of NC_064561.1, forward strand.
CTTCTAAACTTACTAAAGTTTATAGAAAAACACCTATGGTAAACAATATACTTAATGGAGAAACTTTGGCTATATTGCATTTAATATAGGCAGAGAAAGGGCAGATTGAAGTCCATTATCATTGCTACTGTTGAACTACTGTATTGAACTCTAGATCCTCACCAATGATATAAGGAAAGAAAAAGAAAGAAGTGACAAGATTGAAAAGGAAGTTATAAAGCTTCTATTATTTGCAGATGATGTGATCAACTTACAAGAAAAAGACAACAGAATTAAAAGATAAATTATAAGAATTAACAAGATATCATAAAGGTTTTTAACAGAAGATAAACCTATAGAAATCAATAGAATTTGTCTATGCCAACAATAATCAGATATAAATACCATAAACAACAAAATACCACTCAAAAGAGCAATAAAATTACAAATTTTCTAGGTATTGGCAAAAAATACCTGTGGAGAATATTTTATAGATTTCATAAGATACACAAAAGTTATATGAATTAATAAGATATTCTATGCCTTTGACTTGGGCAAGTTACTATTGTAAAAAGTCAATTTTACCCAAATTAATTTATAAATTCTCTGTAGCCTTTACCACATTGAGTTCTCAAACTCAAGTTGGATTTTTAATAAACTTAGTAAATTTTTTATTTCAAATATGTATGTGGAAAAATATATATCTGTGCATAGGTAAGTCAACTTTGAAAAAGTGAGATAAGAAAGGGGACTTGTCTTATTAGTTATTAAAGAAATGAACAATATGAACAAAAAAGGGAACTTAGAAACACATACACACCTATGAATTTAATATCCTACAAAGTTGGCAACTTAAATCAATGAGAAACACTGAATGAATGAATTGATCGATTAAAAAACAAAAGTTTCTACATAGGCCAAAGATGTTAGTGATTAGAAATTATGGAGGATTTCAGAAAACTTGGGTGGTAGGAATGGAAATCATGAAAAGGAGTCAAATTGGAATATACGTTGGATGCAAAACCAAGACTTGTTGATGGATTGCATATCAGAGTCATAAGGTTAAAGGATGACATACATAGTAATGAAGAATAAATTGATGATGCAAGAGAGAGAGGATGTCTATAGGAGGAAACTTCTTGAACAAAGCATCTTATTCTGAGAGTAAGAAGCAGGGTTAATTTTCTTTTTATTAACATCTTTATTAGAGTATAATTGCTTTACAGTGGTGTGTTGGTTTCTGCTTTACAACAGTGAATCAGCTATACATATACATATATACCCATATCTCCTTCCTCTTGAGTCTCCCTCCCACCTTCCCTATCCCACCCCTCTAGGTGGTCAGAAAGCACTGAGCTGATCTCCCTGTGCTATGCGGCTGCTTCCCACTAGCTATCTATTTTACATTTGGTAGTATATATAAGTCCATGCCACTCTCTCACTTCATCCCAGCTTACCCTTCCCCCTCCCTGTGTCCACAAGTCCATTCTCTACATCTGCATCTTTATTCCTGTTCTGCCCCTAGGTTCATCAGAACCAATTTTTTCTTAGATTCCATACATATGTGTCAGCATACGGTATTTGTTTTTCTCTTTCTGACTTACTTCACTCTGTATGACAGACTCTAGGTCCATCCACCTCACTACAAATAACTCAATTTCGTTTCTTTTTATGGCTGAGTAATATTCCATTGTATATATATGCCACATCTTCTTTATCCATTCAGCTGTCAATGGACACTTAGGTTGCTTCCATGTCCTGGCTATTGTAAAGAGAGCTGCAATGAACACTGTGGTACATGACTCTTCTTGAATTATGGCTTTCTCAGGGTATATGCCCAGTAGTGGGATTGCTGGGTCGTATGGTAGTTCTATTTTTAGTTTTTTAAGGAAATGCCATACTGTTCTCCATAGTGGCTGTATCAATTTACATTCCTACCAACAGTGCAAGAGGATACAAGACGAAAAGACAACCCTCAGAATGGGAGAAAATATTTGCAAATGAAGCAACTGACAAAAGGATTAATTTCCAAAATTTACAAGCAGTTCATGCAGCTTAATATCTAAAAAACAAACAACCCAATCCAAAAATGGGCAGAAGACCAAATAGACATTTCTCCAAAGAAGATGTACAGATTGCCAACACACACATGAAAGAATGTTCAGCATCACTAATCATTAGAGGAATGCAAATCAAAACTACAATGAGAAAAAAAAAAAAACTACAATGAGGTATCACCTCACACCAGTCAGAATGGCCATAATCAAAAAATCTACGAACAATAAATGCTGGAGAGGGTGTGGAGAAAAGGGTTAATTTTTGATGGGAAAAATCTAAGCAGAGAAAGTAGATTGTTTTCTTTTACAGTTAAGAGGAAAATAACAACAATAAAAATATACTATAATTGCATTAATCTATTCACACACAGACAAGTAAACATCTAGACAGAAATTACTTGAAGGCAAACAGCTAAATATTAACTGCCTTAATTTATAAGTAAATAATTTCCTAGGTAGCAAAACATGTAACCATAGGAACTTTATCTAGAGGTCAAAATTATAATTCAGGCATAAAATGGTAACAGAGAAGTATAATGTCTTAATATTCTATCATTTTATTTCTTAAAAATCCTATTTCATTAAAATTCAGTAAATGTGTGTCTACATATGAAAACGTACCACTAGTAATGTTTTAAAACAGTAGGTTTAAGAATGATGTGTGTGTGTGTATGTATTGGGGGGATTTTTGTTTGTCACTTTCTTGTATTTTATATTTTTAAACACCAATGATATATCAGTTTTTCATGAAGAAAAAAGAGGAGGAGGAAGAGAATGGATTTTATAGCATAAGCCTCTCTCTAAATGTCACAAAGAAAGGCAGATTTGAAAAGTATCAGTAAAGTTTTCTGACCCTCACAGATTTGGGGGAACATAGAAGCAGCTCCCTTTTGCTCAAAGAGTTTGTAGTTATTGACCAATTGTGTGGTGACTATGTTATTGTTTTAAAAGTGAGACTGGTTGAGCCCGGGCAAAGATTTGGTTGACTCGGTCTACTGCGGAGGCTGAGGTGCTCAGACAGTCCTGAGTAACACTGACAAGGAGAATGGTAGCTTGGTTAGACCAGGGATATTAATGTAATTTGGGTGTGCCTTCCCTGACTGATCATTTTAGTTATGTGTCAGAGGCAGGAGAGGAGGAAGAGAAAGAAGATATTGGAGAAGAAGCTACATAGGAGACCTGGAATAATATGAGTAGTTGTCAGAATACCTGGCAATAGCCCCAGCTTTGTCAATAACTTATTGTAAGACATCGTAGACAGAGAGTTCAACAAGTCTGGGCCTATAACTTTTATTTTTTTGTATAAATAAGAATTTTTGTATAATAAAAAATTATTTATAAAGGGAAATGGTTATGTGTTGGGTTGCATCTGTATAGTTTCTTTCATTTTATTTAATTAAAAATTTTTTTTACCACAGAAGAGTTTTCTCCAACAAATATTAGCCTGAATCCCAATTTGCAAAACAGATATAAATAAGCAAGTCTACTTGAATTAGGAGAAATCTCCAAGTATTAGAAAATATGTTCAGTCAGAAGAGAAAGAGGAAAAGAGAAAGGAAATAAAATGAGTCAAATGTCTGCTAACACATGTTAAACATTGTAGCTGGCTTTTAAAACTTAGTTTCTCATTTGATCCACATTCCATTTCACAGGTGAAAAAACTGAGACCCAGATATACATAAATTGTCCAAATTCTGAGACTTGAACTTAGTTCTACAGTCCCGTGAATTCTCTTGTTGGAGCTAAGACAGGACAGTAGAAATGAGAAATGGCCATGGAAGGCAGACATCACACTGGCTTACACCACCTCTTAGCATCTGTCAGTGCCCCAGATGTTTTCAGAGAGTTGGGTCATGGGTTGGACCTATGGACAAGCTGTACCAGATATTTAGCCTACCCCTGGACTACGCCATGTTCCCTCCCTTCTAAGTAGCTGGTCTCAGAACAGGTATGACCTAGTAATTAAGAAATAAAGAGATCTGAATAGAGTTGAACATAATCTCTAAAGCAAATATGACAAGTTGACTCCAAATAGTCTCACCTTTGCTGGGGCAGTAGCCCTGGCTCTTGCTAAATGCCTGGCCCTTTTCTGGGATTTTGCTTCTTTTTCTCTGGAAGATAGCAAAGAACAAAATAGCTCAGATATGCTTGACCAATTTTAGGTCTAACATCATACACGGTAAACTTAATTTTGGCTATTCTTCTCAGCTTAATCTAGCTTGTCAGAAGTGGAGGTATGTCTGGAAATAACCACAGGTACTGTAAATCTCTCCTCAGTGCTGAAATATATCTCAAATGTGGTTCTATTAAAGGCAAGAATCTTTACTGTTAACTGTATAACTGATTACCCACCTTAAATACTTCCATCATCCAGGTGGTCACCAACTCTAAAAGCCATTTATATCATTTTTGGAATGCTCTTTGAAAGACCATATTCAGATTGATCCAAAATCTACCCACCTGTTCTTGGTCTGAGGTTCCAATCTCTAAGGACCCACAGAGCAAATTCAGCAATTTAAAGATAACTTTAATGCCTCATACAGTCTCCTCCTTTCCAGGTTAAGAAGCCAAGTTTATCCCAATATAATTTACATAAGTAATAAAGATAATAATTGCGTGAGTGACCTCAAAGTGATAAATAACCCGCCTTGTATGTCTAAAGGCATTTAATTTTTATTTTAAATTATTTTTCAATAAATTTATTCTATTTATAGTTTCAGTCTCCTAACAAAACATCCTATGTAACAAGGAGGAAACTCTTTAGTAAATATTACACCTGCTGGTTTACATTCAGCTTTCAAGAGGCTAAGAAAGGATTGTTCAACTTGCCCTGGGAGTCCTTCCTCCCTAAATTTTGCCCTGCCTTCCTTCATCTTCCTACAGTGTCTTCAATAGGAGCAGCACATGTGATCAGAGCTTTGTTATCCCAATATTAATGACTATGTCAGATTAAATGACACATTACCAACTTGGCATTTTAAAAGCTGATTATAATATAATTATCTTCAGTGGGTAAGTTTTGTGTTGGCTTGGTACCGAAGTTTTTTTTTTTTTTTTTGCGGTACGCGGGCCTCTCACTGTTGTGGCCTCTCCCGTTGTGGAGCACAGGCTCCGGACGCGCAGGCTCAGTGGCCATGGCTCACGGGCCTAGCCGCTCCGTGGCATGTGGGATCTTCCCGGACCGGACCACGAACCCGTGTCCCCTGCATCGGCAGGCGGACTCTCAACCACTGCACCACCAGGGAAACCCCCAGAGTTGAAGTTTTGATGGTGGTCAGAAACCGAGAATGAATTCCCTGTTCAAAACCAAATTCGGTCCCTTTGATTTGAGGACTTGCAACTGATAACTCAAGCCTTTACCACCTATGGAGTGTCACTGGATAGAAGGAAATAGTTAAGAAGCATTGCAAAGATATCAGTAAACCTCCAGGATATTAATTCTTTCTGAGTTGTGGGGAGTTGGAAGCCACAGTCAATCCTAGGGTCCATCTCATGTTAGCATAATCCTAGATGTCTGAAGACACTGGCAGCTCACAGAGTCAGGGTGTATCCTGATTCTCCTGGTTGGCTCTCACAAGAAGAGTCTGGCATCATTCTCAGGGGTACAACAGAGTCAGGTCTTAACAGGCTCAAGAATTCTTTTCTCCCAGGGTCAGAAAACTCAACTTGGAAGTACATCCTCAAAAAACTATTAAGTGTTACATGAGGTACTGATACCAGGCCCTCTGGGATATTTTGGAATACCATGAGTGATTATTAAAAACTTTCCGAGTGGGTGGCATTTATCCAACTTTACTTGATGGTAGGTATCACAGTGATCTGCTAAGCATTTTTATTTACCCACTTAGATTTAGAAAAGTATATTTGACAGAAAATAAAAATAATACATTTAGTAGTTCAGAGAATAACTGGTAACTCAAAACACTTGAAAGAAAGATTGAACTTTACTCACAATATCATTTTGCATGTGGCACATTTGTTGATGAACACTATTCCATCAGAGCTTTGAAAAAGGTTTTTATCTCGGGAACAGAACAGTTTTCCATTTTTCATCAGTGCCCTATATTCATTGCATGTTTCCTTAGGAAAATATGAAAAAAGTGCTTACAGAAATCTCATCAAAGCAAGACTTTACCTTCTAAGAACAATATTATTTCATGACCACCACCCGCTTTGTATGGAAGACATTCACTCAGGTGATAAAGATAATACAAATAAAAGTAATGAATCTGGATTGTCTGTTGGAGATTGAAAATTCACCTAAAAGCATTCATCTAAAGTCATTAGTGAAATGGAAAGAACAAGGGACTTGGAGTCAAAAGATCTGAGCTTATCTTCCAGGGTTCTCACTTACAAGCCCAATAGCCATAGCAAATGAACTTCTCAAAGGCTCATTTACTCTATCTGTAAAAACAGAGGATATAAGTATATGTGTTTCATAAGTTTCGTGTGGATTAAATATCATAAGCATGTAAATCCCTCAAAGAGTGCCTGATACATAGCAGATATTCAATAATTAGATTCTCTACCTCTCCTCTTCCTCCTGCTTTATTATTATAGCTGTTGTTGCTATTGCCATTATTATTGGAATATGCTAAGATGATGCATATAAAATACCTAGCACACAGTTCAATAATATTGGCCATTAAAAGGTATATGAAAATGTTGCAATATATTTGATGAAGGCCTGCTATATGTCACTCACTTTTTTTCTAGGAGCTTAACATTAATGATGCATTTGCACTACCTAGTAAAGTACTGATTTAAAATGTTATACTACCTATTAGTTTAGGAAATCCACTGGTCCTTTAAAGCCTTTGTAATCTATGTTTTCTTTTTTTTTTCTTTTGGTTTTTTGTTTTGTTTTGACTTTGAAAATACAAAGCATAAAGATCCTCGCACCAGAAAATATAAGTAAATCAATCAAGCCTTTGCTCCAACTCTGACATAGGCAACCTCTTCCAAAGGACAGATTATAGAATTCTATTCAGCCTCCTATATCTTCATAATAATCATTCAGTTAATCAACAAACACTTATTATGAGGATGCTATACTTTCCTGGGTGTCATGGATACAGCAATAAATAAGGCAGGAAGGATCCTTGCCTAAATGGTGCTTACCATCTAATGGATAATGATGTAACTAACCTAGCATCCTATAAACAGGAGGCAGTTGGTAGCACTTGCAGAATAAATGATTAATGGTGAAGAAGAATAAATAATTTCAGAGACCAGCCCTAGGAAATTTCGCTAAGGGTGACCTACTAAAACATCTCTAAGAGTATTACCACCACCCAGTGATCTTATCTGAGTAGCAGAGCAATAATTTCTGGCAACAGACTGACAACTGGGCCTCTTGAGATCCGTGTCTGGTCTCTGATTCTATAGTATCTTATGCCAGTATTGCAAGTTACTGCTTAGCTGGCTGGATATAACTGATTCTATAAAGTCCAGATAAAAACATTGTCATAGAACCAGAGAACAGCCTGGTGACTCTGTAATAGAAATATATCCCTTGTGAAGTAGGTCTTAAAGAAAGTGCTGAAAACAAAGATTCATGATAACACTAGAATAAAGCTTTAAATAGTTTTTAGTGGTCAACTGAAAAAGAACATTCTCAATCAAGATAATTCCTGAATTGGACTTCTCCTGTGTCATAATTAGAAAAATACCTAAATCCTAGAAAGACACACTTTTATTTTTATACGAATGGACAACTGAGTCCCAGAGAACAGGTAAGAAATTTGTTCACAGTTTGTAATTAGTAAAGATGGAACTCGATGCTATTTTTCTGAGTTATGAGGTTATCCAGTGTGTTCTTTTGGGAAATAGGAAAAGGCCATAAAAATTGAAATCAGCAGTTGTGTTTTTCTCTGGGAAAAAGGAAATAACCTCCCAATGACCATAACAGAGAGGGCTGAAACAGGAACAGGTCTGGACCGTAAAGGAATCCTGAGTTGGTGAGATGACTTCCCAGCAACCGATTACTTGCAATCTAACTTCCAGTCTTTGGCTCATTTTTGTTTTGTTTTGTTTGCTTTAGTTGCTCTTTGTGTTTTCTCTACTTGTCTCAGAGAAACTGGAGCCCTGTAGGGCCAAGCTCTTTCTGTTTTCCTTCACTGGCTGTGATATTGCCCAGTGTTTTCCATTTTTCCTCCCCAGGCATCACCATAAACCCCTCAGGAGCTGGCATCACCCCTGCTCTGTGTTAGAGCATCATCAAGGTTGCCATGGCTTTGTATTAACTCTTCTGGGATGACAAATTTAAGCATATGGTAAAGATCCTTGCAGATTACTCCAGTGCTTTTCTGTGCTATTCTGGCTCATGTTTGTAAAATTCAACATGTTTTTATGTTGTACTAGAAAGAACTTGAGCTACTGAACTTGGAAAATAAAATTTCCAGCACTATAAGAAAGACTAAATTAATAGTTTTCATTTCTGACAAAATATCCAAAGACTATGATCAGAAATATTTCCAGATAAATAATTATGTTTTATATTCTTTTTTGCTTATGCCAACACGAGAGGTGGCTAAATTTGTTTTTAAAATGTTTTTCAGTGAAATAGAGTTCAACAGTATGAGAAATATCAGTGCAAAATTTGAAATATCCACCGAAACTACTACCCATTATCTTAGACACTGAAAAAAGAAAATCATGGCTTCATGCTCAGTAAGATTTACACAATACCCTTCTTTTTCCAGTATGAAATATCCAAATGAGCATGCTCTTCGATTCTCAAAAATCCAGGCTTTTTTTCTACCCTACCATCCCACTCTACTTAGGCAATAGAAGTTTCTGAACCTCTCTTTAATCAGCAAACTTAAATGTAAGGCCAGAAACTATCAAACTCTTAGAGGAAAACATAGGCAGGACACTCTATGACATAAATCACAGCAAGGTCCTTTTTGACCCACCTCCTAGAGAAATGGAAATAAAAACAAAAGTAAACAAATGGGACCTAATGAAACTTCAAAGCTTTTGCGCAGCAAAGGAAACCATAAAGAAGACCAAAAGACAACCCTCAGAATGGGAGAAAATATTTGCAAATGAAGCAACTGACAAAGGATTAATCTCCAAAATTTATAAGCAGCTCATGCAGCTTAATAACAAAAAAACAAACAACCCAATTCAAAAATGGGCAGAAGACCTAAATAGACATTTCTCCAAAGAAGATATACAGAGTGCCAACAAACACATGAAAGAATGCTCAACATCACTAATCATTAGAGAAATGCAAATCAAAACTACAATGAGATATCATCTCACACCAGTCAGAATGGCCATCATCAAAAAATCTAGAAACAATAAATGCTGGAGAGGGTGTGGAGAAAAGGGAACCCTCTTACACTGTTGGTGGGAATATAAATTGATACAGCCACTGTGGAGAACAGTATGGAGGTTCCTTAAAAAACTACAAATAGAACTACCATATGACCCAGCAATCCCACTACTGGGCATATACCCTGAGAAAACCATAATCCAAAAAGAGTCATGTACCAAAATGTTCATTGCAGCTCTATTTACAATAGCCCAGAGATGGAAACAACCTAAGTGTCCATCATTGGATGAATGGATAAAGAAGATGTGGCACATATATACAATGGAATATTACTCAGCCATAAAAAGAAACGAAATTGAGCTATTTGTAATGAGGTGGATAGACCTAGAGTCTGTCATACAGAGTGAAGTAAGTGAGAAAGAGAGAGACAAATACCGTATGCTAACACATATATATGGAATTTAAGAGAAAAAAAATGTCATGAAAAACCTAGGGGTGAAACAGGAATAAAGACACAGACTTACTACTAGAGAATGGACTTGAGGATATGGGGAGGGGGAAGGGTAAGCTGTGACAAAGAGAGAGAGAGGCATGGACATATATACACTACCAAACGTAAGGTAGATAGCTAGTGGGAAGTAGCCACATAGCACAGGGAGATCAGCTCAGTGCTTTGTGACTGCCTGGAGGGGTGGGATAGGGAGGGTGGGAGGGAGGGAGACGCAAGCGGGAAGAGAAATGGGAACATATGTGTATATATAACTGATTCATTTTGTTGTGAAGCTGAAACTAACACACCATTGTAAAGCAATTATACTCAATAAAGATGTTAAAATGAAAAAAAAAACTTAAATGAAATAATAGAGACTATAATGGAATTCTCTAGAATATTCCTGTAAGTTTCTTTAAAAAAAAAGTAACAATAAAATACAGCAAGAGTATTTTAACCACATTTATAAGAGTTTTGGTGTAGAAAAGAATCTTTTTACTATTTTATTCTTTCAATGTTCGTGGTCTTTGAGAAACATAGCAAATATCTGCTACATAAGTAGAAATATTTTCAATCTGAAATAATGGCACAGTTGTGTGTGTGTGTGTGTGTGTGTGTGTGTGTGTGTGTGTAATTGGCTCTTTCAACGTGTCTTTCAAATAGATTAAAAAATGTTTAATTTCTATAGAAAACGATTCCTTCATTTCTCAATCAAAAGATCCCTTAGAGTTGGTGCAGACCCTTCCAGAGTCAGGGCCTCTGCCATCACAGGTGCTTCTGCCTGGTCTGCTGAGAGTTACAAGTAGCTTCATGATTCACTCCCACCTCACCTTTAGATCCATGTTCTAATGCTATCTTCTCAGAGAGAACTTACCTGACTATCTCATAAGAACTGATACCATCTGCATCCCCAGAAATTCCTGTCTTCCATCCTGCTTTATTTTTCTTCTAGCACTAATCATTATTTAATGTTGTATATATTTTACTAATTTACTTATTAACTTGTTTGTTTTCTTCCACTAAAATGTAAGCTCCATGACGGCAGCGTTCTTTTTTGTTTTTATATCCCTGGCATCTCAAACAGGATCTGACATACAATAGATGCTCAGTAAATATGTATTGAATGAAATATATACACTGACTATATACAAGATACAGACAGCCCCTTTTTGCATAATGATCACAAGAAAAGTTATTTCAGCTTCCTATGTGTATCATGACTTTTCAGCTGTTAAACTGAACAATAGTAATTCACTAGTGTGTTTGTTTATGGAATTTTAAAGCACTCCTTTAGTGTGGTAGATTGCCTCTTGCAGATATCCATTATCATTAAGACGTTGACTGGTGTGTGTGTGTGATTCATAAAGACCTGTTTCTGTGTTTTTAACAAAAGCTATTAGTACCCATGAGTATAATATATCTGTATTATAATATGAAGGTGTTGGCCACAGAACATTTTTCTTTAGGGATCTTGGAATGAATTCAATGAAGAGCCAAAGCAGGACTAACCTGATTTTCACCTTCACTGGCAGCATCTGGGACAAAAATACAGAAACCAAAGTTAAGGGAATGTAAAACATTTAATAAGTAAAACAATTTACTGAGTGTAGTATCTTGCTTATTTTAATGGCAGTATATTTTAAAACCACAAATTGATTTGAACACATTAAAATTTACCATGGCAAATGAAGTGAGGGCACTGCACCAGGCAGTATATACAGTCACAAAGATCTCTCGCTCATAAAGTTCCAATTACTTTGAAAAATAATACTTACTCATATGCTTTCTTACCCCCTCAAAATATCTAATTTCTAAAAGATCCTTTCAGAACAAAGTATTGCAGGCCTCTTTTAAAATTATAACATAGTACACCTATCAAATATATCAATTATAGTTTTAAGGTATAGTGTAGCATAAAGTTTATATCATATATATACATAAAATTAAATTTTCTGAATTCTGGTAGCTCCGCCTCCTCATTATAGCCACAAAAATTAGAGATCTGGTAAATATTAAGATTAAACTCACAGACTAATATACTCTCTCATTAACAGACTTTTTTTGTACCTATACACTTTTTTAGGAAAGTGGGCATCATTTGTGTATAATGGTCTCCTCACTCTCCATCTCTGAGGTTTCCTTTTAAAATATGTAAATGCTTCATAGCAGGTTAAGTCTAGGCAATCTTGTGTTCCCTTCAAATTCAAATAGCAAAAGCAAAAACCTACTTCCTAGCTCCCACAGAAGTCCCTTACCAATTAGATGAAATATTTTCAATCCATTTAGGATTTGAAAACACAAAAATAAAATTTGCTAGAAAGCACTACTGCTTTAAAATAAAAACAGATGACTGAATTTGAGTTTTTAATGTTTTATTTACAAATATAGTATTAAAATATACATATTAAGTACATGTAAGTTTTAAATATCTGTTATACACATAATTCATATCAGCATCAATTCATAGGCTTAATATCCTACATATGTATAATATATATAATTCATATTGTTATGAACTTTTATGTCTGGTGAGGGGAATATGGAAAAGAATCTATTAGCTTTTCAGAATTAATGTTGAATTAATGGAAGGATTTCTGATGGATAAAAATTCAGATTATCTCAAACTACTTGTCATTTCTAAAGATAACATAGCTATAAAACCACATATGTAATTCTTCAAAACTCTGCGTCTGGCAAGGTATTTCAGGGATATATATATATACACACATACATACATACATACATACACACACACACACTGAAGAAGGAGGGAGAGAGACAAGTCCCTGTCCAGAGCTTTAGGATGTGTGGCAAGAGGCTTAGACTACAGGTAAATTGCTCACCTTGTATGAGGCAAAGAGCCAGGGTCAGAAGCATTGGCACTGCAGCTATCTTCATGTTGAAGAGGATGTAAGTTGGTTACACGACTGCTCCTTGCATTGCTCACCAGCTGGTGCTCTAAGACTGAACCTGTGGAGATGCAGCTCATTTTTATAGTATACTATGGGTGACACCCACAACAACAGCCAAACTGTAAAACCAGTTGTTCAAGGTCATGCTAAACTTAATATACCACATCAATTTAGTTTCCATCTTTTAGGATCCTGTCAACGTGGCAGATTTGAACAGATATTATTTCTAAAGTAGTTCTAATGTGTCTTCATGATACCTCCCCTAGAATGCAACAGATAATGTCCAAGGACCCTGCTCAAAGTTTAGTACTCCATAATCCTATATCAGAACTGAATTCCTCACCAACACCAGACACATTTCCTCATAGACAAACATGTTTCTAACTCAGCTCCCTTCATAAGTGGGAGGGGAGGGAAAAAGAAGACAGATGGGTTGTCCTACAAGCCAAGTAAAGATTTAAAGATTTCTACATCTGAAGAAAGCTGCATATAGCAAGAGCACCTAGGATTCCGTTTGCTTCCATCTGCATCTGTTCTAAAGTGTCTCAATTCAGTGTCACAGACACATATATAAGTTAGAATTGATGGGATCAAAGCCCTTTTAATTATTGTTCCAGAAAACTGATCCAACGCTGAGATTGTGTCAATATTCTGAATCCCATCAAAGCTAGAATATTTCCCTTTCTTTTTTTCATGAATTAATTTCTTTCCTATAAAATATAATCATTGGTCTTAAGGTCTGTGCTATAAGCTTTATTTCTCTCCAGTGGGTTAGTGAAATTAGTGCCCATGGAAAACAAGTTCAAATTGCGTGACTATCACAGGTTAGAAAATTGACTGTCTTAGCTTAATGGAAAAAGAATGGGACAGGGAGTCAGAAAATTTGTTTCTATTCCTGTCTTTGCAACTACACAGTGTAATGGAAATGAACCTGGCTTTGATGCATTTATAGATCTGGGTTCAAATCCTGACTCACGAGTTACTGGCTATGTTGTCTTGGGCAAGTCACTTATTTGCTTTCAGCCTCAGTTTCCTAATATGTAAAATAGAGACAGTAAAACTATATTGTACAATTGTTGTAAGAGTTAGAGGTAAATCGTGTGTGCGTGTACTGTTTAGAACAATTCCAAGCATATGTGGTAAGTTTTATAGTTAATGATAGCTGGCCTTGCATTTTTATCTCATTATAATGATGTGATTTACTAGGTAATTTCTAAGACTCCGAGAAAAGTCAACATCTCTTAAACGTGGTCCACAATGACAGATTTAAGTTTACTCGGCATAGAAATAACAATCCCCAAACATTCTGAAGTGAAATCAAAAAGTCAGGATATAGGTTCTCTTTTTCATCCTATCATTGTGTTCTAAACCATGACACCTGAAATAGATCAAAGTATTAACCATCTAAACTCTGTCAAAGTCATTGCTAGGTTTCGGTCATCACTGATGTCTATAAAAATCCTCCTCTGCATAATGACATACCAATACTAATCTTTTAATCTTCCATTTGCTCTGTTAGACCATATGAAATGTGTCCCAACCATACGGTAGAAAAGTTTAATGCCTTACAATAGAATTGGTGACTGTGTACTATGTTCTGATGAACACCAAATCTAGCCCAAATGGACAGTATTTCCAGGAGTGGAAGTAGTGATAGGGTGTAACAAAAGAACCAAAAGATGATTGCATCTCTAAAGTATCCCTGCTATGAGGGAAGGTTGAAGGAGTTGGTTTCTTTCTTACTGAAGAAGAGTTCCTTACTAACACCCAGAACCTTCTGAAATGATGAATAAGAGGATTCAGACTGATAACCTCTTCCAGCAGAATAAGATGGCCAAGAGAAGATTCAGTGAGCACCCCCAATACTGGAAGTACATGTCAGCCGGCTCTTGTCATCAGACCTACTTCTGCATTTCATTTTAGAAATGTAAATCCAGAGGTGATTAATCATACACTCTGTTAATCACTCCTTATTTTTGAAAACCATGGACTTTAAATTCAAATGAATGGGACTGAGGTTTTAGAGAACTGAGTTTTGGGTTAATAGAGTACTTTTATATTAGGTTATCAGAGTACTTTCCTGAAATTCTAAATTCTATTTTTTTGGGGGGGTGGCCAGCTCTTTCAATTATTCATCAAACGTGTAAAACCCTTTTTCTTCTCATTAAAAAGGAATGGAGTTAGGTTGTAAAAAGTATAAGCTTTACAATTCAAAACATGTATCGAGTGGCCCAGAATCTGAATTCACATCAAGGATATTGACACAGAGGGAAGAGATAAGAAAAATATAAAGTAAACAAGATTTTGTAGATCAGTAATATTACTAAAGACAAAGGTTATTTCCAAAATCCAAAGTTAGCAGATCATTGTTCAGATCTTCTCTTTTTCTATGCTGAGATATCCTTGATGATCACAATAATAAATAATTATAGTCCCTTACAATTAAATCACCTTCCGCATCTTTCCAAACAATCTGTCATCCATTAGCTCTCATGACTTGTTTATGCAATGCAGTGATGCAGCAGAGTAGGTGTTATTGTCCTTTCCTCACCTGCCCAAAATGGCGCCATTAATAAACCTCAGAGTAGGAACTAGCTTGGATGGTAATACCAGCCTTGCCACTTTCTCACCTTTTACACCCTATGTGGCCATCGCATAGCATTTCAGACAGTTCAAAGAGAATCCGGACGTTAACAGTGCTTTAAACTAGGTTCAACATTCTACTGCTAACGCAGTCCTTTATGTTTATCTGCTGCTCTCACATTCATACACACACACACAACCGTAAACCCATAATGACAAAAAGAATTACGTTGTGACCATGACTGAAAAAGTATATGTCCTAACAGTTCTTAGAAGATGAATTAATTTCTTTTTTATTTTCTTAATTTTTAATTTCCTTTCCTAAAATTCTCATGTTTTCCCCCATTAATTTAACATGTCTGTATCTCCTTTTTTAAAAGACACTAACTGGAAAATAGATTTTACCCCCCTTCTTATCTTGAAATGTCCCATTAACAGGTACCTTTACTCCTTCTCTGGGAGTTCCTTTCTGTTTGTCTAGAAAGGCTGAGAAACTATAAAGATAAGCATGTCATTTTATCTAAGAACAGGATGAGATGGGCATTCTTTGATCACTAAGCATACAGACCCTACTATTTATAGACATAATTGTTGCTTATGTTAGATTAGGATTAAGAAAACAGGAATGTTTTAATACCTAATTTTTAACTGTATTAAATTTTATGTATCAGGTTATATTTTGTTCTTAAATACAATATCCAGCTTCTCCCTACAGCTGATGCTACTGGAACTCCTATTCCATGACCCTACACTATCCATCACTTGAAAATTCTGTACATTCTCAAGTCTCCTAGGATTCATTCTGACTGTAGAAAACAAGTTTGTGGAGCTACAGTCCTTTGGGAAAAAAATCACAATGAATTAATTCTGAAGTAGCTAGTATAATGAGTTTTGGCAAAAAAGTAACGCATATTTTACAGTGAAATACTTTTATGTGTGTGTATATACAATAAGAAGAAAACTTAGATTTATAAGCAAAATTAGAAAAAGGTGGTATATATATCTTTATTAAATTATTTGCAAAGAAATATGAAATTTGCTATCATTTATGGTACACTTACTAAGTGACAGGTACAACAATAAAGAGTATCATTTTTCTCTTTTTTTACAGGTTAAAAAATGGAGGTTTGGTGAGATTCTATAACTTTTCCAAGGTCATACAGCCTGTAAGCCGTGGTCTTTGCAAATGATAACACTCAATGAAAATAAAGGCAGTGAAATCCAGAGTCCAAGCTCTAAAGTAACACACACTGTAGTGACCATATTATTTACACCTATAACTAGTTTATCTCAGACACTTCCTCTTATAGACTGAACCGTGTCCCTCCAAAATTCATATTTTTAAGTCTTAAACCCCAGTATTGCAGAATGTGACTGTGTTCGAGGGCCTTTACAAAGGTGATTAAGTTAAAATGAGGCCGTTAGGGTTGAGCCCTAACCCAAACTGACTGGTGCCCTTATAGGAGGAAATCTGGATGTAGAGAGAGACACCAGGGATGCCTGTGCACAGTCACTTACACCAGGCCACATGGTTTGTAAGCAGTTAAGCTGTGGCTCACATCTAGGTTTTAAGACTTAAAAATTTCATTCAAACAAGTAGCAAGTTAAATAGCACCAACCATTGTGTCATACAACAATCTTGATTCACTAGACAGAAAAAAGCAGTAAGAATGAATAATAAATCAGAGAATCCTCAGGTATGGGACCAAATTACCAAAATGTGATTTAACAAGTTAAAAATATAAGTCCAAAGTTAGATGTTATGGTATTCCAATAGATTCTATAATACTCCCCACATGAATACAACAAATATTTACTGAATGCATACAATTATCTGTTATCATGTGAGAGCCCAGCATTAAGCTTGTGAATAAAATAGATGTGGTCTCTAATCTCTAAGAAATTATACTCTAGTGGAAGAAGAAGAAAATAATCATACAAATCATTGTTCACCTGACTCTGTGAAAATCTTTTAAAAACGATGTCCATAGAGTAAAACTAGCATATAATACAGATATTTGGCCTCTAGAAGGGAATTCCCTGATGATACTCTCAATTCTTAAAAAAATAAGCTGGGGTTAAAAAGGTGTATAGCCTTCAATCATCTGAAAAATTCAGTTAATCCAAATGAATCATTCCTTGTAGAAAATAAACTTATAGTTACCGGGGGGGTAAAGGAGGGGAAGCGATAAATTGGAAGATTGGAATTGACACATACACACTACTGTATATAAAATAGATAACTCATAAGGACCTACTGTATAGCACAGGGAACTCTACTCAATACTCTGTAATGGTCTATATGGGAAACGAATCTAGAAAAGAATGGGGGCTTCCCTGGTGGCACGGTGGTTGAGAGTCAGCCTGCCGATGCAGAGGACACGGGTTCGTGCCCCGGTTCGGGAAGATCCCACATGCCGCGGAGCGGCTAGGCCCGTGGGCCATGGCCGCTGAGCCTGCGCCTCTGGAGCCTGTGCTCCGCAACAGGAGAGGCCACAACAGTGAGAGGCCCGCGTACCACAAAAAAAAAAAAAAAAAAAAAGAAGAGATATATGTATATGTATAACAGATTCACTTTGCTCTACACCTGAAACTAACACAACATTGTAAATCAAGTATACTCCAATAAAAATTTAAAAATATATATTTTAAATGAATCAGAGAATGAAATTTTGCTGTAGTCATTTCTTTTACCTGAATTTTAGTTTCCACTATATTACTAGTTAGTTAACTAACACTATTGGGGACGGGAGCAGGAGTTATTTAAAAGTGAATTTAAAAGTGAATATAGAAATTTAAAAGTGAATATAGAAATTATTTTGCATTTAGTGGGTTTTTTGTTTATTTTGAGTGACACCTCCCACATGATATTAATGCACTTCATCACCACGTCCTTACTATAAAACACCTCTATTTAAGAAGGTATTTTTCCAGAAAGTAATTTTAATATTTCTGAGCAAGAAGCTGTAAGGAGTGGACATTTGTCATCTACATACACAACCTTGGAAAATGCAATAACCAGCTTTAGTCTATTTTTTCTGTCACTTCTAGATAGAAAATACTACTTATGCTTCTGAGAAGTATTGTAAAACTGTATAGGAAATTATTTAAGAATTCTATGCAGTTACTAACATTAATAAAGGCTATTAATATTATTATTGTACTTATAGAGCAATTCAATATAAAATTTATTTTTATAATAGGATATTTATATAATAATAGAATGCAATACTAATTTGTACACAATATGTATATATAAAAATATTTATATACTATCTATATTTTATATATTTGATCCTCACATTAACTCTTTGAGGTAAGCAGATAATATCTTATTTCCATTTCATGGTCAGTAAAACTGAAAATCAGCATGGTTGAATGATTTTCCTCAAGTCTGTTAGCCATAAGTGGAAGAGCTGTGACAGGAATTCAAGTTTCCTGATATATATATATATATATATATATATATATATATATATATATATATATATATGTATTTGTTCTGATATATTTTTTTCACACTCTCCCATATTTAACAGAGGTCTAAACACAAATTCAGTGAGATTAGGATAGGAAAGAAGAAAACATGGAAAGAGTACAAAAGAGAGGCATGTATTCAGAAAGAAAATAAAGGAACAGAAGGACACCAAATATACTGAAAGAGAGAAAAAAATCAAGTTTGAACCAATCTTGGTGGTGAAGGGCAATATTAACATGTAAAATGCTTTACAAATTACAATTTTTAATATTCTCATTTGGGCCTCATGAACAACCTTCTGAGTAGGTTGGACATACATTATTGCTAGCATCCCCATTTTACTAAAATTTAGAGAGATCGTTCCCAAAGATACAAACAGTAAGTGGTGAAAGCTGGAATCAGACTGAAGTCTACTCAATCAAGATTCCATTGTCTTTTCCCTATGCCCTTTGGCTTTTTTTTTTTTTTTGAAGATCAAAGTTTATTTACTACCTGCATACAAAAACATATTGCACATCAAACAACCAAAATCAAAAAAATAATAATAATAACGGAAAAATGGGAAAAAAGAAAGAAAAAAGGGGGAAAAAAGAAAAGGAAAAGATACTCTACTGAAGACTAACATGTAGTTTATACAGAATAAACCTTCTGGAACACTGTGAAAGATGCTTGAAGCTTTCATAATTTCATTAGGAAGAAAATGATGAGAAGGCAAATAAGAAAACTAAAATAACTGAGTTATTTTCTGAAAAGAGAAACAAAAAAATATGTTTACCAGGATATACCAGGTTTTGTTTTGTTTCGTTTTTAATGATAAGATTTCCACTTCTGGCCAAGATGCAGTAACAAGGAAAGAATATTTCCTCCCACCTGAAACAATAAAAGAAAAAAATTAGTTAAAAAAAAAAAAGCTACATGAAACAAGAGTTTTCTGACACTGGACATTATATAATGCAGGTCATGATCCTTGGGAGTGGGAATAGAACCCAAGTTAGCTCTACATTGCCACAGCTTACTGTCTATAGTTTCTAGTCTGTTGAATAGAGAGAGAAAACACAGGTAGAGCACAGCAGTCTCCCTGAGATGAGGATACAAAGCTAAGAGTTGAGGAGACCAAGGGAGGTAAAATTTACATGGCATGATACCAAGAAGAGAGAACTTCAAAGAGAGATTTGCAGCAAATTGTCCACCTAGAGTCTTCAACTGAGTGATAGTAACTGTGTGTGAGAAAACTACTCAAGGCTGTGGAAAAAAGGGTGCTAAGAAGTAGAGGGAATAATATCCAGAGTAAAACAGGAGAGGAGATGGCTTGTGTTCCCACCAATCAAAGGGAAAAACCTGTCATTTAGTTAGAGATCTGAGAATGGTATTTCCCTAGTAGTGAGAAAAAATTAACCACAAAAGGTTGCTCTGGTTCCACCTAACAAAGCTTAAAAGCAAGGCTAGAAAGGATCAAAGTATTTTCAAGTAACTTTACTGTGTCCCAGCACAAACCTCAAGGACATTTAGAGGAAAGAAAAATATTCATCACTGAACAAAGTAAACATAAAACGACTAGCATACAATCCAAAATTATCAGACAAACCAAGAAACAGGAAATAGAATTTATGTTAAGAAGAAAAATCAATCAAAAGAATTGACTGGACTCATGATTCTAGCCAAAAGAAAGTAATAGGAACTGGAGTTATATTGCTGCCTGCAATAAGTAAACCAACAAATAAAAACAAACATAAAATATATGAAACAATGGTTTTCAAGATACGGGACAACAGTCTCTTGAAATGCAGACAAGTGATCCATGAGAGATAGTAAACAAACAAGCCGCGACTTAAAATTGCCCCAACTTACTGTCTTAAGAAAATTTCCAAGTCATAGAGAATGAAGGAGAAACTCAGGCACAGCCATACAGACTCTGTTAAGGAGAGAGCTGAGATTCCAGAGAGATGAAGGCAGCTGGAATTTACCAAAACAGAATACTGGAGATGAAAGAGCTGAACAGAGTGGGTACCCTAGAAATATGAATAACACTTAAGCATTCAGCACAGTATGGATCACCAAAGGCACATGACGTAACTATTCAAGACCAAAGAAAGATCCACCTGAAATAATTAGAGAGAATAGCACCCTATGTTCATACAGGGTCAGGACTAGTACCTGTTCCTATCAACCACACTGGAAAAATCTCAAAATTCATAAGGCATTGGATAGAGTACTCAAAAGGGCTATGTCTCAGTAGTAGGGGATAATTAGTTCTAGCCTGAATATTTCTCTGGTCCTACCTAACAAATGGTAATAGCAAGATCCAAAAGGATACATACACTTCTCCTAACAGAACTGTGTCCCAGGACAAAATTAAAAATTATTTATAGAAATACAAAATCATTCACTACTCAATAATATAAAACTAACAATGTCTGGTATTCAATAAAAAATTACCAAGCATGCTAAGGAAGCAAGAAAATATGAAGAGCAAGAAAATAGTGAGGAGAAAAATCAATCAATTAAAACTAACTCAAAACTGTTACGGATGTTAGAATGCAAGGACATTAAAACAGTTATAAATGTGTTCCATATATTCGAAAATATAAAGTAGAGATATGGAAAACATAAAAACAAAATACAAACTGGACTTTGGAGTATGAAATGAAAAATATACTAAATATGATTAATGATAAATTGGATGTCATAGAAAAAAAGATGAATGAATATGAAGACATATGATATAAATGATACAAAATAAAACACAGAGGAAAAAAAACTAAAGACAAGAGCATCAGTGAGCTGTGGGACAACTAATATAAGAAGACTGATATAAGTGTAATTGGAGCCCCCAAAGGTAGGCCTGGGAAGGCAGAAAAAAATATTTGATGTAGTAATGGCCCCAAATTTTCCACACTATAAACCAACAGGTCAAGAATCTCAATGAACTCCAAGCACAAGAAATGTGAAGAACTTATACCAAGGCACATCATTATCAAGTTGCTCAAAAATAGTGAGAAAGAGAAAATCTTCACAGCAGTTGCAGGGGGTGGGTGAGTGGGGCAGGGAGAGAAGGCTCTGTTATATACAGAATAATAAAGATTAGGAAAGCAGCAGATTTTCTCTTTGGAAATAACACAAGTAGAAACACAGTGAAGCAACATCTTTAAAGTACTGAAAGAAAATTCTGTCAATCTAGAACTCTATGCCCAATAAAAACATCTTTTAAAAGTGAAGGTGAAATAAAGACTTTTTTATGTAAAAAAGTTAAAAGAATTCATCCCTTACTCCATACATTTACTGGAAAAAATATTAAAGGAAGATTTTCAGGCAAGAGAAAAAAACATACCACATGAAAATATGGATCTACACAAAGGAAAGAAAATCATTAGAAAGGATAACGACATGGGTAAATATATGAGAATTTTTCTTATTATTTAAATCTCTTTTAAAAATAACTGCTTTAATAGTAAGAACTAAAGATCTATAGGTAGTAAATTAACAAAGGAGATGTAATGAAATCATAAAATACTTGATTTATCCAAAAGCAGAAAAAAGGAAAAAGGTAACAAGAAAACAGAAAGGACAGATAGAAAACAAAAAGATGGCAGACTCAACTCTGACCATATCAATAACCTGTATTATATTTAAACCTATATATTTTATGTAAAATATATATTAAATGTAAATATATTCTATATAAATGTATTAGACATAAACATATGTGTTATATGTCAATATGTAAATTAAGAGACAGATTGTCAAATTAGATAAAAAAAGGAAAATCCAATTATTTGCAGCTTTCAAGAAACACACCTTAAGGTAAAGATAGAAATAGGTTAAAAGTAAAAGGACGGGAAAAGATATATGATACTAACATTAATCAAAAGAAAGCTTGATTGGCTATATGAATATCAGACAATCTAGATTTCAGAGCAAAGAATATTACCAGAGATAAGGAGAATCATTTCATGATGACAAAGATATCAGTTCACCAAGAGAACATTTTTACCACTCAAAGTGTTTGTACCTAACAAAGGAGAGGTAGTCAAGAGTTATAGAAATTACATGAGAGAATATTTCTTATTGTTTCATTAGATGAAAACCAAGCATTCATATGTTTATAAATCATAGTATCTGTTTATAACTCACCTTAAGCCAGAATTGTTACTCATTGGCATTTTGAATACTTAGGAAAGTCTTGAAATTCTTTATGATCAAGCAGAAAAGAAAAAGTTTTACTCCATGTAACCCAAGAAAGTAAAGCTAGAACCTGACTGAAGTTAGTAAGAGGCTGTTATGACTCCATTGAAAGGGAAAGCTCTCTAACAATGAAATCTGTCCAGATATAAAGCACATGGTTGCCTTGGAGAGATTGTCTTTTATGCCTCTGGGGATGGCAGAAAAACCATAAGTAACACTTAATAGATCACATGCATGGGCTGCTACTATCTGGGCCTAGGGTAGAATAAGTGGATTTTAAACTATAAAATTTGAATGCTATGTAGAAATTAACTAGATGCAATGAAGATAAAGATGGTATAGGATTAAGAAAATGTTCAACACAGAGATTTGAAATTAAGCATTTTTCTCTTGTATACTTATCTATAAGGATATTAATGCCAATCAAAAATTTAGATCAATATCAATTTGTAGGAGTCATGTTGAATTTCAGTAGTTGAAAGCTTGAAAACCATAGGTGCTGGAAGTAAGGAGAAAAAAATAAAAAATTTTTCTACGCTAAGGAATCTAGCAACCTGGTAAGGAAGACAATACTTGCCTCAGAAATAATTCAATAGAATATAAATTTTTTTAAATTAATTAATTAATTTATTTATTTTTTGGCTGCGTTGGGTCTTCGTTGCTGTGTGTGGGCTTTCTCTAGTTGCAGCAAGCGGGGGCTACTCTTCGTTGTGGTGCGCGGGCTTCTCATTGCAGTGGCTTCTCTTGTTGTGGAGCACGGGCTCTAGGCATGCGGGCTTCAGTAGTTGTGGCACGTGGGCTCAGTAGTTGTGGCTCCAGGCTCTAGAGCGCAGGCTCAGTGGTTGTGGCACATGGGCTTAGGCGCTCCACAGCATGTGGGATCTTCCCGGAGCAGGGATCAAACCCATGTCCCCTGCACTGGCAGGCAGATTCTTAACCACTGCGCCACTGGGGAAGTCCCAAACAAAATATTAAAGTGTGCTAAAATAAGTCCAAATGAAGTGTCCAGGAAAGATACAGTATTTCTATCTGGAAGATAGTAATGATTTTTTTGAACGATGTGGACTTTGGATTGGGTGGGCCTTGAGGCTTGAGAATATTTGAACATGTGGTGATGGGAATGTAACTGATATTTTAGCACAATGACATACGCAAAGTTCCAGGAGCAAAATAATGTGGGGTCTCCATGAAAGACTATGTAATACCTTTTATTTATTTATTTTTTTGTGTGGTACACGGGCCTCTCACTGTTGTGGCCTCTCCCGTTGTGGAGCACAGGCTCCGGACGCACAGGCTCAGCGGCCATGGCTCACGGGCCCAGCTGCTCCGCGGCATGTGGGATCTTCCCGGACCAGGGCACGAACCCGTGTCCCCTGCATCAGCAGACGGACTCTCAACCACTGTGCCACCAGGGAAGCCCTGTAATACCTTTTGACTGCATCAATATATGAGAAAGTAAAGAGTAGAAAGTAATTTTAGAAGAGTGGGAGGTCAGAATGTAGCTAAAATAAACGATGGTGACCATCAAATGCTGGCAAGTATTGGGAGAAACCAGATCTCTCATACGTTGCTGGTAAGAATGTAAAATGGTGCAACCACTCTGGAAAATAAGTTGGCAGCTGCTTAAAAAAACTAAACACGTACTAATTATACTACCCAGCAGTTGCACATCTTGGCATTTATCCCAGAAAAATGAAAACTTACATCCACACAAAAACCTGCACACAATCATCCACAGTAGCTTTATTTGTAATAGCCCCAAATTGGAAACAACTAAAATGTCCCTCAGTAGGTGAATGGTTAAACAAACTTTAGTACACTGCACCACGGAATGCTATTCAGCAATAAAAAGGAATGAATTATGTAAACATGTAACCACTTGGATGGATCTCAAGGGCATTATGCTAAGTAAGGGAAGGCTATCTCCAAAACGCACATACTGTAATTCAATTTATATAACATTCAAAATTACAGACATGGAAAACAAATTAATATTGGCCGGGGGTTAATGATGGCTGTTGGATGGGGAGTGGGGGGTGTAGATGTGACTATAATGAGGTAGCATGGGGGAGGTCTTCGTGGTGATGGAAAATTGTATATCCTGATTGATGTGTTAATTACACAAAACTACACATTAGATAAAATAATATCGAACCACACACACACACATTTCATCAAAATCAAATTCCTAGTTTTGATTTTGTAGTATAATTATGTAAGACTTAATTATTGGGAGAAATTGGGTAAAGAGTACACAGGACTTCTTTGTACTATCTTTGCAAAATTCCAAACAAAGTTTTTAAAAATGTAGATTACAAAATCCTATGTTCTTTCTATAAAGTTTACCATGTACTTACGATAGGACCCAGAAATCTCACTCTTAAGTATTTACTCAAAAGAAAATTAAAACATATGTTCACACAAAACTTACAAAAGAATATTTATAGCAACTTTGTTCATAATCACTGAGAAACAGACATGACCCAAATGTACATCAATTGATGAATGGATTAAAAAAAAAACTATTGTACATCCTTACAGTGGATTTCTAATCAAGAATAAAAAGAAATGAACCTTCTCCAACATGGGTGAACATCAAGAACATTATTCTAAATGAAAGAAGCCAGATATAAAATTCCATTCGTATGAAATGATAAATATTTATTATGAAATATTTATTAATATTCATAATAAATAAATACATATTTATTTATTTATTTGGCTGCACCAAGTCTTAATTGCAGCACGCAGGATCTTTAGTTGCAGTTGTGGCATGCGGGATCTAGCTCCCCGACCAGGGATCGAACCCGGGCCCCCTGCACTGGGAGCACAGAGTCTTACCCACTGGACCACCAGGGAAGTCCCCATATGACATTTTTAAAGTGACAAAATTACAAGGGCAGAAATCAGATCAGAGGGTGCGAGGGGCTATGAATCAAAGGAGAGGATACAGGATTGACCACAAAGGTGCACATGAAAATATTTTGAGGTGATGGTAGTTACATAAGTGATTGTCAAAACTTATGTAACTGTACACCCAAAAGTTTAAATTTTGCCTTTATAAATTTCACTTCAATAAACTTAACTTTGGAAAAAAACTGACATTAAATATCATACTATTTTAAAAACATTTATACACTTAAGTATTAAGGAAGGTAGAAATGGATTTACAAGAAAATCCTAACATTTATTATCTCTGGTGGAATTACTTATGATTTTTTAATGTTCTCCTTTCATTTTCCTTGTCTGATAAGTTTTTTGTACCAAGTAGGTATTATTTTTAAGAATAAAAATGCTATTTCTATAAATTCGTTAGGTATTTTTAGGGCTAGATAGAACACTGAAAGTCATCCAACTCCCCCCTTTAGTTTACAGATGAAGATATGAGGGCTAAGACAAATAGAATGATTTTTCCTAATTATTTCAATTAAAACCACACATCCTCAGTACCTTCATCCCCTAAGCGATATGATCTAACTGTAAATGTCATGATTTACTTTGATGGGGTGGGGGAGATTTTCATCCTTCCAAACCCCCACTTCATAATGCTAAAGCAAAGTGTCTCAGGATTTTCCTGGACCATCTCCTGGAGGTGGATCCCAACAGTGTCTGGACAGAGAAGATTACTTCTCCAATCTGCACCACAGGAGACAAGCGGTTTTTGGAAATGTGTGACTTGCTAGCATTTTGATCTCAGACAAATCATGATAAGAGTATCATTCACTTGACAGAATTGTTGAGCAGATTGACATGATTGTGTGAAAAGGCTAAAGCAACTATTATTATTGGTAGCTGTTCAAGTTATACATGCTGAAGTCCTTCTTGAGAGCCAAAGGAGATGTAACTTAGAACTGTGTTGGGCTTTGGAGCAATGCTACCTGGATTTAAAAACTGGCTTTTTTGCTGTGTAACCAGGGACAATTTACCTAAACTCTGTCTCAATTTCTTCACCACTAACCTGAGAAGGGTAACATGATTGCCATGAGGTTGACGTGAGGTAATTTATGTAAAGCCTTTAGATAGTACCTGGCGTATGGAGAGTGCACAGTGTTATCTGTTGCTAGAAAGGTCTTCTTGTTAGCCTGCTGGCTACATTGAATTAGAGATCACAATAGGGAAATCCACTTCCGGGTCTTTTAAAGTATTGAGTATTTTGTGGGAAGTGCTAAAAACCAGTGCTAATTTTAGGGGTACAACTAATAGCCTCCAGGGTGAAGGAGTCATTTCCTCATTAGTGCCCCTTCCTTTGGACAACATATTGTACTTCAGGTGGTGCAGCTTTTGTAAGGAGTTGGGTCACCCTCAGTGAACAACAACCACACATGGCTGGATGGACTGACAGGTCATCTGAGCCATCAAGAAGTGACACCTGGGCTTCCCTGGTGGCGCAGTCGTTGAGAGTCCGCCTGCTGATGCAGAGGGGACGCAGGTTTGTGCCCCGGTCTGGGAGGATCCCACATGCCGCGGAGCGGCTGGGCCCGTGAGCCATGGCCGCTGAGCCTGTGCGTCCGGAGCCTGTGCTCCGCAACGGGAGAGGCCACAACAGTGAGAGGTCCGCGCAAAAAAAAAAAAAGAAGTGACACCTTTTTAAATACTTCAGAAAATCAAAGAGCTCATTCTAAGCTCTTAAATTTTCAAATATTTTCCCTCCTTAAAAGAGAGGAAATGTCTTATTATCCAGCAGGGGATGAGACTGGAGGGAATGCCTTTTCTTACCATTACCAGTCCCTCTTATGCCTTTAGCTCATTTGCAAGTTCATGAATGAAGTCAAAATAGTGTTTGATGTGGAATTAGGAAGTCTGTGTTTTAATTCCAGTCCTCACTTTTAGCTGAAGTGAGACAGATTGCATTCCTAAACTACTAATGATGTGAGGCACATTGGGAAATGAACAAAGGGAATGAAAAGAAGGTAGGCCAGTTACACTGTACTGATGAAGTGTATCAACCAATATAATAAAGATATCTTCACTGAGGACTTTTTTTTTTTTTTTTTTTGTGGTACGCGGGCCTCTCACTATTGTGGCCTCTCCCGTTGTGGAGCACAGGCTCCGGACGTGCAGGCTCAGCAGCCATGGCTCACAGGTCCAGCCGCTCTGCGGCATGTGGGATCTTCCCGGACCGGGGCACGAACCCGTGTCCCCTGCATCGGCAGGCGGACTCTCAACCACTGCGCCACCAGGAAAGCCCCACTGAGGACTTTTAAGATAGAGAAACTACTCTGTATAATACTATAATGGTGGAAACATGTCATTATACATTTACACATTTGTCCAAACCCATAGAATGTACAATATCAAGAGCGAATTATATAAAGATATAATTAAACAGTACTAGTGGACTGACTCATGAGCTCTAAGGTGCTGAGCAGAAGCTAGTTGCTGTTCTTGGTGTAGATTGGTATTATGTGCCTCAAGCTGCCTCAACTCCTATTTTATCAGGAATATTCACTTAAAAGGCTAGCTCATTACATCTCAAAATTTCAAACAATTATGTGGGGTTTGGGAAAGAAGAGAGGGAAGAGCTAACACATTTTTTTGCCCCTAGATTAATGACTATGTGCAATTTTTAAATTAGTCCTTAAAAAATACAATTTGTCATCATCTGGGTGTGGCTGCATTATAAGATGCCACTGCTGTGAAGGTGGCTGGCAGTGGCACCAGGCCAAATCCATTGTGGGTGTGGAGACATCCGGAGTAATAAAGTAGCACTCCACCCTGTTGTCTTGTTGCCTAATTAACTGCTGTGCTCTGAAAACAACTCTTGGGAGTCAGAATAATCTCTCATCTTAGAGTTGTGATGCAATGGGAAAATGGCAGCCTACTTAGGGCAGAAATGCAGAACATCCTCTGATGTTGGTTTTCTGGGAAGAGAGGCAAGTGGACAGAAATGGGCTCTGAAATTCCCGTGGAAGTTCACTCTTGATTCCTTGCCCACTTGGCTTATGTTTCTGAGCTCAGCAAAAGGTGCTTGCATAACCCAAACAGCCTAGCCCCAGGCCTCTTCTCCAGAGGTGGAAAATGTGAATATCATCTTAGGGCCAAATAATGCCTTTGCCAGAGCACACTTCTTTCCTTCCATTTCTCATGGAAGTAAACAGTGAGCGTAGACATGGGGTGAATCCTGTTGCAAAAGGAAAAAAGAAAGACTGAAAACCTTTCAGGTCAGGCCCTGGCAAGAAAACACACTTAGCTCTCTTGAGTGTCCAGTCCTTGAGAGAGTTCAATACCCAAAGAACCAGGTGTGTGTACATTTATGAATAGTCACAAACTTATCATAGTCTTTGAACAGGAATGGGCTGTGGTGTATTCTAGTATATTCAAATATCTTCTTCTTTTTTTTTTTTTTTTTTTTGCAGTACGCGGGCTTCTCACTGCTGTGGTCTCTCCTGTCGCGGTGCACAGGCTCCGGACATGCAGGCTCAGCGGCCATGGCTCATGGGCCCAGCCGCCCTGCGGCATGCAGGATCCTCCCGGACCAGGGTACAAACCCGCGTCCCCTGCATCGGCAGGCGGATCCCCAACCACTGCGCCACCAGGGAAGCCCCCAAATATCTTCATTTTATCCGTAAGTCCTGACAAGGGGAAGCCATAGATTCAAGGACAAAAAATTAGAGACTGGCCCAGCTGG
This sequence comes from Orcinus orca, assembly GCF_937001465.1. NCBI lineage: Eukaryota > Metazoa > Chordata > Mammalia > Artiodactyla > Delphinidae > Orcinus > Orcinus orca. Next base: position 61,038,239 of record NC_064561.1, read on the forward strand.
AACTCATTTCACTTCTCCTGACTCCTAGCCCCATGTGTTTTTCCCAAACCACAACTTTTTCAATCACTCACTCATGCCTGATTTGGGGATTGACTCTTTTTTTTAATCACCCTGTATTCCAGGGAACAAACTCAGACTCATATATAGTATTTTATATAATGGGGTTTGACCGCTAGTTTACATTTTTATTAGTTTTAATCTATTTTAAATAAAGGCAATTTTGCCCCCAGGGGGCACTCAGCAATGTCTGGAGACATTTTTGGTTGTCACATTTAGGGATGTTCTATGGCCCCTAGTGGATAGTGGCCAGGGATGCTGTTAAACATCCTGCGATGCACAGGACAACACTCCCCACCCCAACAAGGAATTAGCCACTCTAAAATGCCAACAGAGCGTTCAGAGACTCTACTCTAGAATTATTATCCAGAATTAGCTTCAAAGCTTCATTAATTATCTTGGTGATTATACAGTTGATTCTGGAACAAGGGATTCTGCTATGCCCCCAGAGGGTATAATGTACTGATAGAAAAGCCAAGTGATACTTATTTTTTAATGTCTTACAGGATTGGAAACTTTCTTATTTCTGATTTTAAAAATCAAATCCTCGCCTGAATGTAGAGTACATGAACAAATGTTGAATCCGTCAATAACTCGTTTTTGCCAGAGAAAGGACCACTTTCAAAAAAAGATGTAGAATACTGGACATTTTACTTTGTCCTTCTTTCTGTTTCCTCCATGTTTTCCAATCATTATTTTGTCATTAGCATTTCCAGAACTGAACTTCTCTTAGATCTAACTTCAAGACCCTTTCCTTCCAAGGATCTTTTTTCAGTGACTTTTCACCTTTGGTGAAACTTCCCCAAGCTACCTAGGAGTTCACAGCTGGTCACATACTAAAGGTTTATTTCTATTTCTGATTCTCTTCACTGTTAAAACCATGGTCTACCTTAAATTTGCATTCCAGAGAATGCTTTCCTATCTTCCATTCTTCTTGCTTCTTTAGAACTTTCCTAAGTGTCTTCTGTTCTTTCTTTGGAGATTGGAACATTTCTGTCTTTGCAACATGTAATTCAATTTAAAAAAAATAAAATTTGTTCAAATAAGATCTTGAATATAACCATAACATACATAATACATAAAAGTGTTTTGTTTTCAACCAGAGATGGGAGGACTAATATGCCTCACCCAGCCTCCCCTTTTATTACAAGTGCAGAAACCATAAGTTTTAAAATCTTGGAGAGGGGTACCTGCAAAGAAGTGTGTACTTATTTTATTAATCAAAATGAAAGAAGGAAGAAGTATAAACAGTTTGAAAATAACAACGATGCCAAGTGTGGACTTTTCACCCTATTTTCCCCCTGCATCTCAATTGCTTGGAGGTATCCTAAATCGTGTATCTGTTGAAAATTCCTCATGTTGTGAAGAACTGTATTATCCTCATTGAACGCATTATTCAGATTTGCTGCCCCTTTTCTTCATTTTTAAAGACCATTTCTCAGGCTTCCCTGGTGGCACAGTGGTTGAGAGTCCGCCTGCCGATGCAGGGGACACGGGTTCGTGCCCCGGTCTGGGAGTATCCCACATGCCGCAGAGCGGCTGGGCCCGTGAGCCATGGCCGCTGGGCCTGCGCGTCCGGAGCCTGTGCTCCGCAACAGGAGAGGCCACAACAGCGAGAGGCCCGCGTACCGCAAAAAAAAAAAAAAAAAAAAAACAAGACCACTTCTCATTTTTTCCATTAGCTCTACCAAAACCATTCATTGTGCTTGCTTCGGCAGCACGCACAAACTCATCGATTCGCTGAGTCATTACTGAGCATCAATTTCAAAGTCAGTGGAAGTTACTGAAGATGAATCAGATAGAAGTCTTGCCTTCAAGGGTCTTGTAATAGCGTAGACAAGGCATATGCCCAATATAGCTTTACTTTGAAATAAAAAGTGATAACTGCCGAAAGATAAAGTGGCATGGGAATTTAGAAGGAAAAAAATGACTATCAGCTGAAATATTACGAAAAGGATTATAGGAGACATGATTTTTGAAAAAAAGCCTTGAGAGATGAATGGTCTGAACACATAGGTATATGGGTGAGGCTCAGGAGAACTATATTTGGAGGAAAAGTAATATTGCAGCGCTTAATTCAACTGTGACAAAAGGTGACTGAAAATACTGATAGATATAATTATAAAAGGATATTGGGACCAAAATGTAAAGGGCACAATACCTGGATCTTGGGTCTCATTCTGCTTTATCTCTCATGGCTCTTTCTACATGATTTTTTTAAACATCAAATATTTTATAGGAAGTCTGTATACTGGATTAATGTTCTATTAAAGAAAATCTTGGTTACCTATTCTGCTTTAAGTATTTGCTGATATGGACAAATTTTGGCATGCCAAATTGAAGAGTAATCTGTATACCTTCATAAGTTAGAGAATATAATAAGTGGAAACTTATCACCTACATATAATCAATAAGGAAATATTATTTAAAAACTTGGCCAAAGGTAACACAAATGACATTTTAGAATGAAATTGAATAGGTAATATTACTGGAAATAAGCCAAGCTTTATGTGTAATATTTTGAAAAAAGTAAAAAGAAAAATTATCAAATTTGTTTAAAAAGGATACTGCAAGCTTGTGGTTTTAAAATATACTTGTAAATCTAATGAAAGGGTTGGCAAGAAAATCTATTGTTCCCAGAGATGAAGGCAGGGGTTCGAAGTATTGCAATTATATTGACACAGTTGTCTACAAAATATGGAATTCAAAATTGTAAAATTACTTATTAGAGAAATGCAAATCAAAACTACAATGAGGCATCACCTCACACAGGTCAGAATGGCCATCATCGGAAAATCTACAAACAATAAATGCTGGAGAGGGTGTGGAGAAAAGGGAAGCCTTCTGCACTCTTGGTGGGAATGTAAATTGATACAGCCGCTATGGAAAACAGTATGGAGGTTCCTTACAAAACTAAAAATAGAACTACCATGTGACCCAGCAATCCCACTACTGGGTGTAAACCCTGAGAAAACCATAATTCAAAAAGACACATGTACCACAATGTTAACTGCAGCACTATTTACAATAGCCAGGACATGGAAGCAACCTAAGTGTCCATTGACAGATGAATGGATAAAGATGTGGCACATATATATATAATGGAATATTACTTAGCCATAAAAAGAAATGAAATTGGGTAATTTGTAGAGATGTGGATGGACCTAGAGACTGTCATACAGAGTGAAGTAAGTCAGAAAGAGAAAAACAAATATCGTATGTTAACGCATATATATGGAATCTAGAAAAATGGTACAGATGAACCAATTTGCAGGACAGGAATAGAAAGGCAGATGTAGAGAACAGTTGTGTGGATGGTAGGGGAAGGGGAGGGTGGGATGAATTGGGAGATTAGGTTTGACTTAAATACACTACCATGTGTAAAATAGATAGCTAGTAGGAACCTGCTGTATAGCACAGGGAGCTCAGCTTGGTGCTGTGTGATGGCCTAGTTGGGTGGGATGGTGGTGGGGAGGGAGGTCCAAGAGGGAGGGGATGTGTGTATGTGTATGGCTGATTCACTTCACTGTGCAGCAGAAGCTAACACAACATTGTAAAGCAATTATACTGCAATTTAAAAAAATTGTAAAATTACTTAAGACCAAAACATGTCTATAGCAGTTCACACACTTGAGTTTTACCTTTATGACTATGCACTGATTGTAACGTAATATTAAAACCTTAAAAAATAAAACTCTGGCACCTCAGCTTTGTAGGTCCCTTAAGTACATTGTCAGTTTTCCAATCAGATCATTTATTTGAACTACTTTTGGTCTTCCAAAAGCCTTTTGATGGTTCCCCTAGGATCCTTCTTTCTTCCTTTGTATTCAAATTGGGTAGAAACTACATAACTTGAGATTTATCCTCTTAAAAAAATCTTAAGTGTACTGTACAGTATTAACTGTAAGCACAATGTTGTACAGAAGATCTCTTAAGATTTTTTTCATCTTCCATGACTAAAACATGCATGACTGAACAACTACTCCCCATTTCCCCCTCCCCCTAACCCCTGGAAACCATCATTCTACTTTCTGTTTCTGAGTTTGACTACTGTAAATACCTCATACAAGTGGAATCATATAGGGATTCCCTGGTGGCACAGTGGATAAGACTCTGCAGTCCCAATGCAGGGGGCCTGGGTCTGATCCCTGGTCAGGGAACTAGATCCCACATGCATGCCACAACTAAGAGTTCGCATGCCACAACTAAGGAGCCTGCAAGCCACAAATAAAGGAGCCCTGCAGCCACAACAAAGGAGCCCATGTGCTGCAACTAAGACCTGGTGCAACCAAATAAATTAAATAAATAAATATTTTTTAAAAGTGGAACTGTAGTATTTGTCCGTGTGTGTCTGTCTTGTCTCACTTAGCATAATTTCCTCAAGATTTGTCTATGTTGTAGCATGTGACAGGACTGCTTTCTTTTCTGTGGCTGAATAACATCCCACTGTATGTATATACCACACTTTCTGTCTATCATCCTTCTTTCTTACTGCCACATGATATCCTCACAATTCATTCCCATTACTAGAGGTAGCTTGGGTAAAACCTCTTCTCCTCAGAGCCTAAAGAACTAACTAATACCTTTTTCACCTGTCATCTGATTTAATGTTCCCCATAGACCTATGTGATATTTTATCTCCATTTTAAACTTAGAAAGTGAGGCTAAGAATCTTAACCTAAGTCACAAAACTAGAGAGTGGCACAGACTGGATTCAAACCTAGAAATGTGTGACCACAGAGGCCATGCTATTGTGCTGTCTTCCAGACTTAAAATGCCAACAGTTGGGAATGTAAATTGGTGTAGCCACTATGGAGAACAGTATGGAGGTTCCTTAAAAAACTAAAAATAGAGCTATCATATGACCCAGCAATCCCACTCCTGTGTATATAACCAGAAAAAACTATAATCTGAAAAGATACATGCGCTCCAGTGTTCATAGCAGCACTGTTTACAATAGCCAAGACATGGAAACAACCTAAGTGTCCATCGACAGATGAATGGATAAAGAAGATGTGGTACATATATATGATGGAATATTACTCAGCCATAAAAAAGAATGAAATAATGCCATTTGCGGCAACATGGATGGACCTAGAGATTATCATACTCAGTGAACTAAGTCAGACAGAGAAAGACACATTGATATTACTTATATGTGGAATCTAAGAAAAAGATACAAATCAACTTATTTACAAAACAGAAACAGACTCACAGACATAGAAAACAAACTTATGGTTCCCAAAGGGGAAAGGGGGTGAGAGAGGGACAAATTAGGAGTTTGGGATTAGCAGATACAAAGTACTATGTATAAAATAGATAAACAACAAGGTCCTACTATATAGCACAGGGAACTATTATAGTCAATACCCTGTAATAAACAGTAATGGAAAAGAATATGAAAAAGAATATGTTTATACATGTATAACCGAATCACTTTGCTGTACACCAGAAATTAATACAATGTTGTTAATCAGCTATACTTCAATAAAAAAAATTTTTTAATGCCAGCAGGCTGTGATCTCACACTTCTAACTGAAAATAATAGTGTAATATTTTTCATAATACTTTCATATCTTTAGCCAATTGGATAATAAGACTGTTTTACTTGTTCCTATGTGGGATATAAATGAAAAAGGTAATAACATTCTCATTTACAGATGAGGAACCCTAAGATTCCACCCAATTTGGAGACTGTATAAAGTAAACTACTGCAGAGCAAAAGACACATGCTTTAGAGCCAACCTGCTCCACGTAACAGGTATATGAACTTCTGTACCTCTTTAGTAGAGAAGGAGAAATAATGACATTGATCTCACAGAATAATGGGAGGATTAAAGTTAAATGAAATCTAGCCCAATAATGGGCAAATAAAAGGTGTTCAATAAATGACTGTTCTCTTCCTCTTCCATTCCAGATCCCACCCACCAATTCTTTTTAAGAACGAAATCACACTGTCCTTAATAGCCACAAAACTCTTCAAGGTCAAATTATAATGTGAAATGCATGAAGTATGATTCATCATATAGGATTTCCTTAGATTTAAAGAATGTCATTTTATCCAGGACTACTCATGTCTATTTATGCTTACTTGCTAATTTATTTCCACCCCACCTTCTTCTAGAAAGTATTTGAGGCAGACAACTCAACTCCTAAATCAAATTTCCTAGATATAAACAGTGACATAAACACGAAAGAGCTCATTCTTTCTGAGATCTTCCAAGGAAACAATTGCCTATAGAAAAGGAAAGACGTGTTAAGGCACAAAGATCTGAAAGCCACATACATTTAGAATTGAGTACTGACTTTATCATCAAAAAAGCTACATTCATGACATTTTTTTTCTTAAATTCCATATATATGTGTTAGCATACGGTATTTGTCTCTCTCTTTCTGACTTACTTCACTCTGTATGACAGACTCTAGGTCTATCCACCTCACTACAAATAATTCAGTTTCGTTTCTTTTTATGGCTGAGTAATATTCCATTGTATATATGTGCCACATCTTCTTTATCCATTCATCCGATGATGGAAGCAGCCGCATAGCACAGGGAGATCAGCTCGGTGCTTTGTGACCGCCTGGAGGGGTGGGATAGGGAGGGTGGGAGGGAGGGAGACGCAAGCGGGAAGAGATATGGGAACATATGTATATATATATAACTGATTCATTTTGTTGTGAAGCTGAAACTAACATACCATTGTAAAGCAATTATACTCCAATAAAGATGTTTAAAAAAAAAAAAAAAAGCTACATTCTAAAAATTTGCCTTCTCTGAGCCCTAATTTCCACATTGGTGAAATGAGAAAGTGGGATTAGTTGATCCTTCATTTTCTTCCCAATTTTATGATGTAATGACATTATGGAAGAAGAGCATCAATCATGGAGTCTGCCCACTACCTTAAAATTGAACTGCAGGAGAGTGCCAGCTGCTACAAAGAGCCTTCCCTGTCCACCTGGCTTCAGGAAACACTCCCTCCTCTAACCTCCTCTAGCATATATATATTGACTTGATCACCCATTTGACACATTATTTTAAGGATTAAATTATGACTTGCTTTTGTTTTCATAGCTGTATATCTAACAGAACAGAGACAGTACCTTATACATTTTCATAACCACAATACATGATAAAGTATCAAAAGACAGTGACTGCCTGCTGATAAGGGAAACTTTTCATTCGCCCAAAATTTAAATTCCTTAATCCGTTTACAATTATGAATACTCCCTGGTCCATGCAGAACATTTTCTGTCATTAACATTGGTCTCAGACATTATAAACCACTTTCACCTTAATTATTACATTAGTTGCCTCCAATAACCTCAAATCTTGCACAGTTTTGTCTGATCTACATTTCTAGAACATTTTACAAGCAGGGAAGCACGACAAGTAAAGAACAATACAGATTAGGTTATGGGGCCTAAATCCACCATTACCAGCCATGAAAACCAGAAAATTACTTAAAATTTCTGAGACTTGGTTGAGATTAAACTATTTCATAGAATTATTGTGAGGATTAATTAGAAAATATTTGAAAATTCCTAGGATTTAGTAGGTACTTAATAAACGGTAACAGTTCCATAAAAAACTAAGGTATTGGGAAGGAAAACATAAAACTATCTTTGTGCACAGATGACATGATCGTCTATGTAGAAAATCCAAAACAATCATAAAAAGACTCCCAGAATTAATAAGCGATTATGGCAAGGTTGCAAGATACAAGGTTAATATACAAAATCAATCACTTTTCTATATTCTAGCAATGAAAAATTGAATTTAAAATTAAAAACACAGGGCAGCTTGTGCTCTAGAGCATAAGCTTGTGCCTCTCCATTCTTCAATCAAAGAATGAAGCTTTCCTTTGCTTCTGAACTGAGCTCAGTTTTGTTCTATTGTCCTGAGAGACACTGGGCAGGAGGACTGTTGTTAGGGACTGACTCCAGAGGGTGGTAACAAAACCAGCCATGTGGCTGACAGGGTCTCAGTGCTCCGGCAGGGGGTCAGGTCTGAGCCTCTCAGGTGGGAGAGCCAAGTTCAGGACATTGGACCACCAGACACCTCCAGGCCCCACGTAATATCAGTTGGCGAGAGCTCTCCCAGAGATCTCCATCTCAACGCAAAGACCCAGATCCAGTCAAGGACCATCAAGGTGTGGTGCCGGACATCCCATGCCAAATAACTAGCAAGACAGGAACACAACCCCACCCATTAGAGGAGAGGTTGCCTAAAATCATACTAAGTTCACAGACACCCCAAAATACACCACCGGATGCGGTCCTGCCCACCAGAAAAAAAGATCCAGCCTCATCCACCAGAACACAGGCACCAGTCTCCTCAAGCAGGAAGCCTACACAACCCACTGAACCAATGTTACCCACTGGGGGCAAATACCAAAAACAAGGGGAATTACAAACCTTCAGCCTGAGAAAAGGAGACCCCAAACACAGTAAGTTAAGCAAAATGAGAAGACAGAAAAATACGCACCAGATGAAGCAACAAGGTAAAAACCCACCAGACCAAACAAATGAAGAGGAAATAGGCAGTCTACCTGAAAAAGAATTCAGAGTAATGATAGTAAAGATGATCCAAAATGTTGGAAACAGAATGGAGAAATTACCAGAAACATTTAACAAGGACACAGAAGAACTAAAGAGCAAACAGACAATGATGAACAACACAATAAATGATATTAAAAATTCTTCAGAAGGAATCAATAGCAGAATAACTGAGACAGAAGAACGGAGAAGTGACCTAGATGATAAAAGAGTGGAAATAACTACCAGAGAGCAGAATAAAGAAATAAGACTGAAAAGAATTGAGGACAATCTCAGAGACTTATGGGACAACATTAAATGTGCCAACGTTCGAATTATAGGGGCCCCAGAAGAAGAAGAGAAAAAGAAAGGGGCTGAGAAAATATTTGAAGAGATTATAGTTGAAAACTTCCCTAATATGGGAAAGGAAATAGTCAGTCAAGTGCAGGAAGTGCATAGAGTCCCATACAGGATAAATCCAAGGAGAAATACGCCAAGACACATATTAAGCAAACTATCAAAAATTAAATACAAAGAAAAAATATTAAAAGAGGTTGAGGGAAAAGCAACATATAACATACAAGGGAATCCCCATAAGGTAAACAGCTGATCTTTCAGCAGAAACTGCAAGCCAGAAGGGAGTGGCAGGATATATTTAAAGTGATGAAAGGGAAAAACCTACAACCAAGATTACTCTGCCCAGCCAGGATCTCATTCAGATTCAACAGAGAAATTAAAAATTTTACACAGAAGCAAAAGTTACGAGAATTCAGCACCAACAAAACAGGTTTACAACAAATGCTAAAGGGACTTCTCTAGGCAGGAAACACAACAGAAGGAAAAGACCTACAATAACAAACCCAGAACAATTAAGAAAATGGTAATAGGAACGTACATATCGATAACTACCTTAAATGTAAATGGATTAAATGCTCCAACCAAAAGACATAGACTGGCTGAATGTCTACAAAAACAAGAGCCATACATATGCTGTCTACAAGAGACCCACTTCAAACCTAGGGACACATACAGACTGAAAGTGAGGGGATGGAAAATGATATTCCATGCAAATGCAAATCAAAAGAAAGCTGGAGTAGCAATACTCATATCAGACAAAATAGACTTTAAAATAAAGACTATTACAAGAGACAAAGAAGGACACTACATAATGATCAAGGGATCAATCCAAGAAGAAGATATAACAATTGTAAATATTTATGCACCCAACATAGGAGCACCTCAATACCTAAGGCAAATGCTAACAGCCATAAAAGGGGAAATCGACACTAACACAATAATAGTAGGGGATGTTAACACCCCACTTTCACCAATGGACAGATCACCCACAATGAAAATAAATAAGGAAACACAAGCTTTCAGACACATTAAACAAGATGGACTTAATTGATATGTATAGGACATTCCATCCGAAAACAACAGAATACACTTTCTTCTCAAGTGCTCATGGAGCATTCTCCAGGATAGACCATATCTTGGGTCACAAATCAAGCAAGCCTTGATAAATTTAAGAAAATTGAAATCGTATCAAGTATCTTTTCTGACCACAATGCCATGAGACTAGACATCAATTACAGGAAAAAATCTGTAAAAAATACATAAACCTGGAGGATAAAAAATATACTACTTAATAACCAAGAGATCACTGAAGAAATCAAAGAGGAAATCAAAAAATACCTAGAAACAAATGACAATGAAAATATGACAACCCAATACCTATGGGATGCAGCAAAAGCAGTTCTAAGAAGGAAGTATAGAGCAATACAAGCCTACCTCAAGGAACAAGAAACATCTCAAATAAACAAATTAACCTTACACCTAAATCAGTTAGAGAAAGAAGAACAAAGAAAACCCGAAGTTAGCAGAAGGAAAGACATCATAAAGATCAGATCAGAAATAAATGAAAGAAATGAAGGAAACAATAGCAAAGATCAATAAAATTAAAAGGTGGTTCTTTGAGAAGATAAACAAAATTGATAAAGCACTAGCCAGACTCATGAAGAAAAAAAGAGATAAGACTCAAATCAACCGAATTAGAAATGAAAAAGGAAAAGTAACAACTGACACTGCAGAAATACAAAGGATCAGGAGGGATTACTACAAGCAACTATATGCCACCAAAATGGACAACCTGGAAGAAATGGACAAATTCTTAGAAAAGCATAACCTTCCAAGACTGAACCAGGAAGAAATAGAAACTATAAACAGACCAATCACAAGCACTGAAATTGAAACTGTGATTAAAAATCTTACAACAAACAAAAGCCCAGGACCAGATGGCTTCACAGGCGAATTCTAACAAACATTTTGAGAAGAGCTAACACCTATCCTTCTCAAACTCTTCCAAAATATAACAGACGGAGAAACACTCCCAAACTCATTCTACGAGGCCACCATCACCCTGATACCAAAACCAGACAAGGATGTCACAAAGAAAGAAAACTACAGGCCAATATCACTGATAACATAGATGCAAAAATCCTCAACAAAATACTAGCAAACAGAATCCAACAGTACATTAAAAGGATCATACACCATTATCAACTGGGATTTATCCCAGGGATGCAAGGACTCTTCAATATACACAAATCAATCAATGTGATACACCATATTAACAAATTGAAGGATAAAAACCATATGATTATCTCAACAAATGCAGAAAAAGCTTTCAACAAAATTCAACACCTATTTATGATAAAAACCCTCTGGAAAGCAGGCGTAGAAGGAACTTACCACAACATAATAAAGACCATATATGACCAACCCACAGCCAACATCGTTCTCAATGGTGAAAAACTGAAAGCATTTCCACTAAGATCAGGAACAAGACAAGATTACCCACTCTCACCACTATTATCCAACATAGTGCTGGAAGTTTTAAACACAGCAGTCAGAGAAGAAAAAGAAATAAAAGGAATCCAAATCGGAAAAAAAGAAGTAAAGCTGTCACTGTTTTCAGATGACATGATACTATACACAGAGAATCCCAAAGATGCTACCAGAAAACTACTAGAGCTAATCAATGAATTTGGTAAAGTGGCAGGATACAAAATTAATGCACAGACATCTCTTGCATTCCTATACACTAATGATAAGAAATCTGAAAGAGAAATTAAGGAAACACTCCCATTTACCACTGCAAGAAAAAGAATAAAATACCTAGGATAAACCTACCTAAGGAGACAAAAGACCTGTATGCAGAAAACCATAAGACACTGATGAAAGAAATTAAAGACGATACAGACAGATGGAGAGATATACCATGTTCTTGGGTTGGAAGAATCAATATTGTGACAATGACTATACTATCCAACGCAATCTACAGATTCAATGCAATCCCTGTCAAACAACCAATGGCATTTTTCACAGAGCTAGAACAAAAAATTGTGCAATTTGCATGGAAACACAAAAGACCCCAAATAGCCAAAGCAATCTTGAGAAAGAGAAATGGAGCTGGAGGAATCAGGCTCTCTGACTTCAGACTATACTACAAAGCTACAGTAATCATGACAGTATGGTACTGGCACAAAATAGAGATATAGATAAATGGAACAGAATAGAAAGTCCAGAGATAAACCCACACACATACGGTCACCTTATCTTTGATAAAGGAGGCAAGAATATACAATGGAGGAAAGACAGCCTCTTCAATAAGTGGTACTGGGAAAACTGGACAGCTACATGTAAAAGAATGAAATTAGAACACTCCCTAACACCATACACAAAAATAAACTCAATATGGACTAAAGACCTAAATGTAAGGCCAGATACTATAAAACTCTTAGAGGAAAACATAGGCAGAACACTCTATGACATAAATCACAGCAAGATCCTTTTTGACCCATCTCCTAGAGAAATGGAAATAAAAACAAAAATAAACAAATGGGACCTAATGAAACTTCAAAGCTTTTGCACAGCAAAGGAAACCATAAACAAAATGAAAAGACAACCCTCAGAATGGGAGAATATATTTGCAAATGAAGCAACTGACAAAGGATTAATCTCCAAAATATGCAAGCAACTCATGCAGCTCAATATTGAAAAAACAAACAACCCAATCCAAAAATGGGCAGAAGACCTAAATAGACATTTCTCCAAAGAAGATATACAGATTGCCAACAAACACATGAAAGGATGCTCAACATCACTAATCATTAGAGAAATGCAAATCAAAACTACAATGAGCTATCACATCACACTGTTCCGAATGGCCATCATCAAAAAATCTGTAAACAGTAAATGCTGGAGAGTGTGTGGAGAAAAGGGAACCCTCTTGCCCTGTTGGTGGGAATATAAATTGATACAGCCACTGTGGAGAACAGTACGGAGGTTCCTTATAAAACTAAAAATTGAACTACCATATGACCCAGCAATCCTACTACTGGGCTATACTTGAGAAAACCATAATTCAAAAAGAGTCTTGTACCAAAATGTTCATTGGAGCTCTATTTACAACAGCCAGGACATGGAAGCAACATAAGTGTCCACTGACAGATGAATGGATAAAGAAGGTGTGGCACATATATACAATGGAATATTACTCAGCCATAAAAAGAAATAAAATTGAGTTATTTGTAGTGAGGTGGATGGACCTAGAGTCTGTCATACAGAGGGAAGTAAGTCAGAAAGAGAAAAACAAATAATGTATTCTAACACATATATATGGAATCTAAAAAAAAAAAAAAAGGTTCTGAAGAACATAGAGGCAGGACAGGAATAAAGACTAAAGATGCAGACGTAGAGAATGGACTTGAGGACACAGGGAGGGGGAAGGGTAAGCTGGGACGAAGTTAGAGAGTGGCATTGACATATATACACTACAAAATGTAAAAGAGATAGCTAGTGGGAATCAGCCGCATAGCACAGGCAGATCAACTCGGTGCTTGATGACCACCTAGAGGGGTGGGATAGGGAGGGTGGGAGGGAGACGCAAGAGGGAGGAGATATGGGGATATATGTATACGTATAGCTGATTCACTTTGTTATACAGCAGAAAGTAACACAACATCGTAAAGCAATTATACTCCAGTAAAGAAGTTATAAAAAATTAAAAACATATCATTTACATCAGCAGCCATAAAAATGAAATACTTAGGTATAAATATAGCAAAATGTGTACAAGATCTATATGTGGAAAACTATAAAACCATGATGTATGAAAATTTTTTAAACAACTTAATAAATGAAGTTATATTCCATAGTCATGGATAGGAGGACTCAGTATTATCAAGATGTCAGGGGCTTCCCTGGTGGCGCAGTGGTTGAGAATCCACCTGCCGATGCAGGGGACACGGGTTCGTGCCCCGGCCCAGGAAGATCCCACATGCCATGGAGTGGCTAGGCCCGTGAGCCATGGCCGCTGAGCCTGCACGTCTGGGAGAGACCACAACAGCGAGGCCCGCGTACCGCAAAAAAAAAAAAAAAAAAGATGTCAGTTTTTCCAAACTTGATCTACAGATTCAATGCAATCCCAATCAAAGTCCAGCAAGTTATTTTGTAGATACTGACAAACTGATTCTAAAGTTTGTATGAAGACACAAGACCCAGGATAGTCAATACGATGGTGAAGAAGTAAAACAAAGTTGGAAGAGAGATGCTATAAAGCTTAGACTTACTATAAAGCTACAGTAATCAAGACAATGTGGGATTGGCAAAAGAAGACAAAAAGATCAATGGAACAGAACAGAGAGCCCAGAAATAGACCCACATAAATATAGTCAATTGATCTTTGACAAAGAAGCAAAGGCATACAATGGCACAAAGACAGTCTTTTAAATATATGATGCTGGAACAAATGAACATCCACAAGCAAAAAATAAATAAATCCAGACATAGACTTTACATCCTTCACAAAGATTAACTCAATAGAAAGATTACCTTAAAATGTAAAATGCAAAACTATAAAACTCCTAGAGGATAATGCAGGAGAAAACCTAGATGACTTTGGGTACAGTGATGACTTTTTAGATACAATACCAAAAGCATGATCCATGAAAGAAATAATTGATAAGCTGTAGATAACCAAAATTGAAAACTTCTGCTCTGCAAAAGACAATGTCAAGACAGTGAGAAGACAAGCCAGAGACTGGGTGAAATATTGGCAAAAGATATCTGATAAAGGGCTGCTAACCTAAATATACAAAAAACTCTTAAAACAACAATAAGAAAACCTGATTTAAAAATGGGCTGAAGACCTTAAAAGAGACCTTACCAAAGAATATATACAGATGACAAATAAGCATATTTTAAAAATATTTCCTAGAGAAATGGAAATAAAAATAAACAAATGGGACCTAATGAAACTTAAAAGCTTTTGCACAGCAAAGGAAACCATAAACAAAATGAAAAGACAACCCTCAGAATGGGAGAATATATTTGCAAATGAAGCAACTGACAAAGGATTAATCTCCAAAATATGCAATATATGCAATATGGGTGTGGGGTGGTGTTTGGAATGAATAATACAAGCAAAGAGGATATTTAGGGGAGTGAAAATACTTTGTATGATACCATAATGAAGGATATGTGTCATTACACATTTGTCCAGACCCATAGGTACATCATAGGATGTACAACACAAAGAGTAAACTATAATATAAACTATGGACTTTGGGTGATTATGATGTGCCAATGCAGGTTCATCAGTTGTAATAAATGTGCCACTCCCATAGGGGATGGTGATAACGGGGAGGCTATGCATATGGATGTTGCAGGGGGTATATGGGAAATATCTGTATCTTCCCCTCAATTTTGCTGCTATTTTAAAACTGCTCTAAAAAACTGTCCTAATTTAAAAAAATTTTTAAATTAATCTTACCTTGTGACTTCCAGCCTCAAAAGTCTTCCAATGACTCCTCCCAGCTTCAGAATAAAAATCTTCCTACTCATCTCTGCTTTCAAAGTTCACATAATTTAGCTATGACTTACCTATTGGAATATATGTTGAATCTATGTGAGTTCTTGGACTTTGACAACATCCTGGCTTGTGAATATATCTTCTTATTCCTCCACTTGGCACTGTAGAAAGAGTAAGAATTTTAAAGCTAGACACAAACTGAGTTTGAATTCAGGCTCTGCCACTTCATATCCATGGGACCCTACACATTTCACTTAATCTAGCTCCATCTGTGAAAAGGTGATGGTAACATAAGGATTGCTGATAATATCTATAGTGCTTATAACTCAGGACCTGGCACAGAGTAGGCACTCACTAGTTGGGAACAGTAGTGATAATGAGGATGATGGGTTTTTGGCCACTGAGCAGAGATGCAGAAAGTGGTAGTTAGTGGGAAAGAAAGAAGGTGATCTGATCAGAAAAGGGACTTTAGTTTTGCATCTTGGGGATTGAGGATTTCCATGTCATGATGAGGCCTAGGGTGTGTCTGCCAAGGTGGAAAAGAACACATAAATGAATAGAGAACAAAATCAGCCTTCTGTTAGGAGAAGCGTGGAACACATGCTGAGTAGAAAACAGCACTGGTCACTAGAGGCCAATACATGGGCTTATCTCCAGTGTGGCAACAGGACCCACTTGAAGGAATGCTTCAGTCCCAAGATTAGATGATAGCATTTGCTTCATAAATTCCTTTAAAATTGAAGACCTGACATTTTAGAGTGACAATACAATAAACACATTTCCATGGTTTATTAACTTGAATGACAGAAAATAATCATTTGTAAAGGATGTAAGAATTACAGTAACGGCATGCTATTTTTTGTCATTCATTCACAAAGTTCATTACTTTAACAAGCAGTCACTGAGCAAGTGCTGTATGCTGGATAGAGTTCTAGACAGTGAGTATACCAACATAAATTCATCAATGTGTGTGGTCTGGGGGGTGGGGGGAATGGTGACAAACATGTAAGTTATCACAATGCAACATTTTTCTTCCTATTCTATACAAAGTAGAATGGGAAGATGGTCCAATACACTGGGTCAAGTATATACATATACGATGAGAAATAATAAATATAATAAATAAGCATATGCATACTTTCATCTTAGTAGCAACAGAATGGAGGATCTTTATTGTTGACCCTGTTACATAGACCCTAAGTATTACAGGTATTAATTCTACTTGAAAAATGAAATTGCATACAGATATAGATAGGTAACATGGCTACTTTCCGAAGTGCAGCTCTAACAAGGCCAGCAGGCTGACAGCTAACTAACTACAAGATGTATTTGCTAACTCTCTATAAAGAATAATAATTTAAAAGTGGAACTCAGAGACCCTCTAAGATCCCCCCAGACGCGGGCCCTCACTGATCCCCTGCGGATACCAGGGTCTCACCTGGTGGCCACCTCAGTGCCTGCCACCTCCCAAAACCAGTGCAGGGTCGGGGGTAGGGAGAGATGCATAAACAGTCACAGGACCCGGGATGGGCACTCTCTGGATGGAAGCATAGAGCCTAAGTGTTCAAAAGGCTGCAGAGGAGGAAGATGGTGGAAGAGTAAGACGTGGAGATCACCTTCCTCCCCACAGATACACCAGAAATACATCTACACATGGAACAACTCCTACAGAACACCTACTGAACGCTGGCAGAAGACCTCAGACTTCCCAAAAGGCAAGAAACTCCCCCACGTACCTGGGTAGGGCAAAAGAAAAACACAGAGACAAAAGAATAGGGATGGGACCTGCACCTCTGGGAGGGAGCTGTGAAGGACGAAAGGTTTCCACACACTAGGAAGCCTCTTCATGGGTGGAGACTGCGGGTGGCGGAGGGGGAAAGCTTCAGAGCCACGGAGGAGAGCACAGCAACAGGGGTGCGGAGGGCAAAGCGGGGAGATTCCCGCAAAGAAGTTCGGTGCCGACCGGCACTCACCAGCCCGAGAGGCTTGTCTGGTCACCCGCCGGGGCGGGCGAGGCTGCGAGCTGAGGCTCGGGCTTTGGTCGGAGCGCAGGAAGAGGGCTGGGGTTGGCGGCGTGAACACAGCCTGAAGGGGTTAGTGCACCACTAGCCGGAAGTGAGTCCGGGAAAAGGTCTGGGCCTGCGGAAGAGGCAAGAGACTTTTTCTTCCCTCTTTGTTTCCTGGTGCGCAGGGAGAGGGGATTAAGAGCGCTGCTTAAAGGAGCTCCAGAGATGGGCGCGAGCCGCGGCTGAAAGCGCATACCCCAGAGACAGGTAGGAGACGCTAGGGCTGCTGCTGCCGCCACCAAGAAGCCTGTGTGCGAGCACAGGTCACTATCCACAACTCCCTTCCGGGGAGCCTGCGCAGCCCGCCACTGCCAAGTTCCCGGGATCCAGGGACAACTTCCCCGAGAGAACGCACAGCGCGCCTCAGGCTGGTGCAACGTCACGTTGGCTTCTGCCGCCGCAGGCTCGCCCCACACTCCGTGCCCCTCCCTCCCCCCGGCCTGAGTGACCCAGAGCCCCCGAAGCAGCGGCTTCTTTAACCCCGTCCTGTCAGAGCGGAAAAACAGA
The DNA here is from genome assembly GCF_937001465.1 of Orcinus orca. Lineage (NCBI taxonomy): Eukaryota > Metazoa > Chordata > Mammalia > Artiodactyla > Delphinidae > Orcinus > Orcinus orca. The sequence goes on from NC_064561.1 coordinate 61,056,278, forward strand.
CACTCTTCGGCGACCTACACGCAGAGGCGGGGCCAAATCCAAAGCTGAGCCCCTGGGAGCTGTGAGAACAAAGAAGAGAAAGGGAAATCTCTCCCGGCAGCCTCAGAGGCAGCGGATTAAAGCTCCACAATCAACTTGATGTACCCTGCATCTGTGGAATACACGAATAGACAACGAATCATCCCAAATTGAGGAGGTGGACTTTGAGAGCAAGATTTATGATTTTTTCCCCTTTTCCTCTTTTTCTGAGTGTGTATGTGTATGCTTCTGTGTGAGATTTTGTCTGTATAGCTTTGGTTCCACCATTTGTCCTAGGGTTCTATCCGTCCGTTTTTTTCTTTTAATTTGTTTTCCTTAATAATTATTTTTTATTTTAATAACTTTATTATATTTTATGTTATATTAATTTTATTTATTTCTTTCTTTTTTCCTTCCTTTCCTCCTTCCTTCCTTCCTCCCTGGTTCCCTCCATCCCTCCCTCCCTCACTCCTTTCTTTCTTTCTTTCCTTCTTTCCTTCTTTCATTTCTTCCTTCCTTCCTTCCTTCCTTTCTTTCTTTTAACTTCTACTAATTCTTTCTTTCTACTTTTTCTCCCTTTTATTCTGAGCCGTGTGGATGAAAGGCTCTTGGTGCTCCAGCCAGGAGTCAGTGCTGTGCCTCTGAGGTGGGAGAGCCAACTTCAGGACACCAGTCCACAAGAGACCTCCCAGCTCCACATAATATCAAACGGCAAAAATCTCCCAGAGATCTCCATCTGAACGCCAGCACCCAGCTTCACTCAACGACCAGCAAGCTACAGCGCTGGACACCCTATGCCAAACAACTAGCTAAACAGGAACACAACCCCATCCATTAGCAAAGAGGCTGCCGAAAATCATAATGAGTCCATGGACACCCCAAAACACACCACCAGACGTGGACCTGCCCACCAGAAAGACAAGATCCAGCCTCATCCACCAGAACACAGGCACTAGTTCCCTCCACCAGGAGGCCTACACAACCAACTGAATCAACCTTAGCCACTGTGGACAGACACCAAAAACAACGGGAACTACGAACCTGCAGCCTGCAAAAAGGAGACCCCAAACACAGTAAGATAAGCAAAATGAGAAGACAGAAAAACACACTGCAGATGAAGGAACAAGATAAAAACCCACCAGACGTAACAAATGAAGAGGAAATAGGCAGTCTACCTGGAAAAGAATCCAGAATAATGATAGTAAAGATGATCCAAAACCTTGGATATAGAATAGACAAAATGCAAGAAACATTTAACAAGGACCTAGAAGAACTAAAGAGGAAACAAACAATGATGAAGAACACAATAAATGAAATTGAAAATGCTCTAGATGGTATCAATAGCAGAATAACTAAGGCAGAAGAACGGATAAGTGACCTGGAAGATAAAATAGTGGAAATAACTACTGCAGAGCAGAATAAAGAAAAAAGAATGAACAGAAATGAGGACAGTCTCAGAGACCTCTGGCACAAAATTAAACGCACCAACATTTGAATTATAGGGGTTCCAGAAGAAGAAGAGAAAAAGAAAGGGAATGAGAAAATATTAGAAGAGATTATAGTTGAAAACTTCTCTAATATGGGAAAGGAAATAGTTAATCAAGTCCAGGAAGCACAGAGAGCCCCATACAGGATAAATCCAAGGAGAAATATGCCAAGACACATATTAATCAAACTGTCAAAAATTAAATACAAAGAAAACATATTAAAAGCAGCAAGAGAAAAACAACAAATAACACACAAGGGAATCCCCATAAGGTTAACAGCTGATCTTTCAGCAGAAGCTATGCAAGCCAGAAGGGACTGGAAGGACATACTTAAAGTGATGAAAGGGAAAAAACCTACAACCAAGATTACTCTATCCAGCAAAGATCTCATTCAGATTTGATGGAGAAATTTAAACCTTTACAGACAAGCAAAAGCTGAGAGAGTTCAGCACCACCAAACCAGCTCTACAATAACTGCTAAAGGAACTTCTCTAGGCAAGAAACACAAGAGAAGGAAAAGAGCTACAATAAAGAACCCAAAACAATTAATAAAATGGGAATAGGAACATACATATCGATAATTACCTTAAATGTAAATGGACTAAATGCTCCCACCAAAAGACACAGATTGGCTGAATGGATACAAAAACAAGACCCATATATTTGCTGTCTACAAGAGACCCACTTCAGACCTAGAGACACATACAGACTTAAAGTAAGGGGATGGAAAAAGATATTTCATGCAAATGGAAACCAAAAGAAAGCTGGAGTAGCAATACTCATATCAGACAAAATAGACTTTAAAATAAAGACTATTAGAAGAGACAAAGAAGGACACTACATAATGATCAAGGGATCGATCCAAGAAGAAGATATAACAATTTAAAATATTTATGCACCCAGCATAGGAGCACCTCAATACATAAGGCAAATACAGCCATAAAAGGGGAAATCGACAGTAACATATTCATAGTAGGGGGCTTTAACACCCCACATTCACCAATGGACAGATCATTCAAAATGAAAATAAATAAGGAAACTCAACCTTTAAATGATACATTAAACAAGATAGACTTAATTGATATTTATTGGACATTCCATCCAAAAACAACAGAATACACATTTTTCTCAAGTGCTAATGAAACATTCTCCAGGATAGATCATATCTTGGGTCACAAATCAAGCCTTGGTAAATTTAAGAAAATTGAAATTGTATCAAGTATCTCTTCGGACCACAACGCTACGAGACTACATATCAATTACAGGAAAAGATCTGTAAAAAATACAAACACATGGAGGCTAAACAATACACTACTTAATGACGAAGTGATCACTGAAGAAATCAGAGGAAATCAAGAAATACCTAGAAACAAATGACAATGGAGACACGATGACCCAAAATCTATGGGATGCAGCAAAAGCAGTTCTAAGAGGGAAGTTTATAGCAATACAATCCTACCTCAAGAAACAGGAAACATCTCAAATAAGCAACCTAACCATGCACCTAAAGCAATTAGGGAAAGAGGAACAAAAAAACACCAAAGTTAGCAGAAGGAAAGAAATCATAAAAATCAGATCAAAAAGAAATGAAAAAGAAATGAAGGAAATGATAGCAAAGATCAATAAAACTAAAACCTGGTTCTTTGAGAAGATAAACAAAATTGATAAACCATTAGCCAGACTCATCAAGAAAAAGAGGGAGAAGACTCAAATCAATAGAATTAGAAATGAAAAAGAAGTAACAACTGACACTGCAGAAATACAAAAGATCATGAGCGATTACTACAAGCAACTCTATGCCAATAAAATGGACAACCTGGAAGAAGTGGACAAATTCTTAGAGAGGCACAACCTGCCAAGACTGAATCAGGAAGAAATAGAGAATATGAACAGACCAATCACAAGCACTGAAATTGAAACTGTGACTAAAAATCTTACAACAAACAAAAACCCAGGACCAGATGGCTTCACAGGCGAATTCTATCAAACATTTAGAGAAGAGCTAACATCTATCTTTCTCAAACTCTTCCAAAATATAGTAGAGGGAGGAACACTCCCAAACTCATTCTATGAGGCCACCATCACCCTGATACCAAAACCAGACAAGGATGTCACAAAGAAAGAAAACCACAGGCCAATATCACTGATGAACATAGATGCAAAAATCCTCAACAAAATACAAGCAAACAGAATCCAACAGCATATTAAACAGATCATACACCATGATCAAGTGGGGTTTATTCCAGGAATGCAAGGATTCTTCAATATACGCAAGTCAATCAATGTGATACACCATATTAACAAACTGAAGGAGAAAAACCATATGATTACCTCAATAGATGCAGAGAAAGCTTTCGACAAAATTCAACACCCATTTATGATAAAAACCCTGCAGAAATTAGGCATAGAGGGAACTTTCCTCAACATAATAAAGGCCACATATGACAAACCCACAGCCAACATCATCCTCAATGGTGAAAAACTGAAAGCATTTCCACTAAGATCAGGAACAAGACAAGGTTGCCCACTCTCACCACTCTTATTCAACATAGTTTTGGAAGTTTTAGCCACAGCAATCAGAGAAGAAAAGGAAATAAAAGGAATACAAATCGGAAAAGAAGAAGTAAAGCTGTCATGATTTGCAGATGACGTGATACTATACATAGAGAATCCTAAAGATGCTACCAGAAAACTACTAGAGCTAATCAATGAATTTGGTAAAGTAGCAGGATACAAAATTAATGCACAGAAATCTCTGGCATTCCTATACACTAATGATGAAAAATCTGAAAGTGAAATCAAGAAAACACTCCCATTTACCACTGCAACAAAAAGAATAAAATATCTAGGAATAAACCTACGTAAGGAGACAAAAGACCTGTATGCAGAAAATTATAAGACACTGATGAAAGAAATTAAAGATGATACAAATAGATGGAGAGATATACCATGTTTGTGAATTGGAAGAATCAACATTGTGAAAATGACTCTACTATCCAAAGCAATTTACAGATTCAATGCAATCCCTATCAAACTACTACTGCCATTTTACACAGAACTAGAACAAAAAATTTCACAATTTGTATGGAAACACAAAAGACCCCGAATAGCCAAAGCAATCTTGAGAACGAAAAACAGAGCTGGAGGAATCAGGCTCCCAGACGTCAGACTGTACTACAAAGCTACAGTAATCAAGAGAGTATGGTACTGGCACAAAAACAGAAAGATAGATCAACGGAACAGGATAGAAAGCCCAGAGATAAACCCACGCACATATGGTCACCTTATCTTTGATAAAGGAGGCAGGAATGTACAGTGGAGAAAGGACAGCCTCTTCAATAAGTGGTGCAGGGAAAACTGGACGGCTACATGTAAAAGTGTGAGATTAGATCACTCCCTAACACCATACACAAAATAAGCTCAAAATGGATTAAAGACCTAAATGTAAGGCCAGAAACTATCAAACTCTTGGAGGAAAATATAGGCAGGACACTCTATGACATAAATCACAGCAAGGTCCTTTTTGACCCACCTCCTAGAGAAATGGAAATAAAAACAAAAATAAACAAATGGGACCTAATGAAACTTCAAAGCTTTTGCACAGCAAAGGAAACCATAAACAAGACCAAAAGACAACCCTCAGAATGGGAGAAAATATTTGCAAATGAAGCAACTCACAAAGGATTAATCTCCAAAATTTATAAGCAGCTCATGCAGCTTAACAACAAAAAGCAAACAAGCCAATCCAAAAATGGGCAGAAGACCTAAATAGACATTACTCCAAAGAAGATATATAGACTGCAAACAAACACATGAAAGGAATCTCAACATGACTAATCATTAGAGAAATGCAAATCAAAACTACAATGAGATATCATCTCACACCAGTCAGAATGGCCATCATCAAAAAATCTAGAAACAATAAATGCTGGAGAGGGTGTGGAGAAAAGGGAACCCTCATGCACTGTTGGTGGGAATGTAAATTGATACAGCCACTGTGGAGAACAGTATGGAGGTTCCTTAAAAAACTACAAATAGAACTACCATATGACCCAGCAATCCCAGTACTGGGCATAGACCCTGAGAAAACCATAATTTACAAAGAGTCATGTACCAAAATGTTCATTGCACCTCTATTTACAATAGCCCGGAGATGGAAACAATCTAAGTGTCCATCATTGCATGAATGGATAAAGAAGATGTGGCACATATATACAATGGAATATTACTCAGCCATAAAAAGAAATGAAATTGAGCCATTTGTAATGAGGTGGATAAACCTAGAGTCTGTCATACAGAGTGAAGTAAGTCAGAAAGAGAGAGACAAATACCGTATGCTAACACATATATATGGAATTTAAGAAAAAAAAATGTCATGAAGAACCTAGGGGTAAAACAAGATTAAAGACACAGACCTACTAGAGAATGGACCTGAGGATGTGGGGAGGGGGAAGGGTAAGCTGTGACAAAGCGAGAGAGAGACATGGACATATATACACTACCAAACGTAAGGTAGATAGCTAGTGGGAAGCAGGCTCATAGCACAGGGGAATTAGCTCGGTGCTTTGTGACCACCTGGAGGGGTGGGATAGGGAGGGTGGGAGGGATGTAGGCGCAAGCGGGAGGAGATATGGGAACATATGTATATATATAACTGATTCATTTTGATGTGAAGCAAAAACTAACACACCGTTGTAAAGCAATTATACTCCAATAAAGATGTTAAAAAAACAAATCATGAGAGATTACTACAAGCAACTCTATGCCAATAAAATGGACAACCTGGAAGAAATGGACAAATTCTTAGAAAGGCACAACCTGCCAAGACTGAATCAGGAAGAAATAGAGAATATGAACAGACCAATCACAAGCACTGAAATTGAAACTGTGACTAAAAATCTTACAACAAACAAAAACCCAGGACCAGATGGCTTCACAGGCGAATTCTATCAAACATTTTGAGAAGAGCTAACACCTATCCTTCTCAAACTCTTCCAAAATATAGCAGAGGGAGAAACACTCCCAAATTCATTCTACGAGGCCACCATCACCCTGATACCAAAACCAGACAAGGATGTCACAAAGAAAGAAAACCACAGGCCAATATCACTGATGAACATAGATGCAAAAATACTAGCAAACAGAATTCAAGAGCACATTAAAAGGATCATACACCATGATCAAGTGGGGTTTATTCCAGGAACACTAGGATTCTTCAATATACGCAAGTCAATCAATGTGATACACCTTATTAACAAATTGAAGGATAAAAACCATATGATCATCTCAATAGAGGCAGAGAAAGCTTTCGACAAAATTCAACACCCATTTATGATAAAAACCCTCCAGAAAGTAGACATAGAGGGAACTTTCCTCAACATAATAAAGGCCATATATGACAAACTCACAGCCAACATCGTCCTCAATGGTGAAAAACTGAAAGCATTTCCACTAAGATCAGGAACAAGACAAGGTTGCCCACTCTCACCACTCTTATTCAACATAGTTTTGGAAGTTTTAGCCACAGCAATCAGAGAACAAAAGGTAATAAAAGGAATACAAATCGGAAAAAAAGAAGTAAAGCTGTCACTGTTTGCAGATCATGTGATACAATACATAGAGAATCCTAAAGAGGCTACCAGAAAACTACTAGAGCTAATCAATGAATTTGGTAAAGTAGCAGGATACAAAATTAATGCACAGAAATCTCTGGCATTCCTATACACTAATGATGAAAAATCTGAAAGTGAAATCAAGAAAACACTCCCATTTACCACTGCAACAAAAAGAATAAAATATCTAGGAATAAACCTACCTAAGGAGACAAAAGACCTGTATGCAGGAAATTATAAGACACTGATGAAAGAAATTAAAGATGATACAAATAGATGGAGAGATATACCATGTTCTTGGATTGGAAGGATCCACATTGTGAAAATGACTCTACTACCCAAAGCAATTTACAGATTCAATGCAATCCCTATCAAACTACCACTGGCATTTTTCACAGAACTACAACAAAAAATTTCACAATTTGTATGGAAACACAAAAGACCCCAAATAGCCAAAGCAATCTTGAGAACGAAAAACGGAGCTGGAGGAATCAGCCTCCCTGACTTCAGACTATACTGCAAAGCTACAGTAATCAAGACAGTATGGTACTGGCACAAAAACAGAAAGATAGATCAATGGAACAGGATAGAAAGCCCAGAGATAAACCCACGCACATATGGTCACCTTATCTTTGATAAAGGAGGCAGGAATGTACAGTGGAGAAAGGACAGCCTCTTCAGTAAGTGGTGCTGGGAAAACTGGACAGCTACATGTAAAAGTGTGAGATTAGATCACTCCCTAACACCATACACAAAAATAAGCTCAAAATGGATTAAAGACCTAAATGTAAGGCTAGAAACTACCAAACTCTTAGAGGAAAACATAGGCAGAACACTGTATGACAAATCACAGCAAGATCCTTTTTGACCCACCTCCTAGAGAAATGGAAATAAAAACAAAAATAAACAAATGGGACCTAATGAAACTTCAAAGCTTTTGCACAGCAAAGGAAACCATAAACAAAACCAAAAGACAACCCTCAGAATGGGAGAAAATATTTGCAAATGAAGCAACTTACGAAGGATTAATCTCCAAGATTTACAAGCAGCTCATGCAACTCAATAACAAAAAAAAAAACCCAATCCAAAAATGGGCAGAAGACCTAAATAGACATTTCTCCAAAGAAGATATACAGATTGCAAACAAACACATGAAAGAATGCTCAACATTGTTACTCATTAGAGAAATGCAAATCAAAACTACAATGAGATATCATCTCACACCAGTCAGAATGGCCATCATCAAAAAATCTAGAAACAATAAATGCTGGAGAGGGTGTGGAGAAAAGCGAACACTCTTGCACTGCTGGTGGGAATGTGAATTGGTACAGCCACTATGGAGAACAGTATGGAGGTTCCTTAAAAAACTACAAATAGAACTACCATATGACCCAGCAATCCCAGTACTGGGCATAGACCCTGAGAAAACCATAATTTACAAAGAGTCATGTACCAAAATGTTCATTGCACCTCTATTTACAATAGCCCAGAGATGGAAACAACCTAAGTGTCCATCATTGGATGAATGGATAAAGAAGATGTGGCACATATATACAATGGAATATTACTCAGCCATCAAAAGAAACGAAATTGAGCTATTTGTAATGAGGTGGATAGACCTAGAGTCTGTCATACAGAGTGAAGTAAGTCACAAAGAGAAAGACAAATACCGTATGCTAACACATATATATGGAATTTAAGAAAAAAAATGTCATGAAGAACCTAGCGGTAAGACAGGAATAAAGACACAGACCTACTAGAGAACAGACTTGAGGATATGGGGAGGGGGAAGGGTAAGCTGTGACAAAGCGAGAGAGAGGCATGGACATATATACACTACCAAACGTAAGGTAGATAGCTAGTGGGAAGCAGCCGCATAGCACAGGGAGATTAGCTCGGTGCTTTGTGACCGCCTGGAGGGGTGGGATAGGGAGGGTTGGAGGGAGGGAGACGCAAGAGGGAAGAGATATGGGAACATATGTATATGTACAACTGATTCACTTTGTTATGAAACAGAAACTAACACACCATTGTAAAGCAATTATAGTCCAATAAAGATGTAAAAAAAGGTAAAATAAAATAAATAAAAGCGGAACTCAAATCTTATTTAAAAAATAATAATAATAAATATGAACCCATGCTTTAAGTACGTAGACAGAATACAAATACAATATTATTTAATCATCAGAAAGCCCCTGAGTATGTGTTATGACTACTACTACTACTATTATTATTATTATCACTACCATTTTACTGATGTTGAAACTGAAAATCAGAGGAGGTTCAGCAATTTGCTCCAGGTATATGAGTAATGACAGATGAAAGGACGGATCCCAGACTTTTTTGTCTCCAAAGCCTGTACTGTTAATGATTCAACCAGTGTTTTTCAAAACGTGGTCCATGGTCCTACATCAAAATCACCTGAGATGCTTGTTAAGAATGCAAACTCTTTAGTTTCACCCAGGCCCACTGAATCAGTATTGCTGAGATGGAGCCAAGAATTGTGCATTTCCTTGTGTTTTTTTGCCTACTGACTGTTAACACATTGCTAAGCTACTCTGCCTTCTGACATTTAAGACACCATTATGGCAAAAAGATGAAAATCTTACTAATAAGTGCATATGACCAAAGACCTTCTGAAGGTTATCCCATCTAGAAGCCTTCACTGAATAGATAGGAAAACCCAACATTTAGAAAGTATAGGGTCTAAGCTTTGTGTAACAATCCCAAAATTACACTATGAGTGGGAAGGCCTGCTGATACCTGAGAATTCTGGAACTTTTCCCCTCCTTTCCAACTCCAATTTGCTCTATGACTTTGAAGAGGTCAATTTTTATGCCTGGGCATTGGTTTCTTTGCTGTTAGCTCTGGTGAGCTGACCTATGCTTCACAAGGGTGATCCCAAGATCCACACAGAGAAGGAACTTTCCCAGACTATAGAGCTGAATCAAATGCTCCAGGATTTCTAGCGAGGGCAAAGATATGTTCAACAAAGCCAGGCAACAAAATATCACTTTTCACTTCTCTGTTTCAATGTCTTTGAAAACATTTTCCTATTATCATTTCCCACTATCCCTAAATTCTTTCAGGAGTAGAAGTGAATATAACATGTAAATAAATGTCTCTCCTACTTTCTTCCATATGGCCACAAAAAGTAGCAAGTTTAATAAAGTTTCCCCCAATTTTTTAAAGTGATAAAGAAGGGACCTTAAAAATATTTATTTTAACCCTCTTTGATTTTTATAGGTGATAAAACCAGCCAGTGAATGGACCCAGTGGAATACTCCTGTGTTATTCCACTACACCTAATGAATGCTTATGCTTCTAGTCTCTGCTTCCTCAAAGCAGTGCTAGTGTTGATATAGCTGCTGTGTGTTTTTTTATAACAGTAACCTTAGCCTGTTGCCCTGGGGCAGGGCAGTATTTCTCAAAGTTTGGGACTCCCTACTCTGGTCGACTACAAGAAGATTTAGTTGGTTTTAAGTAATACTGAATCACATAATAGAAAAATAATTCCTCTATCAATTTAAAAAATATTTTTACTTACTTCAAAGAGAAAGTCTCAGGATGACTCTAATCCAGGCTTAGTAGCTCTGTGACTTGGTAATCTTCCTTTTTAAGAAATTCAAAGTAGGCAGTTGATCACCTTTTCTTTATGGCAAGTGATATAAGCTTTCCAAATATGATAATGATGTGAATTTTTCTTTTAAAATCAATCAACTTAAAGAAGAGTATTAAGCTAATAATACTATAAGGGACATGATAAAAATTCATAAAAATTGTATGAGAATGATTAAAATGATGAAATGATTCAAAATACAGACTCTGGAGTCAAACACACATGGGATTCCAATGTGCGGAATCTTCTAGATGTCTAAGATGTAGAGTAGGTTATATATCCTTTCAGTGATTCACTGTTACTGTTGGCAGAATGAGGACATTTGTAATGCCTACCCATGGTTTGTTGTGAGGATTAGCCAAATGATCACTGTCAAATTCTTACCACAGGGCCTGGCCTATGGTGAGTGGCCAGCAACTGCCAATTGCTATTTTATCAGCAGTGGCAGCGCCAACATTACCTTGGCTGAGGAATGTTGATACATTTTATCTCCTATAATCACAGATTATAAAACCTAGGGAATATAAAAGAAAAAAACCTCTAAAGATTATCTAATCTAAATTTCCCCAGACCCCACCACCTGAGGGTGTTGAGAAAAGGGAACCCTCCTACATTGTTGGTGGGAATGTAAATTGATACAGCCACTATGGAGTTTCCTTAAAACACTAAATATAAAACTACCATATTACCCAGCAATCCCACTCCTGGGCATATATTCAGAGAAAACCATAATTCGAAAAGATACATGCACCCCAATGTTCACTGCAGCACTATTTACAATAGCCAGGACATGGAAGCAACCTAAATATCCAACAACAGAAGAATAGATAAAGAAAATGTGGCACGTATGTACAACGGAATGTTACTCAACTATAAAAAAGAACGAAATAATGCTATTTGCGGCAACATGGATGGACCTAGAGATTATCATACTAAGTGAAGTAAGACAGAGAAAGACAAATACCATATGATATCACTTATATGTAGAATCTAATAAAAAATGATACGAATGAACTTATTTACTAAACAGAATTCACAGATCTCAAAATCAAACTTATGGTTACCAAAGGAGAAACGTTGGGGGAAGTAATAAATTAGGAGATTGGGATTAACATATACACACTACTATATATAAAATAGATAACTAGCAAGAAACTGCTGTATAGCACAGGGAACTCTACTCAATATTATTTAATAACCTACTTGGGAAAAGAATCTGAAAAAGAATGGATATATATATATATATTGATATATATATATGTATAACTGATTCACTTTGCTGTATGTACACTTGAAACTAATACAACATTGTGAATCAACTATACTCCAATAAAAACTTTTAAAAAATAAAAATAAAATAAAAGCAACATGTTTTCTAGAATAGCATGTCTCATTTTAAGCTAACCAATGAATAAGAAAAATAATATCTGTTTAAAAAATTTTTAAAAACAAACAACCTCTAAAGTTTATCTAATCTAACCTTCCCCAGACCCCACCACCTGAGGCTTAAAGTTCCTCTAAAGGAGTTTTTAACCTTTATGGTTTATGACTTTTCATTTGTTTTAAATATTTTTAATGCTTTTATTAATCTTAAACTAAAATTTAGCATACATTTTAATTATGATATAGGCAGTAGTATATGCAGTACTCTGATGTTGTCACTAATAGAAATCACAGCCATTTTCACATTACATCTCTTGAAATATTTATATTCTTTGCCACTTAGAGATTTATGATCGCTATTAGAGAATCTGATTATTAGCATATTAAAAAGAAGCAAATTTATTACTAGATCACAAACTTATAATACTTTGATAACTGCATTTCAATATAATTGGTTTCCTTGTAATCCTATGCGTTTTATGTTACGCATTTACAAGCATTCTGAGAAGAAAACCACCAGCATAATCACACTGCCTCAGCTGTCCACAGCAAACACAAAAAGTTTAAAGACCCCTGCTCTATCACCTCGCCAAGAAACGTTGATGCAGTCCACTTGCACACCTTGGGAGATTCCCCATCTCCAGAGAAAACCAGTTCTTACCTGCCCCGGTGAGCCCTTAACACCATAGACAACAAATTCTCCTTGGTTATAGAAGAAACAGAAACCACTGTGCTAAAACAAATTTCTGAAAAACAGAAACTAATTCTGATATATACCTTGCAAAAGTATTTGATTTACCAGCCAAGAAAGATATTAACATAGGTGGCTGAATTTCCAAGATTTAAATCACCGAGTGAATCAAAGTAGCAAGATTTCTTTCTATTTCATAGCATACTCTGTCTGCAAGCCACTTATCTACTAAGTCAGAACGAATACTGCTTCACTGTTGCTCACACATCACTTGTATTGCTAACGACAAGAAGAAAGCGGTGTGGGGGGAGCATCAGCTTTCAATCATCTTAACTAACCCACCTTCTCTGCAAAAGACATGTAGCTAATTAAATCAATTTTGTTTTATTTTTTCAACAAATGTTTTTCTCTTTTCAAAATTAGGAGGCAGTTACCTAATTCATGACATAACAAAGGACAAGAGAGTTAGGTTGGTGGTCGAGCAATGTGCAAATCCAAGGCATTTTTGCTTCCAATCGAATGCTCTCTCTAGCACTCAGGACCAGAGAAGAGGATTTGGGGAACAGGAGGTAGACGGAAGAAGAGAGAGAAAAGGAAGGATAAATTAATAATTTTACATTTAACAAAGGATTTCCATAGAATAGCTTTTCACGCTTCCCCCCAAACCCTGTGTAATATTATCAATACTTTTTTTGTTAAAGAAATAAAAGACCAGAAAAGTTAAGTGATTTGTTCAAATTCATGAAGCCAAAAGGAGCAGAGTCAAGGTTTGAGCTCAGGAAGGCTAGTTAAGAGGCTGCCTCTGACTTTGTCCTTGCCCTGCCTCAATCCATCCCCTTACAGAGCTGGTGGCACAGTCTTTCTAAAGGAAAGATCTGATCATGCCACTTTCAGATTCATTATCTTTTCAGAACCTTTGCGAAAACGTCCAGGGCTTAGAGATCCATCTTGATCTGGCTACTGCTTACTTCTGCTGTGCTAGAGCTGGCTCCACTGGCCTTTGAGAAATGACTGTTAAATACTCACGAATTTCCAAGTCAGTTGATAAACTGTTGGTAGCTTGAATTTGGCCTTGGTGAGAATATTTACACCACAGAAATTGGTAAAAGTTACAAACGAAGGCTCTCTCTCTTTTTTTTTTTTTTTTAATTTTTTTGAGAAGAAATTTACCAACACACCTCTGCTCCATAGCACACATCATTTGAACACACACCCCCCCTCTTATTTTCATCCATGCTGAATTACTTTCTGTTCCCTAATAAGCCATGCTATTTCTTTGCCTAGAACACTATTTTCCTTCTTCTCTTTCCCTGGCTCTAATCCTATGAATGTTTCAAGTTTTAATTTTTGTATGACTTTCTTCCTGACCTTCATTGCCTTCTAACTTTCATCCCTGCAAGGCTGGGTGAGATATCCCACCCCAACACCCCACCCCCATAGCACACTAGGCTTTCCCCTCCCAAGGCAGTGCTGTAATTACCCTACTACTGGCCAGATTATGTCACTTGACTACAAACTACTCAGGTGCAGAAACTCCTTATTTTTTTATTTTAATACCATTCTCTACCATGTGTCTGACATCTACTGAAAGATCAATATTTGGTAAATAAACATGGTGAATGACAGAGTTAAGAAGGTCCCCAGGGACAAAATCCCTGAAAAACAGGACTTGTAACTTATTTATATTCAGAGGTGTGATACCAGGAATTGGGAAAATCATTCTCAAACCATAAAAGAACCCAAGGGAAGAAAAAGACAAAATGAGGGTCTTAAGAAACAGGGATGTCAGTTTATTTCTGGTTCTAGTCCAAGGATGACAAACAGTTATTTAGACGGCACCACTACCTATTACCAAGGGCATGAGATCCCTGTTTGATCTCTGCACCCTTTTCTGCTGGGCCCAGGAGACTCCTCCATGCCAGCGCCACTGTCATCAATCAAAGCCAGCATCTAAAGTGAAACGCATTTGCCAACCCAGAGGAGGTCATGTGACACAACGAATACTGCCTTCCTCCTAGAAGCCTTTCTGCCGTACTTTCAAGTATCTCACCAGGTTGCTTCCTCCCTTTTGGAGTCAGGATTGAAACTAAGAGAAGTGAAGAGGCGTAGGAGGAGGAAGTAAGGAAGCTGCATGGAAGGGGAAACTTCAAAAAGAGGATATTAGGGAGGGCCCCCTGTAATCTGTTCTCACATTCCTCCTCCCCTTTCCTTTCTTCCCTTGAGTTTCTTCTTTTTCCTTCTTACTAATTCTCTCTGTGATTGTTTTCCCTTCTGCCCATCTCATTCCAGCTTTTGAGTCTTTGTTTACCCTTTCTCTCTGCAGCTGCTTCTCATTTCTTCTCTGTTCCCTTTTCTGACCTCCCCATCTCCCTTTCTCCTCTACCATCCTCCTTCTTTCTCAACTTTTGTTTCTTACCCTTCCTCCTGCCTTTTAACAGGTTCCAGTATCTCTCTCTGAATTTTTTTTCTTCTGTCTCATTTCCCTCTCTCTCTTTGTCAACTAGATTCTAGAAGAATTAATTACCTTTATTTTGGACACCATTTTCCTCCTCTTTCCCTGGTCCTACTTCTGCTTATCCTTCAAGTTTTACCTTCTGTATCACTTACTTTCTGACATCCATTCCCTTTAATTTTTATAAAGGAAAAAATTTATTTAGAGCACATTTTTCCCCCAATAGATCTTTCAACTAAATAGCAAAATATTTTATTTCATCTAAAGGCAATAGATTAAAAAACAAATTGTACAACATACATAGTAATGTAATCTTGCAAATTATTTTCCAGCTGGCTTTATAAATTTTGCATATATTCTAAATGGATAATTTCATCAAACACAGTTCTCTTTAAATGAAAGCCTAACAAGCAGTGGCACAAAAAGAAAATTAATCTTGTCATTTCTTGAGCATTTACTATGTACACATTGTTCAATATATTACTCAAATTCTAAAGCCTTTGATTTTCCTATCTATCTTTACACGTAATCTGATTTCTAAAGATGTTTCATGGGAAATATTGTTTTTAAGTGAGCGCAGGCTGATTAGAGCATTTACATTTTTACTACCTGTTAGGGAACCTTGACTACCTGTAGTTCTTGGATAGAAAAATTATGTGTGACCTCCTTTCTTAATGAATATCTGTGCCTTATCTCTCATTAGTTTAGAAATATAAAAATGTAATACTGAAAAAAATGTAATGCTCTTTCTTAAAAAATGGAACACAAAAATTCTGAGTTAATAGAAGTGTCATTACTAGGAAGAGGCAGGTCATCATAGGCAAGGCACTCTGCAGAGGGTGGAGAAGCTTGGTTAACCTTGTTTTAGTAGAGAGGCATCAGTGTTTCCTCAAAGTCTGTCATTCCAGTGGCTGACCAAGTGCAAAAACAAGCTTAGAGCTAACAAACAAAAGAAATTCAGCAAATCTCTTAAGAAAATCCCCAGTTACCAGACCAGAAAAAAACAGAAATATCCTACAGAGAACTCTCTTATTTCCACCAAAAACTTACTACAGAAGAGCAATTAGGGAACATTAAGTCCAAATCCTCCACTTTACTAGGAAACACTTTGGTTATAATTAAAAATATGAGCTTTAGAGATAAAAAGACTTGGGTTTAAATTGTCACTCAGAAACTCACAAGCTGTGTTCTAAGATAATAATAACACCTGAATATCAGGTTGCTCTAAGCATTAAATAGGTGAGGCTCATAAAGGTATGGCAACATAAGAAATGTTCAATCAATATTAACTGTAAGTTCCAGAGAAGGAAAGGGTATTTCTTGAAGTCACATACTTGTCCAAGAGCAAGTTTAAGGCCAGCTCACTGTCAAATTGATTTTTATGTCAATGCTCTTTCAATTTCCTGAGATCATTAAACAATGGCCCATGGGCCAAATCTGGCCTCTTGTCTGATTTTGACAAGAGCCACACTCATTCAGTTAGGTACTGTTGATGGTTGCTCCAGTGCCAACATGGCAGAGTTGAGTAGCTGTAAACTGCAGAGCCAAAAATATTTACCAAAAATCCTTTACAAAAAAGTTTGCTGAACCTTGTGACTAGGACTTGATTTCAAGTCTAGATCACTTAGGGAGACTGAGTTAGCTTTACTATAATCCTTCCTCTACCCTTAGGGGTCTTACTCAAAAAGGTAAAGGTTTAGTGGTGAATTCTTACCTTCCCAAGTCTTAGTTTTGGTAGCTTAAACCAAAAACAAAAATAAAACAAGCAGGAGAGTAATTTGTTTCCTGTAATGAATAGACTTCAGATTCAAAAGGGTGTTCAGAGTTCCTCATTCAGGTCTTCCAATTCCATGCAAATCTCAAATGTCTACCCTATTTTGCTCTCTACCAATTTGAGAATCTCTAAATGCAGTTAAAATTTATAGGCACCCCTCCTCCCCATGCAGCTATGTTTTCTTTATCAGGGTCAAGGAATGACAGTGCTAAATCTGTCCTTAGCACCCTCTTTGCCCAGATGGAGAAACTGATGTCCAGACAGGGACACTCTCTTGTCATAGATCCCAAGCACAGTGTTTTGTTTTTTTTTTCATTAAACTAAAACTTCCCCCATGATTTACTTTATGTTGCTCAACTATTTAGAGTTTCAGTGGTGGCAAGTAAGATCACAGATTTAGAATTTTACAGTAAGAATTGTATCCTTTATTAATTTTTTTTTTTGGCCGCACTGTGCAACTTGCAGGATCTTATTTCCCCTGCCAGGGATTGAACCCCACCTGGGTAGTGAAAGCACCGAGTCCTAACCATTGGACCACCAAGGAATTCCTATTAAATTATTTTTTAACTGCTTTGCTGGGAGAAAGAAAGTCAGTGCTCACCAGCCAGGGATGAGAACCAACCACCTTATTTGAGTTCCTTAAAATATTAAAGTTATAGACTTACTTTCACACACAATTATAAATATTCCTCTGAGATTGCCTTTTTCGCCAAGAGGTGAGAAGAGGCCCTAATGGACTCAAAAGTAAAGGAGACCGCAGGACACCGGGAAAAGGGAGAGGAAGGAGGTCCATGCAGCCATGAGCAGCAAAATTCAAAGAGGTCCTTGGAAATGTTGCTAACAATATACATTTGGAAGAAATGGTGAATTTATCTGGAAAAAAAATTATCTATAAAAGGGTTACATTACATTTGACCCTTGAACTGCAAGAGTGTGAACTGCATGGGTCCACTTATATGCAGATTTTTTTCACTAAATTTGTACTCCATACAAATTATACTACATAATCTGAGGTTAGTTGAATGTGCATATGCAGAACGACGAATACAGAGGGCCAACGGTAAAGTTACACATGGATTTTTGACAGTGTGAAGGGTTGGCACCCCAGCCCCTGCATTGTTCAAGGGTTAAATGTATTTATTAAGGATATATCTTTAGTTAAGACTTTAAACTCCAGCCCCTCAACCACTCCCCCCCTCATTATTGACAAAAGGCACTGTCATATATTCTGCAGGGCTGATGGATTGATTGCTTTATCTGTGATTCACCGGTCTGTGGATATACAATAACATATTCATATCTATATGTCTACTAGGCTATAAATTTTATAGTGATGATATAATTGTTCATCATCCCAGTCAGGTCCTCCTCTGACTCATGAGCTCTCTTAGGGTCAATCAACAAAGCATGAACACTTGAGAATCTCTCCTGTCTCTGGTATCCAGATTCAATCAGTGACCAAATCTTTTTAGTGTTTCCCTCTGAGTTATTTCTTAAACCTATCCTCTGCTTTCTATTTCTATGATATCACTCCAGTTCAGACTACCAGTAGTTCATGTCACGTTATTTCTCATCTGCGTATGGTCCCTCCTAATTCTAATCCTGTCAAACTACCACCAAACCAATATTCCTAAAAACAATTTTGATCAGGTACCTCTCCTGCTTAAATACCTACAATATATCTCCTTTAAAGTCCAAACTTTTAATCAGGCATTCAAGCAACATTCTTTCCAATCCCATTTCTAGGATTTTGTTTTCCTCTTTGAAAACAAGGAGGAATAGCCTGCGTTTCATATGTCTGCATGTGTCGGGGAAGAAGAAATTTTCCCTTCTAGATTCTTTTGGCTGGTCTAAAAATTAAATTGACATGAGATAGATTAACAGGAGAAACATCAAACAAAAGTCGAAAAACATGAATATACAGGAGAGACCCAGGTAAAATGAGTAACTTGCCCAAATGGTCAAAGACCGCACCTTAAATATCATCTTTAGCTAAAGGCAAAAGAGGATGTTCGAGGTTGTAGTTTGGGACTTCAAAGGGGAGGAAGGTAATTTACACGGTGATGGAAATGCAAATGTTAAGTAAAAAAATGTTTGCTGGCCGTGCAGAGACAATTGGACACAGACTGGACTCTGATATCTAGGTCTTGCCTGAGTTTCCCCCTCACCACACCTAGCCCATATTCTTTGCAGACATCTCTGATGATAGCTCTATTCCTGGAACAGGCCTTTTATCTAAATTAGTTAGGCAGCCAAGGGGGAGGTAGAAAGAAAGGCCTCCTTAGTCTTCTGGTTCTTAAAAATAATCAGCCTAAATCAATCCTCATGCCAAAGAGGCACAATTTGGGCTGGCAACTTTGGTTCTCCTACAGGGACAATTGGAGGAGATGGACATAGTGAGAAGTGAGGAAAAACCATCTGTCTTTGGTGCTATTAGATTTGTGCTTTTCCTGATCAATATCACAAGTCCTGAAGTTATTTGTTCTGTCACTAAACCTTGATCGGCAGTACCTTGAGATCTGCTGTAGAGGCCACAGAATAATAGCTTTTCTCTCTAAATTAAAATTGCCTCAGGCAGTAAAATCTTAGAGGTTACCTTTGAAGCAATTAAATTAATTTGCAAATCTGTTGTTCCATTTATAAAACATTTTAAATTAACCATATTTTAAAAATCACTTTGTCAACTGAAGGAAAAATGCACAATATTAAGAGTTGTAGGTTTCAGCTTTATTCAAGGAGCTTACTGAGGACAATAGGCTGGGAAACAGCCTCTCAGTAGCTCTGAGGGAATTGCTCCAAAAAGGTAGGGGGAGAAGCCAGTATATATATGATCTCTGGCTAGGGAATACGCTCAGTCAAGCACACATCTTGGTAAAAGAAAACTGCTAGTCACAAGGAACAGATATCTCAGTCAATGATTTCAGTTCTTTTCTATGTATGGGAAGATGAATGAATTTGGGTTTATTAAAATTCTTCCTGAGATATACATCTAACTATCTAAGGGGTCTGTTTTTCCAAAGCACGGAGTGCCTCATTCTGCCTTTCGTCTTGAATTCCTTTCAGGGTGCACTGTCTGTCAGTGACTGCAATAGCTTATGACTTAATCCTTGTAGAACTGGATGGTGGGCAACATTCTTTATTTTACAACTTTAAAACAGCCTCTGAAAAATACTTGATTGATAACTTTTTTAAATGTAGTCAATTAAATACCCTAAAAATTTTAAAACTACATTTACAAACTTAATTTCCCTTTCAAGTATTTTAATTGTTTGATTTAACAAATAAATAATTTTTCAGTACTAATGAATTTTCATAAATTTAGCAAAATTGATAAACTTAACTGTCTTAGATATTGCAATTCTGAGAATAATATAGCAAAATATCAACATGAAGGGATAAATGTAAATCAATTATTCAATTAACCATTTCAAATCTATTTATGAGGTTATAATTTCAATTAACTAAACTTCCTTGTTTATTATAAATATATGAAATTACAAATATGCACACCCTACTCTTTCTTTTGAGATGTAACTGGGATACCCTAAATATTTTAAATGTACAATTTCATAATTTTGGACATATCTATACATATGTAAAACCATTACAACAATCAATGAAATAAACATGTCCATCACCCCCCAAATTTTCTCGTGCCTCTTTGTAAAGAATTCTCAAAACTCAAAAATAGAAACAGGATTTCAAGCCAAATTGAAAAATGGGGGAAAGATTTGAACAGATATTCGACCAGAAAGAAACAATTAGCACATAAGCACATGAAAAAATGTTTGGCATCATTAGTAACTGGGGAAATGAAAAGTACAACCACAATTAGGTACTCTCACACACCTAATCGAGTGACTATACAGTAAGTCCCCTACACACGAACCTTCAAGTTGTGAACTTTCAAAGATGCGAACGTGCGTTCACATGTCCAATCACATAAGTTGGTTCACGTGTCTGGTGTACATTGTCACATGTGTGCATCCTCTACAAATGGTTGTGCTTTTGTGTACTTTACTGTACATACTGTATAGAGTACAATAATATAGTATCTTTATTTCAAGCCCAGGATGTCTGGAAGGAAGTGTAAAAGCAGCAGTGATGTAGCTGGTACTGTACTGTACTTTTCAAGGTACTGTACTATAAGATTAAAAATGTTTTCTTTACTGTTTGTTTGTTTGTTTTTTATGTATTATTTGTGTGAAAAGTACTATAAACCTATTACAGTACAGTGCTATATAGCTGATTGTGTTAGGTGTGTATCTAGGCTAACTTTGTTGGACTTACCAACAAATTGGACTTACGAACGCACTCTCCGAACGGAACTCATTCGTATGTACAGGACTTACTGTAATTAAAAAGATTGACCATACTAAGCGTTGGAGAAGATGTGAAGGAATTGGAACTCTCATATACAGCTTCATGATACACGGTGGTACTGCAGAGTGGAACACCACTTAAAAAAAATAATTTGGGGGCTTCCCTGGTGGCACAGTGGTTGAGAGTCCGCCTGCCGATGCAGGGGACACAGGTTCGTGCCCCGGTGTGGGAAGATCCCACATGCCTCGGAGCGGCTGGGCCCGTGAGCCATGGCCGCTGAGTCTGCTTGTCCGGAGCCTGTGCTCCGCAACGGGAGAGGCCACAACAGTGAGAGGCCCGCGTACCGCAAATAATAATAATAATAATTTGGCAGTTTCTTTAAATAGTTAAGCTTACACCTACTATTTCTAGCCATTCTCCTCCTAGGTACTCAAGACAAATGAAAGCATATTTTTATGTAAAGACTTGTGCTGGAATGCTCAAAGCAGTTTTATTGTAATAGCCAAATACTGGAATCTACTCAAATGTCCAACAACATTTGACGGAATGTATCAGTAGTCTGGGGAGGGAGGGAGGAGTGGGAGAGATAAGTTACAAGGGCCTTACAGAAAAGTTTGAAAGTTATGGAAATATTCATTGTTTTGATTGAGGTGACAGTTTGATGGGTGTATGCATGTGTCAAAATCTACCAAGTTATGAACTCTTAACTATGTGCAGTTTATTGTCTATCAATTATGCCTCAATCAAGTTTTTAAAAAATAAAACAATTGATCCAGTGCCGGTTAAAAAGCCTTTCATTTTTATTGCAGAGGATCAAGAAGATCCTCATTTTTTGGCTGTCAAGGAACACCTATAAAAACAGATAAAATTTTAAAAATAATTTATGACTCATATCAAAATTAGACCTTGTTTCATATATCTGTTACTACAATTCTCACCTTTTAGATTATATAGAAACCACATGTATCAATGGGGATATGGCAGGTGATGCTGCATTGCAAACAATCCTAAAATCTCAGTATCTTTGAACTATAAAAGTTATTTTTTAAAACATCACATGGCCATTGTGGATCAGGGACGCCACTTATTTTATGACTCAGTGACCCAGGCTGAAGAGGACTCACAATACTGAATGCTGCCAGGTAATGCCCAGGCAGGGTGCTCTGGAGGGAACTTACAGTGAAATGCTCAGCCCAGAAATGACAAAGCTCATCTCCACTCGAAACTCTTTAGACAGAGGAGCTAAGGCGTAAGGTCCCACTCAAGTTCAAGGGCTGATTCACACCCGGAGCATGACAGAGCAGGACTGTGAGGTTTCATCACACAACTCAGAAGAGCGTGCAATTTTAAACTTATGATTTATTTATGGAATTTTCCATTTAATATTTTTGGACTGCTCTTGAAATAGTTCACAATAATCCTCATTTATCTGTCATGATAAAGGAGTACTACAAAGAGAAGATAGCCTTCTGTTTTTGTTTGTTTGCTGTGTTTTGTTTTTCATTATGTTTTGCTTCACTGTTCAAAAACTAAAATTCTCATTTATTGAACTGAATGTCAGAGACCTTCAGGATTAGTGTATACTGATGAAGAATCATGCCTCCCTTTCATGTTGGTCACCAGTTTCATTCACCTACCATATCACATTCTTTCCTTTCTTTCACTTTGAGCACACCTCAATTTAACAAAGTCCTATTAACTCAAACTTAAGATTCTCTTTGGAATCCAGCACCTACTCTTTACTGCCATCAACACCACGTTAGTTCACATCCTCATTCTTCTCAAACCCGGGTCATTTCAATTGTGTCTATACTGATTTCTGTGCTTCCAGTCTCTCTCCTCCTTCTCATCACACACAGAAGCACACACAGGGCCATCTATTTGACATGAAAATATTATTGTTTCACTATTTTCTGAGTAGTAAAGAACTGTAAAGGTCTTTAAGTAAGGGAAAGTTCACAATCATTATGATTGCATAAATGTTCCTCTTAATCTAGTCCAGGAGACCCTGCCAGTCTCCTCTCCAGTAACTGTCCCTCACAACAACAACCT
This sequence comes from Orcinus orca, assembly GCF_937001465.1. Classification (NCBI taxonomy): domain Eukaryota; kingdom Metazoa; phylum Chordata; class Mammalia; order Artiodactyla; family Delphinidae; genus Orcinus; species Orcinus orca. The sequence goes on from NC_064561.1 coordinate 61,079,689, forward strand.
ACACCCTCACACTAGTCTTTCCCCAAATCCAGTAATTTCTTACAGGTCTCCTTGTCTTTGTTTGTGCTATCACCTGTGCTTGGAATGATTCCCTCCCCTCTGTCCATTTGACAAATTCCTGCTTAACTACTCAAATGTCTTCTTTGATGCCTCTTGACTTTCTGAAGTAGAGACATCTCTCCTCTCATGCCCATAAAATTGTGTGTTTTCTCTAACATGATATTAGTGATATGACACCTAGTCACATGTGTGAGTGTATATAGAGGTCTTCTTTACTAGTATTAGCTTCTCAAAGTCTTCACTATGTCCTTTTCATCATCTTGCCCAATATATGTGATACCCATATATATGATATGCAGTATATGTGTTATAATATGCTTCCTATATATTATACACAGTGCCTTGCCCAGTGGCTCGTAATGAATGGATACAAGCAAAACATCCAGTGAATGTTTGTGGAATGAAAAAATGGGGTCCATGGCATTAATCCAAAGAAGTACCTGAACCATAAAGATCTTTATTTGAAATCCTAGAAAGTATTGGGTGCATTCTATAGGTAATGGGTTGGGATTTAGAGTATTTAAGAAATCTAAGCAAGAAAAATACCTGATTTTATTTATTTTCTTTAGAATTTAACTTTGACAACTTTGCCAAATATGTATTAAAGAGGAAGGGTGAGGCTGGAGACCCAGGCGAAAAGCAATAGATCAGACCACTTTCAATTAAGTCAAGTAACCATGGAAATGGAAGGAATAGAGACAATGGTTATTCAGAAGGTAAATTTAATAGAATTTAGTGATTAATTGGATGTAGAGAGTGGAGAGTGAAAAGGCAGAAAAGATTAAATTCCAGAGTTCTGGCAAGTTAGAATGAGTAGATAAAGACCCATCAACAACACCACGGATATAAAAGGAAGGGCCTATTTTAGGGGTAAAATTATCAGTTTTGGAAAGGTTGAATGAGAGATTTCTGAGATAGGCCTAGTCACTAAGTCACAACACCAAAATATTACAAGTGCTATACTAGGAATATGAATAAGGAAGGTTTTTGTTCAAAAATGAATTCAACATATGGCAAAAAGCATGACACATCCAATTACCTATAATACCGTGTAATAAATATTACTCTAACAGCTTAGAGTGCAATAGAAACAAAGGGAGGTAACAATTAAATCAAATCTGATGAGAACTTCACAGTGCAGGTTGAGTTAGAGCTGGTGTTTGAAAAGTAAATTCATTTTTGTAGGAGACAAAAGGGACCTGGTTCTGTCCCCATGGGGCTTGCAGTTGCTCAGAGTTGGAGATAGGTAATTAAACAGAATTGTCATTGGAATTATAATGCAGTGTAATAATGACAATATCAGTGCTGGTTGGGACAGGAGACATTTTAAAGAAAAAGGTCAATAAGAACAAAAATATTATAAGGCATACTTCTCTATGACCATTCATATAGACATTCAGAAAGTAGACATCCAAGTCCTATATCTGGTATCCACCACTGAAACTAAATATTAAGAAATGTTATCCCATCTGTGGAGACATTTGGGGAATACAGTACACTGGGAAACATACAATGCTAGCAACAGAAATTAATCGTTAGACTTTTGCTGAGCTTCCTTCACTTCTTGTCCAACCCACCAAAGTAACACAGGCATCTGGTGAGTTCCTGCTTTGAACCAAGTGATATACAATTCTTTCACTGTAATTGCAATAATTATTCCGTGAAAATGATTTTAATAGGCATCACATTCTCAGGAAGATGCTCGTTGAGCATTTCTTGAACATGAAGTTGAAAAAACAAAAGTTTTAATCTCATTTATCACGCCTTACGATAATCTTTTACTTTCTTTCTTTCTGATGGATGATTTCTCATATAAGTGTATTTTGCATTTTAAATCAGTACGTTTTTCCCATATCTGACGGGGATCCACCTGCAAAGGGCACTCAAATTGCTCTCCAATTGGGAAATGATGGCACATTTAAAGTTTGCAATGCATCCATTTTCTTGTAAAATAAGGTCTGATTGATCATTCATGAGGCAATCTGCTCAAGTAAGGAAATAGAATGAAAGGATCACAGGGGCAAGTGGCATGTCTGCCCCTCTGTCTCACTTCTGTTGGGCTGGCCATCGCAGAGGGGCAAGCTATCTGGCTTTCTGCACATGCAGCCCTTGAATCTGTATGTACTGGTCACACAGGTGCTCCTTCAGGCTTATCCTGCCCAGGTTCTGGGCCAGTCATTGTCCTAGTCAAGAGAAGTATAAGGCTAAGGGACCAAGGGAGCCGTCCCGCTCCTACAACCCTAGGCTCATTTCTAGTAGAGCATAATATAAGAGAAGTCTGAGCCTTCCACTCCAGTTCTGCCATTGCTTGCTTCCCCATGGAACTTAATGAGTAACTCTTGCATTTGAACTTTAGTTAGCTCTTCTATAGAATCAGAAAATTGTACCACATGGTCTTTCAGTCTCTTCTGAACTGCAACATTTCTAATAGTTAAGAGTAGACGTGCTACAGTAAAATAAAAACAACCTGGATTCAAACCTCACCTCTGCTACTTACTCAAATGTGTTGATGAGCAAATTATTTAACATCTGCACCTTGCTTCATACATCTTTAAAATGAGGATAACAATAGCACCTGTTTCATAGAGTTACTATACAGGTTAAAAGACACAATGCATACACAGCTCTTAGCACAGCGGCTGGTGTATAGTATTTGCTCAATAAATGTTGGCCATTATTAATATTATGATTACCTGTTCTCCAGGGTTTTCCCACACATGTCAACTCATATTGGTTAGCCCTGTCTTCTGAAGCTACCCACAAACCTCAGTATGGTTCTACACCCTGTATGTGGCCAGAGCACCTAGACATATCAGAGCCCTCTTTTAAACTACCTTTGCGGCCCTCCTAGATTGTGTGCCCAACTCATCACAGGTATATTAAGTCTCAAAATCTCACCTCTTCCTGCTCTACCCTGTTTCACTGAGAGCATTAGCCTTGGTTCTGACATAAGTCTGTGATGAATCCATCAGCTGGGCTCCTGGTAATGACTTCGACCACAAATTGACATCATCTATCTGACAAACTGGGCTTTGTACCGAAACAGGTTCTGGCAGCCAAGTGGAACTGTTTACTTCAGACTGAAAGAGCAGGGTTTTAGTTCACGTTCCCTGAACCGCGCATTCCCATTCAGTCTTTTGCATTTCAGCTCCATGCTCTTCATCTACCCACTGCTCTCTGATGTTGTGCCGTCTGCTTTAGCACACAGCATTCTCTCTGTGCCATGGGAAACCTCCAATGAGCTCCTATGAGTGCTCTCAGTAGGGCCGGCCTCATTATCCACTAAGTCCCCTAATTTCTATTGCAAAAAATCCTTTCAGAAGCTACTTCCCTCTGAGGGGTTAGAACTGGCATGTGTCATTTCTGTATTAGTTCTATAATCAGTAACTTTAAATTCCTGACACTTCCCTTGTCAGTCTTCACGAGTAAATCTCTTATTCATCATCACCAAGCAAAGTATAAAACAAATTGATCTAGCCTGCCTATTTCAGAGAAAGTTGACAATAATGATAACGGTTATGTTGAAAATTAGTAGGTAATACTTATAAACACTCACTATTTTCCAATCTGCCAAGCTCTATGTCAAGCACTTTTCCTTCATTTTTATTTAATTCTCAAATAACACTAGGCAGTAGCTACCACTTTATCCCCATTTTAAGAGTGAAGAAATAAAACAGAGGGCTAGTGAGTTAAATTAGTGAAATTAATTCACCCAAGGTAACACGGCTAGTTAGTGAGTACTAGGATTCAAACACTGTTCTGTTTGACTTTAAAACCCACAAAGAAAAAGGAAAAAACACACACGCACATACCTCATTCTGACACAGATAGGTATTACTAAGAGGCATAAGAGTAGTATTGGTAGAAGTTTGTAGGTGTCTAAAGAAGAATGAAACACCTTCCCGCTTAAAGGGAGAAAGTGGGAATGTGCATCTTTGGTATTTGAGCTTAGCTTTGAAGGATGGAGAGAAATCAAAGGACTAGGACAGAAAAAAGAGCAGGGACATCATGGAGATAGGAAGCCATAGGACATATAAAGTGAACATCTTTATTTTTGACTGGAGCCAAGCTTACCCATAAATAAGTGATGAAAAAACACTTTTGAAAGAAATACTGGGACCAGAATGTGGGATACCTTTAATATTAGGCTAAGGATGGCTTCTGAGTAAAGTTTTACGCAGGAAAGAAATGCATTATCATATTATCATATTTGTGTTTCAGGGAGAGTCTTCAACTAGGGAATGAATGATGTAGTTTGAAGAGGGGAGAATATAGGCTGGGAGATGAGCTAAGTTATTTCAACAGTTTAGGTAAGACTTATGAGGGTCTAAACTGGTGTGGGGTGGGAGTGGATGACATTAGGAATGGAGAAGAGAGAACAAAGATGAAAGATGCTTGCTTCCAACATTGTATTAAATATAAAAGACTTTGTCTTCAAAAACTTCATAAGCTTCTTGGGAAGACAAGGTGTATAAAAAACAAAATCAAATTATTTAAAATTTGGCAATAAGTGGCACAAGAATACAGTGGAAGAATATATCACCTAAGGTTGAAACTTCTGGGCAACATTTTTAATAGAGGAGGTAAATTGAACTTAACCAGGGAAACTTTGACAGTGTCTGTAGACCTATTTGATTGTCACAGCTAGAGGGGGAGTCCTACTGACACCTAAGGCATAGAGGCCAAGGATGCTGCCAAACATCTTAAAAAGCACAGGACAGCTTCCCTCAACCCTTACCCAACAAAACAATTACCCAGCCAAAAATGTCTATAGTGCTGAGATTGAGAAAGCCTGCTTAAAATGATTGCCAGGAATTTGATAGACACTGGGAAAGTTGACCCTGCTTCCTCATTGTAAAATGGAGCAATAAGAGCAATAGTATCTCCTTCATAGGGTTCATGACAACTTTAAAGAAGATGCTGGGGCTTCCCTGGTAGCGCAGTGGTTGAGAGTCAGCCTGCCAATGCAGGGAACACAGGTTCGTGTCCCGGTCCGGGAAGATCCCACATGCCACGGAGCGGCTGGGCCCGTGAGCCATGGCCGCTGAGCCTGTGCGTCCAGAGCCTGTGCTCCGCAATGGGAGAGGCCACAACAGTGAGAGGCCCGCGTACCACAAAAAAAAAAAAAAAAGATGCTGGTTAACTATTTATCATATGGTAAGTGTTTAATAAACCTCTATTGAATATCATCATTTTTTTTCAAAAATGGGAAACTGAAGGGACAATAAATGAATTCACAATGAAAAATTTCAGCTCATCTGAAGTCACCATCTCTGTGCTACCAAGTCTAAAATATGTAACCTCAGTTCTGACCTCCCTACCAGACTCCCTTCCCACCACATGCCTGCCATTTTCATTTGACTGTCTCACCATTTTTCCAAACCAAACCTATATAAAATATAACTCATAATCCCCTTACTAACTCACCTCATTGTTTGTAGCAAAGACACATTCCCTTAGTTACTGAGTAAAAAAAAGACAATGAGTGTGATTCAGGAAATCTGTCTTCATGATTCCTGTCTGTTACTAATATGGTGTATGCTGTGCATTAGCAGTTCTGTTTCTTTTCTTGGCCTCAACTTCCCAACTGTAAAGTTGAGAATGTTACCTGACATGATCCAATAGGCTCCTTCCAGAACTAATATTTTATCACTTGTAGTGAGACTTTCTTTCTCTCTCTCTCTCTCTCTCTGCCAGATAATGCCAACAGTAATGTCAATTCTTTTCTGGAAATGTCACTCACATCTGCCCACTCTTCCCCTGTCCCAATGGAAGCAGACCGAAGCAGGTGCTTGATGGTTTTTAAAAGGTAATATTGCAACAAATTCCTAACTGGGTTTCCCCCCTCCAGCCTTTCTTTTCCAATCCACTCTACATGCCACATGCATCCTCTTTACACAAATCATTTATGCTCCACACCTGCTCAGAATGCTTTGATGGCTTCCAACCACATGAGTCATTCACTAAAACGCTTCCACCTGGTACCCAAGGCTCTCCATGATCAAACCCAGTCCCCCTTTCCAGTCTCATCTCCTATGGCTCTCCTCCACATACTACTCTCTGATCCAGACATTCTTTTCTCCTCATCAACACTCTAGCATGACATATTCATTCCTTACATGTTTCTTACATTGTTATGCCCTCTGAAATGCTTTTATGCATATCCAACCATCCCACAAATCATTTGGAAATATTAATCAAAGGCCTACTCAGACATAGCAAACACATAGAACATTATAGTGAGCAAAAAAAAGCATGGTTTCTGCCCTTACAGAGCTGGCAGCCTAGAGGGAGAAATGGACATTTCTCAAGTAGTCTCATAAGTAAATGTGAAATTGTAGCTCTGTCGAGTACTCTAACTAAGAGGCACATTGTGCTATTGAGACAGGCAGACAAGAATGCAGCCATTTTAGAAAAGGATCAGGGAATGGCCTTGGACAAAATAGGCCCTGGAAGCTAAAAAAACAAAGGCCCAGGGGGCCTGAGCCCCAGAGGAAAAAAAAAAAAAAACGGGCTCGAAGGAATAAAAGATTAACTTTACCTCTGCTGCAATAAGGAGTATACCTAATTGCCACAAGACAATAAGCTCAACTACAGATTTTAACTTTATCCATTCCTATGCTCTCTAGCAGAAAATTCTCATGCATTTCTTTTCCCAAGGAAAATCAGTCCCTATTCCTGATAGCTACCATGGAGCCACAGGCTGCTGATCAAAAACGTTTGATGATTTCTGAAAATTATCAGTGATCAATGAGAGAAACCCTCCCTATTGTTATTAAAGCAACTCGTCCCTACTATTCAGGGAACTGGCATTTCTCACTTGTGCACAAGCGATCTCTTAATAAAAAGCTTGCTTGCGGCTACAGAGAAAGATGGCGGAAGAGTAAGACGCGGAGATCACCTTCCTCCCCACAGATACATTAGAAATACATCTACACGTTGAACTGCTCCTATAGAACACCCACTGAACGCTTGCAGAAGACCTAAGACCTCCCAAAAGGCAAGAAACTCCCCACGTACCTGGGTAGGGCAAAAGAAAAAAGAATAAACACAGACAAAAGAATAGGGACGGTACCTGCACCAGTGGGAGGGAGCTGTGAAGGAGGAACGGTTTCCACACACTAGGAGCCCCTTCGCGGGCGGAGACTGCGGGTGGCGGAGCGGAGAAGCTTCGGAGTCGCGGAGGAGAGCACAGCAACAGGAGTGCGGAGACCAAAGCGGAGAGATTCCTGCACAGAGGATCGGTGCCGACCAGTACTCACCAGGCCGAGAGGCTTGTCTGCTCCCCCGCCAGGGCGGGCAGGGCTGGGAGCTGAGGCTCGGGCTTCGGTCGGAGCGCAGGGAGAGGACTGGGGTTGGCGGCGTGAACACAGCCTGCAGGGGGTTAGTGCACCACGTCTAGCCAGGAGGGAGTCCGGGGAAAAGTCTGGACCTGCCGAAGAGGCAAGAGACTTTTTCTTCCCTCTTTGTTACCAGGTGCGCGAGGAGAGGGGATTAAGAGCGCTGCTTAAAGGAGCTCCAGAGACGGGCGCGAGCCGCGGCTAACAGCGCGGACCCCAGAGACGGGCATGAGACGCTAAGGCTGCTGCTGCCACTACCAAGAAGCCTGTGTGCGAGCACAGGTCACTGTCCACATCTCCCCTCCCGGGAGCCTGTGCAGCCCGCCACTGCCAGGGTTCCCTGATCCAGGGACAACTTACCCAGGAGAACACACGGCGCGCCTCAGGCTGGTGCAACGTCACGCCGGCCTCTGCCGCCGCAGGCCCACCCCGCACTGCGTGCCCCTCCCCCCCCACCCCCGGCCTGAGTGAGCCAAAGCCCCCGAATCAGCGGCTCCTTTAACCACGTCCTGTCTGAGTGGAGAACAGACGCCCTCAGGCGACCTACACGCAGAGGCGGGGCCAAATCCAAAGCTGAAACCCGGGAGCTGTGAGAACAAAGAAAAAGGGAAATCCCTCCCAGCAGCCTCAAGAGAAGCGGATTAAATCTCCACAATCAACTTGACTACCCTGCATCTGTGGAATACCTGAAAAGAAAACAAATCATCCCAAATTGAGGAGGTGGACTTTGGGAGCAAGATATATTATTTTTTCCCCTGTTCCTCTTTTTGTGAGTCTGTATGTGTATGCTTCTGTGTGAGATTTTGTCTGTATAGCTTTGCTTTTACCATTTGTCCTAGGGTTCTGTCCGTCCGGGTTTTTTGTTTGTTTTTTTACTTAAAAAAATTTTTTTTCTTAATAATTATTTTTATTTTAATAACTTTATTTTATCTTACTTTATTTTATTTTATCCTCTTTCTATTTTTTCTCCCTTTTATTCTGAGCCGTGTAGATGAAAGGCTCTTGGTGCTGCAGCCAGGACTCAGTGCTGTGCCTCTGAGGTGGGAGAGCCAACTTCAGGACACTGGTCCACAAGAGACCTACCAGCTCCCACCTCTCCATCTCAACACCAAGACCCAGCTTCACTCAATGACCAGCAAGCTACAGTGCTGGACACCCTATGCCAAACAACTAGCAAGACAGGAACACAACCCCACCCATTAGCAGAGAGGCTGCCAAAAGTCATAATAAGGCCACAGACACCCCAAAACACACCACCAGACGTGGACCTGCCCACCAGAAAGACAAGATCCAGCCTCATCCACCAGAACACAAGCACTACTCCCCTCCACCAGGAAACCTACACAACCCACTGAACCAACTGGGGACAGACACTGGGGACAGACACCAAAAACAATGGGAACTACGAACCTGCAGCCTGCGAAAAGGAGACCTCAAACACAGTAAGATAAGCAAAATGAGAAGACAGAAAAACACACAGCAGATGAAGGAGCAAGGCAAAAACCCACCAGACCAACAAATGAAGAGGAAATAGGCAGTCTACCTGAAAAATAATTCAGAATAATGATAGTAAAGATGATCCAAAATCTTGGAAATAGAATAGAGAAAATGCAAGAAACATTTAACAAGGACCTAGAAGAGCTAAAGAGGAAACAAGCAATCATGAACAACACAATAAATGAAATTAAAAATACTCTAGAAGGGGTCAATAGCAGAATAACCGAGGCAGAAGAACAGATAAGTGACCTGGAAGATAAAATAGTGGAAATAACTATTTAAGAGCAGAATAAAGAAAAAAGAATGAAAAGAACTGAGGACAGTCTCAGAGACCTCTGGGACAATATTAAACGCACCAACATTCGAATTATAGGGGTCCCAGAAGAAGAAGAGAAAAAGAAAGGGACTGAGAAAATATTTGAAGAGATTATAGTTGAAAACTTCCCTAATATGGGAAAGGAAATAGTTAATCAAGTCCAGGAAGCACAGAGAGTTCCATGAGGATAAATACAAGGAGAAACACACCAAGACACATATTAATCAAACAATTAAAAATTAAATACAAAGAACACATATTAAAAGCAGCAAGGGAAAAACAACAAATAACACACAAGGGAATCCCCATAAGGTTAACAACTGATCATTCAGCAGAAACTCTGCAAGCCAGAAGGGACTGGCAGGACATATTTAAAGTGATGAAGGAGAAAAACCTACAACCAAGATTACTCTACCCAGCAAGGATCTCATTCAGATTTGATGGAGAAATTAAAACCTTCACAGACAAGCAAAAGCTGAGAGAGTTCAGCACCACCAAACTAGCTTTACAACAAATGCGAAAGGAACTTCTCTAGGCAAGAAACACAAGAGAAGGAAAAGACCTACAATAACAAACCCAAAACAATTAAGAAAATGGGAATAGGAACATACATATTGATAATTACCTCAAATGTAAATGGATTAAATGCTCCCACCAAAAGACACAGACTGGCTGAATGGATACACAAACAAAACCCATATATATGCTGTCTACAAGAGACCCTCTTCAGACCTAGGGACACATACAGACTGAAAGTGAGGAGATGGAAAAAGATATTCCATGAAAATGGAAATCAAAATAAAGCTGGAGTAGAAATTTTCATATCAGACAAAATAGACTTTAAAATAAAAACTGTTACAAGAGACAAAGAAGGACACTACATAATGATCAAGGGATCGATCCAAAAAAAGATATAACAATAGTAAATATTTATGCACCCAACATAGGAACACCTCAATACATAAAGCAAATACTAACAGCCATAAAAGGGGAAATTGACAGTAACACAATCATAGTAGGGGACTTTAACACGCCACTTTCACCAATGGACAGATCATCCAAAATGAAAATAAATACGGAAACACAAGCTTTAATTGATACATTAAAAAAATTGGACTTAATTGATATTTATAGGACATTCCATCCAAAAACAACAGAATACACATTTTTCTCAAGTGCTCATGGAACATTCTCCAGGATAGATCATATCTTGGGTCACAAATCAAGTCTTGGTAAATTTAAGAAAATTGAAATCGTATCAAGTATCTTTTCTGACCACAACACTGTGAGAGTAGATATCAATTACAGGAAAAGATCTGTAAAAATTACAAACACATGGAGGCTAAACAATACACTACTTAATAACGAAGTGATCACTGAAGAAATTAAAGAGGAAATTAAAAAATACCTAGAAACAAATGACAATGGAGACACGACAACCCAAAACCTATGGGATGCAGCAAAAGCAGTTCTAAAAGGGAAGTTTATAGCAATACAATCCCACCTTAAGAAACAGGAAACAACTCAAATAAACAACCTAACCTTGCACCCAAAGCAATTAGAGAAAGAAGAACAAAAAATCCCGAAGTTAGCAGAAGGAAAGAAATCATAAAGATCAGATCAGAAATAAATGAAGGAAACGATAGCAAAGATCAATAAAACTAAAAGCTTGTTCTTTGAGAAGATAAACAAAATTGAAAAACCATTAGCCAGACTTATCAAGAAAACAAGGGAGAAGTCTCCAATAGAATTAGAAATGAAAAAGGAGAAGTGACAACTGACACTACTGAAATACAAAGGATCATGAGGGATTACTACAAGCAACTCTATGCCAATAAAATGGACAACCTGGAAGAAATGGACAAATTCTTAGAAATGCACAACCTGCCGAGACTGAACCAGGAAGAAATAGAGAATATGAACAGACCAATCACAAGCACTGAAATTGAAACTTCGATTAAAAATCTTCCAACAAACAAAAGCCCAAACCAGATGGCTTCACAGGCGAATTCTATCAAACATTTAGAGAAGAGCTAACACCTATCCTTCTCAAACTCTTCCAAAACATAGCAAAGGGAGGAACACTCCCAAATTCATTCTACGAGGCCACCATCACCCTGACACCAAAACCAGACCAAGATGTCACAAAGAAAGAAAACTACAGGCCAATATCACTGATGAACATAGATGCAAAAATCCTCGACAAAATACTAGCAAACAGAATCCAACAGCACATGAAAAGGATCATACATCATGATCAAATGAGGTTTATTCCAGGAATGCAAGGATTCTCAATATATGCAGATTAATCAACGTGATACACCATATTCACAAATTGAACAAGAAAAGCCATATGATCATCTCATTAGATGCAGAGAAAGCTTTTGACAAAATTCAACACCCATTTATGATAAAAACCCTGCAGAAATTAGGCATAGAGGGAACTTTCCTCAACATAATAAAGGCCACATATGACAAACCCACAGCCAACATCATCCTTAATGGTGAAAAACTGAAACCATTTCCACTAAGATCACGACAAGACAAGGTTGCCCACTCTCACCACTATTATTCAACATAGTTTTGGAAGTTTTAGTCACAGCAATCAGAGAAGAAAAAGAAATAAAAGGAATCCAAATTGGAAAAGAACAAGTAAAGCTGTCACTGTTTTCAGATGACATGATAGTCTACATAGAGAATCCTAAAGATGCTACCAGAAAACTACTAGAGATAATCAGTGAATTTGGTAAAGTAGCAGGATACAAAATTAATGCACAGAAATCTCTGGCATTCCTATACACTAATGATGAAAAATCTGAAAGTGAAATTAAGAAAACACTCCCATTTACCACTGCAACAAAAAGAATAAAATATCTAGGAATATACCTACCTAAGGAGACAAAAGACCTGTATGCAGAAAATTATAAGACACTGATGAAAGAAATTAAAGATGATACAAATAGATGGAGAGATATACCATGTTCGTGGATTGGAAGAATCAGCATTGTGAAAATGACTCTACTACCCAAAGCAATCTACAGATTCAATGCAATCCCTATCAAACTACCACTGGCATTTTTCACAGAAATAGAACAAAAAATTTCACAATTTGTATGGAAACACAAAAGACCCCGAATAGCCAAAGCAATCTTGAGAATGAAAAACGGAGCTGGAGGAATCAGGCTCCCTGACTTCAGACTATACTACAAAGTTACAGAAATGAAGGCTGGCTCAGCGGCCAGTGGTAGTGGCACAAAAACAGAAATATAGACCAATGGAACAGGATAGAAAGCCGAGAGATAAAGCCACGCACCTACGGTCACCTTATCTTTGATAAAGGAGGCAAGAATATACAATGGAGAAAAGACAGCCTCTTCAATAAGTGGTGCTGGGAAAACTGGACAGCTACATGTAAAAGTATGAAATTAGAACACCCTAACACCATACACAAAAATAAGCTCAAAATGGATTAAAGACCTAAATGTAAGGGCAGAAACTATCAAACTCTTAGAGGAAAACATAGGCAGAACACTCTATGACATAAATCACAGCAAGATCTTTTTTGACCCACCTCCTAGAGAAATGGAAATAAAAACAAAAATAAACACATGGGACCTAATGAAACTTCAAAGCTTTTGCACAGCAAAGGAAACCATAACAAGACCAAAAGACAACACTCAGAATGGGAGAAAACATTTGCAAATGAAGCAACTGACAAGGATTAATCTCCAAAATTTACAAGCAGCTCATGCAACTCAATAACAAAAAAACAAACAACCCAATCCAAAAATGTGCAGAAGCCCTAAATAGACATTTCTCCAAAGAAGATATACAGATTGCCAACAAACACATGAAAGAATGCTCAACATCACTAATCATTAGAGAAATGCAAATCAAAACTACATTGAGGTATCACCTCACACCGGTCAGAATGGCCATCATCAGAAAATATGCAAACAGTAAATGCTGGAGAGGGTGTGGAGAAAAGGGAACCATCTTGCACTGTTGGTGGGAATGTAAATTGATACAGCCACTATGGAGAACAGTATGGAGATTCCTTAAAAAACTAAAAATAGAACTACCATACAACCCAGCAATCCCACTACTGGACATATACCCTGAGAAAACCATAATTCAAAAAGAGTCATGTACCAAAATGTTCATTGCAGCTCTATTTACAGTAGCCTGGACATTGAAGCAACCTAAGTGTCCATTGACAGATGAATGGATAAAGAAGGTGCAGTACATATATACAATGGAATATTACTCAGCCATAAAAAGAAACGAAATTGAACTATTTTTAGTGAGGTGGATCGACCTAGAGTCTGTCACACAGAGTGAAGTAAGTCAGAAAGAGTAAAACAAATACTGTATGGTAACACGTATATATGGAATCTAGGGGGAAAAAAATGTCATGAAGAACCTAGGGGTAAGAGAGGAATCAAGACACAGACCTACTAGAGAATGGACTTGAGGATATGGGGAGGGGGAAGGGTAAGCTGTGACAAAGTGAGAGAGTGGCATGGACATATATACTCTACCAAACGTAAAATAGATAACTAGTGGGAAGCAGCCGCATAGCACAGGGAGATCAGCTTGGTGGTCTGTGACCACCTAGAGGGGTGGGATAGGGAGGGTTGGAGGGAGGGAGACGCAAGAGGGAAGAGATATGGGAACATATGTATATGTTTAACTGATTCACTTTGTTATAAAGCAGAAACTAACACACCATTGTAAAGCAATTATACTCCAATAAAGATGTTAAAAAAAACGGTTGCTTGCTTAAGTGTATTTTGGAAGCAATATTCATTTCTATGGTATTGCTATCCAAGAATCTGGAAAGAGTCCGGTAACACCATAAGAGAATAATGTGAGATTTGACCTATTTGAGGAGGGGTGGGGGGGCGGATTCCAGCAGAAGGTCAATTGATCTGATACCTGCATAACAAGCTAACCAGGCCAGGGGGGCTAGAAAGCCCATTGTGACAAAACAGAGGAGGTTTAAAATGCAAAGTTGACTTCTTATATATGTAGATATCAAAAATTTTTTAAATGGCATTAAGCTCAGTTACTTGGGTTCCTTTAATTTATGCAGAAACAATATATGCTAACTCATTTGATCTTGATAGGAACTGTGTAATCATTAATAAGAGCCATTTTATAGATCAGTATGTGAGTTCAGACTTGTTAACTGGCTTGTCCAAGGGACAGAATCTGGAGTAAAACTATGGTCTCTGATCCCTAGTGCAGGACTTTTTCTCCTCAACTACTGTCACTGCCCCTGCAGTTTGCAAAACCCATTTGTCTCTGCTCAACAGGCAGACCAAGTGTGACTTTTTTCCTGAGGCCTTCTCAGTCCTTTTTGACCCACAATCAAATATAACTAGAGGAAAAAAATGGTATCTTACAAACCAGAAAAATACCTGTAACATAGATGACAGATAGGAAAGGGTCACCATAAAAAGAGCTCATAAAATTGATGGGGAAAAAAAAAATGAGAATCCAGTTAACAAATAAATAAAATTCTTGAAAAAGAACTACAAGGGGCTAAACAAATACAAAATAAAATGTCAACCTTTGCTAGTAATCAAAGTGCAAACAAAAGGGATAACTTTTACCCATTAAGCTAGTATTCTTTAATATATAACAAAAGGAAGAGCTGTCAAACTTGCCACAAAAATGGCATTAATGGGCTTCCCTGGTGGCGCAGTGGTTGAGTCCGCCTGCCGATGCAGGGGACACGGGTTCGTGTCCCGGTCCGGGAAGATCCCACATGCCGCAGAGCGGCTGGGTCCGTGAGCCATGGCCGCTGAGCCTGCGCGTCCGGAGCCTGTGCTCCGCAACGGGAGAGGCCACAACAGTGACAGGCCCGCGTACGGGAAAAAAAAAAAAAAAGAAAAATGGCATTAGCGTACATTGTTGGTGGGAGCACAATAAAAATAGCGAACAGTTACACAGAATGTGCAGTACCTTCCATATCTCGCCTCAACTCTATAAGGTAGGTACATTGTGATTCCTGTATTAGAGATGAGGATGCCGAGGCACAGAATGTTTAAGTAACTTTCCTAGACCCAAATAAAGTAATACAACCATACTGATGATTACTGAGACTCTTTACAAGAAAATTTAAAGTATCAAAATTTGACCTAGTATCGATATAATAACTTACTGAAAAGATTTATGGACGAATGTATTCAAGACAGTGTTAGCATTCAGATTGTTCCTGATTTTTCTCACTGTTATAAATGTGAATAGTAAAATGAAAGCGGGAAAACTTGGAATAATAAGAGAGGAACTGTTAAATAATTACAGTCTATCTGAATGGCAGAATATCATTCACCCCTCCAAAATAATATGAGTAATAAATTGTTGATCGACAATAAGAAAATGTTTTGGAATATTACTGAAAATGTTAAGGGAGAAAAATAATACAAAATCATATACAGTATAATGACTCCAACTTTGTTTTGAAAAAGTAGTCAGTAAATATTTGAAATGCAGTAAATATTTGAATGCAGCTTCAAAGACAGATACATCATCCTTGGCTTGGAGAAGAAAAACGTATGTATAAATGTATAAATAAGAATATGGTACATCTCCTTTGAAGGAGCAACACAAAATTTACTGATTTAAGAACACTAGGGAGAACCTTGTTTTAAAAAGAAAATTGTGATTTATATTATATTATTATCTTCGTAAAATAGTTCAGAGTTTACAAATTGGAGGAACCTAAACTCTGTTACTTTACACTTAAATCTTTCAAAAATGAATCACATCCATGAAGCTTTTTCAGTATTACATGAACAAAACTTAACTAAATCTGAACTACTTGGCCAGAACCCTGCTCTTCAGGTTTGGCCAGTCTCCTTGACCAGCTGGGGTTAGGTCCAGCTGACCCTCTGAACCCAGGAAGTGAGATTTAGGTGTCCTGTTCACTCCTTAAAGTATAAGAGTTTAGTAGAAAGAGCCTCACCCTCTGGTCCACCCAAAGGAAAACCTGCAGCCGTCTCCAAACTCTAAGAATCTTCCTTCCTCTCCTGAGCCTGTATGGTCCCCTGAGATTCCAAAGCTAGCTACTGTCAACCCTATTTCTCTTCTTTTACTCAAGGCCTGAATATAACCCCCATGCCTCAGAATGATCCTCACTGGGTTTGGAGACTGCACTGTACTAATGCAATACTAACAGAGCCTGGCCTGGTTCAGACCCTAACCACAGAGATCAAGGTCCAGCAAGACCCAAGTTCCTAGGATGTGGTGAAGGAATCCTACATCTCCACTTTCTCCTGCCCACCCTCACAATGAATGCAGGCTATAAATTTGGTCCAGTTACCTTGTCTATACATCTCCACTTTCTCAGCTGAAAAATGGCTATAATAATAATCTTATCTTGTTAGAAATATGCCATTAAAAAGTTTTCAGCACATAGGCACCAGGTCCATAAGTGCTAACTACTATTATGGTAATGAGGAGGTAATGATCACCAAGAAGAGCTGGCCAATTCCCAGTCAGAGCAAGTACAGAAATTTAGCCAGACTGTAAACTCTTGGCTGTTTTAACCCATTATTTTATCTTCAGTACGTATAGTATAGTGAAGGCACATAGTTGACCCTTGAAAAAATATAGATAATTGAATAAGTAAATGGATTTGGCAAATCCCTTCCAGCAGCCCAGATTTTAGGCATCCCTGAGGAGTAGTGAGCTCTCACATATCTGGATCAAGACCATGGGATGTCTGGGAGGGGTATCTTGGTTTCCTAGCTGCTTCCAGAACCAGTGTCTAGGTATACTTTTCCTCAAGTGGCTGCCTTTTTTCCTAGATCTCTATATAACTCTAGGCAGAACTAAAATTTCCACTTAAAACTGAAATTTGTGCAAACACTGTCTGAGGTCACTCCCTCAGTTTGGGCAAAACAAGCTGGCACTGTTAGAATTGGAAGTCTGGCAGTGCAGACACATCCTGCCAGACCCTTGTCAGTGGAGGAGACATTATATGAATTGCTCTGATTCAAGAAGCCACTCCCTGTAACAACCATCTGAGAAGTCCTGCAGCTTCTCTGTATGGGATGAACCTCATTAAACTCCATGAGGCAACAGCCACAGATTCAAGCAATCAAAATCTTAGGTTTACACAGCAGAGTGCAAGGGAGGGACTGTACATGGGTGCAGAAAGCTGCTTCTAAAAGTACCTTCCCTAGCCACCTCCTCCTTGCCTAATTCTCATCTGCCCTTCTATCCCTTAGAATAAGAAATTCAGTAGCACAGACAGGTCCCCATGTGCCTGGACAGGAAATCTCAGAAACTGGGTTTCTATTTTTTGATTCCCAGGAGACAAGCAATGCTACCACTTTAGCATTCCTAATTACCTAATATGCCATACTGTTTGTATTATGGACACCGATTTTAATGGGTATTCTTCAAAAGCAATTTGGCCCATTGGTTTTCAATGTTTAGTCCCTTGAACTGTATATACAGGAATAACCTAGGCAGCTGATTAAAAATTCAAATTCCTTGTCTCAAAATCCAGATATTTCAATTCAGTAGAGCTTAGATGGGGCCCAGGTATTTCCTTCCTTTCCTCCTTCCTCCCTTCCTTTTTTGTCATTTTTAAAAAAAAAAAACTAAGTTAGAAGATGATGTTCAGTGAGGGCTGAAAGTCACAGATCTTCCAAATTCTAATTTCTGGTTTAACTCTTGAATCCTCTCCAAAATAGTCACATCCAATGATTATCAAATCCATGTTTGAAAACTACTAGTGATGGGAAGCTTGACTTCTAGAACTAAACCATCTTTTTACATAGTTATCCAGCTCATCATAATTTTACACTTTCAGTCTAGTTTTATCCCTCGTGGGACCTTGAAAAGTAAGTACAATCCTTCTTTCACATCCCAAGTTTCTTTGTTTGACATGGCTCTTTGTACAAAAATTAAAGGAGTATTCATAATTCAGTCTTTCACAAATTATGTTCCTAAGAACAGTGCTGCTAGGATGTGTTCCATGAAAAAGGTGGTCTGTTGTCAAAGAAGTTTGCTGCTTATCAAACACATAGGCTACATTCAGTGGTAGCAAATACATGCTATACAAGCAGAAGAAAGGTGGTGATCCCCTCACACATGCACTGGAGGGGATTTTCACACTGGATGAAGGGACTAACTTTAATCTATGATCTCTACTCCCTTCATCACTGATATCTTTATGAAGAGGATAGAGTAATTCCTTCCTGCTCACAATACCCCAGTCCCATTTGAAACCTCATAGAAAAGCAGGGAAAAGTGAGCATTCTGGGTGTAATTCATCCCCAGTCATCAAGAGTCAGCCCTAGGTCACACCCCATCAGGAGGGTTTGTCAATTAGTCATGATCTTGAGGGATGGGTGGGGTCTGTCTACTCCCAATATAATTCATTTAGTTCTCATCAATGGCAATAGAAGAATTCACCCTTCAATTAGTAAAGGCTCAGCAGATTTCAGATGAAAGAGGATCAGAAGTCAAGGAGGTCCACACCTACTCTTTCCCAGACACTTGGGAAACTGACCTAGTTTTGTTTTATACCTTGTGTACACCTTTTGGTAGTGTTAAATAAATTGTTTAAGAATGTGCACGTGTTATGACAACCTGTTTCATCAACGGCTACTGTTTCCTCACACATTATTATAATCCTACAGCAACCACATACATATTTTACATAGCTGTAATCATAGTGCACATATAATTTTGTGCTCTTTATTTCACATATATTGTACACATCTTCCGTATTTTTATGGTAGTCCTATTTATCATACAATATATATTCGGGAAGTTCACACTAAGTTCCTTAACATTTCCCCAACTTTGTGATTTGAACTTACTTCAAATATTCACTATGATAGAGTTTTAAACATTTTTGTACATAAGAATTTTTCCTTGTCTTTAACCCTTTTCTAAGTGTGTATTTTTATGAGTGGGATTATTGACCCAAAAAGCATAAACAATTTAAGGCAAACTAATCTTTTACAATGTTACACTAATTTATAATGATGCCAACAGGTGTTAGAATTAGTGTTTTAGAATACACATTTCATTACAAATTTACCACTACAGTACAATATATTTTTCTTCTACATTCATCTACATATACAGAGCTTTTACAAAACTTTTAGAGAGAAGTAATGTACCTCTAGAATTTCTTTTCAAACATCACAGTACATATCCATACAGAAAGAAATTCTCAAGTAAGTCTTTAAAAATATTTCTCAAAAACCATGCAAAATTTGTATGATTTAAATTAGGTGTTGTGGTGGCAGAATTCTAAGAAGGC
Organism: Orcinus orca; assembly: GCF_937001465.1. Lineage (NCBI taxonomy): Eukaryota > Metazoa > Chordata > Mammalia > Artiodactyla > Delphinidae > Orcinus > Orcinus orca. The sequence goes on from NC_064561.1 coordinate 61,099,196, forward strand.
CCCAAGATTCCTGCCCTCTGTTGTACATACCTGGTGAGTGCCCTTGAGTGTGGCAGGTCCTATAAATAGGAGAGCAACCAACCACCAAGATTAAGCTATGTTATATGACAAAGTAAAGGAATTTTGCAGGTGTAATTAAGTTCCCTGATCTATTAACTCTAAGTTAATTAAAAGGTAGATAACTAGGTAGACCTGACTTAATCAGGCGAGCCCTTGAAAGGTAGTCTAGCAAGAGGTCAGAGACATAAGTCAGAAAGTTTCAAAGCAGTAACATACACATTTCTGCAGATCTTGGAGAATAATACGGCCATATTTTGAAGAGGACCATGTCTCAGGTAATAAAAGGTGACCTCTAGGAGCTGAGGGCCTCAGTTCAACAGCTGTGAGGAACTAAATTCTGTCAACAACCAGTGACTTGGGAATAAACCCAGGGCCTCAGATGAGATTTAAACATCAACTGACATCTTGATTTCATCCTGTTGAGACCCTGAACATGGGACCCATCTAACCCTTGTCTGGATTCCTAACACACAGAAACCGTGAGATAATAAATTCATGTCATTTTAAGGCAGTAAGTTGGTGATAATTTGTTACTCAGTGAAAGAAAACTGACACATTAAATACTAAAGGTAAAAAAATCTTACAGGGCTTCCCTGGTGGTGCAGTGGTTGGGAGTCCGCCTGCCGATGCAGGGGGGGCACGGGTTCATGCCCTGGTCCGGGAGGATCCCACGTGCCGCGGAGCGGCTCAGCCTGTGAGCCATGGCCGCTGAGCCTGCGGGTCCGGAGCCTGTGCTCCGCGACGGGAGGGGCCGCAGCAGTGAGAGGCCCGCGTACCGCAAAAAACAAAACAAAACAAAACAAAACAAAAAATCTTACAATAATCAAAGAAGCCAACCAACATTAGAGAAAGAATAAAATAAAATAAAGCATTAACTGCAAAGGGAACAGTTGGAGCTAATAAATATCCCAAATTAATGTAATGTTTTGAAGAAGTCTAAGTCATGATGAAAAAATAAAAAAAAGTAGTTATAGATGGTTTCATTCTCCAGATTAAACAAAACAAAAAAATGCCAATAAGAATGGTCTCTTTGGGCTTCCCTGGTGGCGCAGTGGTTGAGAGTCCGCCTGCCGATGCAGGGGACACGGGTTCGTGCCCCGGTCCGGGAGGATCCCACATGCCACGGAGCGGCTGGGCCCGTGAGCCATGGCCACTGAGCCTGCGTGTCCGGAGCCTGTGCTCCGCAACGGGAGAGGCCACAACAGTGAGAGGCCCACGTACCGCAAATAAAAAAAAATAAAAAAAAAAGAAAGGTCTCCTTTTCCTATAAAATTAAGTTTGAAATTTATTTTATATGAACATAAATAGATAATTTTATGGTTAATAATGTTTGAAATTATATTAGGAAATAACTAATGGCATAAAAAAAACCTTTCTCCTCACACAAAATTTTAAATATAAAATCAAAAAAGGAGATCATCTGTGCACTAATAGTCAATCAATATAAATAAATCCAAGGAAGTAAGCAAAAAGATAACAAATATCAAATTATGAAAAATTATTCAGTGAATATAAAGGGTAAATATTCCTGATCAAAGGCAAGCAGTTTCCAACTGCACCTGAAAAGAAATTTAGTAACACTGCTTTTAAGAGACATTTCTAAAACAAAATTACAAATTAATTAACTACTATTTAATTAATTTAAAAGGCCGAGGGTGGGGGTGGGGTGGGGAAAATGTTTTAAAATAATGTTTAAACAAAAGAAGAACAAGGTTGCCAATATCAACCTCAGAAAAAAATATATGAGAAAATTAAAACATAGTAAGCAAGTTTCAGAGGCTTATTTTATAATAATTAAAGTTATAATAATTTAAAAATATACAAAAACATTATGAATGAAAGGAATTATAAAGTGTAATATGTTATACATATTTTTAAGTGATTAAAAACAAATATAATGTTTTATGTTAATGCAAGAAATGAATCTATAGCAGATGAAACAGAAATTTGTGACAAAAGCAGACCACTGAAAAATATTTAAAATAATAAAAATTTAAATCCTACATACTAGTATTTATAGAATCTGGTCAAAGAATTACTTAGAGCAAAAAATAAAATAAAACTGCACTATAAGAAAATTAAAAAAAGAAAATCAATTACATAAAAGTTATGTAATTGTTATGTAATAAGAAAAGTTGTTATGTAATAAGAAATTAGAAGCACATTTAAATTAATCAAGCTCAGCTCCTTAAATATTACTAGCAATATAATCATGGAAAAAAAAATCATGGAATCTAATCAAGAAAAAAGCAGTAGCATAAACTTTGTAATATGGGAGACTACATTAGTAAAATGGTCATTTAAAGGAATATGAGTTTTTTAAATAGTGCCATCAACATGAATGACGTTATATCAAAACATTCAAAATATCAAAAATACAATGCTAGAAGAAAACTGAACAAGGCTGAAAATAATAATAATAATAAAGGAAATGTAACTTTATCAAGATGATTTTTTCTTCTTTATGTTTTATGATAGAGGCAGTAGTCATATTTAAAGACCTTCCTAAATTAATAAAAGGGCCTTTTTGTGTTAAGCCTCTTACATGGTTTATACTTTTCTTAAAACTCTTACTTATACATACACTTTTTTGGACAAAAGAATTTTCATTATTCCCTCCTGTGTGTGTGTTTAGACTTAGCACCAAATAAGGATACTCCAACATCCTCAGTGTGATACTAGTAAAGCTCTCAGAATCGCACTGAGAACACTGAAGTGTCCTCACTTCTTCTATGAAGTGTATTTTGGTAGAGGGTAGATTTTTATAAGGTCAGATATATGTTAGGCAGTCATTAAAAAAAGCTTCCTTCAAACAACCTAAGCATCCATCAACGGATGGATATGGAAGATGTGTACATCTCCTCCTTTCTCACTCTCTCACTCTCTCTCTCTGTCTGTCTCTCTCTCTCCTACAATTTGCTCCTCATCATGTGAAGAATACCACACTGATGCTTACCTAGCAGCTGATGAGGGGAAGAAATACAGACCTGGCATATAAGGAACAGGCTTGCAAAATGATTAAGAGCTCTGGATCTGGACTGCCTGCACTCAACTCCTGAACATCTACTGTGAACTTGGGCAAATTGTGTAAACCTCTCTGCCTCAAATATAAAATATAAAAAAAGAAGAAGAAGAAGAAGAAGAAGAAGAAAATAATAGTAGCTCCCTCATAGAAATGTTATATCACATGAGCTAACATATGTAAGCATGTAGAAGGGAGGGTGATACAGCTAATAATGTTCAGAGTGTTAGCAATTACTGATATTATAGCATAAGTAGTATTTGAATGTATGTTGAATAAAATGTCCGTAGCTAAGTATAATCTACATACTCTAGGCTTCACCAGGATGTGACAATAAAGTGAGGGTATATTTCCTTTTCATAACCAAATTGTGATGGGATTAATGATCCTCTGGTCAAAAATCATCCATCCTTACAGGTCCCTCAAGTATTTCCCAGATTTTCCCCATTCCTGCTATTTATGTAGTTAGGAAATAGAACTTCTAGTTCACCTGCCCTCAGCTCTTTATCAAGCTGCCATTCTAAAGTCTCTGTTGCTGGTGACCCTTGGAACTTAATATTTTGTTGGTTACACTGTTGTCCAGAGGAGATCAGCATTGCTACTCTCTTTGCTATCAGCTGGAGAAGGTGGTTTCCCCAAACTGTTGTGCCTTTGCTATTCAAAACATCCCTGAACAAAGGCTCTACTTTTTGACTGGAATTTACTGAAGCTTTGTGAATAATGAAAGGAAGGTAAAATACTGAGAATAACTTTAAAAGGCTTTTTGCCTGGTTCCTCTTAATTTAAGGGTCATTTCCCCAGAGCAACCTTCCCAGATTATTTTCCCCTAACACATTTTCCTATGCAATTATCTTCTCATCCTCCCTCCTCCTCCTTTTTATTCTTTACCAGAACCTGAAATTATCTTATATATTTGTTTACTTGTTTATTTATTCCCTTGTTTTAGAAAAGAAGTGCTTGTTCATTCCTGAGTTCTTGGAACCTAGAACATGGCATGTCTCACTGTAGGAAAACAACACACGTTTGTCATAAAAAATGATGAGTGAATGAATAAATAAATGAATGCACAGAACCAGACCTTCCTTAGGGTGTAGCTAATTTTTGTTCATTTTTTACATATCAACTTGCACATGACTTCCTCAGGCAAGGTCCTCCATGACCCACTACACAGGATGAACACTCCCTGCTACATGATCCTTCTGTACCCTTTTTTTATCTAAAATCATTCATTTCATTATCTGTCTTCCCCGCTTGATTGTCAGGTCAAGAATTATGGCTGTTTCATCTCATAATGGGTCCCCAACTCCTAGACAAGTGCATCCCATACAGTTGGTGTTTAACAAAACTTTTCCAAAAAAAAACTATTAAAAGATTATTCAACTTGATGAAATAACATACAATTAAGAAGTAGCCTTCTCATTTAATGGAAAACACAAAATTGAAACTATGTGAAGAAATCATTCTAATATAAAGGTGACCTGCCCAAGTTTTTACAAATTGCTCTTTTCTTTCTTGACTCTTAACATCTCTCACTCATGAGTCATTCTGTTCCCAGCACGAATAAATATTACAAATTCTTTCACTGTCATTATAAAGAACTTTTCAGAATACCACTCAACAATAAATGCATCATTTAACCAACAAAGTACTAATACCTGCCACTAACAAATCTAATGACTAAGGAAATAGTTTCCCAATGTATACTTCCACATTATTCTGTAAGGGGGAAAAATTGTAATGGTCAGTGCTCACATTTGTTACATTTGGTGTCATCAGAAGAGAGCCACATTCAAAGTGACGTGTCTGGGAGTCAACCTGCTTAAGGATTCTCAGTCCTCAGGAATGTGAAGATGGTAGCATATTCCTACCCAAATTTCCATGGCCAAAGCAGTAAAACAGTCACTTGGCTATTTTCACGCTTAGGCTTTTTTTTTTTTTTTTTTTTGGTCTGCGTTGGGTCTTTGTTGCTGTGCACCGGCTTTCTCTAGTTGCGGTGAGTGGGGGCCACTCTTGGTTGTGGTGCGCGGGCTTCTCATTGCAGTGGCTCCTCTTGTTGCAGAGCACAGGCTCTAGGCGCTCAGGCTTCAGTAGCTGTGGCATGCGGGCTCAGTAGTTGTGGCGCACGGGCTTAGTTGCTCCATGGCACGTGGGATCGTCCCTGACCAGGGCTCAAATCCGTGTCCTCTGCATTGGCAGGCGGATTCTTAACCACTGCTCCACCAGGGAAGTCCTGCTTAGGCCTTTTTTTGTATTGCTTTTTGTTTTTCATGCTTAGGCTTTAAACACTACTTTTCACATATGTTCACACAACAGCAAAAAACACCATTTAATTAAAGAAAAAAAATCACAATTTAAATAAAAATTAAATATACAACTATATAAAAACAATATTATACTATTTAATTTTATGGCGAAATCTCTCAGCCTAGAAGCACACTTCTTTTCTGCTTTGGAAAAAAATATGTATTTTTTACAGTGCCGCAGTTTCCTCATTTGTAAAATGGATATAATAATGGCCATAGAGTTCAGAGAATTGCCTTATGGTTTAAGAGAGTTAGTAATCATGAAAACAATAATTATAGCTCCCATTTATGGTTTACCATGTGCCAAGTATTGTGTTAAATATCTTATCTAGATAACCTAAATAAACTGTACAAAAACCCTATTTTATTGATAGATTTCAAATGAATAAATAAGGAACCAAGACACAAGAGATTAAATAACATGTCAGTGAGAACTGTCATAGTGTAAAACTCTAGTTGGCACCATTGATGTTGTAGTCTATATGTATGGCAATCCCTGGAATCACATACTCTGAGTGCCAGAGCCAGGATTAAGTATGGGGACAGATGGTGACTAGACTTACTGTGGTGAGCATTTTGTAATGTATCTAAATGTCAAATCACTATGTTGTACACCTGAAACTGACATAATGTTGTATGTCAACTATACTTCAATAAATAAAAAAGCTCTTAAACATAACACTCTACCACTTGGTTAACTATAAAGTACAGCACTAATGCAACAATATTAGCTAGTATCTCCATAAATGATTATAAATATTAAAATAACTTTATTTTGAATGTCTGGTTTAGACTTTCAAAGTATGCTAATTAAATGTATTTAAAAGAGAAAAATGGTTACAAAATTTACCAGAAATGAATTCAAGAGAAAGAGCATCTGATATGGGCTTGGAAGGAGCACAGGTTGACCCAAATAGGGTAGAAGAGAGTAGACCACTGGCTGAGTTTAAATTAGCATGATGGTACCATTCCCTTTCTCATTAACGTCATGTAATGAGGTATAACTATGTTTTGTGGGTTCAGAATACAACAGCTATAGAAGCAGCAATATCACATGTGCTTTATGCAAAGAAAAACTGAGATTCAAGTCACATCTTATAAGGATCCATTGTATTTTCTGAGCAAAGTTTTTAGTCCAAGTTTCAGGAAACTAGTGTGTATCTTAAAACAAATCTTAATACGAACTTAAAATCTCTTTTGTTTCCTTAAGAATAATACAGAATGATTTACTAATAATAACTAACAATACTTATACTTAGTGAGGGCTTACAATGTTCCAGGCTAATAATGTCACATTGATGACCTAATCTAATCCTTCCAACCACTCTAACAGTTATTAATATTATTATAATTTCATTTTACAGATGCAGAAACTGAGGCATGAAAACATTATGTTGCTTGCCAAAGGTCATAAGCTAGATGTTCATTTTTGAAATGAACATCTTTACCAGTCTATGCCAAAGAGAAAAATAAGGCAATCATTTTAGGGAATAACAAGTTTCCAAAGGAGAAACTTCAGGTTCTTAGCTATTAAAAGTAGCCCCAAAATTACCAGTTTGCTAAACACTTAACCTGTATTACCTCAACTCAGTGAGAAGTGTACTGTTTTTTTATTTCCAGTTTGTACTTTACAGAGAATTTAAGCAATTTGCCCAACTACACACAGTTAGTGATAGAACTGGAATTTGAACCCAGCTTTGCCTGATCTTAAAGTCACCTCTTGTAACCACTATGTTTTGCTGACTCTCTCCACTCAATCTTATAGATGGTTCCACCAGCTGTCCCAACTATGCCCATGTGTCATTTCTTCTCTAGCCTCTTTACTGGATGAGTATCATCACCTTCCTTGTTTTTCTCCCTATTCATCTAGCTTAATTCACTGAATGATTTTGGAAGAGGCTATAGACAAAATTTTATTCCTTTGTTTTTCTCATTCATAATTCCCAGAACCCACAAGCTTCTTCCATTTCTAGAAGCTTCAGTGAAAAGGAATAGAGAATCAAATCCTGACTCTAATTCTGGAAACTTCTTCCACAGACCAGGGAGGTGCAAACCCCAGAAATGATGTTCCTTCCTCACACAAGTGATCATCTCTGCTCAACTGTCCCATAATAGGGACTGTCACTCAGGCAAGAGTCTCCAACCATCCACACATATGCACAGAGTGAGTTTTATTATTAATAATAAGAACAATGACAACAATTAGCCTTTATTAGAGTCTTCTATTTTTCTCAGTACTTGCTAAGTGTTTCTTATACTTTACCCTATTTCATTCTCATTTCCACACCCTAAAGTAGGTATTACTATAACCACTTTGCAATTGATGAAACTAAAGTTCATGCAAATTAAGTAATTTTGTCACAAAGCCTGTAAGCTGGCGTATGAACACTGGGCTTTCTGATTCCCAAGCCCTTGCTCTGAACCCTTGTTCCATATTACATCTGATCCCATCCCATCAAAATATAGTAATGTTTGAGCATAAATATAACACTGATGTATTAGTACAAACAAATGCACGCATGCATACACATTAAATCACCATATTTACACATTATGCAATTCCACACCTACAGGTATTTTCTCACAGTGTCTTTCAAGTTTCACTTAGCAGCGCTGTGACCAAGCAAGCCATATGAATCCACAAATAGTATTGCTAGTCTGATGCAATTCAGTGGAAGCCCTACTATTATAATAAAACTGTCTGTGGCTTTTTACAGTTTACAAACATTTTATCTAGTTCTCACTTGATGTTCATATCAGTCATAAAATGTGCAATTATCTCATTTTGCAGAAGGGGGTACAGCTTCTGATAATTAGACAACAACCTGAAATTAGAGGCTAGCAGAGGAAAGAGTGGGGAATTTAATCTCAGCTCAAACTTTCGTATCACTTCCCACTGCCTTTCTTCCTGTGTTTCATGGATTATTTCATCCTAAGCTATTCTCTTCACTCTGTAGTTGCTGATACTGGTCATCTTGTGGAGTCAAATATTTCCCAGATGGAAATCTCCAATCAATTGTGTTACACCAGAATGCTTTTACCTGGATGGAGTGCTTATTTCTTCCTCTAAGTATTTTACTTCCCAGTGAAATGCCCGCATACAGTCCAAAGTAAAATGAGTTAAATGGCCCCATGTCCTCTAATGCTGAGTCAGCTGAAGTGGGGTCTACGTGACTGAAGACAGTCTATCTCCAAAGGCAGACCTCTTTATCTTCTGGGTAGTCCCAGGGCTAAGAACCCAACAAGCCAGCACTTTGTCTGGGATGGTTTCTGGCTTCTACACTGCAGCACTTTTGTTTGTGACCTCTGTTTTCTAAGTGGATGAGTAGGAAAGATAAAAGCCCTCTCCCGTCTGAAACCCTGCATCTATAGTTATTCAATGCCTGCACATGTTCTGATTCCATACACTCATATGAATAGGACATTCAGCAATAATTCCAAGATAGGACTTCTTGTGAATTAATGTTAACTCCTACAAACCACTACCTGTAACCCCATAAAAAAACCTACGGTCCCAATCCAGCTAAGAAAAGCCACTTATAGGATTTATAAGCAATTCCACAACACGGCGCTGCCAAGGCTGGTAAACAAGCTAGATAGCATGACCTACTCTTTATGTCCCATAGGCCAAACCACCATATGGCCTGCCTACACTACTGCAATAGCCACCAAACTATTCTCGTATATATTCTCGTACCCTTACAGTCTAATCACCAAAGATCAGCCAATGTGATATTTGAAAACATAAATTATATTATGTCACTCCCCTTCTTGCCACCATCTTATGGTTTCTCCTCAGTCTTAGAATAAAATCCAAACTCCTTACAATGCTGGTTAGATTTTATTCAGAGAACATCCTCAGAGGGACTCTTGGTAAATTCAAGAAGATCATCAGTCTATGAACACTCAGCAGAGAAAATATTTCCTATAAAATATTTGAATTCATGGGGAAAACCTGAGTGCTGCAAGACAAAGAGATCTTTACAATGAAAAGTGACAGATTGAGAGATAACCACCCAAAGAAAAAAATATGTTTCTAATGGAGATCTGAAGAAAAGCATTAAGAATCTATGCTGTACAATCCCACTACTGGGCATATACCCCAAGAAAACCGTAATTCAAAAAGAGTCATGTACCACAATGTTCACTGCAGCACTATTTACAATAGCCAGGACATGGAAGCAACCTAACTGTCCATCGACAGATGAATGGATAAAGAAGTTGTGGCACATATATACAATGGAATATTACTCAGCCATAAAAAGAAATGAAATTGAGTTATTTGTAGTGAAGTGGATGGACCCAGAGTCTGTCATACAGAGTGAAGTAAGTCAGAAAGAGACAAACAAATACCATATGCTAACACATATATATGGAATCTAAAAAAAGAAAAAAAAGATTCTGAAGAACCTAGGGACAGGACAGGAATCAAGATGCAGACGTAGAGAATGGACTTGAGGACATGGGGAGGGGGAAGGGTAAGCTGGGATGAAGTGAGAGAGTGGCATGGACATATATACACTACCAAATGTAAAACTGATAGCTAGTGGGAAGCAACCGCATAGCACAGGGAGATCAGCTCGGTGCTTTGGGACCACCTAGAGGGGTGGGATAGAGAGGGTGGGAAGGAGGGAGATGCAAGGGGGAGGAGATATGGGGATATGTGTATATGTATAGCTCACTCACTTTGTTATAAAGCAGATACTAACACACCATTGTAAAGCAATTATACTCCAATAAAGACGTTAAAAAAAAAAAAAAAAGAATCTATGCTGTAGTTAGGTTTTTACCAAAAAGGATTATTTGGCTGGAAATCAAGCAATGGATCTTTACTCAGTCATTTTTTATTTAAAAAAATGTTTTAAAGATTCTTGGGATTATGGCACCTGTGAAGCTAAAATGGAAACTAAAAACCAGCTATGCAAAGACCTCTAATTCATGGATGAGGAAAGTAATTCCCAAAGGAGAATGAGCTGCCGAGGGTCTCATATGAGTTGTTGTCAGGGCAGGGCTAGAACCGATGACTCCACACTGCCTCAGCACTTTCAAACAATTAGTTACAGAGAACCAACTTCTTTTTATCTTCTTTCTTTTCTTTCTTCTTGTTTGTTTTCTATGCTTCACAAAGCTTTAAATTAAATGAAACATACACAGCCAACCCTCCATTTCTGTGGGGGATTTGTTCCAGGACTCCTCATGAATACGAAAATCCACAGATAACTCAAGTCCCTTACCATGCATATGCCAAATGTGAGTCTACATTTCTCTACTGGTAGATTTAACAGACATAAAGCCACTCTGTAAGACTGATAAACAGCTGTTTAAATGCTTATTCCCAATCCTACAATCATCACATGCAGATCAGTAACAGTTTGAGGACCAGCGGCAGACTGCACTTTGAGTAGCGATGTTCTACGTGTCGTGCCTAAGCCATCACCCTTCCAGGTTCACAAGATCCCTCTCAGTAGCAAGTTGGCACTCAGCTTGCATAAACCATTACAAACCAGGCTGTTGCCATCTCCACATGCAATCTTTGTTCCTTAGAAATTAATCTCATCGTGAACTCACTTCCTCTGAGGAGAAATCCTGAACCTAGAAGTGACTTCAAGTAGAGGAGAGAAGGCCCCTCACGCTGAGCATTTTGGTCATCTTTAAAAAGACTCAGAATGACCGATGTTAAAGGACATACCAAGAATTTCTTCAGACATTTATTTCCCAAAGAAGATCACTGAGGAACATATCGTTTTTCCAAAACTGCCCTGTGGCATTTTCCTGTTCCTACCAACACTTCTCAATCTGTCTTGTTTCATTTTTTTCCACATAACCATTCAGTCTTCAACATATTATATTTTATTTGTTTTCTTATATCCTCCAATAAGAGCAATATACATAAGTAAATTCATCAGTTACTATCCTAAGTGCTTTATGCACATTCATTCATTTAATCCTTAGAACTGTGAAGTAAACACTATTACTATCCTTATTGCAGATATGGGGCATAGAGAGAAAATGGATGGGTTCAATTTTGAACTTGGTGAGATTAAAACACCTGTAAGATACTCATGCATAGATATCCAGCAGGCTGCTGTACGTGATCCTGGAACTCAGGAGAGCAATGCCATTTGAATTAGACATTAGAATCCTCAGTCATTTGCATATGCAAATTAGGGCAGCAGACCTGGAGGAGATCTCTTAGGATCATTTGCAGAGTTCAAAAGGGGGCCAGACCTCTAAAGAGCACCAGATACACCATGATCTGTCATTAACAGCATCACATAAGGACAGTTACTAGATCCTGTGTAACTGAACTGCTACTGAGAGCATCTCCCTTTATAAAGAAAAAGGGGCCTAGTTTCCACAATCTTTTGCCTTCAAAAAAGGACAGAGACAAATTATATTAGAACATGATGTCAATGACTATGCTTGACAGAAACAGTGTATCTGTGGGAACAATGAAGAATGGCATGGAAATCAATAACAACAGGGCAAACACTCCATCAGCCTGCAGCCTTCTGAAGGATTCCCATTGGAGGCAATGGGGAGACTTGTTCTTTGTGGTTGAAGGAGATGAAACTAGGACAAGTGGGTGAAAGCTACAGAGAAACATGTTTCAGCTTGTTTAAAGAAGTGTTTCCCATAGCTCGAGCTCTCAAGGTGGACCTGATTGCCTGTCAGCAGTCACTATTGGGTAAAGGCCAGGTTCCAGTTGAGGGTTAGACAGGATGGGTCCTCTCTGTACCCATGAGAAATGCTCACAGCCTTTCCCACGGTTGTGAGGACAGAATGGGTATTTTTCCTGGTTGGGCAAGAACTATGGGACAATAGCTGTGTGGTTCTCTGACAGCTCTCCTTGACAGTGACGTGGGTTGTGAAAAGGCCAACAATAGGCTCACCGAGCAATGGCTCTTTGAGTCCTGTTGAGCAGTACCTTAAGTGACCTCCCAACATGTAGTAGGAAAACTCTAGTTGCAAGTCTCTCTTGCATCCTGGAATTCACTAAAAGGCAGACTCACAGAAATCTCCCAGCTGGAATGACCTCAAAGTTCTAGCTGACCTCCCACCCACATAGGAATCTCTCTTGCAGCATCCCTGACAAATGCCTGCCTAGTCCTGTTTACATACCTTCCATGATGAGGAGCTTTCTGCTTCACAAGGTACCTGCCCATAGTTCAGCAGTTCTCATTTTTGTTGATAAAGATAAAAACAATAGCTAACATTTATGCAGTTCTCACTATGTGCCAAACTACGCCGAATACTTTCCATGCATTGAACTATTAATCCTTGCCACAAACTTATTAAACAGATGAGGAAATTACAATGGTAAGAATCATAATGTTAAGAATATTTCCAAGTCCATGAAAAGTGATAGAGCTAGTTTCAAAGAATATGATTTTCACAAACTTCAATCACTCATCTATCATTTCATTTGTACATGCCTGAAAATTCACCCTTGCTGTTATGCACCAAAAATTTCTCTTTAAATGATTTTGTTTCATTTTTTTAAAAAGTAAAATATCTACTTTAACCACTTCTTATATATCTGAAATCACAAAATTTGTCTACTAGTTATATATTTTCCCTAGTATGTATATTTTCCCTATATATTTCCCTATATATTCCCTATATATTCCCTATATATTCCCTAGTATGTATATTTTCCCTATATATTTCCCTATATTAAAATAAACTCAGAACTAATGAAAAATTTCAAAATGTTCAATCATGTCCTAAATAAAAATATCTTTCTTAGCACCATTTTGTGCTAAGAAAATACACTGTATTTTGGTAAACACTGTTCTAGGCTATATTACTTCTCTTTTTGTAAATATGTATTTTTGAATCAAAAACTTGATTTTTGCAATTATTTTTCACTGTTGGTATTAACTCTGCCCTGTGAGCTTGCAGAGAAGAAGTCTTGGCAATTTTGTCTTTAAGACTGGTTTTCAAGCATCTGAGAAGATTATATCTCCCTGAAGTCTTCTCCAGGTTGGTCATTTCCTGTTCCTCCAACTCTTGGACAGGGTTTCTAGCTTCCTCTAGACCCTCTTAGGCTGGTCACTCTTGCTTGAACTACCCTATTTTGTAAAACAGCCACAGTTGTTATTATATAAGGGCCTATACAACCCTAGATGTAGAGCCCAGAATCTTTACACCTATATCCAGTAGCTGCTTCTGTGCTCAGGTTCAGATCTACCCAGGGCTGGGGACGGAATACATACCCAGCTGGAAAGAACATGGTCCCAGCCCAGAAGACATGAACTATTTCACAGCTCTGCCTACCATTTGGCAATCACTTGATTTATAGGAGTTTGAGTTTACTCAATGGAGAAATGAATATGTCTTGTCTTGCCAGCCTCCCAGCATGGTTGTGGAGATAAAATGGACAAGTGACATGTAGATTTTTGTAAACTATGAAGAGTTACAGACAATAGTTATCATTAAAGTAGACCACACGGCCTCAGTACACCATTACTTAACCCTATGAGTGACCTGTGAACCCAGGCCGCCTTATAGATCTTTTAGAAAATATCGAGTTCAAGAAAGCATATGTGGACAACACTTGATAGTCAAGTAAGTCACCATGTGAGGGATTGCTATATGCTAGTCACTGTTCCAGGCCTGGGATATAGTGTTGAATATAGGAGACAAGTAGGGTTGATATTCAAACAGTACAAACTAATGGTCATACTGATTGCTAAGATCAGTATGCTAAGATTTCCACAATAATGGGCACATAGTTCACATGCATTGCTTAGTTAATAGGCATTGCTAATTAACATGCATTGCTTATGTACTCCAACCCCTCCCTCAGGACTCCTGGGCCTCCCCACACACCAAAAATTTAAAGGTCGGAGGGCAGGTTAGGGGGCCTCCTGGACCCTGTCCCAGGACTTTGGCCATGGTCAATTCTGATTGATTAGTGCCATGTGATACTGGTTGTTAAATATTTGGAATATCACCCTGGGAAAATGGGTTCCATTCTACGGAGAAGATACAGAGTAAACAAGTAAATGAAACAATGTATAATTCAGTTGCAGATTGTGATAAGAACTATAAAGGAATGAGATGGTGATGTGGGTGGAGCGGGGGGTGGACCTCAGATTGCATGATCAGAAAAGGCTTCCTTGAGGAAGTGAGATGTGTGTTGAGACAGGAAGAAGGAAGAAGGAATGAGAGCCAGCCATGCAAATATCTAGGGGGAAAGCATTGCAGGCAGAGGAAAGAGTAGGAGCAAAAGCCCTGGGGCAGGAGTGGGTTTGGCATGTATGGAGAAGAGAAAGAAGGCCTATGTGTGTTGCCCAAAGTAGGCCAACGGAAAAGCATGCGAGTGCTGGCAGTCTCCAGTAACAAGTCTGGGTTTTATTCCAAGTGCGAGGAGAAGTCATTAGAATGACTTAAGAACATTGAAATGTGGTTATCATATTTACAAAATGCCTTGTTCTGAGAAATTCAAATCTCGGAAGAGAGTTCATTTCCTATTTTCTCTCAACTACAATTGCAAACCTGAGGCTGATGAATGATCTGATAGATGTATATGTGGTGGATGATAACAACCAATTCACCAGCCTACAGGGACCAACTTAGGAGGGAAATCAGACACCTAGAATTCTTGTCATGCAAGGCGGGAAGAACAGGAAATGACCAACCTATAGAAATCTTAATGGGAACATAGTTAATCTTTTCAGACACTTAAAAGCCAGCCTTAGAAACAAAGTTGCCAAAATGTTTTCCTTTCTTTTTTTTCTTGAAGTATAGTTGATTTACAATGTTGTGTTAATTACTGCTGTACAGCAAATGATGACCATCATTAAAAAGTCTACAACTAACAAATGCTGGAGAGGGTGTGGAGGAAAGCGAACGGTCCTATAAGCCTGGTGGGAATGTAAATTGGTGCAGCCACTATGGAGAACAGTATGGAGGTTCCTCAGAAAACTAAAAATAGAACTACCATATGATCCAGCAATCCTACTCCTGGGCATATATCCGGACAAAACTATAATTAAAAAAGATACATGCACCCCTATGCTCATAGCAGCACAATTCACAATAGCCAAGACATGGAAACAACCTAAATGCCCATTGACAGAGGACCGGATAAAGAAGATGTACATATATACAATGTTTTCCTTTCTATAGTCTGATTTCCACAACAACAGGGTAAAGTGATTCAAGCAGAAGTTATCATTTCTTACCATTTTATAAGAAGTATCCGATTCTGAAAAGAAAATTACATTCGTGCTCTACAGAGCCATCAGCAGGAGTTATTTCACCTACTTTGCTTATTGAGAAAGAAATCAAGAATATTTGCCTGATGTTACATACAATTATCACCGTTGGGTTAACACTAGAATACAGGTGCTCTGAGCCTCTTTATAGTACTCTACTACCTCCTTATGACATTTGGGGAGCAGGAGAATTTTGTAACTTTTGGGCTAGTCAGTTGAAGAATGACCCAGCCAATTCCCAAGGTACTATTCAGCCCACACATGTGATGACAATCTGGTCAGGCATTCAGACAAGCTGCATGCTTTATCTAGTGTAGAGAAGGCATACATGCATTCAGTTTGGCATACATACACTGCAGTTCATTTTCATTTTAAATGTTAGAGATGGCTAAAATCTGCCCAGGAAATTACCTGTGATTGAACTGCCATCCAGTCAAAAAAAAACAAAAACTAAGCTTTCTAAAGATGACCCAGACAAACACAGTGGTGTAAGGGAAAGACAGGTGGATGAGGAAGAAAGAAACGCTTCTTTGTTCATTTTCCTAGAGACCCCTAACTCACCCATGGGTATCCAAAAAGTACAGCATAATAGAGGCATACATGTTCATGGTCATGATATGACACTACTGAATAAGAGAATCTCAGAAACATGGGGAAAGGCTGTTGCCCGCAGGATGGAACTGTATGTCAAGGCGGCCTTTCCCACACCTTTGCAATGGAGTTTCCCTCTGGACCCTCCTCCATGCTGCGTAGGTCTAACTTCATCTTCATTCAGTTCTTTCCCCGTAACTTTACCACTCCTTCACCCATTCCCTTTGCTTACTTTGGTATTTTCTCTCTCCCATTAGTCTGCAATGTTCTTTGCGGACAGGGACCATGTCTCCTTTTCCTACTTCCATAGTACCAAGCGTGGTATTTTTCAGCACATCTTTATTAAATAAAATAAAATATAACTATGACTGCCATTTATGGAGCAACATGTACCAGGTATGACATTAAGTGTTTTACCTAGTTTTATTTTATTTAATCCTTTTAGCAATCCAGTGATGTGGGTGTCTTCAGTCTCATTTTACAGAGGAGCAGACAGAAGATTGAGGAAGTTAAATAACTTGCCCAAGGTCACATAATTAGTAAGTAGCAGAACTGGGACTCCATCCACATTTTTTCTGATGCAAACACAGAGTAACTTACACACTAATCTTGGCTGCCTCTCTGTACTGATTATTTCATTATAATATTGAAAGAAAAGAGCTGGAATGGTGAGACAGAGTTAGACAAGCAGCCACTTGCATTAAGGAAGCTGGACCAGTCGAACGGCCAGCAGAGTCCACATTCTTGCTGTGTACCTGGGTATTAGAGGGTGGGCAGGTATCTGTGGGAAAGAACTCATTCAGACCTTAAGCTAGTTGTCATGCCCTTTTAATACCAGACAAACAAACTGAAAAGGAGCTGCCCTGTGCTGAGGTGTACTACATGCTAATCTGCTAATCCTGTACTCCTTGGAAGAAGAGAAGGAGTGGGAGATGTTTTCTACAAGTCCTTTGCTTGGCAGAGAGCTGAGTCAGAGACAGTTGGCTGAAATTGTGAAAAGGCAGACCAGCAGCTTAAGAGAGGGTGGTGCAGATCTCTTGTTATTCAGCCTTTCCCAGGAGCTAGAAAGCAGGATGCTCTCACCACAGTGAGAATGGGGATTTAGAAAGAGTGGGAGGTGTCCTGGTGAAGGGGAAATATGCCAATTTGGAAATCCAAGGTCTTGGAGTTGTTGAAAAAGTTATTGAAATGAATGAGGTAAAGGCAACACAACGGGGTGTGGTTTAGTAGAAACGAGCACTAGCCTTGGACTTAGGAATCGTACCTTTGAATTTCAATGTTGGAACAAATATTAAAAATTATGAAGATGGATAATATTTTGAAATATTAATTGTTTGTTTCCAGAATTTGCTTCATTCCTTGTTCCTTCCCACATTCAATCAGCTAAGCATTCTCCATAATTGCCTTGGAGGTGAACTGACAGAAGAAAGCAAAGAGAGTTGGTTGCTGGTTTTGAGTTTAGCAACCTACATATTATGACTCAGCTATAGACACATGAGATTTTGAGAGAATATATGATATGATGATGATATAAATGATAAGAGAAAAATTACCTTAAGGCAAAGGATGGGTTCCCAAGGCTGAGAAGAAAAAGATAAGGGAGACTTAGAAGACAGTTGGACAACGAATGAGGAGACGTCGCCAGAGGGACCATAAGAACAGTATTGAGTCAATATCCAGGGAAAGGCCAGTCTCCATCAGAGCATGATCATATGTAGCTAGGGCCCAGGGACAGAAGCTACTGCCTTCAAACATGAAGTCTTATATGCTGCCTGGACTGAGGAGCTATGATGAGTTCCTTCCTTTGACAGAAGTTAGCATCTGGCACACTGTTCATCAAGCAGGAGTGATAGCCATTTATACCTTGACCCTTAAGATTGTTCTGTTCCCATCCAGCATACCCTACCTAGAACTGTCAAGTATTTTGTTTTAATGAAAAACAGCCAATTTTATTCAAATTCTCCAAAATTTATACTCATTATGTTGTTTCCAAAATGCTTCACGTTTATATAATGGTTTTATTATTTCACCTTTCTTTTATAGTTTTTATATTTTTTCTGTACAGTTCTTCAGTAGAAGCCAAAGTCCTGAGTTGCCCAGTTAAGAGCCTCTGACCTACCATTCTGATTATGTTTCTTCTCAATATTCATGACCAACATCTGGCTTCTAAATGAAAGGCTTTTGGCCTTTTCAATCACTTGCTGATAGGATGAGACTACACTGCCACCCATAACCACATGACCTAATTTAGAATCAATCTTGGCATCCAGTCTTGCATTTCTAATCAAATTTACAATCCACCTTTCACCTTCTTCTGGAGTCACGATCAGTTTATCTGCCAACATGTTAATGCTGATACACTGATGAATGCAACAAGAAGTCTCAAATACAAAGAGATGGGTATTTTCAATGGACTCCTCCGGACAAGCCACCGAGAAGAAATCATTCACTAGCACTGATTCATAGTCCTTCAGCTTTTTCTGAGCCCCATAAAAGTCAAAATTAACATATAAGCACTCAACAAACTCTGTAATGGGTTTTTTATATGTGTAAGACTCCTATTGAATAACTTTGACCAGATCATTTAGCACCTGCCGGCGTTTTCAAACATCTTTGTTTGTTATGACTGCTGTGGTCAAATAGCCGAGAATATGTGGACACATCATCTGAATTACATTAAGGTACTGTGGCTGGTAGAGGAAGAGATCAATAATGTTATCACGTCCTTTGGGGTGATTGAAGAAAACATAGAGACTAATGAATGAGCATGTTTCTAGAGACTAGAGTGGCAAACTCACAGAATTATTATCTATGGTCTCTTTTAGTTACATAAGGTCTTCCACGGCTGGATTCCAATTCTGCATTAAGATTTCAGAGACCAGTTTTCCCCAGAGAGAACTCAAAGCATTTCTGTCCATTGTGGGAACCAACACTCTAAAGAAGTAAAGATATTCTGCTGCTCCAGAGTAGTTTCCACATTTATATTGGAATTTTGCATACCTTTAGGGTGTATCTAAATATGGAATTGTCAAGTCTAAATCAGCCTGCCGGGACACTTGTATACCAAAGAAATAGACACTTAGAGGGGTGGTAGTGTAGAAGAAAAATCCCCCAACACATGGAATTACTAGGTGGGAATGAATGAAGTCATCTAGGGATTTCTCGTGTAGCTGACAGTCCAAAAAAACGTTATCCTCTATGATTTTCAGGATAATGACCCCCCAAACGTATCTACATCCTAATCCCTAGAATCTGTGAATATGTTGCTTTACACGGCAAAAGAGACTTTGCAGATGTGATTAAGTTTAGAATCTTGAGATGGAAAGATAACCCTGCAATATCCTGGAGGATCCAATGTAATTATAAGGGTCCTTATAACAAGGAGGTAGGAGGGTCAGAGTCAGAAAGGGAGCTTTGTCAATGCATGGAGAAGTTGGAGTGATGTAGGGCAGTGAACCAAAGAATGTGGGTAGCCTCTAAAACCTGAAGAAGGCAAGGAAATGGATTCTCTCCTAGAGCCTCCAGAAGGAAACAGCTTGTCAATAACACAGAATCTTGAGGCTTGCTCTAAATCTACTAACTCAGATTATCTGCATTTGGGCCCAGACTTATGTATATTTTAACACTATCCGAGGCTATGCTATACAGCCAGTCTGTACTAGCCCATGCACAGCAGGTAGAAAAACACTGGATCTGAACTGACAAATGGGTCTCTGAGACCACTATCACATTCAGAAATGTTAATGCCCTTACCACATGAACACCAAGTGGTCACTCAGTTTCATAAGAACACTTAAAGGGATTATGATCTCATCACCTCTTGAATATTACTAACAACTTCCATTTATTGAACATATCCTAAGACAATCAGTGTGCTAATATTCTTATGCATTATCTCATTTAACTTCAGAGCAACCTTATAAAATAATTATTAATGTTATAATTTACAACAACAGCAAAAAAGGTCTAGGAAAGTTAATTGTAACCACATGGAAAGTCAAAAGTATCGTTAACATGTAACTGGAATTGCTGTTTTTAATGCAACTGGGTTGGAGCAGACAGGATCTCAAACCAGTTCTATTCATTCCTACCAAGGTACCGATGTGAGGATTCCCTTCCACATGATCTCTCCTCCTACAGGTGTTCAGGAGACATCCTGTCATCAAAGCAACACCTTAGAATATACCTAGTGAGTAAGAGTTGTTTCCACACAGGGAAGGTAAAATAGAGCTGAGCAAAGTTTTGGCCCCAAAGAGCTGCAACTCTCATAGGACAAAGACCAGCACTCTGCTAGTGTTTCATTAGGAGGTCTTTACAAGATGTAATGAGGACAGCTGTATGGCATTGATGATTTACGACACTGGTACAAATGCCTAATGTGATCCCATGATATCCATTAATGATCTGACTCCCACCTTGTGATAGATGGTGTCTCTCTATTGGTAGTTGATGAGTCTTAGTGCCAGTTCCACAGCTCTCCCCCTGGTTCCCTTAGGTGTGTTGAGTCCCAGGCAGGCTAGGCTCCACCAATCTCCTCCCTCAACATTGTCTTTCCTCCACACATTAACTTCCAGCCCATGGAATTTTTATTTGGTCTTAGTGGGCAGTGCTGTGTGACTCCTACTTTATATTTCCAAACCTACTATTTCAGCATATACTTTGTGTTCTACTTCCTTCCAGACATTCTGGCCTTAGATTCTAAAAGCCAGACTCAAAATTCCTTTTCTCAAACTATTCTCTCAGCCTTGAATTTCAAAATCCTGACAGTATAAACTGGCAGTTGGCTGCATGAGGTTCAAGGACATGTAGGAGAGGGAAAAAAGAGGGCTATACATACAATATTGCAATATATTATTCTTCTTCATAACCATAATCTCCAGGGTCAAACAGGCAATAAGAGATGAAGCCAGGAATTATTCTCACTTCTCTCTGATGTCAAAGTCTATACGACACCCAGTTCATCATTGGACATCTCTAGCTAGTGAACCCAAGCCTAAATTCCAGCAAACTCTACCATAGGTCCTAGATCTGGGCTTATGAAACAGCTAAGTTCCTCCTTTTCCAGGACAGTCATTAAGATACTTGAAGATAATTATTTGGGCATCTGAGTCATTTTTGAGCTAAGTTACCACCCAGTTTATTCTACTCTTCTTCACAGACACGGTGTTTCTTATTTTTCATTATCCTGGACCTCGTTTTGAATGTGCACAATTTTGTGTGTGTGTGTCCCTCTTGACTTGTGACTTTCCTAAATAAGCTGCATCATCCCAATTAGTGAAGTCCAAAGTCAACTACAGAAACTTTTCTGATCTTGTTCCTGACACCACATTCCTAAAGCAAGGGATATTTGTACGATGCAGCATGTGTGCAGATTTCTACTTCATCTGTCTACGAGTTACGTACAAGCTCAGGGAAGACATTTGGGATGAATTTAGGGTATGCCTCAATCTCTTGCTTCAGCCCAAAGAGCACTCACATGGCCAGCACATACCAAGGTTCATAAAAAGACTAGGAAAAAGGCTTGTGAATGTATTACACAGTAGTAGGTCTAGTGCTAGAGAGAATCTGAAGTCACCACAGGTGAGCCTTACTTCAGAAACCCCAAGCTGGAGGACAGCAAAAGATGGGGTGGGCAGTGAAAGGGGCAAGGAGCCTGTAGCTTATCTGCCAATAACTTGCTCTGGGATTTTGAACAATCATTTCATCACTCTGGATTTTATTTTTCCCACAAGTAAAACAATACAGTTAGACTAGAGTGGTTTCCAAAAGTACTTGATTACACACTTTGATCAGAAAAACATTTATGCACATGAAATTATGTCTATTTTATTTATTTATAAAGAATATACATTCAACCCCAGTATATAATATATAGTATAAAACATAATACAAAATGTTTCTAAATAATTAGACTTCTAAAATGTAGTCAAAACCTTAATATATTTTCCTGTACCCCAGTGAGTCATCATAAGCATCTAGAACAGGAGTTAGCAAATTTTTTCTGTAAAGGACCAGATAGTAAACACTTCAGGCTCTGCAGTCCATATATACTCTGTCCTAAAGACTATTTTGTCTGATATTAGTATAGCCACTCCAGCTTTTATGGTTGCTGTTTGCATATTACATCTTTTTCCATCCTTTTACTTTTAACCTATTCATATCTTTGAATCTAAAGGTGTCTCCTGTAGACAGAATGTAGTTAGATCTTGTTTTCTAATCCAGTCTGACATCTCTGCCTTTTGACTGGATTGTTTAATCCATTCACATTTAATGTTATTATTGATATAGTTGAATTTATATGAGTTATTTTTTCTATTTGTTTATATCCTTTTGTTCCTATATTCTTACTTTACTGCTTTCTTTTGCATTAAGTAAATGTTTGGTAGTGTAACATTTTAGTTCCTTTATTTATTTATTTATTTTTTTTACCATTTTTAGGGTTTCTTTTGTTGTTTGTTTAGTGGTTGCTCTAGGGCTTACTATATACATTTTAATTTATCACAACTTACTTCAGATTTATACTAATGTAATCAAAGTGAGATAGAAATGTTACTCCTATATAGCTCTATTCCCTCTTTCCCCTTTTTGTGCTATTATGTTATACATATTATATCATATCTGTTACAAATCTAATAATACTTTATTATAATTATTACCTTATATCATTTTACATCTATTAAAGAAACTGAGATACAGCGTCCATTGCAACTACTCAACTCTGAAATTATTGCATTAAAAACAGCCTTTGGCAATATATATATGAATGAACATCACTGTGTTCCAATAAAACTTTATTTATGGACACTGAAACTGAATTTCATATAATTTTCATGCATTATAAAATATTCTTCTTTTGACTTTTTCCCTGTTATTAAAAAATGTAAAAACTAACTCACAGGCTGTGCAAAAACAGGCAGGGGGCAGGATTTGATTCAAGAATGCAGTTTGCCAACCACCTGACTTTCAGCAATGATTTTCCAAACTCTTTTATGTGGCACCTTGGGGTTAATAGACATGCCTCCGGGCCTGCCATGGTGGCAAAGGTAAGATCAGAGACTGGGCTTCAGCATCCTACCTCCATTTCAAGAAGAACAGTTCTGCTTATATTTTGCTTATTTTTTCCAAACTGAAAAGATTCTGTTTAACAAAGTGTCCCTGGAAGGAAGAAGGAAGGAAGGAAGCGGGGGAGCAGGGGAGCAGGATAGAAAAAAGGAAAGATAATCTCAAATGTTCTTTCTAGCTTTGAAATTCTATTACATTCAACTAAAATTGTACAAAATCATCAGCGACACTGGAACTATACTTCAGTTAACCTTGAAATCTAAACATTTGATATTATGCTGTACTTTCATTATTTCTATTAAGTTTTTCCTGAGTTTTGTAATCAAAGTTCTTTTCTGAAAATGGAATGAGCATTAAAGGAAAGAGAACGTTCTACACCTGGGCCTAAAGAACCAGAAGAGAGATCTTTTAGCACTGTCTTGTGTCCATAATTAGTGATAACAGCAACCCTGCTAAGTATTGGGGACATCTAATAAGGCCTAAGGCATCAGGGTGAAATGCATGGAACAAAGAACTTGAGGTAGTGACAGGGTTTGTCATTCCTTTTTCATACTGATCTGCTCTATTCAAATAAGTCTTCTACAAACAAGAATCCCTTACAAAGAAAAGTTCTTCCTTCCTCCTCTTTATCAAAATGCTACCCACTCTTTGAGAAAAAGTTGATCATCTTGAGTTCACCATAATAATTTCTTCTCTGCATAATTAGAGAAGTGAAGATTACTGGTTTTATTTATTTTCTCACATTCAGTTCCTTTATTAGCTTAGATAGCCAAAGGTTATTTGGAGAGATTTTTTTTTTTTTCTTTTTGCGGTATGCAGGCCTCTCACTGTTGT
The DNA here is from genome assembly GCF_937001465.1 of Orcinus orca. NCBI lineage: Eukaryota > Metazoa > Chordata > Mammalia > Artiodactyla > Delphinidae > Orcinus > Orcinus orca. The sequence goes on from NC_064561.1 coordinate 61,123,294, forward strand.
GGCCTCTCCCATTGCGGAGCACAGGCTCCGGACGCGCAGGCTCAGCAGCCATGGCTCAGGGGCCTAGCCACTCCACGGCATGTGGGATCTTCCCGGACCGGGGCATGAACCCGTGTCCCCTGAATGGGCAGGTGGACTCTCAACCACTGCGCCACCAGGGAAGCCCATTTGGAGAGATTTTTAAGGTAAGATTACTGGTTTTAACATCAGGTATAAGTCTCAACTCTGCTCTTTACTAGCTGTGTAACACTGGGTACATCAGTTAACCTTCTCTCCTAAGTGCTTCTGCCACCACTTACCAATGAATGGAATCCCACACACCTAAGCATCGTAGCTTCCCCTATGATTGAACTAAGCAAAGTCACCTCCCCTCAAAAGTTAGAATTGGAGGCATAAGCCACAAAACAAACATTAAATTAGTCTTCGTCAAAATTAAAAACTTTTATGTGTCAAAGGTGTAAAAAATTAATAAACTAAAACCTCAATTGAATGGAGTTGGGAGACCAGAAGGGGGAGCTCTCGTGCCCTGCAACAATAGCAGAGACCAACACAAAGTAGAAAGACTCTTCTTTCCTGGCAACAACTCAGTCAATGAAAATCCATGGACTCTTTGTTTACTATGGCCCTCCCAACTTCCTTTTCCCCTCTATAAAAGAGTTCTTCTCTCCTTGCTGTGTAGGGACTTGCATGTGGCTAGCTAGCCATGGTTGCAGGCCTCAAATTGCAATTCTAATCCCAAGTAAGTCCATTTTTACTGGAGAAATAGCTGGCCGTCTGTTTATTTTAGGTCAACATTTTGGTGGCACATACAGGAATTTAGAGGAGACCCCCCAATGACTCCAGAGCTGGTGAGAAACAGGTGCAGTACCCACACTGAGCCCATTGTTGCTCATTGCTTTTCTCCCTGACCGCGGAGTTCAAACGTATGTCCTTCTCCTGGATCCAAGCTTACCCGCTCTTTGGATCTTGAAGTTCTCTAGGGTTTGTTTGAGATCTGTTTGAAGGTTTCAACTTTTCTAGTTAAGGCCTTGTTCTATCTGTGAGTGCTCATTTAGCACTTCGATCTGATTTGAAATCAGATTGTTCCAGTTGGGACTGGTTCAGCCTTTGGCCATATATATATATATATATATATATATATATATATATATATATATATATATATATATTTGGAATGAGGGCTGTTCTATGGGAGCTGAGCTGAGAAGGCTTCAGCTAGGTTCCTCTAGGACCAGACTGTTCTCTTAGAAATGGCTGGTATTAGGCCTACAGGTTGGTAGAGATATCCGAACTGTTTGAGCTATAAGCTGTTTGAGCTGAAAACTGTTTAGGTGGTTTGAAAATTATTCTGAAATAATTTTCAGAATAATAATAAAATAATAATAAATCATAAAAGAAATTAATAAAAAGAAAATTATTCTTTTTCTGGAGGAAAAGTTATGAGAATGGGACTGCAGTTATCTAAGTATTTTGAGGGCACTCCCCTACAGGGATTTGAGCTGATTTTATGTTTAAAAACCACGGTCTTTCCTCAAGTGCGTTTCCAACTAAAGAAGCCAACATAACCAAAGGCAATTTAGAATATCAGTGGCCATTAAGAGGAATTTTGAAATCCCCAAACTTACTCTTCTTAAAAATAAACTGGACTACCATAGTTCTAAAATGTCTCAAACTAAATAGAATGTCTATTTCGATTTGTATTTTGAGGATTCCAAACTTTATCAGAAGGCTAAAATTGCCTTTCTGCAAAATAAGATTTTAAGATTAACTGATGCAAAGAAAGGATTAAAGAAAGTGAAAATGGCCCCAAAAGCCACAGGCCCTTCCTCCTTGGCTCCTTCGCCCCTGGTTCTTTCTCCAGGGCCGTCGTGTCTCTCCCTCCATTCCTTGTGCCCAAGCCCTGCCTCTGGTGCCATCCTCCTCCTTTCTTTCTAGGCCACCTACAGCCCTATACCCTCAGTTCCCCCATCGAATTCTCTCACTGAACTTCCTTTTTTCTCAGAAACTGACCTCACTTCCTTTGCCTCTGAACTTATCAGAATGTGTCCCTTTAAAATTAAGCTTTCTGAGGATCCAGAGACTAACCCTTAATTTCTTACATTTCCTGGACTAAAGGTAAACTGTAAGCCACAAAGATCTTCCCAAAGCAACTGAAGATCCTCGCCGATTTGCTGAGGAATTTAATGCAGTCATTCAGACCTATCAACCTAGTTTCTGACTTATGTCAACTAGTTCATATGCTTGTCAATGAAGGCCAGCCAGCATTGGATGAAAATCACTAATTGGGAACATTCTGAAAAGTCTCTAAAATTACAACTGGGAGACCAGCCTGCTAACTTATCATACGATTAGGCTCAGGCAATGGGTGGGAGACTTCATCCAGTAATTTTTAGGGTGTTTCCAAAGCCTACTGATTGGTACAAAATTCAGGATTGCACATAAATTCTGATGAATCTTGTCGTGACTATTACAATCAACTTCAGATTATTTTTAAAGAAAATTCTGGTCTTCCTTCAAATGTTGATTCCACCCAGGTAGCTTTTATTTTTTTTATTTTTTTTGAGTTTGGTGATGACTTTTATTTTATTTTTTTTACACCTTTATTAGAGTATAATTGCTTTACAATGGTGGGTTAGTTTCTGCTTTATAACAAAGTGAATCAGTTATACATATACATATGTTCCCATATCTCTTCCCTCTTGTGTCTCCCTCCCTCCCACCCTCCCTATCCCACCCCTCCAGGCAGTCACAAAGCACCGAGCTGATCTCCCTGTGCTATGTGGCTGCTTCCCACTAGCTAGCTACCTTACATTTGGTAGTGGATATATGTCCATGCCTCTCTCTTGCTTTGTCACAGCTTACCCTTCCCCCTCCCCATATCCTCAAGTCTATTCTCTAGTAGATCTGTGTCTTTATTCCTGTCTTACCCCTAGGTTCTTCATGACATTTTTTTTCTTAAATTCCATATATATGTGTTAGCATACGGTATTTGTCTTTCTCTTTGTGACTTACTTCACTCTGTATGACAGACTCTAAGTCCATCCACCTCATTACAAATAGCTCAATTTCGTTTCTTTTGATGGCTGAGTAATATTCCATTGTATATATGTGCCACATCTTCTTTATCCATTCATCCGATGATGGGCACTTAGGTTGTTTCCATCTCCGGGCTATTGTAAATAGAACTGCAATGAGCAGCTCATGCAGCTCAATAACAAAAAAACAAACAACCTAATCCAAAAATGGGCAGAAGACCTAAATAGACATTTCGCCAAAGAAGATATACAGACTGCCAACAAACACATGAAAGAATGCTCAACTTCATTAATCATTAGAGAAATGCAAATCAAAACTACAATGAGATATCATCTCACACCAGTCAGAATGGCCATCATCAAAAAATCTAGAAACAATAAATGCTGGAGAGGGTGTGGAGAAAAGGGAACCCTCTTGCACTGTTGGTGGGAATGTAAATTGATACAGCCACTGTGGAGAACAGTATGGAGGTTCCTTAAAAAACTACAAATAGAACTACCATATGACCCAGCAATCCCAGTACTGGGCATATACCCTGAGAAAACCATAATTCAAAAAGAGTCATGCACCCAGGTAGCTTTTAACTTTACGTCAAAATGGGTTATTCATGGGCTGAACCAGGACCTTGCGCTTCTAGTAAAAAAAACCAGGATGGAATGGGAAACTATGTCCACTCCAGATTTAGTTAATCTGACAGACCAGGTCTCTCTCACTGTGGATGAATCACCTCAAAGGAAGACAGCTAAAATTCTCTATTTTCTTTTTAGGATTTTTTTAAATTGAAGTATAGCTGATTTACAATGTTGTGTCAGTTTCTAGCACAGAGCAAAGTGATTAAGTTATACATATATGTATATATATATATTCTTTTTCATTATAGGTTATTACAAGTTATCAAACATAGTTCCCTGTGCTTTACGGTAGGACCTTGTTGTTTACCTATTTTATATAGAGTAGTTTATATCTACTAATCCCAAACTCCTAATTTATCCCCCCTTTTCCCCTTTAGTAACCATAAGTTTGTTCTCTATGTCTGTGAGTCTATTTCCATTTTGTAAATAAGTTGTTTGTATCATATTTTGGATTCCACATATAAGTGATATCATACAGTATTTGTCTTTCTTTGTCTGACTTACTTCACTTAGTATGATAATCTCCAGGTTCATCCATGTTGCTGCAAATGACAGTATTTCGTTCTTTTTTATGGCTGAGTAGTATTTCATTATATATGTTATACATATTATATGTATTATTACATATATTATAAATTATATATACATATTGTATATGTATATATATTATATATGCGTGTGTGTATACATATATACCACACCTTCTTTATGCATCCATCAGGACAGATAAAATTCTTAACCTTCAACTTCAGCAAATGAAGGTCCCTAAAAAATATCAAAACCCTCTTGGTTTCTGCTATTATTGCGAAGAGCCAGAGCAATGGGAAAAAAGATTGTTACAAGTTTAAGCACTTCAGGTGCCTTCAGCCTTTCTAACAACCTCCCAGTTTTAAATGACAGGGCTTTCCCCATTCCCTTCTATTCATCAGCTTGGAGAAACATTTTTCCAGATTAGGGATGAATCTCTTCCAGTTCTAATTGACACCAAAGCCACACTCTTGGTGCTCAACCCCACTATAATAAAGCAGCCCCTGCCTTGGAGTACTAAAATAACTCAAATACAGAGGATCTCTAATGAACCTTAAGAGGTTCCTGTCCATGAACCTGTTGTCTTTTGTTTAGGTCCCTTGAGAGATACATACCCTTCTCTCTTTAGTCCTGCTGCCCTTATCCATTTATAGGCAAAGACTTCTTAGAGAAACATCATGCTGGAATTTCTTTCTCCCAAACAGGGAAAATAAGTCTAGAATTTGACAGTAAAAGATCAAAGCAGCCAACCAGATGAATTAAATGATGCTTTTACATCTTTATTTTCTCCATTTCTGACTATACTAGAGCTCATTCTGGAAACACTGACCACGTGTCTCTATTGAACAACAACTACCTTTCTTATGGGCAAAATCTCCAACTGATATTGGCAAAATTCATAGCACATCTCCCATCAAGATTCAGCTAGATCCCTCAAAACTCTCCCCAGAATGAATCAATGCCCTATGAGTTAAGAAGCCCTTCAAAGCATAAAGCCCATAGTAGAAGATTATAAGGCTCAAGACCTCATTATCCTTGGTACTAGTCCCTGTAATACTCCCACAACAGTGAGAAAACCTAAGGGCCAGGAGTGCAGGTTTGTTCAGGACCTCTGAGCTGTAAGCATTGTTATCCCCTGATACCCTGTTGTTCCTAACCTTCATATGTTATTAACATCCATTCCCCCTGGAAGAAAATTCCTTACTATAATTGATGTATGCAGTGCATTCTTTAGTATTCCAGTTGATGAAGGTAGTCAATACCTTTTTGCCTTCACTTGGGAAGAAAAACAATTCACCTGGACAGTAACACCTCAGGGTTTTACTGAGAGTCCTTATTTCTCACCAATCCTGAAGGCTGATCTGGATGAAATAAAGTTCCCTAGAGGTTCTACTTTTTGTAATATGTGGATGATTCACTTCTTCACTCTCATTCTCAAGCCTTCTCACAGAGACAGTATCCACTTTGTAAAGCTTTTAGCCTTAAAAGGACATAAGATCACCAAGGAATAGTTGCAGTTTGCCCAAACCTAGGTTTTATATGTATGGCATCTGCTATCAGAACAAGGGCTTCACCTAGATCCAGATAGCATGGTGTTCTAAGTCTCCCAAACCCCCAAACTAAGCACCAACTGTGAAGTTTTCTCAGGCTCGTTGGTTATTGCTGGAACTGGATTCCAAATTTCTCTCTTATGGCCAAACCTCTGTGTGTTTTACTGAAGAATAAGAATGCCAACACAATTTTATGATAAGAATCAGTGACATCACCTTTAAGGCTTTAAAGAAGAGTTTGGTGAATCCACCTGCCCTTGAGCATGCCAATTATCAGATTACCTTTTTCCTTTTTGTATATAAATAAAAAGAATTGGAATGCCCTTGGGATACTCATCAAAAACACGGGGACCAAAGACAAAATGAAATATCAAGGAGGTTTGTGCCTGAGATCATGTTGATGTGAAACCATGGATGGCCACCTTGTGCCAGATACACCAGAAATACATCTACACGTGGAACAACTCCTACAGAACACCTATTGAATGCTGGCAGAAGATCTCAGACCTCCCAAAACACAAGAAACTCCCCACATACCTGGGAAGGGCAAAAGAAAAAAGAAAAAACAGAGATAGAAGGATAGGGACTGAACCTGCACCAGTGCGAGGGAGCTGTGAAGGAGGAAAGGTTTCCACACACTAGGAAGCCCCTTCGCGGGCGGAGACTGCGGGTGGCGGACGGGGAAAGCTTCGGGGCCGCGGAGGATAGCACAGCAACAGGGGTGCAGAGGGCAAAGCGGGGAGATTCCCGCACAGAGGATCGGTGCCGACCGTCACTCACCAGCCCGAGAGGCTTGTCTGCTCACACGCCGGGGCGGGCGGGCTGGGAGCTGAGGCCCGGGCGTGTCGGTAGGAGCGCAGGGAGAGGACTGGGGTTGGCAGCTTTGTTTCCTGGTGCGCAAGGAGAGGGGATTAAGAGCGCTGCTTAAAGGAGCTCCAGAGACGGGCGCGAGCCCCGGCTAAAAGCGCGGGCCCCAGAGACGGGCATGAGACGCTAAGGCTGCTGCTGCCGCCACCAAGAAGCCTCTGTGCGAGCACAGGTCACTATCCACACCCCCCTACCAGGGAGCCTGTGCAGCCCGTCACTGCCAGTGTCCCGGGATCCAGGGACAACTTCCCCGGGAGAACGCACGGCACGCCTCAGGCTGGTACAACGTCACGCCGGCCTCTGCCGCCGCAGGGTCGCCCTGCATCCGCATCCCTCCCTCCCCCCGGCCTGAGTGAGCCAGAGCCCCCGAAGCAGCGGCTCCTTTAACCCCATCCTGTCTGAGCAAAGAACAGACGCCCTCTGGTGCCCTACACGCAGAGGCGGGGCCAAATCCAAAGCTGAGCCCCGGGAGCTGTGAGAACAAAGAAGAGAAAGGGAAATCTCTCCCAGCAGCCTCAGAAGCAGCGGATTAAATCTCCACAGTCAACTTGATGTACCCTGCATCTGTGGAATACATGAATAGACAACCAATCATTCCAAACTGAGGAGGTGGACTTTGAGAGCAAGATTTATGATTTTTTCCCCTTTTCCTCTTTTTGTGAGTTGTATGTGAATGCTTCTGTGTGAGATTTTGTCTGTATAGCTTTGCTTCCACCATTTGTCCTAGGGTCCAATCCGTACTTTTTTTTTTTTTTCTTAAAAAAATTCTTTTTTTCCTGTAATAATTATTTTTTATTTTAACAACTTTATTTTATTTTACCTTACTTTATTTTATTTTACTTTATCTTCTTTCTTTCTTTCCTCCTTCCCTCCTCCCTCCCTCCCTCCCTCCTTTCCTCCTTCCTTCCTTTCTTTCTTTCTTTCCTTCTTTCTTCTTTTTCTCCCTTTTATTCTGAGCCATGTAGATGAAAGGCTCTTGGTGCTGCAGCCAGGAGTCAGTGCTGTGCCTCTGAGGTGGGAGAGCCAACTTCAGGACACTGGTCCACAAGAGACCTCCCAGCTCCACATACTATCAAATGGCGAAAATCTCTCAGACATCTCCATCTCAACACCAGCACCCAGCTTCACTCAACGACCAGCAAGCTACAGTGCTGGACACCCTATGCCAAACAACTAGCAAGACAGGAACACAACCCCACCCATTAGAAGAGAGGCTGCCTAAAATAATAATAAGTCCACAGACACCCAAAAACACACCACCAGATGTGGACCTGCCCACCAGAAAGACAAGATCCAGCCTCATCCACCAGAACATGGGCACTAGTCCCCTCCACCAGGAAACCTACACAACCCACTGAACCAACCTTAGCCACTGGGAACAGACACCAAAAACAACGGGAACTACGAACCTGTAGCATGAAAAAAGGAGACCCCAAACACAGTAAGATAAACAAAATGAGAAGACAGAAAAACACACAGCAGATGAAGGAGCAAGATAAAAACCCACCAGACGTAACAAATGAAGAGGAAATAGGCAGTCTACCTGAAAAAGAATTCAGAATAATGATAGGAAAGATGATCCAAAATCTTGGAAATAGAATAGAGAAAATGCAAGAAACATTTAACAAGGACCTAGAAGAACTAAAGATGAAACAAGCAATGATGAAGAACACAATAAGTTAAATTAAAAATACTCTAGATGGGATCAATAGCAGAATAACTGAGGCAGAAGAACGGATAAGTGACCTGGAAGATAAAATAGTGGAAATAACTACTGCAGAGCAGAATAAAGAAAAAAGAATGAAAAGTACTGAGGACAGTCTCAGAGACCTCTGGGACAACATTAAATGCACCAACAGTCGAATTATAGGGGTTCCAGAAGAAGAAGAGAAAAAGAAAGGGACTGAGAAAATATTCGAAGAGATTATAGTTGAAAATTTCCCTAATATGGGAAAGGAAATAGTCAATTAAGTCCAGGAAGCACAGAGAGTCCCATACAAGATAAATCCAAGGAGAAATATGCGAAGACACATATTAATCAAACTGTCAAAAATTAAATACAAAGAAAACATATTAAAAGCAGCAAGAGAAAAATAACACACAAGGGAATCCCCATAAGGTTAACAGCTGATCATTCAGCAGAAACTCTGCAAGCCAGAAGGGACTGGCAGGACATATTTAAAGTGATGAAGGAGAAAAACCTACAACCAAGATTACTCTACCCAGCAAGGATCTCATTCAGGTTTGATGGAGAAATTAAAACCTTTACAGACAAGCAGAAGCTGAGAAAGTTCGGCACCACCAAACCAGCTTTACAACAAATACTAAAGGAACTTCTCTAGGCAAGAAACACAAGAGAAGGAAAAGACCTACAATAACAAACCCAAAACAATTAAGAAAATGGGAATAGGAACATACATATTGATAATTACCTTAAATGTAAATGGATTAAATGCTCCCACCAAAAGACACAGACTGGCTGAATGGATACAAAAACAAAACCCATATATATGCTGTCTACAAGAGACCCTCTTCAGACCTATGGACACATACAGACTGAAAGTGAGGGGATGGAAAAAGATATTCCATGCAAATGGAAACCAAAAGAAAGCTGGAGGAGCAATTCTCATATCAGACAAAATAGACTTTAAAATAAAGACTATTACAAGAGACAAGAAAGGACACTACATAATGATCAAGGGATCGATCCAAGAAGAAGATATACCAATTGTAAATATTTATGCACCCAACATAGGAGCACCTCAATACATAAGGCAAATACTAACAGCCATAAAAGGGGAAATTGACAGTAACACATTCATAGTAAGGGACTTTAACACCCCACTTTCACCAATGGACAGATCATCCAAAATGTAAGTAAATAAGGAAACACAAGCTTTAAATGATACATTAAACAAGATGGACTTAATTGATATTTATAGGACATTCCATCCCAAAACAACAGAATACACATTTTTCTCAAGTGCTCATGGAACATCCTCCAGGATAGATCATATCTTGGGTCACAAATCAAGCCTTGGTAAATTTAAGAATATTGAAATTGTATCAAGTATCTTTTCTGACCACAACGCCATGAGACTAGATATCAATTACAGGAAAAGATCTGTAAAAAATACAAACACACGGAAGCTAAACAATACACTTCTTAATAACAAAGTGATCACTGAAGAAATCAAAGAGGAAATTAAAAAATACCTAGCAACAAATGACAATGGAGACACAACGACCCAAAACCTATGGGATGCAGCAAAAGCAGTTCTAAGAGGGACGTTTATAGCAATACAATCCTACCTTAAGAAACAGGCAACATCTCGTATAAACAACCTAACCGTTCACCTAAAGCAATTAGAGGAAGAAGAACAAAAAACCCCAAATTTAGCAGAAGGAAAGAAATCATAAAAATCTGATCAGCAATAAATGAAAAAGAAATGAAGAAAATGATAGCAAAGATCAATAAAACTAAAAGCTGGTTCTTTGAGAAGATAAACAAAACTGATAAACCATTAGCCAGACTCATAAAGAAAAAAAGGGAGAAGGCTCAAATCAATAGAATTAGAAATAAAAAAGGAGAAGTAACAACTGACACTGCAGAAATACAAAAAATCATGAGAGATTACTACAAGCAACTCTATGCCAATAAAATGGACAACCTGGAAGAAATGGACAAATTCTTAGAAATGCACAACCTGCCAAGCCTGAATCAGGAAGAAATAGAAAATAGGAACAGACCAATCACAAGCACTGAAATTGAAACTGTGATTAAAAATCTTCCAACAAACAAAAGCCCAGGACCAGATGGCTTCACAGGCAAATTCTATCAAACATTTAGAGAAGAGTTAACACCTATCCTTCTCAAACTCTTCCAAAATATAGCTGAGGGAGGAACACTCCAAAACTCATTCTGCGAGGCCACCATCACCTTGATACCAAAACCAGACAAGGATGTCACAAAGAAAGAAAACTACAGGCCAATATCACTGATGAACATAGATGCAAAAATCCTCAACAAAATACAAGCAAACAGAATCCAACAGCACATTAAACGGATCATACACCATGATCAAGTGGGGTTTATTCCAGGAATGCAAGGATTCTTCAATATACGCAAATCAATCAACGTGATATACCATATTAACAAATTGAAGGAGAAAAACCATATGATCATCTCAATAGAGGTAGAGAAAGCTTTTGACAAAATTCAACACCCATTTATGATAAAAAACCCTGCAGAAATTAGGCATAGAGGGAACTTTCCTCAACATAATAAAGGCCATATATGACAAACCCACAGCCAACATCGTCCTCAATGGTGAAAAACTGAAAACATTTCCATTAAGATCAGGAACAAGACAAGGTTGCCCACTCTCACCACTCTTATTCAACATAGTTTTGGAATTTTTAGCCACAGCAATCAGAGAAGAAAGGGAAATAAAAGGAATCCAAATCGGAAAAGAAGAAGTAAAGCTGTCACTGTTTGCAGATGACATGATACTATATAGAGAGAATCCAAAAGATGCTACCAGAAAACTACTAGAGCTAATCAATGAATTTGGTAAAGTAGGAGGATACAAAATTAATGCACAGAAATCTCTGGCATTCCTATACGCTAATGATGAAAAATCTGCAAGTGAAATCAAGAAAACACTCCCATTTACCATTGCAACAAAAAGAATAAAATATCTAGGAATAAATCTACCTAAGGAGACAAAAGAACTGTATGCAGAAAATTATAAGACACTGATGAAAGAAATTAAAGATGATACAAATAGATGGAGAGATATACCATGTTCTTGGATTGGAAGAATCAACATTGTGAAAATGACTACACTACCCAAAGCAATCTACAGATTTAATGCAATCCCTATCAAGATACCACTGGCATTTTTCACAGAGCTAGAACAAAAAATTTCACAATTTGTATGGAAACACAAAAGACCCCGAATAACCAAAGCAATCTTGAGAACGAAAAACGGAGCTGGAGGAATCAGGCTCCCTGAATTCAGACTATACTACAAAGCTACAGTAATCAAGATAGTTTGGTACTGGCACAAAAACAGAAATATAGATCAATGGAACAGGATAGAAAGCCCAGAGATAAACCCACGCACATATGGTCACCTTATCTTTGTTAAAGGAGGCAGGAACGTACAGTGGAGAAAGAACAGCCTCTTCAATAAGTGGTGCTGGGAAAACTGGACAGGTACATGTTAAAGTATGAGATTAGATTACTCCCTAAAACCATACACAAAAATAAGCTCAAAATGGATTAAAGACCTAAATGTAAGGCCAGAAACTATCAAACTCTTAGAGGAAAACATAGGCAGAACACTCTATGACATAAATCACAGCAAGATCCTTTTTGACCCACGTCCTAGAGAAATGGAAATAAAAACAAAAATAAACAAATGGGACCTAATGAAACGTCAAAGCTTTTGCACAGCGAAGGAAACCATAAACAAGACCAAAAGACAACCCTCAGAATGGGAGAAAATATTTGCAAATGAAGCAACTCACAAAGGATTAATCTCCAAAATTTATAAGCAGTTCATGCAGCTCAATAACAAAAAAACAAACAACCCAATCCAAAAATGGGCAGATGACCTAAATAGACATTTCTCCAAAGAAGATATACAGACTGCCAACAAACACATGAAAGAATGCTCAACATCATTAATCATTAGAGAAATGCAAATCAAAACTACAATGAGATATCATCTCACACCAGTCAGAATGGCCATCATCAAAAAATCTAGAAACAATAAATGCTGGAGAGGGTGTGGAGAAAAGGAACACTCTTGCACTGCTGGTGGGAATGTGAATTGGTTCAGCCACTATGGAGAACAGTATGGAGGTTCCTTAAAAAACTACAAATAGAACTACCATATGACCCAGCAATCCCACTACTGGGCATATACCCTGAGAAAACCATAATTCAAAAAGAGTCATGTACCAAAATGTTCATTGCAGCTCTATTTACAATAGCCCGGCGATGGAAACAACCTAAGTGTCCACCATCGGATGAATGGATAAAGAAGATGTGGCACATATATACAATGGAATATTACTCAGCCATAAAAAGAACCGAAATTGAGCTATTTGTAATGAGGTGGATAGACCCAGAGTCTGTCATACAGAGTGAAGTAAGTCAGAAAGAGAAAGACAAATACCGTATGCTAACACGTATGTATGGAATTTAAGAAAAAAAATGTCATGAAGAACCTAGGGGTAAGACAGGAATAAAGTCACAGATCTACTAGAGAATGGAGGATATGGGGAGGGGGAAGGGTAAGCTGTGACAAAGCGAGAGAGAGGCATGGACATATATACACTATCAAACGTAAAATAGATAGCTAGTGGGAAGTAGCCGCATAGCACAGGGAGATCAGCTCAGTGCTTTGTGACCACCTAGAGGGGTGGGATAGGGAGGGAGGGAGAAGCAAGAGGGAAGAGATATGGGAACATATGTATATGTATAACTGATTCACTTTGTTATAAAGCAGAAACTAACATACAATTGTAAAGCAATTATACTCCAATAAAGATGTAAAAAAAAAACAACAACACGGGGACCACTATCGACCCATAACAAACAACTGGACCCTGTGGAATGGGGATAACCCCCTTGCCCTAGAGCCATCACTGCCCCTGCCCTTTTGCTTAAGACCACTGAGAAAATCTTTGTGTGATCTCTTTTAACCATTTTTGTACCTCATGCAGTAGAAGGCTCCTAAAGTCCCATTACACTCAATATTTCATAACCAGTCACCTCACCTCCTATGAAGTTCTTTTTTCAAACTGATGCTCACATAACTCTTTTAATAATAACATTGTAATAACATTGACCCTGCTACTCTTCTCCCCTTTGTCACCAATAATGTCCCTCACAACTGCTTAATGCTGATGGATCACTTCCTTACTCCTAATGATGACCTGCAGGAAATACCTTTTGGTAACACTGACTTCTCATGATTTACTGACGGTTGTTATTTAAAAATATGACAATGATAATTAATATGGTATTGCCACTCCTTTTGATATTCTTGAGACAGCATCTTTACCTATGGCTACTTCAGCCCAACAGGTTGAATTATATACTTTTACATGGCCTTTCACTTTAGTTAAGGGCAAAACTGCCAATATTTTACTTACAGTAGATATGCTTTTGGAGCAGCGCATGGTTTTGGAATGTTGTGAGAACAATATGGCTTCCTTACTTCCAACAGAAATAAAATCTTAAATGGCCCCTATGTTCAAGAATTTTTAGATACAATACTTTTACCTGCCACTTTTGCTATTATGAAGATTCCAAAGCATTCTAAATTTGGATCTCTGGAAGCTAAAGGAAATCACCTAGCTGATGTTTCTGCAAAGAATGCTGACCTTAAAGGGACCAACAGCAGCCAAAACTCTGCAATGGTCCAGAGGGATATTTCCCCAAATGATAACTTAGAAAAATTGACTAGAGAAACCCAACAATTGGCCTCAGAAAAGAAAAAAACAAGATTGGAAATTCAACGACTTTTGGTTTGATACAAAGAAAAAGCTCTGGTTTGGGCCAGATAACAATTCAGTCCTGCTGGAGACTCTAAAATTACCACTTCTAACCACTCTACATGCATTAAACCATTGGTCTACTGACAAAATAATAGCATTCATGAATCAATATTGGTAGGGAAACATGAACAAAGCCGCAAAAACTGCCTTCCTTACTTGTCCCACTTGTCCAAAGTACAACCCAGGGAAGCATGTTGGTACTGCTTCCTGACATGCTACACTGCCTAATGGACCATTCATGGTCTGGCAAATGGATTTCATACAACTTCCTCCATCTCACAGATATAAGTATGTGTTAGTCATGGTCTGTATGCTTTCACACTGGACTGAAGCCTTCCCTTGCAAAAAGACTACTGCCTCTTCTGGGGTTAAAGTCCTTTTGGAAAAGATTATCCTTACCTGAAGAACTCCTCTTAAACTCTATAGTGTTCAAGGAACCTATTTTACTGGTCATGTATTCAACAAGTCAACATTATTTGACCGGTTTTACACTTCCACTGTGCCCTCAATCCTCTGGTTTAGCTGAACACAATAATGTCATTTTTAAGACTCAGCGGGCAAAATTTTTAAAGGCCCTGCAAATACCTTGACCAAAAGCATTGCCATTGGTCCTTCTAAATCTTAGATCTACCTCTTTTGGAACTCATAAGCTCTCGCCCTTTGAGATAGTCATAGGACATCCAATGCACTTGGTCCCTGCCTCTTGTGACCTACAACTGATAAAAGGAGAGATACTCTACTATTGCAAACGTCTAATTGCTTCTATTAAAAATAATCATGTTCGGGCTTCCCTGGTGGTGCAGTGGTTGAGAGTCCGCCTGCCGATGCAGGGTACACGGGTTCGTGCCCTGGTCCAGGAAGATCCCACATGCCGCAGAGCAGCTGGGCCCGTGAGCCATGGCCGCTGAGCCTGCGCGTCCGGAGCCTGTGCTCTGCAACGGGAGAGGCCACGACAGTGAGAGGCCCGCGTACCGCAAAAAAAAAAAAAAAAAATCATGTTCTAGTAGAGCAGTCTTTTCAGAGTGCACTCTCAGGAGATAAAGACCTTAAGTATCACACCTTGCAACCTGGAGATTTCATCTATTGGAAAAAACATCTCCAGAAAGACTCTCTTCAACCTCACTGGAAAGGCCCTTATCAGGTCCTGCTAACAACCCTCACGCCTCCAAATTCGAGGGAATAGACTCTTGGATTCACACCTTAAGAAAGCACTGAAGCCTGACTAGACTTGTATGTCATCCGGCAACCTGAAAGTAAAGATTTCCTTGAATTGAAGCAGACAACATTGGATGAGACCACTTTCCCAAGATATCCAGACCAGGCCTGTTGGAAATTTGTCATCAAACCTTTGATGATGACCTAGTGCTTTAGATGATCTCCAATATCTATGATCTTGATAACATATGGACTTTAGATAAAAAGTAGAGAGTTTTTACTGAGAGTTCTCCCTCCTACCCTTCCTAGTTACTCATATGTGACCTCAATAGGTCTCCAATCTGTGCACCAACATGAGACACTATGCCTAAGAAAGGTCCTTCTTGGCATGAGAGAGAAAAAGCGACTAAAAATGTAAAATCTGTCTCTTGATCAGTGATGCTTCAGAGAAAGATCTTGATCAAAACGGGAAATGTAAAAAGAAATTAATAAACAAAAAAATCAATTAAATAGTCAGGAGACCAGAAGGGGAGCTCTCATGCCCTGCAACAAGAGCCCAGCTAGAAGGACTTTTTTCCTGGCAAGGACTCAGCCAATGAAAAGCTATGAACTTTTTGTTTACTATAGCCCTCCCAACTTCTTTCCTTAAAAGAATGTTTTTTCCCTTGCTCTGTAGGGACTGGCAGTGGCTCTGTGGTTGCAGACCCCAAACTGCAATTCTTTCTGATCCCAAATAAACCCATTTTTGCTGGAGAAATATCTGACAGTCTATTTATTTTAGGTCAACAAATGATACTATTAAGAAAGTGAAAAGACAACATAACAAATGGGAGAAAATATTTGTAAATCATGCAGTCTATTCTTGCAAACAATGAATTAGCAAAAACTGAAACACTGCTCCTAGGTATAGATAGATAGATAAACAGATAGAGCTCAAGATAGAGAGTAAGATATATATACATGAATGGTATATATGGAGAAGAGATATATACAGAGAGAAGAGATCCCTTCTATCGCTCTCTCTCTCTCCATATACATGTATATATACACACACATGTATAATGTATGTGTATCCTTTCTCTATATTTTTAAAAAGAGAAAACAAAGTTCACAAAAGTTTAGTGACTTGCCTGAGGCAAATGCCAGAGTTGGGATTCAACTATAAGGGACTATTATCAGAATATATAAAGAACTGTTATAACTCAACAAGAAAAAGATAAACACACATTTTTTTTAAAATGGGCAATGGACTTAGAAAGATATTTCTCCAAAGAAGATACACAAATGGCCAAAAAGAACATTAAAAAGGAGATCCATATCATTAATTATAGTGAAATAAGAATCAAAACTTTAAGGAGATACCTTTTTACACCAACTAGGATGGCTATATTTTTTAAAGAAGAAAGAAAATAAGTTTTGGCAAGGATGTAGAAAATCAGAACCCTCACACATTGCGGATAGGAGTGTAAAATGGTGCAGCCGTTGTGGAAAACAGTTTGTCAGTTCCTCAAAAAGGTAAACATAAAATTACCACATGGCCCAGCAATTCTACTCCTAGGATATACTCAAAAGAATTAAAAATAGGTTCAAACAAAAACTGCAGCACTATTCACAATAGCCAAAGTGTGGAAACAAGACCAATGCCCATCAACAGATGAGTAGAAAAACCAAAGTGATATATCTATACAAAGGAAATTATTCAGCCATAAAAAGGAATACATGCTACAACATGGATGAACCTTGAAAACCTTTGCTCAGTGAAAGAAGCCAGGTACAAAAGTTCACATACTGCATGATTCCATTTATATGAAATAGAATGGGTACATCCATAGAGACAGACAGCTGATTAGTGACTGCCAGGGCCTGGAGTCAGGGAGATGAGGAGTGACTACTTAATGGGTAAAAAGTTTCTTTGGGGGTGATGAAAATATTTTGGAGCTAAATAGAGGTGATGGTTTTATTCTGTAAGTACTAAGTGTCATTGAATTTTACAGTTTAAAATGGTTAACTTTATATTACATGAACTTTACCTCAATAAAAAAAAGTGTATAACCAAAAAAGTTGAAATTGAAACCAAAAGAAAGCTTTATCTTGTTTTCAAGATTGCAACATCTGTTGACATGTCGGTTCAGAAACAATCAAATGGTTATCTACCACCTGCCAAGTGGACAGAGGAATTGAGAGAAAGCTGTTCTAGAGAAAAGTAAAGAAGAAAGAAATATAATCTACAGGCAGGAGCATAAATTCTGGATGGAAAGAGAAGACAGATGACATTCCAGACTCTAGTTTCAATTCTTTCTTCTGCCTATGGACTTCTTGAGACACCTCCTGATTCTTATAATTCACTTTTTTTTCTTCAGAGTTATTATTCTAGTACCTGTAATCAAAAGTGTCCTATCTATTGCACAAATCCAGCTGAAGGATTACTTCTGCCATGAAGCCTACTGTGGTCCAGAGAAATTATTGCATTTTGAAATGTACTACAGAAATGTTGACTCTTAAGATTTGAAAATACCTTAATGGCTCTTCTTAGTGAGACACAATCCCTATACTACCTCTTGCAGTTATCAGCAGACTCTGCTTAAGAAAGCCAACTAATGAAGACATTATTTCCAAGGGCAAATGATTCCATATTTGGGCAACTCTGGCTATTAGACAATTATTCTGTATAAATGGGCAGAAATTTGTTCATCTAAAATATTATAACATTTGGAGTCATTTGGAAAAAAAACATGGGATTCCTTCCCCTATGACAACTATTTAGCAATTTGAAGACAGAGACCATACCTCCACCATACCCCTTCCTCTTTCTTCCTTTGTGTGTAACACGCATACACACACAGACTTCTCCCTGTAAATATTATTTCCTTTCCTACCCCTGTCACAATATCTTAGAATGGCTAAGATGACATGTTGTAACATCAGACTTGGATTTGATTTCAACTCTGCCTTTCCTTAGATGTGTAACTCTGGACACATCAGTTACTCAGTCTCAGTTCCCTCATCTGTGAATTGAGCATACTAAGAGTATTCAATACAAAGGACTGTTGTGAAGAGTAAATAAAATAATTCAGCGTCTGCCACAAGCAGGCATTCAGTAAATGCTAGCTATTATTATCTTATTAATAATATTATTAATACTTGCTATTATGATTGCTCTTATCTAGCAATCTAGTTTTATTTGATAATGTCTTCAAACTGTGATATACAAAGACATCCTTTTTGAGCTCTCTGTGATTACTATAATACCAGGTACCATAGGACTGGTAGAATATCCCCTTTTACAGAGGAAACTGAGACAAAGGTTAAGTAGCTTGCCCACGTCACCCAGCTAATTCATGGCAGAGTAAGAATTTGAATCCAAGAATTATGGCCCAAACACTGTTGTAACATGCCAGCTACACCAGCATAGCTCATTATTTATCCACAAGGTGATGTTCAGCAATACATTATGGCTTGTTCGGCTAAGCCCTCTCATGAAAAGTACAAGCAACTCAAAAGGAGGCCCCTGGTGGTGAGTCAGTATTTTCAACACAGGCATTTTTCTTCCAAGGGCAAGACTTTAAGTTAGTTTTTAAGGAGAGTAAATAAGTCATGGGGATGTAATTTACAAGATGACTATAAATAATAATATTGCATTGCATATTTGAAAGTTACTAAGAGAATAAAAGTAAAATAAAAAATAAGAAGATTAGGGCTTCCCTGGTGGCGCAGTGGTTGAGAGTCCACCTGCCGATGCAGAGGACAAGGGTTCGTGCCCCGGTCCGGGAAGATCCCACATGCCGCGGAGCGGCTGGGCCCATGAGCCATGGCTGCTGACCCTGCGCGTCCGGAGCCTGTGCTCCGCAACGGGAGAGGCCACAGCAGTGAGAGGCCTGCGTACCACAAAAAAAAAAAAAAAGAAGATTAGATAGGTGGTTTGGTCAGTAGCACAAATTTAGGCACAAGAGAGGCAATTAAATGCTTGAAGAAAATATGAAGGAAAAACTTTTATGAATGTTAACCAAAAAATAAGCAACTTTTTGCAACTACCTACCCTACGTCTGGGTCTCATACGACAAATTTCACATCCCCTTATCTGCACTATGAATTCAGTCATTCCCTTGGAGAGATGAAAACAAACTATAATAAATTTCAACTATGTATATATTAATTCATGTGTTCATTATCTTTCACCCTTTCCCACTGTATTAAAGAAAATTCTGCCTTATTCTGGGTTTTTCACTACACCACAATCCCTCCTCAACTTCGAAAGGCAGATTCAGCATGCTCCAGTTCTGCTTCTAGCCCGTTTTTGACATAGAATTGGCAAACGAGAAGAGAGAAAAATGGAGAAGTGAAGTGAGAGAAAGGCAAATACTTAACTCAAGAGCATAACATATAGAGGCTAAAGGATAAGAGAAGAAAAACAAAGAGTTACTAAGGCTTAGTTTTGTTTTGTTTTATATTTTTATCAAGACGAGTTTCGTGGAGGATTGAGGTACCTGCAGAGTTTGAGAGTTGTGAAGACTGGGAGGAACAGGGACAGAGCAGGACTGTAGATGGACTAAGTATGAATTACATTCCTGTTGATGTTTGCCAAGAGATTCAAGTAAAGATCGAATCACTTTCAGGACTTCCCTGGGGGTCCAATGGTTAAGATTCCACACTCCCAATGCAGGGGGCCAGGGTCAATCCCTGGTCAGGGAACTAGATCCCACATGCCACAACTAAGAGTTCGCATACTGCAGCTAAAAGATCCCATGTGCCGCAACTAAAAGATCCTGCATGCTGCAACTAAGACCGGTGCAGCCTAAATAAATAAATAAATAAATAAATAAAAATAAAATCTTAAAAAAAAAGATTGAGTAACTTTAATTACTTTTGGATATTGAACTTTATTCCGTGGAAGATGAATGCACGGAGAACTTCAGCCAGCTGGAATCCTCAGGTTTATTCTGGCTAGAACAACACTTGTCAGAGATATCTACACATGCACCCACCTTGCTGGAATGCACAATTCTTTTTCTTTTTTAATTGTGGTAAAAGTCACATAATATGAAACATACTATTTTAACCATATTTAACTGTACAGTTCAGTGGCACTAAGTACAATCACGTCGTTATGCAACTCTCACCATCAACCAACTCCTGAATTTTTCACCTTCCTAAACTGAAACTGCGTCCGCATTAAACACTAACTCCCCATTCCCCTCCCCAACACCCCCACCCCCGGCCCCTAGCATCTGCCAATGTACTTTCTGACTCTATAAATTTGACTATTCTAGATACCTTGTATAAGTGGAATCAAACAGTATTTATCTGCACCTCATGTATATTGGAATGCATTTTTAAAGTTAACTTTATATTTATATAAAGTTAACTCTATATTTATATATAACTTTATATGTCCTGCAAAGAGATTGTACCTTCTTTTTTGTTTCCCTCTGTGCTATACAGTAGGCCCTCACCAGCCATCTACTTCATACATAGTAGTGTACATAGTAGACAATCTCAATCTCCCAACCCATCACACTGCCCCACCTTGGTGTCCATACACTTGTTCTCTACTTCTGTGTCTATATTTCTGCTTTGCAGATAGGTTCATCTGTACCATTTTTCTAAATTCCACATATATGTGCTAATATATAATATTCGTTTTTCTCTTTCTGACTTACTTCACTCTGTATGACAGTCTCTAGGCCCATCCACATCTCTGTAAATGGCACAATTTTGTTCCTCTTTATGGCTGAGTAATATTCCATTGTATACATGTACCACATCTTCTTTATCCATTCTTCTGCTGATGGACATTTAGGTTGCTTCCATGTCCTGGCTATTGTAAATAGTGCTGCAGTGAACATGGGGGTGCATGTATCTTTTCAAATTATGTTTTTCTCCAGGTATATGCCCCCAAGTGGGATTGCCGGGTCATATGGTAGTTCTATTTTTAGTTTTTTAAGGAACCTCCATACTATTCTCCAGAGTGGCTGTATCAATTTACATTCCCACCAACAGTGTAAGAGGGTTCCCTTTTCTCCACACCCTCTCCAGCATTTATTGTTTGTAGATTTTTTGATGACAGCCATTCTGACCAGTGTGAGGTGGTACCTCATTGTAGTTTTGATTTCCATTTCTCTAATAATTAGTGATGCTGAGCATCTTTTCATGTGCATCTTGGCCATCTGTATGTCTTCTTTGGAGAAAGTCTATTTAGGTGTTCCACCCATTTTTTGATTGGGTTGTTTGTTTTTTTTGATATTGAGCTGCACAAGCTGTTTGTATATTTTGGAGATTAATCCCTTGGCAGTTGCTTCATTTGTAAATATTTTCTCCCATTCGGAGATCAATGTAACAAGACAGAAAGCCCAAAGATAAACCCATGCACCTATGGTCACCTAATCTATGACAAAGGAGGTAAGAATATACAATGGAGAAAAGACAGTCTCTTCAATAAGTGGTGCTGGGAAAACTGGACAGCTACATGTAAAAGAATGAAATTAGAACACTCCCTAACACCATACACAAAAATAAACTCAAAATAGGTTAAAGACCTAAATGTAAGGCCAGACACTGTAAAACTCTTAGACGAAAACATAGGCAGAACACTCTTTGATATAAATCGCAGCAAGATCTTTTTTGACCCACTTCCTAGAGTAATGAAAATAAAAACAAAAATAAACAAATGGGACCTAATTAAACTTAAAAGCTTTTGCACAGCAAAGAAAACCATAAACAAGATGGAATGCACAATTCTTATCCCATTTGCCATTCCCTGCCCCAAGGCAGAACTGGTCATATAAATCATTTTCAAAATACTGATAAACCAATATGAAGCAAATAATGCTCCCTGGCCATTTTAAAGTATATAATATAAACACAAATCCCTTACACACATGCTGGTCTTTACAGTTTCCTTTTTCATCTCATTTGAACTTCACAACATTCCTGAAAGCAAGCAAGGGTCATTACTACTATTTTGCAAGATGAGGGAAAGGAGGGTCATAGAAGTTGCATGGCTTTCACAAGGTCACACAGTCTGTATGTGGCAGAACTGGATTTTAACTTCGATTTCTGACTACAAGTCTACTGGGTTCCATGGGACTTTTCAGCATACTTCTCCACTGTTCAAATGTGCTTCAAATACTATGTAATGGAGACCGCTGTGTATGTAGAGACAAAAACACTTGGCTTAGAGTTTGAAGATATTGGTTCCAGTCCCTATATTCTATAACTTTGGATAAGTCATTTTTCTGCTCTGGACCTATGTTTATCAACTTCTTCATCCATTTGTATTTTAGAACTTCAACGTTCTACATTCGTGATGAACATAGCTATTATTACTGAAAGTTATAGCAGACAGACCCTAATGACAGGTATATGGATTCATCATCCATTTAATCTTCATAACCTTGCAAGGTTTCAGAGAGGTTAAAATAACTTTCCCTAACTGGTAAGTAGCAAAATCAGGATCTGAACAGAGAGGTCTGACAGATTATTTTTCCCAGTATGATATAGGTTCAAAATCTCTTGTTGAATTATCAAAACATGTGAATGATTACGAAAGAGGCAGACCACTCTAAATTGGTAGATGGCAGGCTTATTAAGTAAGGGAACATACATTTGAGGTTTGTCTTGGATGCCACAAGATGAGTAGATCTCTGCATCTGCCTGCCAGAATCTTAAAAGTTTATATGGAAGCCTTGAAGAGGGTTCAGTCATGTATCTAGTCCAGATGGTCTCAACAACACATTACACCTTCAAGGCTGTGGCTTGAAAGCGGCTCCAGCTATTGGACTGGTGGGTGGAACAGACATTCCAAGGGCAGGGGAGAGGGTGGGGAGCCTCCACCTGCCTGGGTTTGACTCTTTGGTTAACCAGCAGTCATGTCCTCTCAATAACCTCCTCCCCAGGTTTGGATCTGGGTTTGCCTTCCTCTGAATCTATGTTCTTAAAAACTACATTGCAATGCCCAGATAAGTGGGACTTTTGTGTGGTTCTTATACCTGAGCCTCTGTTTTGACTCTAGATGTGCAGAAGAACTTCTTTAAGTGTGACTAGAAGCCTCTGCTCCATGACCTCAGTACCCTTTTCTCCATGCCTACTTCCTCTTGTTGGTTGAATCCCCTGTCCAGAATTGCTGGTGTATTACCATCTACCTTCCTTTCCACTGCACTAAACCAGGATCTACTAGCTTATACAATTTCTATTTATCAGTATACAGGAAGGTAAACTTTAGGAACTTGATAAGAAATCCTTCTCTTCTTCCCATTAAAGGCTTGGGAACTTTATGTGGGAGAGTAGACAACGTCAAAATACCTGTTCAGACAAGCTTTTGGCTTCATTCTGGATTGTGGCTATATTTCTGAAACCCACAGCCTAAGCAAGTGGGACAGGTTTGGGCACTTAATCTATGGCAGAAGGCCCCCTTCAAGCCAAATGTAGGACTCTCCAAATCCTTACACTGGGAGAGGAAGCCAAGCTTTCACTGGGGAAAACACCATCTCCATGTCAAATAAGAAGATCACCAGAATTCACCTCTGAACTTCATGGGCACCAACCCACGGTGCTCTCCTCGCCCACAGGCAAGTAGGAATTTCCTACTCAGCTCAGACATAACCCTAGCATTCTAGACCATGACAGAGTCACCAGGCTGATCCCACGCCCTCTGACAGAGGCAGAAACTAAGGGCCAGAGACTTACTCAGTGACAGACGACTCCTATAAACTGTGCTCCCAATCCCCACCCTTTTATGAAAACTTGATGCCTCCTCTTGGGAAACCCAATATCCACTGGGAGTTATCCTGACCAGCAACTCCTGTTGGCAAAATCCTCCTTCCTTCCTGACTTTTCTAAGACAGATCCACAAACTTTAATACTCACAAATGGCCTTAAAGAGCCAGTCTAACATCTTCTCCAAATTATTGTGACAGAAAGAGAGAAAGAAAGAGAGAGAGAGAAGGAAAGAAAGAAAGAGAGAAAATGAGGGATGGAGGGAGGGAAGAAGAAAGGGAAAGAAAGGAAAGAAGGAAAAAAGAAAGGAAGGAGAAAGGGAGGAAAGAAATCTTTGTCAGCAAGTGCCAGAAATGCTGGATTATTCCAAGTTAAAGAGGTGTTTTACTTAGAACTTCTTGAAGCCTTTAATATGGTAAGAGTGTACCATGATCTCCTGATAGAGGAATAAGTTCACCAACTTAATTTGTAACACATATCCTTTTTATTTTCTCCATTGAGAAGCACACATGTTTGATGTTCTATGAAGCATACTTCAGGATATACTAATGTAGTCCAGTATTCTTAAGATCCCATTTGCAATGTTCAGAAAGCTGAAATGGCTTAATGCCTTGCAGTGTGCATTTAAAAGAAGGAGGCATGACGATCCATGAAATATTAGAAGAAAGAAAAATCATGATTTGTTTAACTATGAGATCACAGTCCTAAAAGTTGAAAAAGTACTTTTTAACTGCTGCAGCAAAACATTCTTAGGGGGAGTTGGTAGGAAACACAATGAACATCAGCTCTGAAGAGGAAGAGGATGAGGATGAAAACAAAGATAATGAAGATAATGTGGAGGATGGAGCTGGTCCACCCAAAGAATAAAAGGAAGAGAATAAGGAGAATGATGGCAAGATGAAGCAAACTCAGAACTGGGAAAGGATGCAGACGAAATAGATCTCTCATACTCAAAGAAAGAAGAATTTCAGAATGCATATTATGATGACTATGTTGACAGGGAGAGAGGAGAAGACAAAGAAGAAGGTCTTCAAGGGAAAGAGAAAAAAAATTTGAAGGATGAAAAAGAGAAAAAGACAGCTACATCATTTTAAAACCACATCCCTTAATGCAATAAAATGATCATTAGTTATTTCTATAGAAAGTAAGTAACATGTTACATTTCACAGGAAGAATGTATTCTACTATTTTCACATTGTCTTCATTCAAAATAAGCTTTATCTACAGTAATCAAAACAGTATGGTACTGGCACAAAAACAGAAATATAGATCAGCGGAATAGGACAGAAAGTCCAGGGATAAACCCACACACCTACCGTCACCTAATCTATGACAAAGGAGGCAAGAATATACAATGGAGAAAAGACAGCCTCTTCAATAAGTGGTGCTGGGGAAACTGGAGACCTACAGGTAAAATAATGAAATTAGAACATTCCCTAACACCATACACAAAAATAAACTCCAAATGGATTAAAGACCTAGAATGCAAGGCTAGACACTATAAAACTCTTAGAGGAAAACATAGGCAGAACACTCTCTGACATAAATTGCAGCAATCTCTTTTTTGACCCACCTCCTA
The DNA here is from genome assembly GCF_937001465.1 of Orcinus orca. Classification (NCBI taxonomy): domain Eukaryota; kingdom Metazoa; phylum Chordata; class Mammalia; order Artiodactyla; family Delphinidae; genus Orcinus; species Orcinus orca. Next base: position 61,148,928 of record NC_064561.1, read on the forward strand.
GAGTAATGAAAATAGAAACAAAAATAAACAAATGGGACCTAATGAAACTTAAAACCTTTTGCAGATCAAAGGAAGCCATAAACAAAACGAAAAGACAATCCTCAGAATGGGAGAAAATATTTGCAAATGAAGCGACTGACAAAGGATTAATTTCCCAAAATATACTAACAGCTCATGCAGCTCAATATCAAAAAAAGAAACAACCCAATCAAAAAATAGGTGGAAGACCTAAGCAGACATTGCTCCAAAGATATATGCATGCACAACAAACACATGAAAAGATGCTCACATCACTAATTAGAGAGATGCAAATCAAAACTACAATGAGGTATCACCTCACACCAGTCAGAATGGCCATCATCAAAAAATCTGGAGAGGGCCTTGAGAGAAGGCAACCCTCCTATAGTGTTGGTGGGAATGTAAATTGCTTCAGCCATTATGGAGAACAGTATGAAGGCTCCTTAAAAAACTAAAAATAGAGCTAGCATGTAATCCAGTAATCCCACTCCTGGTCATATATCTGGAGAAAACCATAATTTGAAAAGACACATGCACCCCAATGTTCATGGCAGCACTATTTACAATAGCCAGGACATGGAAACAACCTAAATGTCCATCAACAGAGGAATGGATCAAGAAGATGTGGGACATATATACAGTGGAATATTACTCAGCTGTAAAAAAAAGAATGAAATAATGCCATTTGCAGCAACATGGATGGACCTAGAGATTGTCATACTGAGTGAAGTAAGTCAGACAGAGAAAGACAAATATCATATGATATTGCTTATATGTGGAATCTTAAAAAAGGGTACAAATGAACTTATCTACAGAACAGAAAGAGTTACAGATGTAGAAAATAAAATTATGGTTACAAGGGGGTAAGGAGGGGGGTAGGGATAAATTGGAAGATTGGGTTTGACATATATACACTACTGTATATATTGTAAAATAGATAGCTAATAAGGACCTACAGTATAGCACAGGGAACTCTACTCAATACTCTTGTAATGGCCTATATGGGAAAAGAATCTAAAAAAGAGTGGATATATGTATATGTATAACAGATCCACTTTGCTGTACAGCAGAAACTAACACAACATTTTAAAACAACTCTACTCCAATAAAAATTTTAAAAATAAAAAAAATTTTAAATTTTAAAATAAGCTTTATTAATCTGTCCTTATAAGTAGAGAAAAATTTTCATTGATCTCATTGTCAAATTCCCTAGAAATATATTGTCTTAATTTTTCTCATTATCTTTTTCTTGTTGGTTATTATTAGCCATCAATTAAAACATGACTTATTTTACACAGGTTTAACATGGTACATTTTTTTCATAATGTTTTAAACTTATTTTTAAAATAACAGAAGTTGCTATACTATGAAAAGGCAACAGATTTTCCTTTTGAATGGAATGTTGATTATTTTCAAAACTGACCCAGAGATCTCTAGATTGAAAGCTCTTAGGTTTTTGTTTGCTTTTTTGTAAGAGTTTTTAATTTTATAAAAATTTGTTTGTGTTTAACTGTTTTGTTACATGAGTAAGTTTGGAGAGTAGAAGCAAAGAAACAAAGATTCTATTCAGCCACATAGTGCATAGATTTTAACACTCATATGACAGTACACAGTCACATATATATATATATATATATACACACACACACACACACACACATATATACGCATATTATATACACACACAGATAGATAAATAGATAGATGTATATACACACACGTATATAGAGTTAAATTCCTCATGAATCTCTTCTTAAAACTTTGAAATTATTACTCTTTGCGCAACCATGTTCTTTTAAGCTTTATTGGGTATAATTGACAATTCAAGCTCATGTATATGTAAGGTATACAACTTAATGACTTGATATACAGACACATTGTGAAATAATCACCACAATCAAGCTAAATAACATACCCATCACGTCACATAATTGTCATTGTTTTCGTGTGTGGTGAGAACACTTAAGACCTACCCTCTCAGCAAATGTCAAGTGTACAATACAGTATTGTTAACCACAGGCACAGTGTTGTACATTAGATCTCCAGAACTTACTCATCTTGCACAGCTGAAACTTTGTACACCTTGACCAATGTCTGCCCGTTTCTCCTTACCAACAACCCCTGGCAACCACCATTTTATTCTCTGCTATGTTCATTAAGGATATTCGCCTGTAGTTTTGTTTCCTTTTAGTGTTTTTGTCTGGTTTTGGTATAAGGGTGATGATAGTCTCATAAAATTAGTTTGGAAGTATTCCCTCTTCTTCAATTTCTTGGAAGAATTTAAGAAGGATTGGTATTAATTCTTTTTGAATGTTTGGTAGAATTTACCCATGAAGCCATTTGATCCTGGGTTTCTTGGTGTTGGAAGGTTTTAGATTACTGATAAAATCACCGTATTTGTTATTGGTCTGTTCAGGCTTTCCATTTCTTCTTGGTTGAGTTTTGATACATTGTAGGTTTCTAGGAATTTATCCATTTCTTCTAGATTATCCAGTTTGTTGGCTTATATTTGTTCATAATAGTCTCTTAAGATCCTTTTTATTTTTACTGAGGCATCCATTGTAACGTCTCTTCTTTCATCCTTGATTTTATTTGAGTCTTCTCTCTCTTTTTATTTTTCTTAGTCTAGCTAAGGATTTGTCCATTTTGTTTCTTTAAAAAAAGAAACTCTTAAGTTTGCTGATTTTTTTTCTATTTTTTATTCTATATATAATTTATTACTGCTAGATTTTTTCCTTTTGCTAAATTTTGGTCTCAGTTTGTTCTTCCTTTTTTCTGGTTCCTTGAGGTTAAAGTTAGGTTGTTTATTTCAGATCTTTCTCTTTTTTTAATGTAGATGTCTTATCACTATAAACTCAGTACTGCTTATGCTGCATCTCATGCAACTTCCAGAATAATGGGCCAAAATGACTGACCATGGCTCACACTCACTCCAGAAACATTGAGGGATCTCTGCTGTCAACTGAATAGAATTAATTCCTCAGAAAGGCATTTAAGCCTCTCGTGATCTGATCCCTTAACTTACATTTTCAAGCTTAATTTCAAATACTTCCCATCCCACAGCCTCACCGCAACTTAACCCTTCACCATCTCTGAACGTACCCCATAAGGTTCCACCTGGTACTTTGCTTGCTGGTTCCTCAGCCAGCAACACCCTTCACCTGCTTGCTCTGCCCCACTCCCAATCCCACATCTAAATTATGCCTTTTACTGTTAATCATCTCTCAACTATCAGACCAAATGCCACTATCTCCACTCTGAAGGATTAGGAACACCTTGGAGTGAATTGAAAAAATAGCAACAAAGATGGAGAGGGGCTTTAAAAACATGGCTTTTGAGGACAGTTTGAAGAAACTGGGATATTTACCACAGAGGAGAGAATATTTAATGATGAGGGGTTGTTGTGGGAAAGTAGATTAAACTCACTGCTGCTGTTGCTGCCCAGACCCAAGAACAAAAACTAGGGCCAATGTTTGGGAATTAGAAGGAAATATTTTAGGCCAAAACAATTAGGAAATATTCCATGAGTCAAAGTTGTGAAAAAGAAAATTAAAAATATCTATCATTTTTTAATATATTCTCTGTGCTGGAGGCTGTGCTGTTTGATCACACTTAAGTATCTTAACAAGTCTGAGAGCTAAGTATTATAATCTCCACTTTACAGACAGGAAAACTGAGGTTTAGAGAGCTTAAGTAGCTTGCCCAAGATATCAATTGGTAGAGCAGCAACCAAACCTAGTTCTGGCTGACTTCAGAGCCTGGAACAGAGCAGAAGCCTGCAGCACACCCCCCATCCCCCAAGTTCCAAGGTTCCTCCATGTCCCCTGCCTCTTGTTTGTAGAAAAGCTGAACTCTCCCAGGCCTCCCTGAGTCACAAAAGAGCAGGCTCAAGCAGTTAATGATTAGGACAACAGAGTCACAGGTTCAATATCTGATCCACATTCCTGAATCACTTGACAGATACTATAGCTGCCACCAGAGGGAAAAAGTTAACTGCACGATGACCAGACTGCAGCCGTGACATAAGCTGCCCCATCTTGTGCAGTACTGAATCTATGGCTAGCACAATTCCAAGAACTAGCCTTAAGAGAATGGGATTGGGTTTCCCTGGTGGCGCTGTGGTTGAGAGTCCGCCTGCCGATGCAGGGGAGGCGGGTTCGTGCCCCGGTCCGGGAAGATCCCACATGCCACGGAGCGACTAGGCCCATGAGCCATGGCTGCTGAGCCTGCGCGTCCGGAGCCTGTGCTCCGCAACGGGAGAGGCCACAACAGTGAGAGGCCCGCGTACCACAAAAAAAAAAAAAAAAAAAAAGAATGGGATTAACACTATTGCTCAGAATAATCCATATTTTTGTGGGCATCAAAATAATTGTAGCTTGTTCTGCCCGTATATGTAAACGGGCAACTCAAACTGTCAGCAAAGAGATGTGACAGACCCATGTCCACATCTTCCACACTAAGAATACAGCACCCTATGTCAGCATGAAGTACAGAAGGCGGACCTTTGTTCCTAATTCCATAGAAATGGAACGATGTTCTGAGAAGTGGGGATTTGTAAGCAGCTTCTGGCAGGAAAGAACTCTCTGCAGGAGGCTCCTTTTCTCTTGTCACTTTAGCAAAGCTATATTGTAACTAAACAAACCAGGCACCCCCATGCTCTACTCTTCTCTGGCCCAAGCACACCTTTTAAATCTTTTGATCACACAATATCTTGCCTAACCCATTCTTTCTACAGCTCAAAGAAGTAGAAATGAAGAAAAAGTAATTAACAGATGACCAGATCTCTTCCCTAGCTTCCCGTTCAGTAATCTCAAGAACAAACTGTGTGACCAAACTGTGTGAATGAGATAACATCTAAATAAAGATCACAAGAAGTTGACGAGCCTGTACAGTGAGGGATGGTGACAACTCTGACGCCCTATCTCAATGATTAACTGAGATTACTTCCCTCTTTCCCTTTAAAAACTTTCACGGCTGGACAGAATCTTGCGAGTTGGTTTTTGGGAACACTGAGTCTGCCCTCTCCCCAGATTTCTGGCTTTCTGATTAAAAGCAATGTTTTCCATTTCTACTAATACTTGCCTCTCGGGTAATGATTTTCGAGCTTCTGGCAGCCGGACCCGAGTTCAGTAACAAGCCAATGCCATGGAGCCACCACTATGCTGTCTGAAGAGGTAGTGAATGCCCGTCTCTAGAAGCGTAAAAGCAGTCTGGATGCACACTTGGGGGAACAATAGAATGAGGCTCTAAGCAGCTGAGGAGCTGAATGCAACCTTTGAGAATAATTCCAACCCCGACTTTAGCCTTCCCAATCACAGGAACCTTTAAATTTTAAATAGTTCTATAATCTGGTAAATTCGACGGGACATTTAAGATGCAAGCGGCAGAATTAGCAAGAGCAGAATATGATTTCTCTCTGTCTCCTCTCTATGCCGAGATTATGACTTCATCATATTCTGCTTTATATTAAGGTTCTTTATATTTCACGTCCTTCTGAAGTGGAGTGGGGCTGTCAACACCTGTGTTTCACAGATAAGGAAACCAGCTCTGAGACATGCTTGTTCCCATGGAATCTACTTCCTTGATTCTCTCACAGCGGGTAATGAGGCTTATCACCACCACTCCACTGGCACTCCTACAAGTGACCAAAGACCTCGCTGCTATATTTATAAAATATCACAATCCTTGTCTTCCTTGATCTCTGAGCCACATCCAACACAGCAGAACGGTACCCCCTTCCGTTAAGCCTCTCTTCCCTTAGCTTCTGTAGTATCTAAATATCCTCTTTTTTCCTTCTTTATTTCTGACAGCTTTTTCTAAATTTCTCCTACAGGGCCTTCTTGCTTTGTGGGGTCCTTACGTGACGATATTTCTTAAGTTCCTGTGTAAGTGCTCGTCTAATTCTATCCACTATCCTTGAATAGTCTCATCTATTCCCATGGCTTTATTTTTCAGTGATGACTCTATCTTATGTGAAGTCCTCTCTTCTGAGTACAGGTCAGAAAATATTTGTTGATAAATGAGTAAATGCAGGAATTAAATAAGTTTATGAGAAGTAACCAGGTTCCCACATTTCAGACTAGAAACAAGTAAAATACATTCTTATCACTGGTTTTGTTCAAGTTTAAGCTCTCCCTTACTAGTAGCATGACACTGGATTAGTGAATTGAAAGACCTACACCCTAGTTTGTTTTACTTTGTCATTGTTGCTGTTAATTTTTTTCTTTTTAATAATTTACAAAATGAGGATAATTATACCGACTCTGACCTACATTTCAGGTAGGGTAATTGTGAGCAATGCATGAGTTCTCACATGGGAGAGGGCCTTAGGAATAGGAATTAATCTTACTAAACTGTATTGAAGTCTTCTATCAAGAAAGACAGATAGCAGGATGCCTAGCAGTGTGCAAGACAGATGTTTGGCTTTGTTTTGTTTATCCCAAGGCTCTGGGGAAATATTGATGGTACCTGTTCACAGCTCAGCCATTAACAGCTTGGTAAAGGAAGGCTATGAAGGATACACAGCGGTGGCCAGATTAACTCCAGCCCTAGACATGCCCAGCACTCACCTACCTGTAATGTATGGTAATGGCTCAGAACGTGAGCCCAGCCCAAACCTCAACCAAAGTGCCTGGTCTCAAAGACTGAGGGAATACAAAGCAACTAGAGAAATCACCTCTTCAGTCATCATAGAATGCCAAGACTAGAAGGCATTTTATTCTAGTCATTATCCCATTCAACATTTTCATTGGAAAAATGGAGAAACTTGGGCCCCAAATGGGCAAAAACAAGTTAGCTGCATAACTGGAGTACAAATGTAAGCCACCACCCCACTATACATCCCAGCCTCTCCGACTACCTCCACCATCCACAAGGCTATTATAATATTTGTTTCTTTTTCTTGATTTGGATATAATTTACTTAAGGTAAAATATTAAGCTATAATTTACACACGGTTTAAATTTACCCTTTTTACCATGAAGTTCTGTGAGTTGTACCAAACAAAAAAAATTATAACTAAAACCTTCCTCATGGCATAAAATGTCCATCACCCTGAAAATTCCCTCATGCCCATTTATAGTGCTATTAGAAATTATATATTTTAATTTCAACTTCTATTTGTTCTTCGCAAGCACATAAAACATCCAATTGACTTTTGTACCTTAGTCTTGTGCCCTGCAATCTTATTAAATTCACTTAACAGTTCTAATAGCATTTTTGTAGTTTATTTAGGATTCTCTACATAGACAGTCATGTCTTCGAATAGAAACAATTTTATTTCTTCCTTTCCAATCAGTATGCCTTTTAACTCTTTTTCTTGCTGTACTGCACTGGTAAGGACTTCCAGTGCAATATCAAAAAGAAGTAATGACAGAGTATATCTGTCTTTTGTTCCTGATCTAAGGGGGAAATCATCCATCTTTCAATATTAAACATGAAGTTAGCTGTGGATATTTTATAGATACTCTTTATCAAGTTGAGGAATTTCCCTTTTATTCTTGGTTTGTTGAGAGGTATATGCATATAATGAGTATGGAATTTTGTTAAATGATTTTTATATCTATTGAGATGATTACATGGCTTTTCTCCTTTAATCTAGCCACATGATAAATTGCATTTATTGATTTTCAAATTGCATTCCAGTTATAAGCTTAACTTACTTGATATGCTAGTACTTTCTTTGGGGTTTTTATGTTTATGTTTCTGAGGGATATTGATCTGTAATTTTCTTGTCTTATAGTTTCACTTTCTGATTTTGGTAGCAGGGCAATATTGGTCTCATAAAATGAGAGGGCCAATAAGCACAATGAAAGATGCTTACTATTAAGCTATTAAGGAAATGCATATCAAAATCAAAATTATATACTACTTTGCACCTACTAGGATGGCTAGAATCAAAAAGACAATAACAAGGGTTGGCTATGAAATGGAAAAACTCATACACTGCTAGTGAGAATGTAAAGTAGTGTAGCTGTTTTGGAAGAGTATGGCAATTCCTCAAAAGCTTAAACACACAGTTAGCATATGACCCAGCAGTTCCACTCCTACCTATGTATATACTTATGAGAAACAAAAACATACGTCCATTTAAGCACTTGTACAAGAATATTCATAGCAGCATTACCATAATAGCCAAATAGTGGAAACAATCCATATTTCTATCAACTGATGAATGGATAAATAAAATTCAGTATATCCATACTTTGAATATTATTTGGTAATAAAAATGAAGTGTGATACAGGCTACAACGTAACTGAACCTTGAAAACATTATGCTAATGAAAGAAGCTTGGTACAAAAGGCCACACGTTGTATGGTTACATTTATATGAAATGTCCATTACAGGCAAATCTATAGAGACCAAAAGCAGATTAATGACTGCCTAGGGCTGGAGGGGGAAGGATTAGGGAGAGATGAGGAGTGGCTACTAACAGGTATAGGTTTCTTTGGGTGAGCAATGAAACGATAAAATTGGTATGACAACTCCATTAATACACTAAAAAAGACTGAACTGTGCACTTTAAATGGTTGATTTGTATGGTATGTGAAATATATCTCAATAAATCTCTTAAAACAATTAGTGGGGAACAGTTCCCTCCTCTTCTACATGCTGAATGAGTGTTCTGTAGATCCATTATTATTTGTTCCCTGATAGAATTTACTAGTGAAATTATCTTATCCTGGAGTTTCTTCTATTGGAAAGTTTTAAATTACGAATTTCATTCTTTAATAGATATGAAACTCTTCAAATTAGCAATTTATTCGTGAATGACCTTCTTCTGTTTGTGTCAAGGAATGTATCCATTTCATCTAAGTTATATCTATGGGCCTAGAGTCGTTCATATTATTTCTTATTATTTTTATAACTGTACAGTCTATAATGATATCCCCTCTCCAATCCTGATATTGGTAATTGTGTCTTTAATTTCTCTCTCTGTCTCTCTGATTGGCAAGTGTGCCCAGATAGTTATCAATTTTATTGTATTTTTCAAAGGGCCAGATTCTGGTTTTACTGATTTTTCTCTTTCTCAATTTAATTGATTCATGTTCTTATCATTATAGTTATTTCTTCCATTTGAGTTTATCTTGATCTTTTTCTAGTTTCTTAAGGTAGAAGGTGAAGTCATTGATTTTATTCTCTTTTAATATAGGTCTTTAACGCTATAAATTCATTGCTAAGCTCTGCATTATCTGCTCTCATAAATTTTCATATATATATTTTTAAATTTTTATTGGAATATAGTTGATTTACAATGTTTAGTTTCAGGTGTACAGCAAAGTGAATCAGTTATACATATACATATATCCACTCTTTTTTTTTTTTAGATTCTTTTCCCATATAGGCCATTACAGAGTATTGAGTAGAGATCCCTTTGCTATACAGCAGGTTCTTATCAGTTAACTATTTTATATATAGTAGTGTATATATGTCAGTCTCAATCTCCCAATTTATCCCTCCCCCTTTATCCCCTGGTAACCATATGTTTGTTTTCTACATCTGTGACTCCTGTTCTATAAATAAGTTCATTTGTACCCTTTTTTTTTTTAAGATTCCACATATAAGCAATATCATATGATATTTGTCTTTCTCTGTCTGACTTACTTCACTCAGTATGACAATCTCTAAGTCCATCCATGTTGCTGCAAATGGCATTATTTTGTTCTTTTTATGGCTGAGTAATATTCCATTGTATATATGTACCACATGTTCTTTATCCATTCCTCCGTTGATGGACATTTAGCTTGCTTCCATGTCCTGGCTATTGTAAATAGTTTTTTAATCCAATTCAAAATATGTTTCAGTATCCCTTGGGGCATCCTCTTTGATCCATGGATTATTTAAGACTTTTAAAATTTAATTTGCAAATATTTAAGAACTTTTGACATACCTGATTTTTTGATTTCTAGTTTGATTCCATTATAGTAAAAAATATACTTTGTATTATTTCAATTCTGTTAAATGTGTGAGGCTTATTTAATGATCCAATAAAGTCTATCTTGAACAATGTTTCCTTTGCAAACAAAAAAATGTGTATTCCACTGTATGAGGTAGCATATTTTATAATGTAATTTAGGTCAATTTGGTTAATAGTGGTATTCAGGTTTTTGCATCTTTCCTGATTTTCTATCTTGTTCTATCGACCACTGAGAGACTAGTTTTGAAGCCTTTATCTGTAATTGTGGACTTGTTTATTTATACTTTCTTGTCTGTCAGTTTTTGCTACATAGATTTTGAGGCTCAATTGTTAGCTGCATACACATACAAGATTATTTATATTCTTAAGGAATTGATTCCTTTATGATTATGTAATGACTCTGTCTCTGGTAATATTCCTTGATCTGAATACTACATTTTCTGATATTAATATAACCACTCCAGGTTTCTTTTGATTAGCGTTTGATGATATATGTTTTTACATTCACTTATTCTCATTATGTCTTTATATTTAAAGTGAGTTTCTGTATACAGTGTAGTCTGACAATCTCTGTCTTATTTTTATGGGTTTGTACTGTTTACATTTAATATCATTATTAACATGGCTGTGTTAAAATCTACAATGTTGTGAGATGTTTTCTTTTGATCCCACCTATTCGTTCTTTTCCCCTACTTTTTGCCTACTTTTAGATTAAATGAATATTTTTTATGGATCTATTTTTATCTTCATTATTATCATTATTATTATTTTAGCTACATCATCGGGTCTTCGTTGCAGCATGTGGGATCTTCGTTGCGACATGCAGGATCTTTTGTTGCAGCGCGTGGGCTCTTCATTGCAGCCCATGGGCTTCTCTCTAGTTGTGGTGTAAGGGTTTTCTCTTTCTAGTTGTGGTGTGCGGGCTCCAGAGTGTGTGGGTTCTGTAGTTGTAGCACACAAGCTCCAGAGCGCATGGGCTCTGTAGTTTGTGGCACACGGGCTCTCTAGTCGAGGCACGTGGGCTCACTAGTTGTGGTATGCAGGCTTAGTTGCCCCGCAGCATGTGGGATCTCAGTTCCCTGACCAGGGATCGAACCTGGGCCCCCTGCATTGGGAACGTGGAGTCTTACTCACTGGACCACCAGGGAAGTCCCTATCTTCATTATTGACTCAGTAGACATGCCTCCTTTAATTAATCACAGTTTTTCTTCTATTTATAGTTCTCAATTTATAGTTTGACAATTTATAGTTTTCAAATCAATTCTGTATCTACTACCTCATTTGATACAGAAAAACCTTGTGATTTAAGTATTATTATACCCTGATCTGGCAAAGATAAATTATATATGACTGGCATAGAAATTTTTACACTGTGAATTTAGTGCTAAGGTCTTCATAATTTGGGGGAAAGTCACTATTTCCATGTGATTAATTTATGCTTAATTTTTTGTTAACTCCCCATCATTCCATCCCGTGTGCCAAAGGCATGACCAAGTACCTCTTCTGGAATGTTGCCTCCACCCTCGCCCGTAGCTCTAGCTGCTAGAAAAACAAAAGCCACTAGACTCTTAACTAACCTTCCTTGTTTAGACCTAGTCTGTTAGTCTGAGTTTTGGCTCTCATTCCAGTGGAGCTCATAAATCACCTCTGCCACTGACTCCAAACATCCATTTACACATTTAATGAGCATCGATTGAACACTCACTGCATTTATTCATCACACTGTGTACTTGGGAGTCATGGTTGTGGGCGAATGGTATTTGAGGACAAATAAGGCATGGCCCACACTTGAGGAACTTGTAGCTTAATGAAGGTGTCAGAAATAAAACAATAACTTATGATTCAATGCAATACATACTACAATAGAGGTGTGTGCAGTGTGGGCCCACAGCAGAAGTGGTGAATTCTGCCATGGATTAGGTCAGGGATGTGACCATGATGTTTTTCTGAAGGATGTAATATTTGAAGTTGAGTTGGTGTGGGTTGGATAATCCATGCAAAACGAACAGGGTGATAGAATAAGAATCAGTCTGGAGGTATGCCTAGTAAAGTAGGAGGGGAAGTCATGTGCTCAGAGAGTGGTGGGAAGTTATAATGCAAATAGTAACATGTATTAGACCCGCACTGTGCTGAGTTTTTGTAGCATGATCTCATTTATGCTATAAAAATTTTATGAGGCTGCCACTCTTGTTATTTTCATAATGAAGAAGGAGAATTGAAGTTAGAAGAGTATCTCCAACTTGCCAAATCACACTGTAAAGGACTGGTAGGATATTGTACTATATAACAACGAGAATACAAATACTGACCCTTTGTAGTGGACCGGATATAAACAAACAGTGTGAGCATTCCATACATGCCAGGCAAATACTAACCCTGATGAAATCAGAAATGGAATCCAGGCCATCAAACTGTAGACCCTGTGCTCTAAGACTTATTCTATACTACAACTAAGATAAAACTGGAACTATTGATTGAGAGTAAAACATGAAGGGCTTTAGGTATACACAGTAGGGAGACATGGAAATTATTAGAGATGGGAAATGACAGAAGATGTAAACATAATCATGTTTGAGAAAGATTAAATGACAGCAATGTTTAGGAGATGGGGGAGACATACATTAGGAAGACTAGACTACTATTGCAATAGTCAAGACAATGGCCCAAATTATGACACTATGTGGAAATGAAGAGAATTTGATAAAGCTGAAGGCTATTTGAGTGGAGAATTGATAGGACTTTGTGAGCAAATAGGTTCTGTGGTGAAAAGAGAGTTAAAGAACATTTGTACTTCAGGTAATTGGATGGATGGCAATATGCTTATCTAAGATTGGAACAGGGAAACAAGAGCAGGGGAGAAGCTGACTCTGAGCTCTAATACTTAGTGGTTTGTGATTTCTTACTCCCCCCAGTGTTCTCTGTTTCCTCTTCTCCCTTTCTCTCTCTCTATTATCTCTTCCTAGCATGTTCATTAATTAAAACGAATTTCAAGATTCAGTTAGCTCACTTTAATTTTCACTCCTAATATCAAAACTCAGGAATTTGAGGGGTCATTCTTAGAAATATGCTCACTCTTCCATGCCTCTGTGCCTTTGCAGATGCCATTCCTCCCACCAAGGAGTCTTCTCCATACCTTGCTTGCATAGTGAACACCTACAAACCCACTTTTCCAGGCTCCAAACAAATGATACCCGCATGATTTCCTCCCCACGCAATGTTCCCACTCCCTGATAGTCTTCCATAGGAATCAGTTCATACCTCCATCAGCGTTTCTCATATTTATATTGCAGTTGTTTGGTTACTTGTTCACCTCCTCAACAAAGGCGAGGTCAGGGACTGGTGTTTTGCATTTTTTTTGGTCCCTGGTGCCTAGCAGAGCACCTGGCAAACGATGAAAGCTCAAGATGTGTCCACTGAATAAGAAATTAATGAATTGATGGGTGGCATGACGATTGAATAAGTTATAATGTATGTGTAGAAAGGTGATTAGGGTGACAAAGCATATGGATACCATGGGAATGGGAGCTCTTCCTGCAGCCACGTGCATCCCTTCCAGAGCTGGTCTGAAACTTTAGGTACAGTGAACCAAGGACAAGAGAGGGGCTAATGATTTTCTTATGAGGAATACAGGTGTGAAATATGCCCCAGATGTGATATTAAAGAGGAACTGGGACTTTTCAGTAACTTCCACTTTCCATATATGATTTTAACTTCTCACATACTACCTTTTAATCAGTTCTTTGATTCCCCCCCCCAGTCCTGTCCTTAATTCTCTGATCTGAGGTTCAAAGTAAGAAAACACTGATGAGGGCCTCTCCAGGAAGGGTTGCCAGATTCAGCAAACAAAACTACAGGATGCCCAGTTAAATTTAAATTTCAGCTAACCAACAAAATTTCTTTCTTTCTTTTTTTTTTGTGTGTGTGTGGTACGCGGGCCTCTCACTGTTGTGGCCTCTCCCGTTGCGGAGCACAGGCTCCGGACGCGCAGGCTCAGCGGCCACGGCTCACAGGCCCAGCCACTCCACGGTATGTGGGATCTTCCCGGACCGGGGCACAAACCCGTGTCCCCTGCATCGGCAGGCAGACTCTCAACCACTGAGCCACCAGGGGAGCCCCAAAATTTCTTTTAGTAAAGTATGTCCTGTGAAATGTTTGGGACATACTTATACTTAAAAAATTACTCACTGATTATCTGAAATTCAAATTTCATGATGCATCCTGTATTTAATTCTGTAGCCTTAGCTCCAGTTCACTTTCTGCCAAGGATCGAGAACACGCTCTGTACCCTGCACCTTTGATAGATCAACCTGAGCTCAAACACAGGTGAATGATGCAGGTCAATGGGAAATCTAGAGACGAATGGGGAAAACAGACCAGATACAGATGGATCTGTGCACAGACAGGCCGGTGACTGCAGGGTTCATGGCGTGACCCCGGCTTTCCGCCAGTTACAGCACTGAGCACATGCCGGTGCAAATAAGTTAATAGTTAAGAGTACAGACTTTGACAGGGAACCTTACTCAATACTCTTTAATGACCTATATGGGAAAAGAATCTAAAAAAGAGTCGATATATATATTATGTATAACTGATTCACTTTCCTGTACAGCAGAAACTAATACAACATTGTAAATCAACTATACTCCAATAAAAATTAATTTAAAAAAAATAGCACAAACTCTGAAGTCACATGTCCTTGAGTTCAATTCCTTGTTCTGGCTCATACATGATTTGTAACACTAGGCAAATTATTTAACTTCTCCAAGCTTGAATTTCCTTATATAAAAGTAGGATAATAATGGCAGCCTCTCAATAGCTTTGTTGACATATTTCATCTAGTTTGATTCTTGGTCAGAGTTAACAACATTAGCCTACTACTATTACTATTACTACTATTATTATTATTATTATTATCATCATCCCTAATGCTGCTTGCATGACTCTCACTCCCTCCTCTGGGACGATCCAAGGTAGAACAGGATAGAACAGGATAGGGTAGGATAGGATAGGATAGAATAGAATAGAAAAGCAAGTTTACCATTTAATTTTTGCCTAGTATATACAAGATACTGTGTTGTTTGCATGTGTTTTTCATCAGTCCTCATAACAGCCCTGAGAGATAGCATTACTCCTATTTTGTAGACATTGGATCCAAGGCATAAAGAAATTAGGAACTATTTCTAAGATCACATAGAGACACAACTTGTAAGTGGCAATCTGAAACTTAAACTCAGGTGTCTGATCCCAAAGTTCAACCACTAACACACACGTCAAGAACTGGCTATGAGATTTCCAAATCAGACTACAAGCATTTCCTACCTGAAGAAAGAACTCTGATGACTTTCAGTTACACATGGAAATGTTCATTGGAATTACAGCATGCCATATTCCTTTTATTTTCATATCCTCTTGCCAAACTAGAATGGCATTCTGAAATAAGGTACTCATTTCCTCTTCCTAGCTTGGGTAAAACTGTCTTTCATAATCCCAGTTTCTCCTCTACCTAAAGTCAAATTCATTTGCATATGTCAATGGAGGGTAAGTCACAAGTTCTTGACTGCTTTTGATATGGTACACATTAAAGGTTCTCTACATTTTATCAGGCATTTTATCTGCTATCTCCTAGGTCCTTAAGATAGTGCAGATGACTAGGTGGGAAATTATGTTTCAGTTTTACAGATGAGGAATCTGAGACTTAGAGTGGTCTCAGCCATTTGCCAGAGTTACAAAGATAATAACTGATAGAACTATTACATGAGTCCATGCTTCTCTTCTGAAAATTATTTATTAACTCATTTATTCAGTACATATTGATGGGTATCTTTTATATGTAAGGCACTATCCTAGAAACCGGAGCTATCTCAGTTCTGCCCTTAACATATCTATAGGCTAAAGGAGAAGAGAGCTATTAAAGTACTTAGTTCCCAGACAACTGGTCAAGGGCAATATGGCAGGTGATGGCAGGTGATGGAGCGACCATCTGGAGAAGGGTGGAAGGGCCATGATGGAGATTTTGCAGAGAAGGGGGCATTTGAACCTGAGCCTGAGTAATAAGTAGGAATGTGTCAAGGAGAGATAATAGGGAAGCTATCCCAGGAAAAATAAAGGGCCTGAGCAACGGCATGGGAGTGTGAATGGACATGCCCAGGTGGAGACAAGACACTAGCTCAGAGCATGGGAAGGAAGCAGAGCGCACAGGGAGACAAGGAGACACGCCTCACCAACTGTTGTTGCTTGCTCCTTGGCACTGAAAAGCAGTTCTGCCTGATCCCCATCTAATGTCAATGCTGGCAGTGCAACTAACTCCAAAAGAATGATTCCGGTGCCATTTATAGACACACATTAGAAAAACCAAGAGGGTTTTTCTTTCCCTATCTGTAAAACCCTTAGTTTGAAAGCTAGGGCAGGGCTCATCAGTAGAGATCCAAAAGCAAGCTGTGTCTATCTTACGCAACAACCTGAATTCCATAGCAGATGATGTCACCTATAAATGCCCTATAAATGGAGCAAGGCTTCAGGTGCATCTGAACAATTTAACTGCATCGATACCCACTGCTACAAACATGGCTGTCTCAGTGCTACAGCTGACAGTTGTCTGGGGACTGCTTGTCTTAATCCTGACTTGCCAAGCCGGTAAGTACCTGCAATCACAGCTCACGCATTGTGCAGTAGTTAGCCATGACTGGAGGAAGTCAGTGGCGCAGATCCAGAACATAAAGGGGAGAGAAGGGAACTTTGGGCACTGCAGAAAGAGCACTGGACTGGGAGACAAGAGACAGATCTTCTAATAAAAAGAAAGTAGGACTTTTATTCAAATGTGCTTAGGTTACAGTCTCTATCAGTGAATGTACGACGTTTAGAATGACTTTTTTTCTTATATCTTCATGTGATATAGTGACACTATTATAATTTCCTTGAGAGCTGGGGGTGTTTATTTTTTAATGATTATAACTAATAATATTCAAAGGCGAAGAGTCTGGAATAAGACTCCTAGGCCTCGCTCTACCACTAGTCAGAAATGTAACTTCAGGCATGCTCGTTAACCTCTAAGGGCTTCACACTTAAAAGGGAATATCAGTAGTTAACTTTCTCATTTAGCTGTCATGAAAATTAAATAAAAGAGACAAAACATATTGGAAAAGTATCTGGTCCATCATGAACACCCAATAAATATTAACTGTTATTTTTATCATGTATCATCTCACTTGATTCTCATAATCTTTTTAAGTAAACGTGCACAGTTTTATCATTTCCCTTTTTGCAGGTAAATAAACTGAGCTTGCAGAGGGAAAGTTACTTGAGCATAGACACAGGTAGAAGTGGCACACTTGGGATTGAAACCCAAGTCTTTCGATTCTTTCTATTATAAAGCATCTACTTCTTTCAAGTCTGTTCCAAGCACATAGAGGACCAAAAGGCAGCATGCAGAATTCTCACTAATTAATTTTTGGTCTACAGAAGGCAGTGAGCTCTTAACCTATCTCTGATCAGAATGATAGGTCAGAAAACACAGACAGTACAAATAGTAACAGAGCTTTCTGAGCTCTTCTACATGTAACTTGGCAGAACTCGCACCCTCCATCACCCACTGTCCACTGGCACAACCCACAGGCAGACACTCCAACAAAGCTACAGCAGGGATGGGCTCAGAGACTACTGTGTCCATCTACCCCTATAGTAATCACCGTGGTAAAGTAAAAAGTGAGATTTATATCTTAGAGACCAGTCCCAAGTCTGTCTCTCATGAACTCTGAAACTGGTTAAAATCAGTTCACTGCTTTGAACCTCAGTTTCCTCATCTGTAAAATGGGATAATTACCAACTGCACCAGGTGAAATGAGCATGCTTTTGTAGTCACTTTGTAAACTATAAAATCTGTATAAATATCAGCATTACTGTATTTTTTCAGAACTTTATGATTATATTGACTAAGAAAATCAGGTAGTTAATGTAAATAAAGGCTACCCCATATTATAACTGAAAGGAGAAAATATTCAAATGTTGGCTTTGATAATTTGTTTCTGGTATGTCAAATGTCTTCATTTTTATTATTTTTCAGCATTTTCAAAGTTCTTAATATTTTAGCAGCATTTTAAAATTTTCGTATCTTTAAGCACTAGCGGAGAAAGCTACTATGAATCATTCTGTTGCTACTGTTATTAACAATAGTAATAATCATACAGTGAGCATTTATTGTGGGCTCACCTTAGACCTGGTACTGCAATAAGTGATTATATAATATAGATATGCATATATATACATACATATCTATGATATACATCACAGATAAATAAAGTATCTTTCCATTTTGACAATAAGAAACTGAGAGAGTAATTAAATATTGTTTACACGGTTACATGGTGAACTTTTTGCTGAAGACAGAATCAAACTCAGGTATATAGGACTCCAAAACATCACCCACCATACTCTCATACCTCTCATCACATATGCAATCCAAAGGCTGGAGCCAAGGATTTGATCTTCACACACACTGCAATCCAGGGCTCCTTGCATTTTGAAAAGTTAGCATTTAGCATCATATTAAAATAAAATGTTAAAGTAAAAATAATAAAATTAAATTGTTATGCAAGTAGGCAGATAGGAACACAGAAAAAAAAAGAACTCACTTTTCATGCAAGGAATTTCTGGTTCGCAGCTGGTAAATGTCTCCAGGGGACAGTTGCTTGAAGGCAGTATTATATCATATAGGGAACATGCTCTGTGAAATTAAAAAAAAATAAAAGTTCAAACCCTGGCTCACCCACTTTCTATATGTGTGACTTTAGGAATTTCTCTGAGCATCTGTTTTCTCTCCTGTAATCCTATCACTGAACTGAATAAGGATTAGGCATGTGATGAAAGCACATCCTAGTACCTGAGCATCACAAATATACCTTCTCTTTCCTTCCACTTCATGTAATGAAAACAAAGCAATTCTGGTCACCGTGGTTGCCCTGTGCTTTATGTAAGGGTCATGTCCATATATGTCCATTTTTGCCTTAACTCTTAGCACCATATGATATGTACATAATAGTAGGCTCAAAAACACTGGTTGATGAAAAAAACCAACAGCTGAATAAATGAATACTTGGTGGTTAGTATACTGATCTTGGTTATAGGTCCCAGACTGGTAGTGCTCCTATTGAATCTTTTGCAGTGGCATAGTAAACAATAAATGTTTGCAGAATTGAAAGCCATATTTTTTAGTAAGACTTTCTATTTTAGGATATAATATAAATGCAACTCTTCTCACTAATTTGACAGCCTCCACACCAAAAGCTAGTTACATCTCCTTCATTCAGAGTAATGGGGTACATTGTACAGAAGTTGGGACTTCTTGAGTCAAAATTTGTGGTGGGGCGCTTCCCTGGTGGTGCAGTGGTTGAGAATCTGCCTGCCAATGCAAAGGACATGGGTTCGAGCCCTGGTCTGGGAAGATCCCACATGCCGCGGAGCAACTAGGCCCGTGAGCCACAACTAATGAGCCTGCGCTTCTGAAGTCTGTGCTCCGCAACAAGAGAGGCCGCGACAGTGAGAGGCCCGCGCACCGCGATGAAGAGTGGCCCCCGCTCGCCGCAACTAGAGAAAGCCCACGCACAGAAACGAAGACCCAACACAGCCAAAAATAAATGAATAAATTAATTAATTTAATTAAATTAAAAAAAACATTTGTGGTGGGATTGACAGATAAAATACAGGGCACCCAGTTAAAGTTGAATTTCAGATAAACAATAATTTTTTCATTTAATTATGCACTAAATATTTCATGGGTCATTCTTACACTAAAAAAGTATTGTTATTTATCTGAAATTCAACTTTAACTGGGCATCCTGTAATTTTATTTACCAAATCTGCCAACACTACTTGTGAGGCTACAGTAAAACTAAAAGATAAAGGTCTTACTTCATCCTGGCACCAGGGTGGAAAGGGGAGGCTGTTCGTATCTTTAATTGCCGCTCTTGCATTGCTTTTAATCTCCCAAACCACTTAGACCACTAAGCAAAGCCAAACCCCCCGCCATGTCACCAACTTCACTCTGGACCTTTGGCCTCATTCCAAAAGGCATTTGACTAAATATCAAAAGTAAGAGACCTGCAGTTACAGTACCATCTTCTCTTGCTATTTGTAAGATCTTCTGCAGGTCACTTAATGTTCTCAGTTTCTGAGTCCAGTGAGCTCTGCATACTCCACAAGATTGGTCAAGCTTAAACTTACACAGTAGATGTAAAATCATTATTTACAGAACTATCACATGCTGTACAAGTGATAGAATTTCTCCTCGTCATCGTTATTATACTACTTTCAACCTTATAACACACTTGTAGTTAGATCATACCTTTTCTGTCAAAGACTATGCAGTTCATCACAGAGTGCTTAAGAACCCGGATTTTAATACCAGGCAAACATGGGATTGAATTCTGATTCTGCCACTTACCGTCTCTGTGACTTTGATCCGCTTCTAAACCTCTCTCAACTTCCATTTCTTTACCTTTAACTTCGGATAATAACTTTGCCTCCCTCATAGTGTTGCTGTGAGAATAAAATGAGATAATGCACGTAGATTGCCTGTCATAGGTATGTGCTCAGAAAACACTACCTATTATTATATCATCCTCCTTATTATCATTTCCATAGGTCCAGGGATTACATGAGAAAAATACATTAAAACCAAGCAATCTGCATTTCAGTCCCAGCCCTGGCATTTACTAGCTGCTTTAACTCTGAACAAGTTACTTAACCTCCGTGAGCTTCAGTTTTCTCATCTGGAAAGAGAACCAATGTCTGCCTAAGCATCAATATCTGTTGCTCTGTTTGGTTTCAGGAATAAGTGACATAACGCACGTGAAGACAATAACCAGGCAGGCACTAGATATGCAATAAATGTAACTATATGAGGCTATATAATTAGTGAGAGGGGGTATAAAGAGCTCTAGGGTTCCCTACAATGAAAGAAACTTCCCTTTCTTCTTGCTGAGAATCACCCTGAGATTCCATTCTGTTTTTCAGATAACAAACCAGAGAGCAAGTCAGATGACAAGCCAGATGACTCGGGCAAAACCCTAGAACCAGCCTTTCCAAATTTCCTAAGCCTCTTGGGCTCGGAGATCATTGAGAATACGGTGGAGTTCATCATCTGCTCCATGATGAAGAGCAAGTAAGCACTGAGACAAACCTTGCTTTTGTCCAGTTCGCCGTTAGTAATGACCGCATTGCATTAAAATGAATGAGAAACAAAATTGCATGCATGCCAATGTATTGTTTTAATTGAAACTTGTTGCCTACCTTAAGATATATTTGCATCTGCATGAATTTCCCTGAACTCTTTTGGGGTGAACACGTTCCCAAGGAATTTATGGAACAAGGGGTTCCATCAAATATTTTTTATTTCAGGACCGAGTAGGGAGGAAGAAGGCCACCGGACTGAGGGACGGAAAGCCATGTTCTGGTCTTGACACAGGTGTTATTTACTGGGTGATCTGGAGTTAGGCTTTCCCTCCCTGAGTGCCTCAGTTTGCTAATCTGTAAAGTTAAAGGAATAAAGGACCCACCCAGTGCAGACACAGTAATTTGCTGATGAAGGTGGTGGGTAGAGGTGTGCTCATCAGTGAGAGGTATGGTGAGTCCCGTCTTTATTTCTGGTTTGAGTAATTCAAGAGGGTTAGCAGACACAGTAGCTAATCTCTCCTCAGAGGCAATCTGAAGAACCTCTCTTATGAGGGTTTGTTTTGATCACGAGAGATTGCCTTGATGGCAAATTCCACAACCCAGACTCTTCCCATTATTTTCAACCTGCTTCCAAGCTCCTGTGCCCAACTCCTAATACATCCTACCCAAGTTTACATAGCTCTGATTTTTACATCTACTTTACCCTTTCTTCATTCTTCCGACATTAATCTCCCCAAGTTCAGCTCTCCAGGGTCTATTTCGTTCTTTTGAATTTCTAGGTGCTTTCAATCTCCACCTCTCTGAGGCTCTGCTCTCTAATTCTCTCCTTCACAGCCCCCTAAGCAGAGTTTGACAAAGTGCAGTCTATTACCTGCTTCAGAATCGCCTGGAGAACTTATCCAAAAGGCAGGTCCCTTCATCCCATCTTGCACTTTCCTGGGGCAAGGCTATATAACAAGCCTTTATAGCAAGCTTTGTAACAAGCGTTTTAACAAGCTTTCAGGTGATTCTTATATACAACAAATTGTGAGAGCCCTTGATTGGATGCTCTGGGCTACACGGCTGAGCCTTAAAGGTCCACACAGCCTTTAAATTTGTATTCATCTTTTGTGTAGATGTGAATCTTTGTATTTTTCTAGGGAAAGTGCTCTGACTTTATAAGATTCTCAAAAAGGTCTATTACCAGTAACAGGTTAAGAGCCACTTCTATATAGAAGTGATCAGGGGCCATTTTGTATCCCTTGATCTGCTTAAATCCATATATTACTATCATGTGAATGGGCATAATTCTGCATACAATCATCATGAACAAACTGTTAAAACACAGATGTTTATTTTGTGTTTTTATTTTTCATATTGTGGTTGCTTTTGCAACTGTTGAGTTCCCATGACTGTTAGTGTAAACAAGGGAAAAACTGAATAACATCTATTATGTACAAAGTAGAGTTTAGACTCCAGTTGAATTCATATTGTTATAAATCACAACAATAGCAAGGCCAAGAATTAGAATCATAATTCTTTTTATTCCTTCCCTGGGGAATCCCCTAGACATAAGATAGCCCTTGTCTTCTCTGTTAACTCTGAACGTTGACCATCTGAAATGCTAAAGAATTGTTAGCTCTGGGTTCAGAAACGGCACATCTTCTACCATTTTCTTTTTCCCTCATTTTATTCTGGGTATATGATATTCTTTCTGTTCTTGGAACTTACAACTGTCTCAGGCTCTCTGCTCGTCCTTTAATTTCTGCCTAAAATGCTCTTTTTCCTCTCCTAGCTAGTGCTTTGTCTTGCCTCGCATCTAAAAGTCACCTCCTCCGAAAACGATGCTATAACCACTCTTATTAATACAACTTCTTTTATTCCCTGGTTATTCTCTATCACTATACCTTGTCATTATGTCATTATAACATATCACCATCTCACATGATTAATTTATTTTTAATCATGTAACTATATGAAAGTAGAGATCAGATCTCTCTAGCTCATTGCTATAGCACAGTACCCTGTAAGTCATATCGGGCACTTAGTAAATAATTGTTGAATTAACTAAATAAGGAAAGGAATCTTAGAGATCAGATCTAAAGCTCACATACCCCTATTTGACTGAGACATTTTGAGGGATCTTTGTTGAAAGATACAGCAGTCCTTGCTCAAGGGAACAAATCTAACTGTCCTCACTCTGTCCAAGAAAAGACCATAAATATAACAGGGAATGGGAAATGGGAAGAGACCAGCAAGAAGTATTCCTAAGAACTTAATACATGCTTAGGAAAGTAGGGGCAGGAATTGTGAAGGAAAAACGTCTAGACTTTAAGCCCCTTCTCCTCAAAGAATTTGCCGTCCTTATTGTATAAGATGGCATGAGCAAATACAATGATAACTAAAATGCTGAATAAGGTAAATGTCAGCCAAACATCACAGTTAATGTCTAAGGAAAGGAGCTGTCACTGGGGCCAGGATGCTTAGGGGAGAGTTTCTGGCAAAGGTAAGAAGAAATTTGGGTCATAAAAGACTCAATGAGATTTCATTAGAAAGAGAAAATTACAAAAATATGGAACTTCATAAAGATAGAAAATTTGCTTTATTTAGTCCTATGTACCCAATGCCTAAATACTGTGTCAAGCACATAATAAATGCTGGACCATAATTTACTCATCTCTTACCTTCTCAGCAGCTACCGCACACCCAATCCTTAAACAGTGGAATGGCCTCTGGTATTAATTCATGCTTCTGGAGACCTAAGTTTTAGACTTTGCTTTGCAATTTACCAGCCATGTGACTTGGACAGGTTTTTAATCTCTTTGAGCTTCAGAGGTTTTTTTCATATGTAAAATGATTAAAATTCATTCATGTATCCATTCAACAAATATTTATTAATTCATACTATATGGTAGGCACTGTTCTAGGTGCTGGGGATATATTATGAAACAAATATATCAAAATATCTGTCTTTATAGAGTTTATATAGGAATAGGCATCGAACTAATAGATTTGTTGGCAGATTTAAAGAGATAATTATGTATAATGGCTTGTCAAATTTGAACTATTATGGAAATCTTAGACCTTACTACTTTATGACATAGGAAAACTTGAAGTATTGCTCAAATATTATAAGATACCTTAGTGATGATTCTAACATTCCTGATCAGTCTAAATCATAATTCATTTTTTCCTCTTTTTTTTTTAAGAGGATATATGAAATGTGATGAGGAAAAAGAAGAAGATTCATCAGAGTGACTTCAACCAGGTGATTTTAACCTAAAAACTTACAACCAAAAAATAGTATATTGAACAAAGGAAAAAGGGTCTGTCTGATTTACTTAATAAATTTGGGAACCCACATTTACCCATAAGCAGAAAAGGGGTATTTTGTGTGTGTGTTTTTGCTTTATTCTTGTAGTCGTTTTTTTAAAATTGATTTTAAGTAGATGTATTTTTATCATCTCAAAGTCACTGACTTAATAAGATTCTCTTAAGAGAAGAGGCACAGTTGTGGGGTGAAACAAGTAAGCACTGGAAGTGAGGAGATCTGGTCCTGTCACAACTCTGCTTGGGACTTGACTTGTGCAGGCTCCGCCCATGAAAGGAGGGGCTATATGCACTAAACTCTAAAGACCCAGGTAAACAGGCCATTAGTTACTCATGAGAAGCGTGAGATTTACTGAACCTAACTCCAGGAGAAAGGACTAGTAAGCTCTCTAATCCTGCAGTTAGATTTATGTGCAAACAGTCTGGTTTGAGTCCTCAGAGATACCTGCTGTTTCCTTATCCAGTTCTCTCCTGAGAATGGGTATTGAAATATAAATACAGAAATGTCAGACTTGAGAAAGTAATTCTATAAGTAACTAGCATGAACTTAGTACTTCTGTTTCAGGCAGTAAATTAATGCTGTATATGTAGTACCTAATTTAATTCTATCTAACATTCCCTACGAAAAATATGTATTGCTATTCTTAAATTTTATAAATAATGAAACCAAGTCTCAGGGAGCTTAATTAATGTGGCCAAGTTAATAAGGGAGGAGGGGTGGATCTGAATTCAAACAGCCTGATTCCAGTCTGTGCTCTATCACTCAGCAATAGAGCTACTGAACAGCGAATAGTGTAGGAAGAGGCAGTAGAGAATAGTGATTAAGCTGTGTGATCTTAGACATACCTCAAGGTGCCCATAGAAATAAAACCCTACTCCTTTGGTTAGTTGAATTACCTTATATGCATCTCCAGGAATTATGGCCTTTCCCAACTTTTTCCCTACTGGCTTCATTTCATAACAAGGGAGTGATTGGCGTGAGCTTAGAAAGCTATTATCATATTACCCTGGAACTTAGCCCACCCTTTTCCTTAAGCTTCTAAGGAGGGAAATCAGACTTGCACATTGGAATCAAGATGTGCTCAATGCAGACACACCTGAATCTCACCCCAAAGAGAGCTAAGCTTCTAAAAACACTCACTTATGTTTGCATCTTCCCATTCCCGTCTTCTCAGGGAACAGCCTACCTCTTGTTGCAGGTATCCTAACCCTTTGCCTTCATTCAGGCTCATTGGTGCTCACACCCTGAATCTTTGGAGTGCCATCCTAGAGGCTCAATGTATGAGACAGTCCAATAAGCAAGTCAACATGAAATTTTAGAAAGAGCAAAAGCCATAGAGAAGATGTAAGTTCAGCTTCTATCTTGGCCTCTTATTGGTTGTGTGACCATGGGGAGGTCAGTTGGTCTCCATGAGTCTCACTTTACTCCTTATTAATACTTAAAACATTTGGAACTTAATTGTTCCAGACCTTAATGTCGGAAATTTTTTAACTGCATATAAAAAATCTTTGAGTGGATTCACAAACCAACTGTAGATGCCCTAATGCGCAGAGAGGAATGGCTCTGTCTAGGGATATAAACCAAATGGACTAGAGAGAAAGAAGCTTCTAAGGCAGAGATTAAATTTTGGGTGGTTTGATCAAGGCTGTCTCTCCAAACTCCAGTGACTGTTCATTTAATAAATAGTTTTAAAAGTTGCACTTGTATGATAAGTGTCTCATCAAATCAAAAGCAAATCATGACTTTAGAATGAGTGATTCACAGCAATGCCTATTTCTCCAGTATAGAAAATCTGGCCAAAGTTTTAGGTATTTCCTAAAGTAAGATAGGTAGATATATAGATATCCCGTTTTTCTCCTACGACATATGCCTCTATCTTACATAGTCCTTTAATGCTTATTTAACCCACGCCTACTATGTGTCAGATTCTGCCAATGCTACCAAGATGAGTAACACTGTCTCATCATTAACAAGTTTATGGTTTGGACTATCACCTAGCACAGTACACCCCAGGATTGTGCAGGAAAACAATGAAGTTCTATGTACAAGTGCCGTGGACATGCCTTGGAGGAAAGGGTGGGCATTAAGAGGGCTTCACAAAGAAGGTGAATTTCCGCATGCAATCTCAGATGATGAGCAGAAAAGGGCAAGTTCTCAAAAACTAATCATCCAATAATTGGACACCTAATTAATCTGAGATTCTCCCAACCTCAGCTCAATCACATTGACATGATTTCCTTATGTTAATAATTTTACAATCTTAACTCCTAATGTCCTGCATCACTTGAAATCATGGGGATTCAAGTCTCCCAGTGTCTTAAGTCATTTGACATTTTAAAGTATAAATTACCTTTCTTGTGTTAAAATAAGAATCCAATGAACCTCACCAAGATTATGAAACAAGTAAAAGATGGGAAGCACTTTGTGAATTCTTAATATCTATGTACATTTTTTAAATTAAGAACATAATATACTTGGACACACTCGATGACATGTTTCGACCTGCTGAGTCAGAACTTCCTAGTGAGGGAGCTAGGAATAAATAAATTTAATAGGAAATCCTCAAGTAACTAATGAGTAAAATTGCAGATGGGCATGACATCATTCAATATCCACCCCATGAAGTCTGATGGGAAATATTTCTTTTAGAATTTAGAGCAAGAAAAAAAATTTCCTTCCCTCAGTACTGCTTCCTCATTTCTGGTTATAAGATTTATGTAGCTTGGTTTATTTCATTTATTTACTTTTCCTGTCTATCCAGAAACTCAAAGAGAAACTGATGACTCAATTTACTCCAGTAAACATATGTGCATTCTCCCTTCATCCCTGTTGTTGATTCTTGCCTTTTCATTTTTGTTGTTGTTGCTTGTTTCTTCAAATATATATTATAGTTGATTTCATTATAAATCATCTCAAGTTCTAAAGGGCAGAGATGTAAAAATGTTAAAGAAAAGATTAAAATATCTTTGTATTTTTCTTAAGTCTTTAAGCCCGCTTTAGCTGGTAATTGTTTCCCTGTCTCTGGTTTATATTTCTAAGGACACCTGCATGGCTCCAGAATAAGCCAAGGGCACCTGAATCCTGCTTTTCCAGTTTTCTGTTTCACAAGTCCTCCAGGACAGAGGCCTCAATGCAGCTTCCAGCAAGTTCTCAGGATTCAGGTCCTGGCTTCAACCAAAGACAGCTTCTTTTGAACATCCTGACTTTGCATTTTTGCTTCTAGAAGTCAAAATAATTGTGTCCTCTTTGGGGACACATATCCTACTTCATTAAGATTTTTGTTGGTGGAAGTAATTTTTCCTGAAGCATGTTTAAAGTTTTTAATTGATGCAAAAAATATGAAATATATAAAAATTATTATTATCCAGAATAACTGAAGAACATTTCAAATTAAGAAAACTAAATTTCAGCTAACATCAGGCCAAAGTCACAGAACCAGTAAACAACAGAAAGATTTGAACCTGACTCCAAAGAAAAAACCCTTAACCCCTAAAAATGCATGAGGTGAATTTCAGAGTTAAAAGTTTCATAAACCCTTTTAGGAGAAGTTTTTCAAAAAATCTGAGCCTACACTCCTGGGCTAGTAATCTAAAAACTGACCTTTAAAAAAAAATTAACAAGGTTATTGCTGTTCCACAGTTTTTATTACTCTCATAGAATAGCAAAGTGCCCTTGAAGACATTTGAAACTGGTGGATGGAAGAGTCCTTGACAAGTCTAGTGCAGTTCTTTCATTTCTTCTACCACTTGTTACACAGATGTAGGTTCTCAGTGGCAATTGGTGTGGTTCTTGCCCACTTGTTCATAAAGGATTGAACCATTGTCAAACCTGACCCAACTGAGCCAAGAAAATTCTCCCAGAATTATTTAATATGGACATAAGACAAGACTGAAATCATAAAGCACAATGACAATTATGGCAGCACTCTAGTCTAGATGGGAGGGAAGCTCAAGAGGGAGGGGATATGGGGATATATGTATACTTATAGCTAATACACTTTGTTGTACAACAGAAACTAACACAACATTGTAAAGTAATTACACTAAAATAAAGATATTAAAAAAAAAAATCTATGTGCTTCTGTCCTGGATTCCTGTTCTCCCAAGCACTTTGACTCTGAAAGCAACTCCAGTGTATTTTCAATAAACCTTTTTTTTTTAACATCTTTATCAGAGTATAATTGCTGTACAGTGGTGTGTTAGTTTCTGCTTTATAACAAAGTGAATCAGCTGTACATATACATATAACACCATATCTCCTCCCTCTTGCGTCTCCCTCCCACCGACCCTATCCCACCCCTCTAGGTGGTCTCAAAGCACCGAGCTGATCTCCCTGTGCTACACGGTTGCTTCCCACTAGCTAACTATTTTACATTTGGTAGTGTATATATGGCCATGCCACTCTCTCACTTCATCCCAGCTTACACTTCCCTCTTCCTGTGTCCTCAAGTCCATTCTCTACGTCTGCATCTTTAGTCTTTATTCCTGACCTGCCCCTAGGTTATTCAGAACCTTTTTTTTTTTTTTTTAAGATTCCATATATATGTGTACGGTATTTCTTTTACTCTTTCTGACTTTCTTCACTCTGTATGACACACTCTAGGTCCATCCACTTCACTACAAATAACTCAATTTCGTTTCTTTTGATGGCTGAGTAATATTCCATTGTATACATGTGCCACATCTTCCTTACCCATTCATCTGTCGATGGACACTTAGGTTGCTTCCACGTCCTGGCTATTGTAAATAGAGCTGCAATGAACATTGTGGTACATGACTCTTTTTGAATTATGGTTTTCTCGGGGTATATGCCCAGTAGGCAATTGTTGAGTCGTATGGTAGTTCTACTTTTAGTTTTTTAAGGAACCTCCATACTGTTCTCCATAGTGGCTGTATAAATTTACATTCCACCTACAATGCAAGAGGGTTCCCTTTTCTCCACACCCTCTCCAGCATTTATTGTTTGCAGATTTTTTGATGATGGCCATTCTGACTGGTGTGAGGTGATAGCTCATTGTAGTTTTGATTTGCATTTCTCTAATGATTAGTGATGTTGAGCATCCTTTCATGTGTTTGTTTGCAATCTGTATATCTTCTTTGGAGAAATGTCTATTTAGGTCTTCTGCCCATATTTGGATTGGGTTATTTGTTTTTTTGATATTGAGCTGCATGAGCTGCTTGTATATTTTGGAGATTAATCCTTTGTCAGTTGCTTCATTTGCAAATATATTCTTCCATTCTGAGGGTTGTCTTTTTGTCTTGCTTATGGTTTCCTTTGCTGTGCAAAAGCTTTTAAGTTTCATTAGGTCCCATTTGTTTATTTTTGTTTTTATTTCCATTTCTCCAGGAGGTGGGTCAAAAAGGATCTTGCTGTGATTTATGTCATAGAGTGTTCTGCCTATGTTATCCCCTAAGAGTTTTAGAGTGTCTGGCTTTATATTTAGGTCTTTAATCCATTTTGAGTTTATTTTTGTGTATGGTGTTAGGGAGTGTTCTAATTTCACTCTTTTACCTGTAGCTGTCCAGTGTTCCCAGCACCATTTATAAAGAGGTTGTCTTTTCTCCATTGTATTTTCTTGCCTCCTTTATCAAAGTTAAGGTGACCATATGTGCATGGGTTTATCTCTGGACTTTCTATCCTGTTCCATTGATCTATATTTCTGTTTTTGTGCCACTACCATACTGTCTTGATTACTGTAGCTTTGTAGTATAGTCTGAAGTCAGGGAGCCTGATTCCTCCAGCTCCGTTTTTCTTTCTCAAGATTGCTTTGGCTATTTGGGGTCTTTTGTGTTTCCATACAAATTGTGAAATTTTTTGTTCTAGTTCTGTGAAAAATGCGATTGGTAGTTTCACAGGGATTACATTGAATCTGTAGATTGCTTTGGGTACTATAGTCATTTTCACAATGTTGATTCTTCTAATCCAAGAACATGGTGTATCTCTCCATCTGTTTGTATCATCTTTAATTTCTTTCATCAGTCTCTTATGGTTTTCTGCATGAAGTTCTTTTGTCTCCTTAAGTAGGTTTATTCCCAAGTATTTTATTCTTTTTCTGGCAATGGTAAATGGGAGTGTTTCCTTAATTTCTCTTTCAGATTTTTCATCATTAATGTATAGGAATGCAAGAGATTTCTGTGCATTAACTTTGAACCTTAGCTTTTTTTTTTTTTTTTTTTTTGCGGTACGCGGACCTCTCACCGTTGTGGCCTCTCCTGTTGCGGAGCACAGGCTCCGGGCGCGCAGGCTCAGCGGCCATGGCTCACGGGCCCAGCCACTCCGCGGCATGTGGGATCTTCCCAGACCGGGGCACGAACCCATGTCTCCTGCGTCGAAAGGCAGACTCTTAACCACTACGCCACCAGGGAAGCCCTGTGCATTAACTTTGAATCCTGCTACTTTGCCAAATTCATTGATTAGCTCTAGTAGTTTTCTGGTAGCATCTTTAGGATTCTCTATGTATAGTATCATGTCATCTGCAAACAGTGACAGCTTTACTTCTTCTTTTCTGATTTGGATTCCTTTTATTTCTTTTTCTTCTCTGATTGCTGTGGCTAAAACTTCCAAAACTGTGTTGAATAAGAGTGGTGAGAGTGGGCAACCTTGTCTTGTCCCTGATCTTAGTGGAAATGGTTTCAGTTGTTCACCATTGAGAACGATGTTGGCTGTGGGTTTGTCATATATGGCCTTTATTATGTTGAGGTAAGTTCTATGTCTACTTTCTGGAGGGTTTTTATCATAACAGGTGTTGAATTTTGTCAAAAGTCTTTTCTGCATCTGTTGAGATTATCATATGATTTTTATCATTCTATTTGTTAATATGGTGTATCACATTGATTGATTTGCATATATTGAAGAATCCTTGCATTCCTGGGATAAACCCCACTTGATCATGGTCTATGAACCTTTTAATGTGTTGTTGGATTCTGTTTGCTAGTATTTTGTTGAGGATTTTTGCATCTATGTACATCAGTGATATTAGCCTGTAGTTTTCTTTTTTTGTGACATCATTGTCTGATTTTGTTATCAGTGGATGGTGGCCTTGTAGAATGAGTTTGGGAGTGTTCCTCCCTCTGCCATATTTTGGAAGAGTTTGAGAAGGATAGGTGTTAGCTCTTCTCTAAATGTTTCATAGAATTCTCCTGTGAAGCCATCTGGTCCTGGGCTTTTGTTTGTTGGAAGATTTTTAATCACAGTTTCAAGTTCAGTGCTTGTAATTTGTCTTTATATTTCTATTTCTTCCTAGTTCAGTCTTGGAAGGTTGTGCTTTTCTAAGAATTTTTCCATTTCTTCCAGGTTGTCCATTTTTTTAGCATAGAGTTGCTTGTAGTAATCTCTCATGATCCTTTGTATTTCAGTAGTGTCAGTTGTTACTTCTCCATTTTCATTTCTAATTCTATTGATTTGAATCTTCTCCCTATTTTTCTTGATGAGTCTGGCTAATGGTTTATCAATTTTTTTAACTTCTCAAGAACCAGCTATTAGTTTTATTGGTCTTTGCTATCATTTCCTTCATTATTTTTTCATTTATTTCTGATCTGATCTTTATGATTTCTTTCCTTCTGCTAACTTTGGGGGTTTTTTGTTCTTCTTTCTCTGACTGATTTGGGTGTAAGGTTAGTTTGTTTATTTGAGATGTTTCTTGTTTCTTGAGGTACGATTGTATTGATATAAACTTCCCCCTTAGAACTGCTTGGCTGCATCCCATAGGTTTTGGGTCACTGTGTTTTCATTGTCATTTGTTTCTAGGTATTTTTTGATTACCTCTTTGATTTCCTTAGTGATCTCTTGGTTATTTAATAGTGTATTGTTTTGCCTCCACATGTTTGTATTTTTTACAGATTTTTTTTTACTGTAATTGATATGTAGTCTCATAGCGCTGTGGTTGGAAAATGTACTTGATATGATTTCAATTTTCTTAAATTAAGCAAAGCTTGATTTGTGACCCAAGATATGTTCTATCCTAGAGAATGTTCCATGAGCACTTGAGAAGAAAGTGTATTCTGTTCTTTTTGGATGGAATGTCCTATTTATATCAATTAAGTCCATCTTGTTTAAAGCATCATTTAAGGCTGGTGTTTCCTTATTTATTTTCATTTTGGATGATCTGTCCATTTGTTAAAGTGGGGTGTTAAAGTCCCCTACTATTATTGTGGTACTGTCGATTTCCCCTTTTATGGCTGTTAGCATTTACCTTAGGCATTGAAGTGCTCCTATGTTGGGTGCATAAATATTTACAACTGTTATATCTTCTCCTTGGATTGATCCCTTGATCATTATGTGGTGTCCCTCTTTGCCTCTTGTAATAGTCTTTATTTTAAAGTCTATTTTGTCTGATATGAGAATTGTTACTCCTGCTTTCTTTTGATTTCCATTTGCATGGAATATCTTTTTCCATCCCCTCACTTTCAGTCTGTATGTGTCCCTAGGTCTGAAGTGGGTCTCTTGTAGACAACATATATATGGGTCTTGTTTTTGCATCCATTCAGGCAGTCTGTGTCTTTTGGTTGGAGCATTTAATCCATTTACATTTAAGGTAGTTATCGATATGTATGTTCCTATTACCATTTTCTTAATTGTTTGTCATTGTAGGTCTGTTATTGTTATTGTAGGTTTGTTATTGTAGGTCTTTTCCTTCTCTTGTGCTTCCTGCCTAGAGAAGTTCCTTTAGCATTTGTTGTTAAGCTGGTTTGGTGGTGCTGGATCCTCTTAGCGTTTGCTTGTCTGTAAAGGTTTTAATTTTTCCGTCGAATCTGAATGACATCCTTGTTCGGTAGAGTAATCTTGGTTGTAGGTTTTTCCCTTTCATCACTTTAAATATGTCCTGCCACTCCCTTCTGGCTTGCAGAGTTTCTGCTGAAAGATCAGCTGTTAACCTTATGGGGATTCCCTTGTATGTTATTTGTTGCTTTTCCCTTGCTGCTTTTAATATTTTTTCTTTGTATGTAATCTTTGGTAGTTTGCTTAATATGTGTCTTTGCATGTTTCTCCTTGGATTTATCCTGTATGGGACTCTCTGTGCTTCCTGGACTTGATTGACTATTTCTTTTCCCATATTAGGGAAGTTTTCAGCTATAATCTCTTCAAATATTTTGTCAGTCCCTTTTTCTTTCTCTTCTTCTGAGACCCCTATAATTCGAATGTTGGTGCTTTTACTGTTGTCCCAGATGTCTCTGAGACTGTCCTCAATTCTTTTCATTTTTTTTTCTTTATTGTGCTCTGTGGTAGTTATTTCCATTATTTTATCTTCTAGGTCACTTCTCCGTTCTCTGCCTCAGTTATTCTGCTATTGATTCCTTCTAGAGAATTTTTAATTTCATTTATTGTGTTGCTCATCATTGTTTGTTTGCTCTTTAGTTCTTCTAGGTCCTTGTTAATTGTTTTTCGTATTTTCTCCATTCTATTTCCAAGGTTTTGGATTAGCTTTACTCTCATTACTCAATTCTTTTTCAGGTAGACTGCCTATTTCCTCTTCATTTGTTTGGTCTGGTGGGTTTTTACCTTGCTGCTTCATCTGCTGTGTGTTTTTCTGTCTTTTCATTTTGCTTAACTTACTGTGTTTGGGAACTCTTTTTCGCAGGCTGCAGGTTCACAGTTCCTGTTGTTTTTGGTGTCTGCCCCCAGTGGTTAAGGTTGGTTCAGTGGGTTGTGTAGGTTTCCTGGTGGAAGGGACTGGTGCCTGTGTTCTGGTGGATGAGGCTGGATCTTGTCTCTTTGGTGAGCAGGACCACGTCCAGTGGTGTGTTTTGGGGTGTCTGTGACCTTATTATGATTTTAGACAGGCTCTCTGCTAATGGGTGGGGTTGTGTTCCTGTCTTGCTAGCTGTTTGGCATGGGGTGTCCAGCACTGGAGCTTGCTGGTCCTTGAGTGGAGTTGGTTCTTAGTGTTGAGATGGAGCTCTCTGGGAGAGCTTTCACCATTTGATATTTCATGGGGTTGGGAGGTCTCTGGTGGACCAATGTCCTGAACTCGGCTCTCCCACCTCCGAGGCTCAGGCCTGACACTCGGGCAGAGCACCAAGACCCTGTCAGCCACACAGCTCCCATCTGCATAGTCTGTATCTGCTCCACCCCATCAGACGTCTGAGTCAACCTCCTCTGCGTCTGCTGTGTCAATCCAATAAATCTTTTGTTTGTTGTCTTCCTATTTATACCAAGCCAGGATAGGTTTGCATGCAACACAAAGAACCTTTAATAATGCCGATAGCCAAACAAAGAGTGAATATGTACTAAATATTGAAAAATACATATTACTTTCTACAATAAATTTAGATAATCCACCCTCTAATTTTCCAGAGACCTCCAGTTTCTTTTTATCCCCAACTTCATTGAAATATAATAGACATATAACATTGTGGAAATTTAATATGTACAATGTGATGATTGATATACATATATATTGCAAAATGATTCCCACAACAAGGCTAGTTAACACATCCATCACCTCACATGGTTACCTTTTTGTTTGTTTGTTTTGTAGTGAGAACTTTTAAGATCTACTTTGTTAGCAACTGTCAAGTACACAATACAGTATTAACTACAGTCACCATGTTGTATATTAGATCTCCAACTTATTGATCTTATAACTGGAAGGTTGAAACCTTTGGCCAGCTTCACCCATTTCTCCCACCACCTCCTCTGCCCCTGGCAACCACCCATCTTACTCTCTACTTCAATGACTTCCATTTATTTTTTAAGATTTCATATATAAATGAGGTCATACAATATTTGTCTTTCTTTGTCTAACTTCACTTAGCATTACATCCTCATAATTCATCTATATTGTTGCAAGTGGCAGGATTTCCTTCTTTTTTAAGGTTGAAAAATATTCCATTATATATATATACCACATTCAACCATTGACAGACATAGGTTGTTTCTATGTCTTGTTTATTGTAATTAATGCTGCAATGAATGTGGAGGTACAGATATCTCTTTGAGATAGTGGTTTTATTTCCCTTGGATATATACCCAGAAGTAGGATTGCTGGATCATATGGTAATTCTATTTTTATTTTTTTGAGGAACCTCCATACTGTTTTTCTTTATGGCTACACCAATTTACGTTCCCACCAACAGTGCACAAGTGTTCCCTTTTCTCCACACCCTTGTTAGCCTTGTTATCTCTTGTATTTTGATCATAGTCATTGTAACAGGTGTGAGGTCATATCTCATCATGGCCTTGTTTTGTATTTTCCTAGTGATTAGTGATGTTGAGCACCTTTTCATACACCTGTCAGCCATTTTTATGTCTTCTTTGGAAAAATGTCTATTCAGGTTTTTTTAGGTCTTTTTCCTATTTTTTTAATAAAAAAATTTGTTTTTGGTATTGATCAGTATGAGCTCTTTGTTGGGTACTCTGCTTAAAATTGCACCTTCCGGGCCCACCATTTCTTATCCCTTTGGGCTGCTGTATTTTCCTCCATAGTGCTCATCTTTTAACACAATTTAAAACTTCTTCATTTATTTTGTTCCTTTTTCTGCACCCCGAATAGACTATAAGCTCTATGAGGCAATAATTTTACCTCTTTTGTTCAATATTCCTGGAACTATAGTGAGAAATTAGAACAGTATCTGTCAGAGAATAACTGGTCAATAAATATTTATTGTGCTCTGTTTTAAGCAAAGAAATTAAAAT
The DNA here is from genome assembly GCF_937001465.1 of Orcinus orca. Lineage (NCBI taxonomy): Eukaryota > Metazoa > Chordata > Mammalia > Artiodactyla > Delphinidae > Orcinus > Orcinus orca. Next base: position 61,184,973 of record NC_064561.1, read on the forward strand.
CATAATATTTCTACTTAAGGACAAGATAGTAAGGATGCAAAGTTGGACATTCTGTGGTTCTTGCCTTCAAATAGCGCACAACCTTGATGCAGAAGATATGAGCACATAATCAAGTAACCACACTCAGCATGATCTTGTGTAACACAGGCACAGACACAGTAGCATACAAACTGGGACAGCCATTAATGCTCCCTTGGAAACTCCGGGAAGACTTCTCAGTGGTAATAATATTCGAGCTGTATCTTGGTAGATGAGAAAGGATTTGGAGACACAGAGGAAGTGGAGGAAGGGTAATTCAACCACAGGAGACAACTTAAATTAAAGCTCACACTGTGACAATACTTGACATTCAATGGTGGCTCTTCAAAAGCTAACTAAGTTGGTAAAACAATAGATATTGTTGGGACATTACCCATACTTGGACCTTCAGAAATGTTGTCTCATTTAATCCTCACTTTAAGGGCAAAAATTAGATATTAGCATTCCCTTTTGAAATAATGCAATTGAGAACCTGAAAGTTTAAGGAAACATCCCAAGATCACTCACATCACTACCGCTGGAGCCTGAACCTGAAGAAAATTCTGTGTGAGCCTAAAACCCTTGGTTTTTACTTCACTGCTTTTTAAGTTTGTGATAGGAGTTCCTTCTGTTTTTTTTGTTTTTATTTTGAGAGGGAGGGGAACTTACTGTCTAATGTGTATTAATTGACACGATGTTTTATTTAAAATTCCTCTTCAAAAATGATTAAAGTAGCATATGCTTACCCTAAGGGGAAAAATGATGGGGAAAGTGAGAAAATGTATACATTTTAAAAGTTAATCACCTCCCACTCAAACACCATTATCCCCAAATCAGCATTCCCAGCAACCAATATTTACTCCATTCTCCTGTCCATCCAAATATACATACAAATGTAGAGGGAGATCTGTGTGTGCCCTCTATTTTGCAGTTTGCCCTTCTTATTTAATAATATCTCATTGTATTTACTTTAGATAAGTAGATACAAATCTTTTAAAGGCTACCTGATAGCTCAAAATTTAAAACATTATGATTTCCCTATTGATGGGCATTCATAATACAATTCTTTCTACTTTTTCAGCTCTTAAAGGATGTTGCCATAACCATCCTTATACGTATAAACACATGCACTGATTTTTTATTTCTTTATAAAAGACTTCTAAAAACTGAATTGCTAAATCAAAGGACATTTTTATTATTTTTTTGGGGGGGTAGCAGTATTTTATTTTATTTATTTATTTATTTATTTATTTTTAACATCTTTATTGGAGTATAATTGCTTTACAATCGTGTGTTAATTTCTGCTTTATAACAAAGTGAATCAGCTATACATATACATATATCGCCCATATCTCCTCCCTCTTGCATCTTCCTCCTACTCTCCCTATCCCACCCAAGTATCTTTTCTGACCACAACGCTATAAGACTAGATATTAATTACAGGAAAAAATCTGTAAAAAATGCAAACACATGGAGGCTAAACAATACACTACTAAATAACCAAGAGATCACGGAAGAAATCAAAGAGGAAATAAAATACATAGAAACAAATGACAATGAATACACGATGACCCAAAACCTATGGGATGCAGCAAAAGCAGTTCTAAGAGGGAAGTTTATAGCAATACAATCCTACCTCAAGAAACAAGAAACATCTCAAATAAACAACCTAACCTTACACCTAAAGCAATTAGAGAAAGAAGAACAAAAAAATCCCAAAGTTAGCAGAAGGAAAGAAATAATAAAGATCAGACCAGAAATAAATGAAAAAGAAATGAAGGAAACGATAGCAAAGATCAATAAAACTAAAAGCTGGTTCTTTGAGAAGATAAAAAAAATTGATAAACCATTAGCCAGGCTCATCAAGAGAAAAAGGAAGAAGACTCAAATCAATAGAATTAGAAATGACAGAGGACATTTTAAAAACTTCTGACGGATATTGTCAAAAAATCTTCAAAATGTAGCAATTCTCTTACAGGCCCAAATTGACATTGTATTGACAAAAATTAGCTTAGATCTGTATCTCACAGTGTATGAGTAACTTTTTATAACTTTACTGAGGCATAATTGATGTATAATAAACTGCACATATTTAAAGTACACAATTTGAAGAGTTTTTACATATGCATATACCCATAAAACAACCACCACAATCAAGATAATGAATATATCCATTACCCCCAAAAGTTTTCTCTTGTCATTTGTAATTCATCCCTCCCTTTCACCACTCCCTGTTCTAGCCACAGTCAACTACTGATTTGCTTTTTGATACTATAGATTAGCTTGTATTTTCTAGAATTTTGAGATTGACTTTGAAGTACTTATTTTTTCCTTACCATGTTCTCAGTCCTGTCTCAGACACTGACACAACACTTGACAACATCATGTGTCTAGTTTGCTTATGTGGGTCCTGAGCTACCTTGAGAAAGACAATACACATGATTGATATACCTCTAGCCCCAGGTAATACGTGAGGGAAATCAGGGGATTTCTAGCTTTTCAGTGTAATCCTCTTACCAATGTGGGTGGAGAATATAATGTTAATTTACAGCCAGACTAATACTAGACTAATATTAGGATAATGCTAGTATTAGTCTAGACTAATACTAGACTAATACTAGGATAAGTCCCTATCCTTTCTTTAAAGAAAATACCTTCTAGAGTATCTAGAAAATGAATCATCTACTAGGTGTGTATTTATTCGTGTTACTCAATCATTTAATCATAAAATACTTACTGAATATTACTATGCCCCATGCTCTATGCTAGGTATTAGACTCTACCCTCTTGGAGCTTGCAAACAAGTGGGAGAGACAAATAATGATCACATAATCATGTATAAATATGTAATTATTTTTGAGAGACATGCTCAGGAAGGAAGGAACATGATTCTACTAGAGCCTCTAACAAATATATCTCACCTGGACAGGGAGGAGGGTTTCCTAAGACAGTGAGACCTGAGCTGTGATCTGGAAAAAAAAAAAAAAAATGACAAGGAGGTAATGAGAAAAAATTCAGCAGAAGTAAATGAAGAGGAAGTACTTATGAGTGAACAGCCTTTGAAAAATCCCTGTATCAGGCATCCTCACGCCAGAAGGTCAAGTGGCTGTGAAACAAATGAGAGCAAGGGAGGAAAGCAAGTGGTAGGCCTACAGCACTCACAGGCTTAATCAGGATTTCATTCTTAACTCCAAGAACAATGGAAAGCCACCAAAGGGTTTTAGGCATTAGAATGAGAATGATCATTGTTCCATTTTGAAAAGATACTTGGCTGCTGTGAGGACCAGACTGAGGGGTCCAGAGTAGAAGAAGGAAACCTTCTAGGAAGCTCTTACAAGAGAAGAGAGGGACTTGGATGAGGGAGTATCAGTGCAGATGGAGCCATGTGGGAGGATTCAAGAGAATATTAGGAGGCGAGGTTGATAGAACAAGGTGATGAGTTGGATATGATGTGTCACGGTTTCAAAAATGACTCCCAGTTGTCTGACTAATATAATTGGACCTGTGGTGGTGCCATTGATGGAGACTGGGATACTGGACACAAAACTGCCCATGACTCTCAGGATATTTGCACATTCAGGAAACACAACCCAGAATATTCTTTGGCCAAGATGGGTTCTTCACAAGCTCAAGTCCCAACTTAAGTGACATTTCCAAAGGGGGACTTCCTTAGCCACTCAAAATAAAACAGGGAACCTCTTGTCACTGTTACCATTCTTAAAATCTTATTTTTTTTTATTGTTCTGATCATAATTTGTAATGATCTACTTACCTGTGTTTACTCACACAGTTTCTATGTCTTTCTTTAGACTGTAAAATCTGTGGAGCCATGTTCATTTTGTTTATCACCGTGTGCTCAATGTTTGGCACAGATACGGTAATTAATATTCAATCACCACTTGTTGAATTAAAAACATAGAGAGAACATATTTAATAACCAACTATTAGTCATATTAGTGGTTACTATTAGTCATATTAGTCATATTAGTGGTTACCATTATTTAATCACGAAATAAGTTCTCATTAGAAAAAGACCCACCTAGCTAGTGGCAGAGCAAAGAATGCACCTTTTAAAGACGCTCAAAATAAAGCCAGAGGTAGGGGTTTCCCTAGTGGTGCAGTGGTTAAGAATCCGCCTGCCAATGCAGAGGACACGGGTTCGAGTCCTAGTCTGGGAAAATCCCACATGACGTGGAGCAACTAAGCCCACGAGCCACAACTACTGAGCCCATGTGCCACAACTACTGAAGCCCGTGTACCTAGAGCCTGTGCTCCGCAACAAGAGAAGCCACCGCAACGAGAAGCCTGCGCACCTCAACGAAGAGTAGCCCCCGCTTGCCACAGCTAGAGAAAGCCCACGCACAGCAACGAAGACCCAACACAGCCAAAAATAAATAAAATAAATAAATTTTTTAAACATTAAAAAAAATAAAAATAAAGCCAGAGGTAGTTACTAGAAAGGAGGAACATCAGATAATTTTCATTTAGTTGTGTTTCCCAGTGAAAAATTTAATAAATAGAAGGTGCTGATATTTCTTACTATATATCTTGAATAGATATATAAATAAAATGTCTCCTTTGATGTTGTTAACGACCTATGGGTATCTCCTGCTGTCTTTAATCTGCTTCAATAGCCTACAAGCTTTTAAGCTGGTTCCTTTCCAAAATTTAAAAAAATGCAGCAAATAAGTTTTACTTTATCTGTTTGTTTGTATTACTTGACTTAAACATGGAGGCCAGAAATAATATGATGCAGGTATTGCATCTCCAGACCTTCCAACACATCAAGCCGAAAAGGGATTTATTTCTTTCTCAGGCAGAACAATCATACCCCAAGCATTGTCTTTGGTCCCTAATCCATCTTTGGTAATGGACCTTCTCTGACCTCAATAACCTCAGATACCAACTGCTCTTTTACATGGAACTTTGTCAGTAGCTATCAAAATTTTAAACACTAAAGAATTCTAGGCATTGCATTTCAACTTCCAAGATTTTTCTGAAGAGATAAATAGAAAACTACATGCAAATATATGGATGTTTACTGTAGAACTCTTTATAATAACAAAAATATACTAGAAATGATTTAAATATTCACATAGATGTCAGTTTAAATACAGGGTGGCTTATTCATATAGGAATGCTTTTAAATGAGCAGAAAATGTTTTGAAAAATCACATAAAACTGTGAACGGGTTTCTTCTAGTTTGTTGAACTTATGAAAGAAAGGAATTAAAGTTACATATGTAATTATACACACATATAATTATACATATATGAAAATATATAAATATATATCATATACAGAAATATAACCTATATTAATTAAATTGCATATAATATATATTTCTATATTCTGATTATCTCCACAATACTTTTAACTAAACTTCGTATTTTTTGATAATCATAGAGTCACGTGCAGTTGCAAGAACTGCATGTTCTCTACTAAGTTTCTCCAAATGGCAACATCTTGCAAAACGATGCTACAATATCAAAACCAGTATATTGACATCAACACATACATGATACAAAGCATTCCCACTGCCATAAAAATTTCTCATGGGGCCCTTATATAGCACACTCACTTCCCTCCTACTCCCATCCCCTTCTTAGCCCCTGGAACTCACAAATTTGTTTTCCTTTTCTGTAGTTTTGTCATTTTGAGAATGTTTATGTTTATATAAATGGAATCATACAGTATTTAACTCTTGGGATTTGACTTTTTTCACTTAGCATAAGTCTCTGAAGATTCATCTAGGCTATTGTGTGTATCAATAGTTTATTCTCAGGTTATTGATGATAGTATTCCAATCCTATAGTACAGCAGTTTGTTTAACCATTCATCCATTGGAGGACAACTGAGTAGTTTCTAGGTTTTGACTATTACAAATAAAACTGCTATGAACATTTGTGTACTGGGTTTTGCATAAATATAAATTTTATTTCTCTGGATAAATGTCTGGGAGTACAATTGCTGGGTTGTATGGTAGTTCCATGTTTAGTTTTTTAAGAAACTGTCAAAATATTTTTCCAGAGTAGCTGTACCATTTTACATTCACACCAGCAATGTACTTACTAGTGATCCAATTTTTCTATATCTTTGCCAGCTTTTGGTGTCACTTTCATAATAAATTGTATCAACTTCTGCCAAAATCATCAGGTTCTGCCTATGTTCCTAAACATAGTCTGTCTTCTAATTCCTTCTTAACTAAGTCATTCCCTTTGATACCCACCCAGAAAAAAAACCTCCAGACCCAACAGGCTGCTATATTACATTTATTATTCAAAACTTTGTGACACAGAATTCTTTCCTCAGACTTCTCCATTTAGCACCTTGAATGAAGGCATAATCATCCTCTCAAATATGCAAAACACAGCAAGCGAGGAGAAATAGTAATGAATAGCTTAATAATATGACTGATGGGAGAGAACAAAGGGTCAACCCAACAAGATAAAACTTAACAGAAAGACATCCATCTATTCAAAAACACAAACCCAATGCTGACTACCTACGAGCTCTGTGCTATGTGCTGAGAAAACAGACATAAATAAGTTTAAGTTCCTATTTTATTTCACAGTTGAGAAAGGAGATTTTGAAATAAGTATGAAAATAAGTATGTCTAAATCTGTGTTTTGAATATGTTTGTTGGTTTAAAATAGTGTCTGACTTTTTTTCAATCAGCACTAAAAAACTTTCAATGAGTTTGAAGCTAGGGAGTGATTCGTATTTTAAGAAATCACTTTTCCTTTTGTGCAGATGACAGATTGGAAAAGATCAGCTTTGGGAATACAGAGGCCATTTGGGAGATTAACACAGTAGTCCGGTGAGGAATGACAAGGTTTTGGGAAAAGCAGTAGCTGTAGTGATAATGAAAATATGCATATGATAGATATGGAAAAGGCTTATAATTAACAGGGCTTTCTTACCAATTAGAAAATAAGGCTGAGAAGAGGGAATACTTAGAATGATTCCCAAGTTTCTGACCCATGCAACAAGGAACATAGTGCTATATATTGAGATAGGAAATTAGAACATCAGAGTGTGTTTTGAAAGACAGACAAGAAGTTCAGATAAATGTCTGTTGAGCTGAACTTTAAAAAACAGCATCTGTTGGAAGTGATTTATGGGTAATTGAATCTCTTCTCCTCAAAGGAAAAATACAGGTTGCAGCAATAGATTTTAGAGTACTTAACATGGAGATTATATTGACAGCTACAGGAACACATGAAAACCCCCAGTGAAGGCTATATGTAAAGTGAAAAGAGAAGAGGAATCAAGTTTAGAATTTTTGGAGGCATCAACATTCAGAGGAAGTCAGGATAATGAGGGCCATTTTAAAGAAACTGAAAAATAATGGTCAAATAATAAGAAGGATACTAGAAGTGGGAGGAAAGAAAATCCAGCAGAGCAGAAAAGTACAAGTAGAGTGGAGATATGGCAGGTGGCAGTTACTTGGAAGTAGTCAAGTAATGTGGTAAATTACATTATGTTAACCCATATTTGGCACCCTTCCATTTGTAGAAATGTATATGCCCTTCCTAAATAAGTCAGGCATCGTCTTGTGACTTGCCTTGGTCAATGAAACAAGACAGGATCACTTCCAAGAAGAAGCTTTAAAAATTAGCCCATGGTTCACTAAGTTCTCTTTCCTCATGAGCCATGATGATCAGAAATGCTCCAGACAAAGACTGTTCCATCAGTTCTGGGTCACAGAATTCAGGCAACATGGGGAGAGCTATAGTCAACCCAAGATGGCCATAGTATGAGAAAAAAATTTAAATGTTGTGGATGTAAGCCCCTGAGATTTGGAGTTATATATTAATACAGCTGGGCAACCCAGTCTTTTCTTAGTAGACGCAGGCAAAGTGAGAAAGGAAAACAGGAAGTTTCACAAGGTTCAACAATTTTAGCTGTAAAAAACACGGGGGTTAAGAAATGGCGGGAGGAGGAGACAAGGTGGAGGGATAGGAGGTTGCAGAATTTGTCTCTCCTCACAAGTACATCAAGAATCCATCTACAGGGCTTCCCTGGTGGCGCAGTGGTTGAGAGTCCACCTGCCGATGCAGGGGACACGGGTTCGTACCCTGGTCCAGGAAGACCCCACATGCTGCGGAGTGGCTGGGCCCGTGAGCCATGGCCACTGAGCCTGCACGTCTGGAGCCTGTGCTCCGCTACAGGAGAGGCTACAACAGTGAGAGGCCCACGTACCGCAAAAAAAAAAAAAAAAAAAAGAATCCATCTACAAATGGAACAATTCTCACAGAACACCTGCTGAACATTAGCAGAAGACTTTGGACACCTGAAAGGACAAGAAAAATCCCCTCGCCAAGTAGGATGAAAGAAAAATAGAAAAGAGGAATTAGAAAAGGGACCAGCAACCATGGCAGGAAACTGAAGGTGAGGAGAGATTCCTGCACTCAGAAAAACCCCTGCACCATGGGGAAATTAGCTGGGACAGAAAGAGACCTTTGGGGGATCAAAGGGGAACACAGCAGACAGTCTGTGGAAGGCAGGAGAAAGTAAGAACTGTGCACACGGTCTGTGTTACAGCCCTGCGCACCCCAGCCTGAGTCGTGTGTCTCCTGTTGCAGAGAGGGGCTGGGTGCTGGAAGGTGAGGTTTGAAGCATGGACCCAGGGAGGGGACAGCTGTTGGCTGTGAAAAGACAGCCTGAAGAGACAGGACTAAGGAGCTCTACAACCAGGAAAGTCTGTGGAGGGAGCCCGGGACACCATAGAAGCAAGGTGTCATTGTTGAGTGGCGCTCAAGGGGCAGGGCCACCACTGCAACCCCCTTCCCCACCTGCCGGCTTCAGCCTTCATGGGCACTGGGAGGGGCAGCCATCTGAGCAGGCTCACCCACCCCTCAAGCCAAGGCCTCCTCTGCCCATGTAGGCTCTGGGGTCCTGAGTGCTACTCATGCCAGAGCCTCCTTGAGATGGTAATCTGCCAGTGCTGGCAGGGGCTGAGTGATTAAGCATGGGATTAAGAGAGCAGATCCAGGAAGAGGACTGCTGTTGGCTGCACGGATACAAGAGAGGGAATGGGAGTGACTCTGCAGCCAGGAGTGCCCTAGAGGAAGAATGGTCTGCCTAAGAAACAAGTTGCCATTGTTGTACATAAGGGGCAGGGCCACCACTACCCTCACAAGCCAGCCCCTGACTCTGCAGGCACTGGAAGGGACTCCCACCAGAGTGAGCATGCCCCAGTCTGTTGCAACTGCCTGCTGGTCTCTGCCACTTCACACACACCCCAGTTGTCATCACCGTACCCTTTCCCAGCCTGAGTAAGTGTGCCCCAATCAGCTGCTGCTTTCGCTCTCTCTCTCGCCTGGGTGGGGAACAGATGCCTGAGGGTGGTACACATGCAGAGGTGGGACCAAAACCAAAGCTGAGCCCCAGGGACAGTGTGACTAAGTAAGAGGAAGAGAAATCTCTCCATGCAGCTGCACAAGCTGTGGATTAAGTCCCCGTGATTGGATTGGTAAATCCTGCATCTGTGGAATATCTGAATAGACAATGAGTGTTCCCACAACTGAGAACAGTCTAGCTTTAGCAGCAGTGGACTCTGGGGCCAAGTACACATGGGAGTTGGGCCAGGTCAGAGTCTGAGCTGGCCCCATAGTGCCCACAGCAGGTCCAGAGACCTAGCTAGAAGTACTGGGGGGCCTCTTGGAGAGGCAGGGGTTGGCTGTGGCTCACTGTGGGAGCAAGAACACTGAGAAAGAGTCCCCAGGAAAATATTCTTATTACTATTATTCTTTTCTTATTTGTTTCATTTTGTTCTGTTGTTGTTCTTAATATTTTTACTTTTTTTAATATATATTTTTTCTATTTTTACTTTACTTTGTTGTTGTTTTGTGTGTTTTTTCTTGCTTTTGCTCTTTGGAGTTTTTTTGATCATTTTTATGTGTTTGTTTTATGTATTCTTTGCTTTTTTTTAGTTGCTCTCGTTTTGTTTTGTTTTTCATTTTTTGTTTTTGTTAGTTTAGGCTTTATTGATTGTTTTCATCTTTGAGTTCTTTGTTTCTTGTTTTCTTTTTTCTCTTTTTGTCTGTTTCTTTGTTCCTGTTGGTTTGGTTTTGTTTTATCATTTGTCTTGGGTTTAGTTTGTCTGTTTATTTGTTTTCCTTCTTTTTTATGTGTTGTTATCATTGTTGCTGTTTGTTTTTGCTCTTTGTCTTGGGTTTTGTTTTTTTGATTTCTTTCTTTTTTTGTTTTTCTTTTTTCTCTGGCTGTGCTGTGTGGCTTGGTTCCCCAGCAAGGGGTCAGGCTTGGGCCTCTGCGGTGGGAGTGCTGAATCCAGGACGCTGGACCACCAGAGAATTCCCTGGCCTAGGGAATATTAATTGGCATGTGCTCTCTGGAGGTATCCATCTTGACACCAAGACCCACCTCCACCCAACTGCCTGCAGGCTCCAGCGCTGGACACCTCACACTAAACAACCAGCAAGACAGGAACACAGTCCCACCCATCAGCAGACAGGCTGCCTAAAGATGTACTAAGCTCACAGACACCCCAAAACACACCACATCATGCACCCCTGCCCATCAGAGCAAAAAGACTCAGCTCCACCCACCAGAGCACAGGCACTAGTCCCTCCCACCAGGAAGCCTACACCAGCCCCTGGACCAACCTCACTTACCAAGGGACAGACAACAGAAGCAAGAAGAGCTACAACCCTGCAGCCTGCAGACAGGAGACAACAAAGTAAGTTAGACAAAATGAGATGACACAGAAATATATTGCAGATGAAAAAGCAAGGTAAAAACCCACAAGACCAAATAACTGAAAAGGAAATATGCAATCTACCTGGAAAAGAATTCAGAGTACTGATAATAAAGATGATCCAAGATGTCAGAAACAGAATGAGGGCAGGATCGAGAAGATACAAGAAATGTTTAACTAGGACCTAGAAGAAGTAAAGAATAAACAATCAGTGATGAAAAACACAATAACTGAAATGAAAAATACACGAGAAGGAATCAATGGCAGAATAACTGAGGCAGAAGAATGGATAAATGAGCTGGAAGATAGAATGGTGGAAATAACTGCCATAGAGAATAAAGAAAAAAGAATAAAAAGAAATGAGGACAGACTCAAACAGCTCTGGAACATTAAACACAACAACATTTGAATTATAATGGTCCCAGAAGAAGAAGAGAAAGAGAAAGGGTCTGAGAAAATATTTGAAGAGATTATAGTTGAAAACTTCCCTAATATGGGAAAAAGAATAGTCAGTCAAGTCCAGGAAGGGCAGAGAGTCCCATATAGGATAAATCCAAGGAGAAACACGCCAAGATACATATTAAGCAAACTATCAAAAATTAAATACAAAAGAAATTTTAAAAGCAGCAAGGGAAAAATAACAAAAAACATACAAGGGACTCCCCATAAGGTTATCAGCTGATTTTTCAGCAGAAATTCTGCAGGCCAGAGGGAGGATATATTTAAAGTGATGAAAGGGAAAAACCTACAACCAAGATTACTCTACCCAGCAAGGATCTCATTCAGATTCGACAGAGAAATCAAAAGCTTTACAGACAAGCAAAAGATAAGAGAATTCAGCTCTACACCAAATGCTAAAGGAACTTCTGTAGGCAGAAAACACAAGAGAACAAAAAGACCTACAAAAACAAACTCAAAACAATTCAGAAAATGGTAATAGGAACATACATATCGATAATTACCTTAAATGTAAATGGATTAAATGACCCAATCAAAAGACACAGACTGGCTGAATGGATACAAAAACAAGACCCATATATAGGCTGTCTACAAGAGACCCACTTCAGACCTAGGGACACATACAGACTGAAAGTGAGGGGATGGAAAAAGATATTCCATGCAAATGCAAATCAAAAGAAAGCTGGAGTAGCAATACTCATATCAGACAAAATAGACTTTAAAATAAAGACTATTACAAGAGACAAAGAAGGTCACTACATAATGATCAAGGGATCATTCCAAGAAGAAGATATAACATTTGTAAATATTTACACACCCAACACACACTCCAATACATAAGGCAAATACTAACAGCCATAAAAGGGGAAACTGACAGTAACACCATAACACTGGGGGACTATAACACTCCACTTACACCAATGGATAGATCATTTAGACAGAAAATTAATAAGAAAACACAAGCTTTAAATGACACATTAGACAAGATACACTTAATTGATATTTATAGGACAGTCCATCTGAAAACAGCAGAATATACTTTCTTTTCAAGTGTACACAGAACATTCTGCAGGATAGATTACATCTTGGGTCACAAAAAAAGCCTCAGTAAATTTAAGGAAATTGAAATTGTATCAAGCATCTTTTCTGACTACAACGTATGAGATTAGAAATCAATTACAGGGAAAAAAACCCGTAAAAAACACAAGCACTTGGAGGCTAAACAATATGCTACTAAATAACCAAGAAATCAAAGACAATATCAAAAAATAACTAGGAACAAATGATAATGAAAACACGAGGACCCAAAACCTATGGGATGCAGCAAAAGCAGCTCTAAGAGGGAAGTTTATAGCAACATAATCTTACCTCAAGAAACAAGAAAAAACTCAAATAAGCAACCTAATCTTACACCTAAAGCAACTAGAGAAATAAGCACAACAACAACAACAAAAACCCCAAAGTTAGTAGAAGGAAAGAAATCATGAAGATCAGAGGAGAAATAAGTAAAATAGAAAAGAAGAAGACAATAGCAAAGATCAATGAAACTAAAAGCTGGTTCTTTGAGAAGATAAACAAAATTGATAAACTTTTAGCCAGACTAATCAAGAAAATAAGGGAGAGGACTGAAATCAATAAAATTAGAAATGAAAAAGGAGAAGTAACAACTGACACTGAAGAAATACAAAGGATCATAAGAGATTACTACAAGCAACAATATGCCAAAATAATGACAACTTGGAAGAAATGGACAGATTCTTAGAAAAGTACAACCTTCCAATACTGAATCAGGAAGAAATAGAAAATATGAACAGACCAATCACAAGTAATGAAATTGAAACTGCAATTAAAAATCTTCCAACAAATAAAAGTCCAGACCCAGATGGCTTCACTGGTGAACTCTATTAAACATTTAGGGAAGAGCTAACACCTATCCTTCTCAAACTCTTCCAAAAAATTACAGAAGGAGGAACCTCCCAAGTTCATTCTACAAGGCCAATATCACCCTGATACCAAAACCAGACAAAGATATCACAAAAAAAGAAAATTACAGGCCAATATCACTGATGAACATAGATGCAAAAATCCTCAGCAAAATACTAGCCAACCAAATCCAACAACACATTAATGGGATCATACACCTTGATAAAGTGGGATTTATCCAAGGAATGCAAGGATTCTTCAATATATGCAAATCAATCAATGTGATATGCTGTATTAACACATTGAAGAATAAAAGCCATATGAACATCTCAGTAGATGCAGAAACAGCTTTTGACAAAATTCAACACCCATTTATGATAGAAACTCTCCGAAAATGGGCATAGAGGGAAACTACCTCAACATAATAAAGGCCATATATGACAAACCCACAGCAAACATAATTCTCAATGGTAAAAAACTGAAAGCACTTCCTCTAAGATCAGGAACAAGACAAGGGCGTCCACTCTTATGCAACATAGTTTTGGAAGTCCTAGCCACAGCAATCAGAGAAGAAAATGAAATAAAAGGAATCCAAATTGGAAAATAAGAAGTAAAACTGTCACTGTTTGCAGATGACATAACACTATACATAGAAAATCCTAAAGATGCCACCAGAAAACTACTAAATATCATCAATGGATTGAGTAAAGTTGCAGGATACAAAATTAATACACAGGAATCTCTTGCATTCCTATACACTAACAAAGAAAAATCAGAAAGAGAAATTAAGGAAACAATCCCATTCACCATTGCAACAAAGAGAATAAAATACCTAGGACTAAACCTATCTAAGGAAGCGAAAGAACTGTACGCAGAAAACTATAAGATACTGACGAAAGAAATCAAAGATGACACAAACAGATGGAGAGATATACCATGTTCTTGGATAGGAAGAATCAATATTGTAAAAATGACTATACTACCCAAGGCAATTACAGATTCAGTGCAATCCATATCAAATTACCAATGGCATTTTTCACAGAATTAGAACAAAAAAATTTTACCATTTGCACAGAAACACAAAAAACCCCAAATAGCCAAAGCAATCTCAAGAAAGAAAAACAGAGTTGGAGGAATTAGACTCCCTGACTTTGGACTATACTACAAAGCTACAGTAATCAAGACAGTATGGTACTAGCACAAAAACAGAAATATAGATCAATGGAACAGGATAGAAAGCTCAGAGATAAACCCACACACTGATGGTCACCTAATCCATGACAAAGCAGGCAAGAATATACAATAGAGAAAAGACAGGCTCTTCGATAAGTGGTGCTGGGAAAACTGGACAGCTACATGTAAAAGAATGAAGTTAGAATACTCTTTAACACCATACACAAAAATAAACTCAAAATGGATTAAAGATCTAAATATAAGGTCAGATGCTATAAAATTCTTAGAGGAAAACATAGGCAGAACACTCTTTGACATAAATCTCAGCAAGATCTTTTTTGATCCACCTCCTAGAGTAATGAAGATATAAACAAAAATAAAGAAATGGGACTGAATGAAACTTAAAAGATTTTGCACAGCAAAGGAAACAAGACAAAATGACAATCCTCAGAATGGGAGAAAATATTTGCAAACGAAGCAACTGACAAAGGATTAATCTCCAAAATATACAAACAGCTCATGCAGCTCAATATCAAAAAAAACCAAATAACCCAATCAAAAAATTTGCAGAAGACCTAAATAGACATTTCTCCAAAGAAGACATACAGATGGCCAACAAACAAATGAAAAGATCAACATCACTAATTATCAGAGAAATGCAACTCGGAACTACAATGAGGTATCACCTCACATCTGTCAGAATGGCCATCCTCACAAAATCTACAAACAACAAATGCCGGAGAGGGTGTGAAGAAAAGGGAGCCCTCTTACACTGTTGTTGGGAATGTAAATAGATAGTCACTATGGAGAACAGTACAGGGGTTCCTTAAAAAACTAAAAATAGAACTACCATACGACCCAGCAATCCCACTACTGGGCATATACCCGGAGAAAACCATAATTCAAAAAGACACATGCACCCCAATGTTCACTGCAGCACTATTTACAACAGCCAGGACATGGAAGCAACCTAAAAGTCCATCAACAGAGGAATGGATAAAGAAGATGTGGAATGTATATACAGTGGAATATTACTCAGTCATAAAAAAGAGTGAAATTGTGTCATTTGCAGAGACATGGATGGGCCTAGAGAGTGTCATACAGAGTGAAGTAAGTCAGAAAGAGAAAAACTAATATCATATATTAATGCATACATGTGGAATCTAGAAAAATGGTATAGATGATCTTATTTGCACAGCAGAAATAGAGACACAGATGTAGAGAACAAACGTATGGATACCAAGGGGGAAAGGGGGTTCAGTGGGATGAACTAAGAGATTGGGACTGACATGTTTACACTACTATGTATAAAATAGATAACTAATGAGAACCTACTGTATAGCACTGGGAACTCTACTTGGTGCTCTGTGGTGACCTAAATGGGAAGGAAACCCAAAGTAGAGGGGATATATGTGTATGTATGGCAGATTCACTTTGCTCTACAGCAGAAACTGACACAGCAGTGTAAAGCAACTATACTCTAATAAAAATAAATAGATAAATAAAAAGAAATAGCAGGAATCAAGGTAATCTTCACAGAGGAGATGAAATTAACAATACATTAGTCAGGAACCAACCAGGAAACAGAAACTATTTGTATGCTTAGAACAGAGGAAATGTAATGCACAGAATTGACTCAATAGATGATAGAAGACCTAAAAAAATCAAATAGGTGATGGTGAGGCAGCTTAGAAACTGATAACAGCAGGAAGCCACTATGAACTTCAGCTGGAGAGAAAAAGAAGAGATGGTGTAACAAGAGTCCAGGGACTGGAGTCACCAGCCAAAAGCTGAAACAAATATAAACTTATCCAGCAGGACCTGGTGGCTCAGACATAGTGCAGGCACCTCCAGAGACTTCTCCCAAATAGAGAGACAGAGAGAGAGGGGAGGCCACACTCTGGCCTTTCCCCTTTTCCCACCTCCCATCTCCTGCCTGGGCCTCCTGGGGCAGAATGCAGCCCAAATGTCAACTGACATGGGAACCTGAGAAACTGACCCGGGAACCACCTGCAGGGGTCAGCATCATGTCCCCTCCCTCCCCCTAATATGGAGCAGAGCATGGAAAGCACGGGGAATGGATCTAAGGGCAAATAGCCCCAAGACTGGCACAAGCCCAAGTCTGGAGGCAGACCACGGCAGACATCGTAGGTGGGAAGAAGCTTGAGTTTTTTCAGTAAGGCATAAAAGTGTTAGCAGCAGGGCTTCCCTGGTGGCGCAGTGGTTGAGAGTCCACCTGCTGATGCAGGGGACATGGGCTCATGCCCCAGTCTGGGAAAATCCCACATGCTGTGGAGTGGCTGGGCCCGTGAGCCATGGCTGCTGAGCCTGCGCGTCCGGAGCCTGTGCTCCACAACGGGAGAGGCCACAACAGTGAGAGGCCCGTGTACCGTAAAAACAAAACAAAACATACAAAACAAACAAAAAAGTGTTAGCAGCAAAGAGATTTAGTTATCTCTTCAGCATGGCTGGGGCTGGAGCACATGTGAAGAAAGGAATATTGATGAGACTAGACATGTAAAGTAAGGCCAGATCATGAAAGACCTTGTATGCCATGCTAAGGAGCTTGAAATCTATTTTATAGGTGGTCGTATAGAGCCAGAATTGTGTCTTGGAAAAGATGATTCTGTAATCATAGTACACGGTAGCATTGGGGAAAGGAAAGGATAGTTCAGAACCATTTGCCAGAGGATGACGTAGTAGAGGCCTAACTTGGTGGAAGGGTCTGTGAAGCCATGGAGTGGCACTAATATAATTGCTAACTAATCAAACCTCACATTCTGGTGATGTAGACTCCAAACAAATGAAGCTTGTAAAACTTCCCTTTTCTTCACACCCTCTCCAGCATTTATTGTTTGTAGATTGTGTGATCATGGTCATTCTAACCAGTGTGAGGTGATATCTCATTGCAGCTGTGATTTGCATTTCTCTAATAATTGGTAATGGTTGAGCATCTTTTCATTTTTTGGAGCATCTACTCCATCTAAACTATCAGAGTGTCACCAGGTAACACCAGTGGAAAAGCTATCCAGGTGAACCCAAGGCAAATTGCAGAATTATAATCAAATAAAGTGCTTTTATTTTAAGGTTTTTTTAAAAAAAAAAATTCTGGACGAGGGGGAAGATGGTGGAAGAGTAAGACACGGAGATCACCTTCCCCCCCACAGATACATCAGAAATACATCTACACGTGGAACAACTCCTACAGAACACCCACCGAATGCTGGCAGAAGACCTCAGACCTCCCAAAAGGCAAGAAACTCCCCACGTACCTGGTTAGGGCAAAAGAAAAAAGAATAAACACAGACAAAACAATAGTGACTGGACCTGCACCAGTGGGAGGGAGCTGTGAAGGAGGAAAGGTTTCCACACACTAGGAAGCCCCTTCGTGGGCGGAGACTGCGGGTGGTGGAGGGGGGGAGCTTCGGAGCCATGGAGGAGAGCACAGCAAGAGGGGTGCGGAGGGCAAAGCGGAGAGATTCCCGCACAGAGGATCGGTGCCGACCAGCACTCACCAGCCCGAGAGGCTTGTCTGCTCACCCGTCAGGACGGGTGGGGCTGGGAGCTGAGGCTCAGGCTTACGTCAGAGACTAAGGGAGAGGACTGGGGTTGGCAGCGAGAACACAGCCTGCAGGGGGTTAGTGCACCACGGCTAGTCAGGAGTGAGTCCGGGGAAAAGTCTGGACCTGCCAAAGAGGCAAGAGACTTTTTCTTCCCTCTTTGTTTCCTGGTGCACGAGGAGAGGGGATTAAGAGTGCTGCTTAAAGGAGCTCAAGAGGCGTGCGAGCTGCAGCTAACAGCGCGGACCCCAGAGACGGGCATGAGACGTTAAGGCTGCTGCTGCCAACACCAAGAGGCCTGTGTGCGAGCACAGGTCACTATCCACAGCCCCTTTCCGGGGAGACTGTGCAGGCCGCCACTGCCAGGGTCCCGTGATCCAGGGACAACTTCCCCAGCATGGCGGCCTCAGGTTGGTGCAACGTCCTGCCGGCCTCTGCCGCCGCAGGCTCACCTCGCATCCGCACCCCTCCCTCCCCTCGGCCTGAGTGAACCAGAGCCCCAGAAGCAGCTGCTCCTTTAACCCCATCCTGTCAGCGCAGAACAGACACCCTCAGGCAACCTACACGCAGAGGCGGGGCCAAATCCAAAGCTGAGCCCCAGGAGCTGTGAGAACAAAGAAGAGAAAGGGAAATGTTTCCATGCAGCCTGAGGAGCAGCGGATTAAAGCTCCACAATCAACATGATGTACCCTGCATAGGCGAAATACTTTAAAAGACAGCGGATCATCCCAAATTGAGGAGGTGGACTTTGAGAGCAAGATATATTATTTTTTCCCCTTTTCCTCTTTTTGTGAGTCTGTATGTGTATGCTCCTGTGTGAGATTTTGTCTGTACAGCTTTGCTTTCACCATTTGTCCTAGAGTTCTGTCCATACTTTTTTTTTGTATGTTTGTTTCTTAATTTCTTTAAAAAAATTTTTCTTAATAATTATTTTTTATTATTTATTTTAATAACGTTATTTTATTTTATCATACTTTATTTTATTTTATTTTATCCTCTTTCTTTCACCCAACTTTTTCTCCCTTTTATTCTGAGCCATGTGGATGAAAGGCTCTTGGTGCTCCAGCCAGGAGTCAGTGCTGTGCCGCTGACGTGGGAGAGCCAACTTCAGGACACTGGTCCACAAGAGACCTCCCAGCTCCATGTAATATCAAATGGCTAAAATCTCCCAGAGATCTCCATCTCAACACCAACACCCAGCTTCACTCAATGACCAGCAAGCTACAGTGCTGGACAACCTATGCCAAACAACTAGCAAGACAGGAACACAACCCCACCCATTAGCAGAGAGGCTGCCTAAAATAATAATAAGTCCACAGACACCCCAAAACACCCCACCAGATGTGGACCTGCCCACCAGAAAGACAAGATCCAGCCTCATCCACCAGAACACAGGCACTAGTCCCCTCCACCAGGAAGCCTACACAACCCACTGAACCAACTTTAGCCACTGGGGACAGACACCGAAAACAACGGGAACTACGAACCTGCAGCCTGCGAAAAGGAGACCCCAAACACAGTAAGATAAGAAAATGAGAAGACAGAAGAATACACAGCAGATGAAGGAGCAAGATAAAAACCCACCAGACGTAACAAATGAAGAGGAAATAGGCAGTCTACCTGAAAAAGAATTCAGAATGATAGTAAAGATGATCCAAAATCTTGGAATAGAAAAGAGAAAATGCAAGAAATATTTAACAAGGACCTAGAAGAACTAAAGATGAAACAAGAAATGATGAACAACACAATGAGTGAAATTAAAAATACTCTAGAAGGGATTAATAGCAGAATAACTGAGGCAGAAGAACGGATAAGTGACCTGGAAGATAAAAGAGTGGAAATAACTACTGCAGAGCAGAATAAAGAAAAAAGAATGAAGAGAGCTGAGGACAGTCTCAGAGACCTCTGGGACAACATTAAACACACCAACATTCGAATTATAGGGGTCCCAGAAGAAGAAGAGAAAAAGAAAGGGACTGATAAAATATCTGAAGAGATTATAGTTGAAAACTTCCCTAATATGGGAATGGAAATAGTTAATCAAGTCCAGGAAGCACAGAGAGTCCCATACAGGATAAATCCAAGGATAAACACACCAAGACACATATTAATAAAACTATCAAAAATTAAATACAAAGAATACATATTAAAAGCAGCAAGAGAAAAACAACAAATAACACACAAGGGAATCCCCATAAGGTTAACAGCTGATCTTTCAGCAGAAACTATGCAAGCCAGAAGGGACTGGCAGGACATATTTAAAGTGATGAAGGAGAAAAACCTACAACCAAGATTGCTCTACCCAACAAGGATCTCATTCAGATTTGATGGAGAAATTAAAACCTTTACAGACAAGCAAAAGCTGAGAGAGTTCAGCACCACCAAACCAGCTTCACAACAAATGCTACAGGAACTTCTCTAGGCAAGAAACACAAGAGAAGGAAAAGACCTACAATAACAAACCCAAAACAATTAAGAAAATGGGAATAGGAACATACATATCGATAATTACCTTAAATGTAAATGGATTAAATGCTCCCAGCAAAAGACACAGACTGGCTGAATGGATACAAAAACAAGACCCATAAATATGCCGTCTACAAGAGACCCACTTCAGACCTAGGGACACATACAGACTGAAAGTGAGGGGATGGAAAAAGATATTCCATGCAAATGGAAACCAAAAGAAAGCTGGAGTGGCAATTCTCATATCAGACAAAATAGACTTTAAGATAAAGACTATTACAAGAGACAAAGAAGGACACTACATAATGATCAAGGGATCGATCCAAGAAGAAGATATAACAATGGTAAATATTTATGCACCCAACATAGGAGCACCTCAATACATAAGGCAAATACTAACAGCCATAAAAGCGGAAATCGATAGTAACACATTCATAGAAGGGGAGTTTAACACCCCACTTTCACCAATGGACAGATCATCCAAAATGAAAATAAATAAGGAAACACAAGCTTTAAACGATACATTAAACAAGATGGATTTAATTGATATTCATAGGACATTCCATCCCAAAACAACAGAACACACATTTTTCTCAAGTGCTCATGGTACATTCTCCAGGATAGATCATATCTTGGGTCACAAATCAAGCCTTGGTAAATTTAAGAAAATTGAAATTGTATCAAGTACCTTTTCAGACCACAACGTTATGAGACTAGATATCAATTACAGGAAAAGATCTATAAAAAATACAAACACATGGAGGCTAAACAATACACTACTTAATAACGAAGTGCTCACTGAAGAAATCAAAGAGGAAATCAAAAAATACCTAGAAACAAATGACAACGGAGACACGACGACCCAAAACCTATGGAATGCAGCAAAAGCAGTTCTAAGAAGGAAGTTTAGAGTAATACAATCCTACCTTAAGAAACAGGCAACATCTCGAATAAACAACCTAATCTTGCACCCAAAGCAATTAGAGAAAGAAGAACAAAAACACCCCAAAGTTAGCAGAAGGAAAGAAATCATAAAGATCAGATCAGAAATAAATGAAAAAGAAATGAAGGGAACAATAGCAAAGATCAATAAAACTAAAAACTGGTTCTTTGAGAAGATAAACAAAATTGATAAACCATTAGCCAGACTCACCAAGAAAAAAAGGGAGAAGACTCAAATCAATAGAATTAGAAATGAAAAACAAGAAGTAACAACTGACACTGCAGAAATACAAAAGATCCTGAGAGATTACTACAAGCAACTCTATGCCAATAAAATGGACAACCTGGAAGAAATGAACAAATTCTAAGAAACGCACAACTGCCAAGCCTGAATCAGGACGAAATAGAAAATATGAACAGACCAATCACAAGCACTGAAATTGAAATTGTGATTAAAAATCTTCCAACAGAGGCTCCCCTGGTGGCGCAGTGGTTGAGAGTCCACCTGCCAATGCAGGGGACACGGGTTCGTGCCCCGGTCCGTGAGGATCCCACATGCCATGGAGCAGCTGGGCCCATGGGCCATGGCCGCTGAGCCTGCGCGTCCAGAGCCTGTGCGTCCGGAGCTTGTGCTCCTCAACGGGAGAGGCCACAACAGTGAAAGGCCCGTGTACAGCAAAAAAAAAAAAAAAACTTCCAACAAACAAAAGCCCAGGACCAGATGTCGTCACAGGCAAATTCTATAAAGCATTTAGAGAAGAGCTAACACCTATCCTTCTCAAACTCTTCCAAAATATAGCAGAGGGAGGAACACTCCGAAACTCATTCTATGAGGCCACCATCACCCTGATACCAAAACCAGACAAGGATGTCACAAAGAAAGAAAACTACAGGCCAATATCACTGATGAACATAGATGCAAAAATCCTCAACAAAATACTAGCAAACAGAATCCAACAGCACATTAGAAGGATCATACACTATGATCAAGTGGGGTTTATTACAGGAATGCAAGGATTCTTCAATATATGCAAATCAGTCAATGTGATATACCATATTAACAAATTGAAGGAGAAAAACCATATGATCATCTCAATAGATGCAGAGAAAGCTTTCGACAAAATTCAACACCCATTTATGATAAAAACCCTGCAGAAAGTAGGCATAGAGGGAACTTTCCTCAACATAATAAAGGCCATATATGACAAACCCACAGCCAACATTGTCCTCAATGGTGAAAAACTGAAAACATTTCCACTAAGGTCAGGAAGAAGACAAGGTAGCCCACTCTCACCACTCTTATTCAACATAGTTTTGGAAGTTTTAGCCACAGCAATCATAGAAGAAAAGGAAATAAAAGGAATCCAAATCGGAAAAGAAGAAGTAAAGCTGTCACTGTTTGCAGATGACATGATACTATATATAGAGAATCCTAAAGATGCTACCAGAAAACTACTAGAGCTAATCAGTGAATTTGGTAAAGTAGCAGGATACAAAATTAATGCATAGAAATCTCTGGCATTCCTATACACTAATGATGAAAAATCTGAAAATGAAATCAAGAAAACACTCCCATTTACCACTGCAACAAAAAGAATAAAATATCTAGGAATAAACCTACCTAAGGAGACAAAAGACCTGTATGCAGAAAATTATAAGGCACTGATGAAAGAAATTAAAGATGATACAAATAGATGGAGAGATATACCATGTTCGTGGATTGGAAGAATCAACATTGTGAAAATGACTCTACTACCCAAAGCAATCTACGGATTCAATGCAATCCCTATCTAACTACCACTGGCATTTTTCACAGAACTAGAACAAAAAATTTCACAATTTGTATGGAAACACAAAAGACCCAAAATAGCCAAAGCAATCTTGAGAACGAAAAATGGAGCTGGAGGAATCAGGCTCCCTGACTTCAGACTATACTGCAAAGCTACAGTAACCAAGACAGTATGGTAGTGGCACAAAAACAGAAAGATAGATCAATGGATCAGGATAGAAAGCCCAGAGATAAACCCACGCACATATGGACACCTTATCTTTGATAAAGGTGGCAGGAATGTACAGTGGAGAAAAGACAGCCTCTTCAATAATTGGTGCTGGGAAAACTGGACAGGTACATGTAAAAGTATGAGATTAGATCACTCCCTAACACCATATACAAAAATAAGCTCAAAATGGATTAAAGACCTAAATGTAAGGCTAGAAACTATCAAACTCTTAGAGGAAAACATAGGCAGAACACTCTATGACATAAATCACAGCAAGATCCTTTCTGACCCACCTCCTGGAGAAATGGAAATAAAAACAAAAATAAACAAATGGGACCTAATGAAACTTCAAAGCTTCTGCACAGCAAAGGAAACCATAAACAAGACCAAAAGACAACCCTCAGAATGGGAGAAAATATTTGCAAATGAAGCAACTGACAAAGGATTAATCTCCAAAATTTACAAGCAGCTCATGCAGCTCAATAACAAAAAAACAAACAACCCAATCCAAAAATGGGCAGAAGACCTAAATAGACATTTCGCCAAAGAAGATATACAGACTGCCAACAAACACATGAAAGAATGCTCAACATCATTAATCATTAGAGAAATGCAAATCAAAACTACAATGAGATATCATCTCACACCAGTCAGAATGGCCATCATCAAAAAATCTAGAAACAATAAATGCTGGAGAGGGTGTGGAGAAAAGGGAACACTCTTGCACTGCTGGTGGGAATGTGAATTGGTTCAGCCACTATGGAGAACAGTATGGAGGTTCCTTAAAAAACTACAAATAGAACTACCATATGACCCAGCAAACCCACTACTGGGCATATACCCTGAGAAAACCAAAATTCAAAAAGAGTCATGTACCAAAATGTTCATTGCAGCTCTATTTACAATAGCCCAGAGATGGAAACAACCTAAGTGCCCATCATGGGATGAATGGATAAAGAAGATGTGGCACATATATACAATGGAATATTACTCAGCCATAAAAAGAACCGAAATTGAGCTATTTGTAATGAGGTGGATAGACCCAGAGTCTGTCATACAGAGTGAAGTAAGTCACAAAGAGAAAGACAAATACCATATGCTAACACATATATATGGAATTTAAGAAAAAAAATATCATGAAGAACCTAGGGGTAAGACAGGAATAAAGACACAGACCTACTGGAGAATGGACTTGAGGATATGGGGAGGGGGAAGGGTGAGCTGTGACAGGGCGAGAGAGAGACATGGACATATATACACTACCAAATGTAAGGTAGATAGCTAGTGGGAAGCAGCCGCATAGCACAGGGAGATCAGCTCGGTGCTTTGTGACCGCCTGGAGGGGGGGGATAGGGAGGGTGGGAGGGAGGGAGACGCAAGAGGGAAGAGATATGGGAACATATGTATATGTATAACTGATTCACTTTGTTATAAAGCAGAAACTAACACACCATTGTAAAGCAATTATACTCCAATAAAGATGAAAAAAAAATCTTTAGAAGTAGGGAAATAGGAACATAAGGCATCTGGAAACATTGTCAGATAAACAACAGTTGAAGAAAATGGAGACATTCAAGTTAGAGATAAGGAGATGGAAAAAATCATTACTCCTTACTGAAAATGCAAGCTGTCTTTATAACAACAGGGTCTCTAGAGTTTATAATACAAGGAAAAAATTATCTAGTTAGGCCCTTCTGAATAGAGCTTCCCAAATAAAAATAGGACAAACTGAAGTCTGTTCATTGTTTTATTCATTCTTTTCAGGGGTCACTGAATTTTAGGATGGAAGGAGTTTCAGCCAGGGTGGAGGAGAGCATCATCTCCCTCCCTCCTCCACTCTTGCTTTTTTCTGCTGTCACACCAAATATGAGAGTGCCTCCTGAAAGTCAAAAAGGCAATATTAAAAATAAGAGCAGCTTACATATCATTAGCACATCTCCAAAAATAGTCACTATCCTATTTCGCTACCATTTTACTTACAAAGAAACAAAAGCTCAGAGTGGTTAAGTCCCATCCAGAATCACAAAGCTGGGAAGTGGCACACATTTCACGACTAGCATACGTCTGCCTCATTCAAAAATTCCTTCTAGAACTGTGGATATTGCACTTTCCTTGAGATTCCAGGACATGTGAAATGTGTATGAGTACAGTAAGCAAGGGGGAAATACATGTTCACAAATGAGAACAAGGTGGGGTGGGAGTGGGTGGAGAGGGTGGGCACTCACGGTGACTAAGCCCTGCCCTTTGATGAGTCAGCCCCACAAGCTGTAGTTACCAGCAGTTTCTTCACGGCCTCAGAGGTCTCTGGTCCCAGCTCACTCACACACTTCCTTAGCCCTTCCACAAGGTGCTCAACAGAAATGCCCAGAGTTTTCAGAAGAAGCTTAAGTGGGTCCATGACTGGGAGAACATTGTCCAGAGGTAAAGGTAAAGCCTTGTTGACAAGAAGTGGCAAACTGTTGATGAGGAAGGCGGTAGCTGCGGAGCAAAAGAGATCCCAGGTAAAACAAGGCAATTCCAGTTCCTATGACACCACCTTCCACTCTCTCCATTAATGGCTCCATTCCAGCCCTACTCATCTTGATTTCTCAAGAAAACATCTGCTTCCGGACCTTTGCCCCTCCCATTCCACCTCTCTAGAACTTGCTTTCCCCAGATAACTACATGCCTTTCTTCCTTCCTAATTTGGTCTCTCCTCAGATGTTACATTCTCAGAGATGTATCTAAAATGGTATCACCCATCACCCTCTATCTTTATTTTTTCTTACCACTACTTAAAGTATTAAATCTTTATTCATTTCTTTACTTTGCCTTCATCCTGTCACTAGTATGTAGGATTCAAGAGAATAAGAAATTTGAGTTTTATTCACTACCATCACCCATGCCTAGGACAGACCCGGGCATATAGTAAGCACTCAAAAGATACTGGTGATTGACTAGATGGGAGTATAGTTTGCATGTGGCTGTCTCCATAGCCCACAAGCTTGAAACCAAAGGGAAGATGCCATAATGAACCTCCACTTGGAGATGTGAATGGACCCAACCACAGCCCAGGAAATTGCTCCCAACCAGTCCAACTCAATGCTACAAACATAAGTGAACACAGACTCTATGCCAGTTGGTGCAGATACACAGATGAATAAAACAAGATATTCCACTCAGAGAACTCACACAGTCTGGTGGAAAATAAAGATTTGTGTATGCCACAGTGCAGCATGTGCTATGCTAATATTATGGACAAAGCTCTATGGAAACACAAAAGAAGTGATGATTAATTCTAACCTAGGAGAATGCTACAGGAATCTTCCAAGAACAGATGTTGCAGGAGATGTGTCTTGAGGCAAATGCCAGGATCACAGGTAAATAAGGGGAGCAGCATTTTAAAGAGGAACAAAATTAACCAAGGCATTGAGATATTAAGGTGAAAGTGCATACACAGGATGGTGAGTCTTCTTCAGAATTCCAGTGTGGTGTGCTAAGGAGGGATAAAGAAGGTTAGGCTGCAACTTGGGTGGGGCGGATTTTCAAAGCCTTGAATGTCATACAGATGAGTTTGAGATTTTTTTCCCCAAGGGTAATGGGGAGCTATCAAGCCTCTTATATGGAATAATTGCATTTTTATACCTTCAGCTTTAGAAAGATAACTTTCACACAGAAGAGGTTAGAGAATGAGGATAATGCTTATGATACATATATTTACAAAACACATTTGCGTATGTATAAATACATACATGCAGAAGCGCACACATAAGACACACATCCTCCTGCTGGCTAAGACCCTGCCAGTACTTCATTCTCTTTGTAATACTTTTTATTTTCCCATTCAAATCTTAAAAATGAAGCTTGCGCACCTATTTCCCCTTCATCTTCTACCACCCATTTTCCCTCCAAAACTCTCCCCCAGAAGGGGGATATTTATTTCCCCTCCACCCATCTTTCTGCTGCCACATCTTCCCATGTGTCCTTAGACACTAAAGGACAACAAAATAGCCAAAACTGGTGAAGTTACAAATCAGTTCAAAAATTCAAAAAAAATTCACAAGCCAAAGTTGCCAATGTAGGCATGGGTATCACACAGTTTCTCACGATTAATCTCCGTACTTCTTATTTTCAACACTTTGGTGAGTGTCTTCTTTGTACGTACTTACATATTCCAGGGGGGAGACCCTCAAAGCTTTTTGTTCTCCAAATGAGCAGTGGCCATGATGATGGATTTTGCAGATGCGCCCAAATATCTCTTCCTATATGACTCCCTCCAAAAAGAAAGGATCAGTTTCCATTCTCCTCCAAGAAATCAGACTCTATACCCTACCTAGAAATGGAACTGTTCACCCCTCAGCTCTCCCACAGAGCTCTATCTGTATTGTCATTGTGCATTAATGACTGGTCTAGTACGGCAGTGACTTCTGTAGAAGTCTTCTCTCCCTTGCCAGACTGTAAGAACCTTGAGAACAATATTTATGTTTGATTCAGGTCTGAATCTTCTAATGCCTATCCAGTGACCAACAGCTTATAGCCATTCAGCAAATACCCATTGATTGTCTGAACAGATAAATGTAGCTATGTCTCAAGAGAACCAACGCTGCAATCTGATTAGAGATGATAGCAAGAATGACTCCACATAGTTTCAGAAACATAAAAGAAAGAAGTCACAAAATCAGATCTTAACTCAAAATTAAGGAAAATTAATGGTGGCCAAAGTTCAATAATGAAGTGCGTTTGTTGAACCTCTGTGGTAGCTGGTTAACTTCTTTGTAGGATACACCAGGGATGGTACTTGTATTGGGTTAGAGCTTGGAGCTGGGAGCAGGGGGCATCTGAAGTCCCTTCTGACCTTACTATTCTGTGGCTCTAAAACTCCCTCCACCATATTCCACTGGGAGCCTAGGCTTAATAATTGTGTTCCTGTTAACAGAAAAATAGAGAAATATCATATGTTCCCAGCTACTTACCAGAGTAACTGCAAATGCTGATGGTCACCAGCAGGAACACAGTGACCAGCTTCATTGTACGTTATCTGTGATATTTACCTGGAGTTTAAGATTAAACTGGAAAACCTAATGAGTCCACCAAGCCAGTGGTTCCCCTTGCTGTACCAAGTGTGGCAGTGGCTTTTGCACACACCCATATTTATACACTAAACAGGGACCTGAATTTCAGTCACGACCACTTGACTCGCCCCAGGGAAGAAAAGCATGGAGGTCGTGTTTTCTCACTAAACGAATTGGAGGTTTTTTCCGTTTTCCCTCATGTTCCCATGAGAAACAAAGCCCTATCTTAAAACACTCTCAAGGATCTCTTGCATAAGCTCTTACACAGACTTGCGGGTGGGAAGCAAAGAGCTCTAAAAGTCCTTCTGGAAGAACTCTGAAAAGAAGGGAAGGTTTCATATTGGGATTAAAGAGGGTGAAAATTATGTTGCTTTCCTCCAGTTTCCTAATAAAGTTTGGAGAAACATATTAACTGATGAGCTCGCCAGGTGTGGGAGTAATCCCGACGTCCCTTTAGCCCTGAAATAATACAGACTCAGCTTACTGGCATCTAGTGCCACATTTCTCTGGAATTTACCTCCACCCACCCCATCCCTGTTCACACATCTACTATGGCAAGATCTTCTACCATTTCTAGTGTCTCCCACTTATTTGGGGAACACCCAGGGTCATGCCTTCTCTGTGTTCTCATATAGCTCAGGATCGAAAATCAAAATGCCTTTTTAAAAACCTGGGATTCAATATTTACTCTTTGTGTAACCTTAGATTTGACGTATTTCATTCTATAGTATTGTTCTCCTCATCTAAAATGGGACATTTAACAGCTAACAGCAAGATGGTCTCAAAGGTGTGTGACCCTGAGAAAAAAAATTTTTTTACAACACCCCATCTATATGGACAACTTGGGTCACCAAAATATGCATGTCAGTACCCTTCTGGCAGTCCAGTCCCTTGTAATCATGCAAAAGAAATATTGTGCTGACCATAGGAACAATCTGCTTGCAAGGCTGCCCTCCTGCAACCAGTACTCAGCCATGGGGCCCTAGGATGACCCTATTTGTAAGCCCAAGTCCTAGCGTTCCTTGGGGTATCTGGTACCGGAAAGAGAGAAAGAACGACACTTGAAGGGGAGAAATAAGATCCAGGGTCCAGGTGGATCCCAGTCCCAGCTCGGAGCTCCCTGACCAAATGACATTGCTGGCCCCAGCCTCCCCCTGCCACTGAAGGGGTACTCAGAACATTGTGAGGAAGATACGTCAAGGCATAGTCCCCTCTAGGTGCAAGGCCAGGAGCTGGGGCCCCAGGAGTTGGGGCCCCACTTGAGGGTGTGTTATTGTTATGAGGATTTAATGTAGTTATGTAGATCCAGGATATAACTGTACCAAACCAAGATTAACACCTAACAGGTGTCACCTGCTATTCATTTGTGTACATTACCGAGTTATAACTGCCATTTCTTTAGTTTTCTGCTACATTATAAACTGCATGGAGGAGATCATGTATTACTGCCACACGTACGCAATCCTGCCCCTTCTACTGCTTTCTCTGCCAGAGACGGCTTCAGTTTTTCCTGGGGAACTATCACCTAGCCAGGGATGTTGATGTTCCAGAACTCTCACAGGGCCAAGGTTGTGTGTGGTAAAGTGGTGGCGAGTTGATGCCATCCTTTATTTTTATGTTATGACCTTTTTATAGGATACGAAAACTGTACTGCCCTCATCTCTGCTGGTTGTTTCCATTTTGCTCTCACATCCTTTCTGTGCATGTCCCCCCCTCTGCCCTGCACTATAGGAAGCTCAGTTTTACCAACTGTGGTCTCCAGACTTCCCAGCCAACTGCTTTCTGGTTAGGATCGGCTAACGGGAGGCACTGGGAAAGATTGGAGGGGAGAGAAAGGGAGAAATCAGGGTGCTTCTCCCTCCCTCTGCTTCAGGAGACATCTCGGGCAGTGACGGCCACTTCTCCACGGCTCCAGCTCCTTCCAGAAAGGCCCTTTCATCTGCGGTCCCACACACACCAGGCAGTCCCACCATCAATCCGGCTTCCACGGTGCAACCCCAGTCTGGGCCCAACCTGCTCTCCCTATCCCTCCCGGCAAAGAAGTAGTAGCAGCTTCCTGCACTTTCTAATCTCAGAGTTGACTCGCCTTTCCCCTGGTTGCTTTAACTGCCTTTCTAGCATCTTGTAAATTATCCTTCAAGTTAAATTTTTCCTGTTTGATCACCTGGCATGGTTTTGACTTTCTGGCTATGTTCTGACTAACACAGCATACTAAAATATAGTAGAGCTTTTGGCAAAAAACAGATATTTCTGTTTGGAAACGTAGCCTCTCTCTCGCAACTGCCAAGTTATGAATCCACAAGGAGCTGGACCAATCCAGGAGAAATAGAGCAATACACACAACGGATGCTTCTCCCTTTCTACCCCTGAAGTGTGTGGCACTGTCTCCAGCTTGTCTGCTGGTCCTGGAGGTGAGTTCTTTCCCAGGAAGTTCCTCAGACCTCAGTTCTTTCCCAGGAAGTGCTAATAGATTTCTGGTGGGCCCATCTAATAGTCAACCAGACATCGTCTTGACCAAAACCTGGTAGTAAACATGGATGGCTTAGACTAAAGGCTAGAACCTCCTCCATGCAAAACACACACACACACACACACACACACACACACACACACACACACTCTCTCTCTCTCTCTCTCTGTCACACTCACAAACACAAATGTCCACATGCTTACACATATATGAACAGTAATATGTGCACGTGAACAGACAGACATCACATAACCTTCAAGCACTACTGTTTTCACTTCTTTTGTTCAACAAATAGTTATTGAGCATCTGCTCTCTGCCTGACACTGTCAGGAACTAAGACTGGAGTAGTAAATGAGGCAAGCAAATTTCTTGCTTTTGTGGAGCTGACAGTGTATGGGATAAACAGACAATAAACAGATAAACAAATAAGAACTAGTAGTAAGTCCTATGAAGAAGCTAATAGGGTGCTCTGATTGTAAAGAACAAGAGGACTGGGGGTACAGTCAGACCTGAAAAGAGACTCAGAGTTGGCTACTCCCATGCTTCCTGCATTCTGAGCCCATGTATTAGTCATGTCTTTTTATTCCATATTTCTGATGCTTTGACATTTTAGAGGCTTGCTGACCTTGGAGGGACTGCCCCTCCCAGGGCTAGCTAATTACTAGAGATAGCAAATGGCTCACCTGGGAGTGTACCTTTCATATGCAAACCAACCAATCCAGAGCCCACACTGCCAACCACCTCCTTCAGGGAGTCCTTGTCCCCCACCGGGCCACTGTCCACCTGCCTCAATCACCCCCAGGCCCAGGCAGGTACCACACAACTAGGGACAGTCCCTACACCCCAGAGCCCACTGAAATTATTCAAACGAGCCTATCCTAAACCTGCTTACCCTGTCTCCCCACCCCTTCCCATGGAAAACTCCTGGGAAGTTTGAGTAAAGGCTCCTGCCCACTCACCTGCCCCACCCTCCTGACAAAGCCAGCGCCTCCCATGTGCCCTTACTGCCCTGTGGTGTGGCATGACACTTTTCTTGGGAATCTGTCAGCAAAACAAGCTATCTTTTCAATGGCAGTTATCTCCTGATCTGATGACCTGAATAATAATAAAACATATTTTAAAACAGCCTTCTATGCTTTTCTTGTGCCTTTGTTATGCTACTGATACTGATATTATTTGTATTAATGTTTTCTTTCCCAGGACTAATTTGTTAACATCTCAGGCGGCTTTGTCTTGTTCACATTTGGATCCTAACACAGAATCCTACACACTTGATAATGTTATTAAGAACCACCAATCAGTGCCAGGCCCTAACTTTGCATATGGTATCCATTTCATTCTCATAAAACCCCTGAAGATAAGAGCTTTTATCCCATTTTATAAATGAGAGGTCTGAAGCTGGAAGCAATGAATTAATTGCCAAGGTCACTTAGATAATATATAATGTGGTCAGAATTTGAGTCCTTTCTTCTGATTTGTATTTCTTTACCTTTAAACACTTAATTAACATACTTTTCCAGTAAGCATTTGTTAATAAATTAATTCATGAAAAGAAATGAAAAGGAGATGAATGCCAGTATTTCTAAATTAATTTTCAAAGTGTTTTTCGAATGAATTTTTTGTGGAGATTAAATTTATAAGCAGAGTGGAAGTTCAATTAGCCATTCAACAAGTATTTATGGAGCATGTTTAGTGGATCTGCCTCTGTGGTAGATTCTGGGAATACAGCAGGAAGAAAGCCGGCATGACTCTTGCCTCATCTTAATTATATTAAAGGAAACTGTTAGAAGCAAGTCAGTAAGTCCAACATAATAACGGCCATATATGACAAACCCACAGCTAACATCGTACTCAATGGTGAAAAACTGAAAGCGTTTCCTCTAAGATCAGTAACGAGAAAAAGATGCCCACTCTCACCACTTTTATTCAAAATAGTTTTAGAAGTCCTAGCCATGGCAATCAGAAAGGAAAAAGAAATAAAAGGAATCCAAATTGGAAAAGAGGAAGTAAAACTGTCACTGTTTGCAGATCACATGACACTATACATAGAAAATCCTAATGACACCACCAGAAAAACTACTAGAGCTCATCAGTGAATTCGGTCAAGTTGCAGGATACAAAATTAGGTTGCATTCCTATGCACTAACAATGAAAGATCAGAAAGAGAAACGAAGGAAACAATCCCAGTTACCATTGAATGAAAAAGAATAAAATACCTACGAATAAACCTAAGGAGGCAAAAGACCTGTACTCCAAAAACAGTAAGATGCTGATGAAAGAAATTGAAGATGACACAAACAGATGGAAAGATATAAAGTGTCCTTTTTGTCTCTGTGAGGAGAATGACAGTTTTAAAGAAGCCAGCTGAATGTAGATTCAAGACACAAATCAGAAAAAGAAAAGAATCAGCCTGAGTTTTCATCTCACACTCTTTCTTCTAGCTGAAAAGAGACAGTTATTGGGAAGTCACACTGGAGACATCCAAGTAGAGCTCATTATCTTCTCTTCTACTTTCTGTAAATTGGATGGTCAAAGTGACTTAAAGTGAAACCTAAATAAAACAGGATATAGCCTCAAAATTTGTCTTGAAAACACAAGCATGTAACAATCAAATGTCACAGCTTTGAATACCAACCTTATAGAGTTTGGAGAAAAGCAAAAATAATAATAACCTGTTCCTGGCTCTCTTCCCTATTGATTGAATCCTATTTAGTGAAAAATCAGTCCACTGTTGTTTAAGGCTAACTTTTAGCCCCTTTAGAGGCACTGCAAGGAAATCCAAATGGAACATGAGCCCATGAGGGTGAAACAGAGGAAATGACACGTAAATCAAGACCAAATCAAAGTAAAAATCTAGGAAGCCTCAAAAAAGGAGAAAAGTGATTTGCCCAGGCTGGATGTTTCAAAGATGACTTCAAGTGGTTCTTGAATTCAAAAATTTGGATAAGAAGAGAAGATGACAACTAAAAGTAGAATTTGTAATGTTTTATTTTAAGAAACTAACTGAGACAAGTAAGTAAGCTAAAAAGGAAGATGTGTGGAAAAAGTCTCTTTCTTCTTTCTCTCTCCAGCACTGTTCATCCACATGCCTGACCATGGCAAATTTCAAACAAATGTTTAGTTTACAATCAAACAATCGATGAATTGCATCAGATGAGTTAGTGAGAAGGTACGGCTATAAAAAACTAAACTCTGACGGCCTGAATGAGACTACCACTTGGTCTGGCAAGACTTGATCCATAGTGAGAAATATGGGTTCTTGAGCAGGGGCAAACCTGGTCATAGGGGTTTGTAAAGCAGATTAGTGTAAGGGAAGCGGAAAGGCCATTCAGTGAGGAGTCTGGGCCCAGATGACCCCGTACTCCCAATCCATGTTGCAGTCCCACATTCACAGCTAATGTCACTATCTTGTTAGGGGGCCAGAATTGCATCTGCTATAACTTCCTTCCAGCAAGGATGTCAACCCTCCCAGAGGGCAGCTCTTCAGTGCCTAGCAGACATTCTCCATGACATGAAAGTCTCCATGACATGAAAGTCCTATGACTTTACCATATTACCTGGTAACCTTGCAGGGATCCACATATGTGAAGGGTCGAACCATTGCTTATCTGGGTCTTGGGGGAACACCTAGCGATCCTCCTGGAACCTGAGAAGATGGGAGGACTACAGTAGCTGCTATGAGCCATCTCCCACGTGCCTTCACATCTCTCCAGGGAAGCTGTTGTAAGACATTGCCGCCCAGGTCCTATGAGGTGTGGGACTTTCTGCCCTAACGCCCCTTGGAACAGAACTGCAGAATATTAAAACCTAAGCCTCTCAGCTGCAGTGTAGAATTAGCTCCCCACAACCGGCCTTGGAGTCATCCAACCCCTTCTGTTTCGTTGTCATCCTTTTTAATGTATGGGACAAAGATGATAGGGAGCTGACACTTTTGGTCTATTCTTCTCTTTGCTGTCTATGTAAAGTGATAAATTGTCTAAGTCTAAAAGTGGCTCATTGTATCTTTAGCAACTAAATAAGTCAAGGCCTCGGCCTTGCCTGCTTTTGAATATGTGAGGTTAACACCCTTCCAAGAAACAACCAAACTGCACATTCACCCTGTGGGTGTGACTCAAAGAAGAACATGAAAAGTTCATGGTTTACTTTTCCAAGTTACAGGTCCTCACTCAGTGCCTCTGCTATCAATCATTTCCCCCTTTCCAAATGTTTACACTATGACTCTTGACCAAAAGTACAGGGAGGGATAGGCCTTTTTACTAAGATGAGTGGGCTCCTGGCAAGCCTCAGGATGAGCATTCTATTTATGTTAGATATGATAATGATGATGATGATTACCATTATTTCCCTCTCTACGTTTTGTTTTCCAGCTTCCTAATTGTAACCTCACAGCAGCCACCATTACCAACAAGTTCATCAACACCATTTCTCCATTACTTAATTTTGAATGATATTTGGGGATTTTTATTTACAATTTTCTCTTTAAAGAATTCTGTATTTCTTTTGGCTTGCTTTATAGAATAGAAGGAGGGGAATGGATAATCACTGTATCCAGTAAAGAAATAATGGAGGTTTTTCTGGTATAAAGTTTTTAATTTGAGACAACTTCACCCTTACAGAAAAGATCTGAGTACAGTACAAAGAATTTTTTTGGGAACCATTTGAAACTGAATTGCTGACCCAATGCTCCGTCACTCAAGGAATACTGGTGGGTACTATGTGCAACGACACCCTCCTACGTGACCATAATCAGGAACTTAACATTGATACTTTACTACCACCTACTGAATTATACCTAATTCAAGTTTCACCAACTATCTGAATACTGTCCTTTGTAGCAAAAGGATGCAGTTCAGAATCATGTATTACACTTTGCCATTATGTCTTTTTAGTCTTCTTCAATCTGGAAGAGTTGCTCAGCCTTGCCTTGACTTTCATGAAATTTTTGAAGACCACAGGCCAGTTTTTTTGTAGAATGTTGCTCAGTTTGGCTTCATCTGATGTTTCCTCATTGGCAGGTTCTGGTTATGCAAGAAGCCAGGCTGTGTTCTCAGTGTATCCTATCAGTTGGTACATGATTCTTCCCCTTACCGATTTGAACTACTCATCTTGATCTCATGACTAAGGTGAAGTCTGCCAGACTTCTCCATTTTGCTCATTTTCCTGTTTAATTAACAATTGTTTTGTGGGAAGTTACTTTGAAACTATGTAAATATCCCATTCCTAATCAAACGTTCAATTTCTGCTTAAATACCAGAAGGGACTCAGGGTTTCCTACTTTATTAAATGGAGTATCATCCATTACTGTAATATTATATTTGATAACCAAAATGTCTCCAATATTGCCAGTGAAAGCCCCTGCAAGCTGGCCTGCCTGCCTTTTGGTGTGTCCTTGTCATTCTTTGTGCTTGCTTTCTGGTATTACAAGATGATCCAGGCTCATCTTCAATATTCTCTGCCCCAGCCCAAATAAACTCTTTTTCCAAGAAGTGACCCTTAGTTCTTTTTAGAAGAAAAGTAATATTGTGGAGTCATCCAGGTATTAGGTTACTCATTTCAATCAGGATGTCCTGCGTCAAGGCCCTCCCAGTGGACAGAGCTAGAAAGGATATGTATACATATGTAGGTATATGTAAATGCCCTCTTCTCACTGCAAGGGCTTTGATTCTCTTGCTATTCCGTGTTCCCTCAGTAAATGCCCTTCTTACTCTACTTGGGCCCTGACTCCCTATGCCAGGCCAAACCCCAGGGATGCCCTCACCTCTCTTAGTTAAATCAGTTCTCCAGAGAAAAAAAGTTGTTCTCTTCTTATCCTGTGTTCATGCCTCAGTTTGCCAGTTTTATTCATTTACATTAATGATGAAACAGAATATTTGACTAGGGTCAGAGAAGTTTTAATCAATCTCTTTCATTTAATTCCCATAGCAAATCATTCACCTTTCTGAATCTCAGCTCATTAACCTATAAAGGAAGATCATATATTAAGCATATATGGTTGTATGGATTAATTGAGATGGTGCATGTTCAGATCCTTGGTTTACACGTAGATATTACAATAATAAAATAATAGTTATTGTTCCATCAAATCTAGAAAAAAATTCAGGACTCATTCTTTGATTGGCAAAAGAGGGAACTGAGAAATAAGACAGAACTAATTTCAATGATCTTTTTTTTTTTTTAACATCAATATGAGCAAAACGTGTTCTGATCTCAGAAATCATTTCAAACCCCACAGGCTCTGAAGATACAGCTATAAAAATCTACCAGAACTGTACAACTGTGGTGTCAAAATCAAAGAAGAAAAAAACTTTATTTTGTTACTGGCTATTAGTCACAGTCAACATATTTAGATCTGAGTCTAATACTCTGAAGCCATTTGCAACCTGGACCTATTAGTTATTTAAAGCTGCATAACAAATTACTCCAAAGCTTAGTGGCTTAAAACAACCACAGTTTATTATTTTCATAATTCTTTGAAATTACTGCATTCTTCTGCAACGTTCTGTTTACTAGTGCACTGGGATGGCTGGATATACAAAATACTGGCATTTGTAGTTGGCTTTGGCCAGGAGCTCAGCAGCAGGCTGTCTGCAAGAGGCCTTTGTGGTCCATGAGTTCATATTGAAAGATATGAAAATTAAAACTGTAGATGTTCTAATGATTAGCCTCAAAAGATACACAGCATCGGGCTTCCTTGGTGGCGCAGTGGTTGAGAGTCCGCCTGCCGATGCAGAGGACACTGGTTCGTGCCCCGGTCCGGGAGGATCCCACATGCCGCGGAGCAACTAGGCCCATGAGCCATGGCCACTGAGCCTGCGCGACCGGAGCCTGTGCTCCGCAACGGGAGAGGCCACAACAGTGAGAAAAGATACACAGCATCTTTTACACTACATTCTGTTATTCCAATCAAGCCATAGGACCAGTCCAGATCTGAGCGGAGAGGAAACACACTCTACTTCTCGGTAGGAAGAATTGCAAAGAACACGTACCCATATTTAATCCACAACAAACCCATATTAAGAGGGTGTCCAGACTTTTGAAAGATCACATGAGAGACAGTTAATGAATGTGGGAACATCAGCCTGGAGATAAGACGAATCAAGGAGACCTTAAAATATTGTTCAAATACTTGGGGACCTATCACGATGAAGGAAGAATAGACTTGGATGTAAAATAGAATTTGAGAGTTCTCTTGAAATGCGATTAGAAACTACAGGAATGTACAGTTTAGTGTATCAGTATTGAAACCCCAAAATAGAGGTTAGCTAATGTCACATTTACTGTAGAAAAGGTTCTTATAATAGATAAAAGGATAGATTATATCCTCTTTATTACCCTTTCCAAGTCTATGATCATAGATTCCAACAGCGGCTGATGCGGAAGGTTCTGCTGTGGCCCGCAGCCCAGGGACTCCTCCGGAACTTTTGGGAGCAACTGCAGCGGAAACTTCGGCAGAGCCGGCCAGGCTTTCCCAGTCCTCAGTGGGGAGCAGCATTAGCGGTCCAAGGTCCAGCTATGTTTACAGAACCAGCAAATGATACCAATGGAAGTAAGGAGATTTCCAGCTTTTTGGAGAACATCTTTTGGATGGCAGCTCCCAAAAACAGATGCAGCATTGAAGTTAACAGGTGTAGGAGAAGAAACCCTCATAAGCTTATTAAAGTTAAGAACAATATAGACGTTTGTCCTGAATGCGGTCACCTGAAACAGAAACACGTCCTCTGTGGCTATTGCTATGAGAAGGTGCGTAAAGAGACAGCGGAAATCAGACGACAGATAGGGAAGCAAGAGGGAGGCCCTTTCAAGGCTCCTACCGTGGAGACCATGGTGCTGTACTTGGGGGAGACACCCTCCAAGCAAGACCAGGGCAAGAGGATCATCGAGCGAGAACGGAAGCGGCCATCCTGGTTCACCCAGAATTGACAGCAAACATGTTTCTAGAGGATAACTTCACACAAGTCGTTTCTCCTGAAAAAGAGGAAGAGTCTTTGTTTTTATGTTGGTTGTGTGCTTGTTTTTAAATCATCAGCATAGCCTGAAACATTCTTTATAAGCACTTAGTTTTTTGCGGGTAATTTGAAGAATGCATCAGGAGTAAAGTCTGAAAATGTTTGTTTATGCAGAGGCTCAATGTATTTATGTGTCTGTTTCTATTATACTATGAAGTTTTAGTGAACAGAATTTTCAGGACAGAAAAATGAAACCTAATTTAAAATTCGCAGCCAGAATTATGCGTCTGGGCTCTGGTTTTGTTTGTTTGCCACTGGTTTTTCTTACAAGAATACTTACACAAATGCTTTTGTTTAAGTAACACCTGAAAATAGGTTATTTAAATTCTGGGTATCGCTTTTTTAAGATGGTACATGTAGCAGGAAGAAAAAGTTCGTTCTGTTTGGTTTTTTCATTTGTTTCAGCAAATTAAAATGGCCTCTGGATGGCCCTTATAGGAGACATGTTCGTTTACTTAGAAGTAGTTCTTGACATTTCGCATTAAATCAAGATGACATTCAGAATTCAAAAAAAAAAAAAAAAGATTCCAACAGCTTCCTTAACCTGAAGCTTAATTCAAGAAGAAAGTGCTCAAGATTGCAATAAACCACTTTAAAATTAGTGAAGCTTCTCACCACCATTTCTCAGACTGTACCACAAGCAGAAGTCTCCAACTCAGTGAATGCTGATGCACAAATATTTTTCCCTATGGGTCTCAAATTTTTTAAGGTTTTGACTATCAAATGAGTAAAGTTATAATAATTCTTTTTTTTTTTTTTGCTGCACCACGCGGCATGTGGGATCTTAGTTCCCCGACCAGGGATCGAACCCACACACCCTGCATTGGAAGCACATAGTCTTAACCACTGGATTGCCAGGGAAGTCCCAGTAAAGTTATAATAATTTAAAGTCAAAAGGAAAACTACTTGGTGCCCAACACCAATTTAAATGCTTAAAATATTTCTTTTTTAAAAATATTTAAAATAACTCACAGTGCCTCACCAATATTTAAAAGAGTAATGCTATCACAGGTCCTGCCATCTGGGGCTTTCAGGATGAGAAGCTGAATTAGATTATGTCTGATATGCCTCCCTGCTCTAGAAGCTCCACAAATGTACGTTTTATTTCTTCCACGGAGGAGTAAGTCCAAACCACGGGAAGCCGTGAGGGTTTGTGAAATTTGATGTTGAACCCAAATCAATTTTCAAAACAGTTCACAAGTGCCCCCTTGTGGCCAGTTCAGAGATTGTGTTACAGTTTGCTACAAAACAAAACAAAACAACAGACAATGGGTTAGTGAATACCTTCTTTATGCCAGGGCTTGTGCTACAGAGCAGTAATGAATTGCAAAGTTAAAAGGGAGGGTGGGGGAATTATTGTTTTTGCTTCTTGTTTTATTTCTCAAATGATAAGCTAAAAGAAATACTGTCTCAACTGTAGCAGAAGGTTTGGAAACTATATTACACTGGATTTGGAGATATGTGTGGGTGTTTACGGTTGGGGAGAGGGGGATGGCGTGCAGAGTGATGGCAGAGTAAGCAAAGTGACTAATGTCCCTGGAAGCCCTGAGAGCCTCTAATCCTCAGAGGTTTTTACAGCATCCTAAATATTTAGCAGTGTAGGGGGACACCTTCAGGATCTTTCTGTCATTCCAGAACCTGGATAAATAAGAAGGCATTCTGGTGAACACAGGCTGCGTTAATATTCAATCCTCTCTGCATTCCCTAGTCTATGGGTGCCAAATACAGGACTTCCAAGATATTGTCATCAGTAATAGTAGAAAGCATTTAGAAAGGCTAGACCTGTTTTCTGGTTCCACGTATAAGGAGCTTCAAAGTCACTGCTCTGTTCTAACAACAAGTAAAAATCTCAAAAGACTAAAAAAATCAACAACTCGTCTTGGATCCATAAGACCCATGAGGACACCAGGTAAACTGCCCCAAGACTGGAGAGAAAGCCAGGTGATTACAAGGAGTCACCGGCTTAGCGGCGCAGACTCAGGAGTGGAAACCACCTGGGGACCTAGTGCTGGGGTAGGAAAACCTGAAGTATAATTGAAGAAATGCTGGAAGCTCAGCATGGACAACTCTGGGAGTTAAAAACTCCAGAGGGACTCAGTCATGGGTGGGGAGAGGCACAATATTATGAGATCTATCTCCAAGAGCTCAACAAGATTTCCAGAGTAAATATCAGAGAAAAATCTCTTGGGCTTCAGGCAGAGCAAGGAGGAAAAGGAATCAATTTGAAATATACCAGAGCACTTTGTTCTTAACAAGGCCTGCCATCAGGGAAAGCTAGTTAACCAGAGCCTAACCAGCTGGAGTATCATCAGAGCCTAACTGATCTGGGGAAGGGAAACACCCAACTCCAGCCCACAATCCAGAGGCACAGGCTCACTAAGACTGAGACCTGATCGTAGGACGAAATGTTACTTTCCCTCCCCCAAAACCTCACCACCTCATTACTAAAGGCCTATTTACACCAGTTCCTTTTACCCAGTTCATCATATCCAGCTGTAAGAAAAAAAAAAAAATTACAAGGCAGGCCAAAAACGACAATTTGAAGAAACTGAGAGAGCAAGTATCAGAATTCAACATGGCAGAGATGTTGGAATTATGAGACTAGGAATTTTAAACAAATATGATTAATATACTCACGATGCTAATGGATAAACTAGGCAGCATGCAAGAACAGATGGGCAATGTAAGCAGAGAGATCAAAATCCTAAGAAAGAACCAAAAAGAAATGCTAGAGATAAAAATGAACAAACACTGTCACAGACAGAAGAATGCCTTTGATGGTCTTAGTAGTAGACTGGGCTTAACTGAGGAAAGAGTCTTTGAGCTAATTGATATATCAATACCATCCCTGAAAACTGAACATCAAAGAGAACAAAGACTGAAAGCAATAACACAGAATATCCAAGGACTCTAGGACAGCTACAAAAGGTGTAACATACATGTAATGGGAATACCAGAAAGAGAAGAAAGAGAAAGGAACAGAAGAGATACTCGAAACAATAATGACTGAGAATGTCCCCAAATTATTGTCAGACACCAAACCACAGATCTGGAAACCTCAGAGAACACCAATCAGGGTGAATGCCCAAAAACGATACCCAGGCATATCATTTTCAAATTACAGAAAACTAAAGACAAAGAAAAAATTCTGAAAGAAGTCAGAGGAAAAAAAAAACACCTTACTTAGAGAAGAACAAAGACAGAATTACATCTGACTTCTCAGAAACCATATAAGCCAGAAGAGTCGACCAAAACATTTAAAGTGTTGAGAGAAAAAAAACATCAACCTAGAATTCTATACTCTGTGAAATTATCCTTCATGAGTGCTTTTATCCTTCATAAAGACTTTCTCAGACAAACAAAAATTGAGAGAATTTGTGGTCAGTGGACATGCCTTGAAACAAATGTTTTTTAAAGAGTCCTTCAGAGGGAAAGAAAATAATATAGGTCAGAAACCTGGATCTACATAAAGTAAGGAAGAGCATCAAAAAAGGAATAGATAAAGGTAAAATTAAAATTTTATTGTTCTTATTCTTAATTATCTAACAAACAACAGTTTGTCCAAAATAATAATGGCAACAATGTATTTGCTTATATATGTTTTATATATATATATATATATATATATTTAGTATTCTTACATACTTATTTATGCATATATATGAAAGTGAAATGAATGACAGCAATGATACAAGAGATAGGAGGGGGGAATTAAGATTACTTTGTTATTATAAGTTATTTGCACTACCCATGAAGTAGTATGATGCTATGTAAAAGTGGACTTAGATTAGTCATAAATGTATACTGCAAACTCTAGGGCAACCACTAGAAAAAGTTTAAAAAAAAAGAAGTATAACTAATATGCTAAGAAATGAGAGAAAACAGAATCATATAAAATGCTCAATTAAAACCCCAAAAGGCAGAAACACAGTGGAAGACCAAACAGAAATAAATAAAAAATAGTAATGAACATGGTAGATATTAATCCAACTATATCAATTATCACTTTGAATATCAGTGGCTTAAATGCATCAATTAAAAGACATAAATTTTCACAGTAGAGCAAAAAACATGACCTAATTATATGTTGTTTACATATAAAAACAAACCTCTTTAAATATAAAGACACTTATAGATTAAAAGTAACTGGTGCGGGGGGAGCATCCCATGCTAACACTTATCAAAAGAAAGCAGGAGTACAAATTTTAAAACTCTTTGTTCTAGTTCTGTGAAAAATACCATTGGTAATTTGATAGGGATTGTATTGAATCTGTAGATTGCCTTGGGTAGTATAGTCATTTTAACAATATTGATTCTTCCTCTCCAAGAACATGTATATCTTTCCATCTGTTTGTGTCATCTTCAATTTCTTTCATCAGCATCTTATTGTTTTTGGAGAACAAGTCTTTTGCCTCCTTACATCTGTTTATTCCTAGGTACTTTATTCTTCTTTCATGCAATGGTAAATGGGATTGTTTCCTTAATTTCTCTTTCTAATCTTTCATTGTTAGCATGTAGAAAAGCAACAGATTTCTGTGTATTAATTTTGTATCCTGTAACTTGACCAAATTCATTGATTAGTTCTAGTAGTTTTCTGGTAGCACCTTTAGGATTTTCTGTGTATAGTATCATGTCATCTGCAAAGTGACAGTTTTACTTCTTTTCCAATTTATATCTCTTTTATTTCTTTTTCTTCTTTGATTGCTGTACTATGTTGAATAAAAGTGGCAAGAGTGGGTATCCTTGTCTTGTTCCTGATCTTAGAGGAAATGCTTTCAGCTTTTGACTGTTGAGTATGATGTCAGTTGTGGCTTTGTCATGTATAGCCTTTGTTATGTTGAGCTTTGTTCCCTCTATGCCCACTTTCTGGAGAGTGTTTATCATAAATCGGTGTTTAATTTTATCAAACGCTTTTTCTGCATCTATTGAGATGATCATATGGCTTTTATTCTTGTTTGTTAATGTGGTGTATCACATGATTGATTTGCAGATATTGAAGAATCCTTGCATCTCTGGGATAAATCTAACTTGATCATGGTGTTTGATCCATTTAATATATTGTTGGATTTGGTTTGCTAGTGTTTTGTTGAGTATTTTTGCATCTATGTTCATCAGTAACGTTGGCCTGTAATTTTCTTGTTCTGTGGTATCTTTGTCTGGTTTTGGTATCAGGGTGATGGTGGCCTCATAGAATGAGTTCAGAAGTGTTCTTTTCTCTGCATTTTTTGGAGTATTTCAGAAGGATAGGTGTTAACTCTTTTCTAAATGTTTGGTAGAATTCACTTGTGAAGGCATCTGGTCCTGGACTTTTGTTTGTTGGGAGTTTTTAAATCACAGATTGAATTTCAGAACTTGTAATTGGTCTTTTCATGTTTTCTATTTCTTCCTGGTCCAGTTTTGGGAGATTGTACCTTTCTAATAATTTGTCCATTTTTTCTAGGTTGTCCATTTTATTGGCATATAGTAGTCTCCTGTAATAGTCTCTTATGGTCTTTTGTATTTCTGTGGTGTCAGTTGTGACTTCTCTTTTTTCATTTCTGATTTTACTGATTTGGGCCCTCCCCTTTCTTTTCTTGATGAGTCTGGCTAAAGGTTTATCAATTTTGTTTATCTTTTCAAAGAACTCGTTTTTAGTTTCTTTGATCTTTTCTATTGTTTCCTTAGTCTCTATTTCATGTGGTATCTCAGAGTGCTATTATTGCATGCTTCTGACACCAAAGTACAGGACAACAGAGAGGTTAAAGGTGCCCTCTACCTTGTATTCCATAAACATGAGGTATTACTGTTATAATTAATATCAAACTCAACTATGCTTATGCACT
The DNA here is from genome assembly GCF_937001465.1 of Orcinus orca. Classification (NCBI taxonomy): domain Eukaryota; kingdom Metazoa; phylum Chordata; class Mammalia; order Artiodactyla; family Delphinidae; genus Orcinus; species Orcinus orca. The sequence goes on from NC_064561.1 coordinate 61,229,586, forward strand.
CTTTTATTGGTGTTTTAAAAAATATTTGTTTAAAAATATTAGACAGAAATTCCATCAAGGATAAGGTTACATTTCCTAAAAGTTTCAATTATCTGGACACATAGCCACCAAACTTCAAGTTCCTGGTAAGTAAAAAGTGTTCTTATCCTGGGTTCTTACCCTAAAAGAATTCTAGGATTTTAGAAAGACAAACCCTATTACATGTCCTCAAGTTGCTCTCTTCAAATGCTTAGGGAATGGCTAGTATAAACCAAATGAAAAATAATAAGAACAACCAAAATAACATCAACATAAATAATAATAACAAACATCATCAAGTATTTTTGATGTATCAGATATATTTCCAAGTATTTCACAGGATTATCCCTTTAGAGCTTAGCAACAATGCTATAAGGTATTAATACTACATATCCATGATAAAGAGAAGGAATATAACACTCAGAGAGATTAAATCTTTTGCCTAAGATATTAGATGGTAAAAGTAAAATAAGATGTGATTTCTAAGACATATATTGAGACAGTGATTTGATACATAGGCATTGTTGCTGAAATTAAGCATATACCACGTACTATGAACAATCAGAGGAGGAAGCAACTCAGTCCACTAGAATATGAGTGTGCAGGAATTCACCAATAGAAAAGGGTGTGGGGGAGTCATTCTAGGCAGCAAGAACAGCATAAGCAAGAGCCTGGAGGCATTAATAGTGAAGTCTGCTCTTGCCATCTTTTCCATGATAGTGACTTTCCTCCTAGGCTTGTCTGGCAATGGCCTTGTCATCTGGGTGGCTGGTTTCTACACGCCCTGCACAGTCAACACAGCGTGGTACCTCAACCTGGCCGTGGCTGACCTCACCATCATCCTCTCGCTGTGTCTCCAGTTCGCCCTGTGGCTCTGCACGACCACTAGCCCTTTGGCTGATGCTCTGTACGCTAAATAGCACCATGTCTATCCTTAACTTTCCGGCCAGTGTCTTCCTTCTGATCCTCATCTCCATGGACTATTGTGTTGTGATCTTCTTGCCAATCTAGTCCCCAAAACCATCTCATACCAGCTAAAGCAGTTTGGGGGCTTTGAGAGGTTGACTTTTGGCAGTCTCCTTCTGTATCCCCTACTTGGTCTTCAAGAAAACAGTTTGGGTAGAAGGGGTCACCTATTACTTCAACCACTATGACCCGTGGAATGAAATTCAGGGGCGTTACCAGCTGTGGAGGGAGATCATCATTCCGCAGTACCAAATGCTGATCTCTGGCCATTTTGTCCTTGGCTTCATTCTCCCCCTGGCCATAATCATCTGCTGCTCATCCTTGCGGCCTTGAATTAAGACAAAGCCAGATGACCAGGTCCAGCCTACCCTTCTGGGTCCTTGCAGTCATAATGATTGCCCTCTTCCTCTGCTGGTTATCCTTGCAAGTGTCCCTGTGGCTGTACTTTGCCTCCCCCCAAGAGAACAGAGGGGACCTGTACCAGGTGACCTTACTCATAAGCCCCCTCGCCTGGTCTATGGCCTTTACAACAGCTGCTTCATCCCACGTTTCTATGTCTTCATCAGGCATGATTTTGGGAGCACCTAATAGTCTACCAAGGCCAAAAGAAAACAAGAGCCCTTCCCTGCTTAACACTTATGATATACATAATGTAACAAATTCCCTTTGGGTTATAAATAATAAATCTTCTCCTTAAGTGCTAAGTGGTTCAGATGTTCATTTTTTCTTTGGTTCAACCCATACAGAGGAAAGACCTAGAGGGGAAAAAATAGATCAAATACGAAAAAGGGGACCTAATTCCTTAAGAGGCAGGCAGGAGGTAAGATGGAAGATATTTGCCATTTCAATGAGAACATTGTCTTGTCAGGGATGATGCACATGCATGAATAATAATCCCAAGGTTAGAGCCTATGCCAGGAATTATAAAATCTTAAAGGATAAAGATTTGCAATACATGATTTCAGAGACTAAGGAGATGAGTTCCTGGTCAAAATTAAATGAACTAAAAAAAAAAAATTATGTCAAAATTAAACTACTGAACAAAAAATGCATTCTGTGAATAAATAAAATAATCAATGTGAACCCTAATAAACTATGCTAAAACAAAGAAAAAAAAATTAAATGAACTAACCAGCAAATCATGACAGCTGTTCCCAGTTCATACCCAATTCACAGTTAATTTATTGCTAAGAAAAAATCAGAAGAGAATATCAGAGCTGTTGATCAGAGCAAAAAAGGACAATAGCAGGACAATAGGAGATCTGCTACAGGTAACACCACTAACAACTAAAAAGGAGGTGGAACTTGGAATGATGTTCCTACAAAAGAGAGAAAAGCAAAATTATGCTTATAGGTTTTCCCACAGAAAATTGCTTTCAAGGAAATCAATGATAACCAATTGCATAGTCAGTCTTGAGCATAATTCAAACACAAGTTACAATCTAGATAAACATTTTGAACATTTGTAATTCAAAGTTGCAGAGATAGAACTAAATCCTGAGTGCTGGGATGAGAATTAGCATAAGTGGCCCCAGGGGTGGGAAGATGAGGAACACTGGTAATGTCTGAGAAAGTCTTCATGGCGAGTGGGAATTTAGGCCAGACGTAGAGGAATGGCCAAAACCTAGGAACATACAAGTGGGTGAGGGCAGATGGTATGACAGGAAGAAACAAGCAAGGCAGAGAAAATTCCAGCTACACTATCTCAATAAGCTTCCATGAAAATACCATCAGAAACTCAAGTACTAATGGGACCCTACATTCAGTCAGATTTGTGCCAGAAACCTCTGAACAACTAAAATAATGGTATCTGGTAATCACAACATTAGCAGTGTTGGTACTAGGGTGAAACTAGTAAGATACTCACCTCAGGTGCAAAATTTAGGGGAACACTGAAAAATTCAGCTTCAAGATAAATAATACCCTGATGCAATAATTTTTTACAAATCAAAATTAATGCAAAAATGTCCATGATGAACAAAATATAAAATTTTAAATGAAGACAAGGTCAAACTTTGCACTTGATGATTTGATGATGACCTCACTCCCCTCACCCTGGTCCTGGTTCTAAACAACAGCCTAGTGTTTCATCATCAAAGAAAGAGAAAAATAAACTCATACAACTCTGTATAGTAAATAAGAGGAAAGACTAATTAATTTTTTTAACATCTTTATTGGAGTATAATTGTTTTACAATGGTGTGTTAGTTTCTGCTGTATAACAAAGTGAATCAGCTATACATAAACATATATCCCCATTATCTCCTCCCTCTTGCGTCTCCCTCCCACCCTCCCTAAATATTTTTTCAACAAAGGTTGAAAACTTAAAATATTAAAAGAGATAACCAGCATTGAAAGGCCACGTGTATTTCAATGAATTTTAGGAAACAGAATTTTAATGGTGACAAATACATGCTTAATAACAAATATCTTTTGCAAAAGAGTCATCAGATAAAGCCAGTGCTATGAGCCATGACACTGTGCACCGTGGCAAGCACTGTGGCAGGGGCTGGAGGTGGGGGGTCCTTGCCTTCAGTAACTCCCTGTCTGGTATGTAGATGTTCAATTTCTTGAATGCAGAGGGAGAATGATAGTGGATGTACCAAAGGGCTGAAGGACCCAGGGAAGGGAGGACTAAATTCCATCTGGGGAGGCAAGAAAGGCTTCACAAAAGAGGTGTATCTAAGCAAGATATAAAAAATGCCATAGGGGGCTTCCCTGGTGGCGCCGTGGTTGAGAGTCCGCCTGCCGATGCAGGGGACGCGGGTTCGTGCCCCAGTGCGGGAAGATCCCACATGCCGCGGAGCGGCTGGGCCCGTGAGCCATGGCCGCTGAGCCTGCGCGTCCGGAGCCTGTGCTCCGCAACGGGAGAGGCCGCAGCAGTGAGAGGCCCACGCACCGCCAAAAAAAAAAAAAAAAAAAAAATGCTATAGGAACTTAATAGGTTAAAAAAAAGTGGGGTAGAAGATAAGCACTGGAATGGAAGTCAACTTCATGAGAGATTTGAGATTGTTAGAAACACTGAAAATTCTAAAATTGTAGGAGTTCAAGGTTTTGGTAGAGAATGATGAGAGAGAAAGAGTACTAGTCAAGGACCAGATTTTATTTTATTTTCGCAAAATTATCACATATACATGGCTTGAATGATACAAAAACGTGTCTTATTTATCCTTTGACCATTTATTTATGTAAATAAGATAAAATATAAACAAGTTATTTTATTCCCTCTCTTTCACACCTAAACGATGGCATGCATCTCTTTTTCCTTCTACTTCCAATATAACCTAGAGCCTTTTTCTAAACATGCAGTTTCTTCATTATCCTTTTTTCAGTTGTATATATTTCCAGTGTGAGCATACACTGGAGTTTAATTATTAAGTGCCAGGTTTTTAATTTTGAATGTCTTAATGAGAAGTCCACACAGTTTTCCTAGAGTCCATAAGGAGCCATGAAAAGTTTTTAGATGTAAATGGTACGATAAGAGCCATGTTTTGGGAAATCTACTCTAGCTGCAATGTGGTCTGCAGTGGGGTGGGGTGCACCTGTGGTGATGGTTAGAGAAAAGGCATCAGAATAGACAACACAGTAGGAAAAATGTTGATAATTTCTATCTTAGTGCGCCTCTGAGTCAAGAATTGGATAATTGAGGCATTGTGCACTCATGAGGCAGCCTGATGCCACGGAAAGAACTTAAGAGGCAGGGCATATGGCCTCTAATCCCTGCTCTGCTTAACAGCAGCTGTGTAACCTTTGGCAAGGCATTCTTTCTGAGCAGAGGATTTTAAATGAAGGGTGCTGTGTTTGATGATCCCAAGCCTCCTTCCAGCACTAACATTCTACGTATCTACAATGGTACCTGCCTCCCCTGACCCAACACTCCTGAGCTTTTCCTTTGGGATCAAGAAGACTGGAGGTCTTTCAAAAGAGTGAGTAGTGTCTGAGAAGGCAGACAGCCAAGAGCCATAGATGCCTCGTGACAGGTACCTGCTGGTGGCAACTGCTGATTTCTAAGTTCCTATCAGCTTTCCTTCTAGCAAAACCCTCTAAGGTCAGCTGTCCCGCCCAAATCTTCCCCAATGAGACTTACCATTTCATAAGCCCTAGACAGCAAGGCTGACATGCCTATAGCATTTCGAGAATAAATTTTTCCTAATTCAACAAGAGTAGCCAGGTTATTCCCTAAACTCTCACAGTTGCTCAGAATTCACCAACTCCTTGAATTTCCTTGTGGAAATATATACATAACACAAAATTTACTGTTTTAACCATTTTTAAATCTACAGTTAAGTGGCATTAAGTACATACACTGCTGGGCAACCATCATCACCATCCATCTTCAGAACTTTTTAATCATCCCAAATTAAAACTTGTACCCATACAGTAATTCCCCATTTCCTTCTTCCCCCCAGCCCCTGGCAGCCACCATTCTACTTTCTGTCTCTATGAATCTGACAACTCTAGGTTCATGTAAATGGAATCATACAATACTTTTCCTTTTGTGACTGGTTTATTTCACTTAGCATAACGCCATCAAGGCTCATCCATGTTTTAGCATGTATCAGAATTTCCAAGGGAGATCAGCTCGGTGCTTTGTGACCACCTAGAAGGGTGGGATAGGGAGGGAGGGAGGGAGACACAAGAGGGAGGAGATATGGGGATCTATGTATATGTATGGCTGATTCACTTTGTTATACAGCAGAAACTAACACACCATTGTAAAGCAATTAGACTCCAATAAAGGTGTTAAGAAAAACTTCCTTCCTTTTTAAGGCCAAATAATACTCTGTTGAATATATATACTACCTTTTGCTTATTCGTTCATTTTTCAATGGAAATTTAGGTTCTTTTCATCTTTTTGCTACTGTGAATAATATTGTTATGATTCACAATACAAATATTGTATTAGGTGTACCAATATCTGTGAGTCCCCACTTGCAGTTCTTTTGAGTATTACCCAGAAGTAGAATCGCTGTATCATGTAGTAATTCTATGTTTCATTTTTTTGAGGAGGCTTTTTACTGTTTTCCACAGTCTGCATCATTTTACATTCCTACCAGTAATGAGCAGGGATACCAATCTTTCCACATCCTGGCCAATACTTGTTATCTTCTTTCTTTTTTTTTTTAATAGCACTCCTAATGGGTGTGAATTCTGTTTCCATTTTCACTCTAACTTGTCTTCCACACCTCTATTTACAGAGCAGAGTAGGAGTGTTCAAAGGCCAACACTATCACCTCCATAATCATAATCATTATTATGGTTTTACAGTTTACAAAGTTCTTTTTGTAAACTATAAAATACGTATATTTGAAATAAATATATAATTTCATGTAATATCCACAAAGTACAGGAACTTGGCAAGTCTTAACATCTCTATTATGCAGAGAAGTAAACAGGTTTGGGTTTATTCGAATGGTCGTAATGTCATACCATGAGCTGGTAGTCGGGATTGGACTCCAGATCTTCTGCATCTCATTCTAAGTCTCTTCCTGCTACCCAATGAGCAAAACTCAGGGCTCATCATGCGGCTGTTTTTCCGGTGGTCTATGACTGTCCTCAAATCTGTGTGACCTACACAGATGTAGGTGTTTGATCAGATTGGTAAATCAAAATGAGATTCAGGGAGGTACCCATGGCCCTGACCCAGCCTTGTAAATGACTGGGTCTATTCCCACCCTCTGTTCCAGGGAAAACAAAAAGTTATGAGGTCCCAAATCACTACGAAGAAGATAAGTAGAATTACACTCTCCTGTCACCAGCTTACTGGGCAACCAAAAAAATTGCATCTTACAATTGCTTATCAGTGAGAGACGCAGGTGAAGCCACTTATATACGACGGTGATTCTGAAAGTATAATCCTCAGGTCAACATCGAGGATTTCTCTAGAAACTTGTCACCAAACTCTCTGGCTCGCTCTTAAACCCATTGATTGTATCAGAAACTTGGCCTACAGCCCAACAACGTGTGGTTTCATAAGCCCTCCAAGTGATTCTGATGCGTGTCAAAGTTTGAGAACCTCTGATATAGAAGAAAGAACGCTTGTCTTAAGATCAAATAGACCACAATGCTAGACAACTCTTGTTAACAGCACTGGCTTTGGGCCCAATACTTCATTTTAGCTGCTTTTATTCTTTAAAATTGGAAAAGTAGAGCCTCACAGTCTTGATGAGTATTACTGAGTCATGTGTATTTGAGAACATTTCGTACTTAAGTATCTTTACGGAAACGTAGGAGGTTATGATTCCGCTGCATAGGCTGCGCCTAGGGATACCTGCTGTGCTGATGGAAGGAAGCTGCCTCTCCCATAGCGTCTATTTACTCGATGACCATGAGGGTTATCACAAGATCCCAATCCAGAGGCTCTGATGGATTTACCCCGGGACCAAGCACTAGCTCCAGAGCAGACAAGCTACAGGCTGGCCTGAGAACTAGGAACTATGGTACGACCTAGCGCGCGCGCGCACACACACACACACACACACACACACACACACACACTGAGCTAGGTCAGAATTTTCATCTTAGAAACATGAAAATGTTAATCCAAGAAAATGAAGTAGTAGGTGATAGAAGCTGAAACCTAAAGACTGCTTTGAGTCAAGACAGGTTATGGCAAGGTGAAATTATAAGGAAGCAGAAACTTTAAGAAAGATAAAAGATACAGAGAAGTTGCTGTCAGAGAGAAAGAGTAGAGCAGAGAGGAAGCAGGGTTGCCTTAAAAGATGGCAACCGGGGGCTTCCCTGGTGGCGCAGTGGTTGAGAGTCCGCCTGCCGATGCAGGGGACAAGGGTTCGTGCCCCGGTCCGGGAAGATCCCACATGCCACGGAGCGGCTGGGCCCGTGAGCCATGGCCGCTGAGCCTGCGTGTCCGGAGCCTGTGCTCTGCAACGTGAGAGGCCACAGCAGTGAGAGGCCCGCGTACCACACACACACACACACACACACACACACACACACACAAAGATGGCAACCCTGTGACCCACAAGAGGGGAAAGAGGAGCTGATCCCTAAAGCAATCGCAGCTTCTGATGGCTTTCTAGCACCACTTTGAATCCCTTCTAATGAATGACATTTTCTCTTGAGTGGGTCCCTGTTCCTTTAAAGCCAAAATCCTCAATTCAATACCTTTTCATTATTACCACATTTAGACTGTAGAAAAGAAGATCCAGCCTGGCAAGGAGGTGGGATAGTGGGTCGTTGCCTTCAGTTACATGGTGGGCTATGATAAGGAAAAGACAGAGGGCTTAGACCATGCGTCTCCAAAAGCCTGAATCAGAACAAATACATAGAAGTTATATGATCCATGAGGGCTTAGAAGGGAGGTCTTTTCTAACAAGAAAATTTCCTTTTTATACAGCTTTTCTTTTACCAAATTTTATCATGAGCATGCTTTACAGTTTAAAATTAAAAACTGTTTTTTAAAATGTTTTCAAATATTGGATCTTTCCTGTAAACTTTAGAAAAAAATATTTCCTTTGGTATAAACATTGTATTAGCAGTCAGTGTTTGTTAAATTCTTAATGTAAAGTTCAGCAGATGACTTATGGGATTTTAAGACTCTTAATTGGCCACAGTCTGTAACCTGAACTGTGTGGACAATCTAGGGTTTCACCAAGGGACTTCCTTGAGTGCTCAAATTCCAACCTAAGAGTCAACATACTGTTCTTTAGCGATTTCCTCCTTAATCCTTTCTAATATAAAAAAGGAACAACTTGCTCACATGTTTAAGGCATAACCTACTTTCCAGAGACACACACAAATATTTCATTTCCACCAGTTTTAATGGAGCATGTAGGTGTAGAAGATGGCTTCTAGTGTGTGTAATAATGTGACTGTGTATTTACTAGGATCTGCTTCTAACTGCCAGTTCTAACAGTGTGGCCTCAAGTATGGCAAGTAGGATTCATAACACACATAACCTTAGTTTTCTTATCTGTTAAATGAGGATAATAATAGTCCCTAATGTGTTTTGTAGCATCAAATGAGTTCTATGGAATACGGCACAGTTGTTGGTAAACATGAGTTCTTTTCATTATTTATTTTTATTATTTATCATAGATTTTTACTGCTACTGGTGCTTTTATTAATAATTATTTTTGGTTTTGCCATTATTATTGACTAAAGAAGAATTACTTTTGGCTTCTAAAGAATTACCAGTAATGCAAGCTGCCTTTTCAGTCCTTCTACCTAGTAACCACATACCTACAGAGGTAGACATTTTCCTAAACTAACTATATGTGATGATTTAATTTTGATAATGTCTGAATCAGGCACTTTACCAGCTTCAGGGACCACCAGTGCCTGAGGACCATTCTCCCCTCAACTCTGATAAGGCCCAAATTTAAGGGAGAAGCCAAATGAGAATGGAAGTTGAATACATATAAAGAAACTCCAAAACCTTTCAAATTTTACATTTCAACAAGGACCTACTGTAGAGCACAGGGAACTCTACTCAATACTCTATAATAACCTATATAGGAAAAGAATCTGGAAAAGAGTAGATAAATGTTTATGTATAAATAAGTCACTTTGCTCTACACCTGAAACTAACCCAACATTGTACATAAACTATACTGCAATATAAAATTTTTTTTAAATGCCAAAAAATTTTTTTTTACATTTCTAAGTACATCCCTTTCTCTTCATGTTTCCATCAGCTTAAGGGGACGTATCCTGTTGAAAAGAACGTTAAGACCTTAATTCAATGTCCCATCCCTCTGTAAAATTACTTCTGTCCTGTGGCCACCCATGTCCTCCCAAATAACTCAGGTAATTCATTACCTATTTGGACAGTACTGACCATTGACAAGTACTTTAAAATATTTGCCTAATAATCTGTCTTCTTCTACTTATTGTTCCTACTTCTACCTTCTGGTGCCACAAAGGAAAACAGTTTCCCATTTTACTCAATAACACTTCAGATATATCTTATATCCCTTCATATCATTCTTGTATGTTTTAAATTATTACTTATTTACTCAATTCATTCAGAAAAGAAATTTTACCTACCACCCTATCAGATGCTGTACTTGGCATTAGGGGAGTACAACAGGAGGGAAAGTGATGCAGTCCTTAACCTCTTGAAGTTTATGTTACCGTTAAGTCTGTTTTCCAGGTTAAAATTTCTCAAGACATTCTTTTTTCAACTCAATAGCAAAAAAACTAAAAATCCAATTTAAAAATGGGCAAAGGATCTGAATAGACATTTTTCCAAAGAAGACATCCAAATGGCCAACATGTGCATGAAAAGGTGTTCAACATTAATAATCATCAGGGAAATGCAAACAAAACCACGCTGAGATATGACCTCACACCTGCTAGAATGGCTATGATCAAAAGGACAAGAGATAGCAAGTGTTGGCAAGGATGTGGAAATAAGGGAAGTCTGGTGAACTGCTGATGAGAATGTAAATTGGTGCAGCCACTATGGAAAACAGTATGGAGGTTTTTCAAAAGTTTAAAAATAGAACTACCATATGATCAGCAATCCCACTTCTGGATATATATCCAAGGAAATGAAAACCAGAATCTTGAAGAGATATCTATACCCCCATGTTCATTGCCATGTCATTCACAATAGCTAAGACATGGAAACAACCTAAATATCCATCAATAATAAATGAATGGATATTACCCATGGATAAATAATAGATAGATATTATTCAGCCGTGAGAAAGAAGGAAATCCTGCCATTTGTGACAACGTAGATAGAAATGATGGAAGGTTATTGAATATCTAGATTATTCCCAAATAAAATAAGATACTGAAACGTTACTGAACATAGGCTTCCTATTACAGAAACACTAAACATTTTTAGGACTATTAATAAATATGTTTGGTGCCACATTGAGACATTTTCTATAAGAAAGCACAGTTTTAGAAATTATAAATAGCATTTATAAGATTGTCATTCTACAGAATGCTAATGTAAAGCACAGTTTATAATTTCTTATTTCTTAGTTTTTACTAGAAATTAAGGTTTTTAAAGGTTAAGGATTCTAATTAAAATATGAAATTAAAACTAGTAAAAATTAATAGGGAAAACATCATTGCATGCAAAAGAAAGAAGGTATAAGGAATGGAAGTGCATTTTGTTATGGGAAAAGTAGGTGATTTTGTCCTAAAAAGAAGTTAAAAAAAGAGAAAAAGAGAAAAGGCTGGAATCTGAAGGTGAAGAGAGAATCTGTAGAAGTTTTGTGGAATAGAAACCCTGAGAAAGGAGTTTTATATGTGATCAGAACTGGCTAAGATTGGAATGAATTTTAATATTAACAGTAAGGTGGTACAAAGTTAGAACTGGTTTTTCTCCCTGTTAAGAGCACAAAGTTTTCTTGGACTCTTGATCTGATTTTTTTTTCCTTTTTATTGAAGTATAGTTGATTTACAATGTTGTATTAGTGATCTGCTTTTGATAATAGACTATAAAATTTCTTTACCTTTTAAGTAATCTGTTGCAACACTCTGTATTTGCCTTTGAAATCTTTTATTGTCAGTAAGCTCAATGAATAAGTATTGTTTCACAGTGACCTATGATCTTATTTGATCAAGTGTTTTAAAACCTTTTGGTATCTTTTATAAACTTCCTTAAGTCAAATTCTAATTGAAATTCTTTTGACCTCTAGCTAACTTCCACATGATTCAGAGAGCCCCTGGAACATATCAGAGAGACATTAAACTAATTAGGCTTATTTAGTATGTTAAATTACATGGAAATTATTGTCAAATGAGTGGTGATAAAACTTCTTAGGTTATATTGTATGAGTAAATGTCAACAATATAAATGTTCTAGGAATTATATGGAATTTCTAACAATTGAATGCGTCATGGTATAATGTTATCAGTCATAATTCTAGTTAATATTTTAATATTGTATGTCATAAAACTAACCAAATTTCTTTGACAATTACATTGTAATCAGGCCTTTAACTGTGACTTTTTGAGTCTTTTTTCATTTACAGACACATTGTTTTACTATGATGCTTTTGCAAAAATCCTTCATCTTCAAGAACCATAGAAAGGACTTTTTGACAAGCACAGGTTTCTGATAACTTTCAGATCATACCACTGAACTGGGTAATAAATTAACGAATTCTAATGGAAAACCCGATGGCTTCATAAAACTGTTAACAGAAGTCAAGATCAACAAGAATTAGTTACATAGGGCTGAATGATAATTTTTATGACTTTTTTTCTGAAATATTACTGGCTTTAATCTTTGTTTTCCAGATACAAGGAAACCTTTCCCCTTCAGCTAATTATGGCTTACAGCAATTTGGTAAGTTACACCTCTGTGAGCAGAATTGAAACAGTTACCTTTTCTCTCTAACTGATCCCTCCTCAATCTAGAAACTCAATAAGATTCTTATTTTCATGACAATATAATTATTTGCATAAGTTTAATGAGAATCTGTTTTTCCTATAATAGGACATAATTGGAAACACTGGTCGTATTACCATGGCTTTGACTGGAATGTCATATTTGAGAATGTGCATAGAATCAGGTTAAGACCAGACAGCTTTAAATAACTAAGGTGAACTTTATGGAGCCAGAAAGCTCCTTGGAAAAACAACCTGGTACCTTGCTTACAGGGTTCCCAGAAACCTTACCAGGTAAATAAAAAAGGTCACTTTCTGACAGGTACAGGAACCTCAAAATATTTTGAGAACCTTGAGAAGAGAGGAGCCAACACAAATCTGTAGACATTGTAGGTGAAATCTGATGACAAGTCCTTGGCAAGGCTCTCCAGGTCTTGAGAGATCTTTTAAAAGTTCAATCTGAGATTCCTTATGAAAAGTTCCAGCAAAGCCAATTTAAAAGGGCCTATATCAGGACTTCTCTGGCAGTCCAGTGGTTAAGACTCCGCCAAAACAAAACAAAACAAAAAACAAACAAAAAAGAAAAAGAGCCCATATGATCAATTACACTTATGTAAATAATCAGACAAAGTTTATTAAAAGCCAGAATTATTTTGCAAACAAATTAGTCTTAAGTTGACCATATTTGGTAGAAATGAAGGTAATGAGGTAAATTTAAAGAGAAAATTATGCTTCAGTGGATATTAAGTTCTAGTTTTAACTGTCTTTGTATTTAGCCTAAGTCTCACTTCCTAGATGGCTCCTTGTTACTATGTTGCATTATTGTAAAGTTTAATTGAATTATTAAAAGGACATTCTAAGCTTGTTCCTGAAGCTTATCACTTTAATCTATCTTTGGATGAAGATCAGATACTCTGTGACCTGCAACCAGGAGATTATGTGCACTGGAAAAAGCATCACTTAAAGGACTGTCTTCCAACTAGTTAAAAGGATCCTTTATCAGGTACTCTTAACTAGCTCATGAACAACAAAACTGAAGGGAATTAACTCATGGATTCATATTTTTCACTTAAAAGGACTCCTGCACTGGATTGGTCTATAGAGAGGACTGCTGATCTTGAACTCATCTTAAAACAACACTCAAACAGAGGAGAAATGACACCCATATCAGGATGAGAAGAAGATGACATTAGAAGTAGATGGCTATCCCAAGATGCCAGACATGACCTGTATAATTATTCAGAGTGTTTTCTTGATTTCTTGGACTTTTGCATATGAATCAAATGTTTTTCTATCATGGGTTCAATCCTATGAAAATTTTAGAAATCAATTCAATGGTGGGGTTTGTAGTCAATTACCTACATCCAGTACTTCTGATTTACCTTGGTGGATTTCTTCTCTCTCCGGCTCTGATTGGATGATCTTTATAAAATTTATTTTAGAAGAAAGAAGTTGTAGTTCTGTTAAGACAGCTATTGATATTGCTAAATGGATCCCCTCATTTGGCCAATCAATCATACTTGCTCTGACCATGGCCATAAATAATAATTTTCTTTTAAGTTACTCAAGTTCAATCAGAACAACAAGCTTTCAGTCAAAGAATATAACTAATCAATTATTAGGAGGGACCCACCCTCAGTTATGGGATGGATCTATATGGCTAACACCAAGCTATGGTCAGTTAAGTTTAAGGCTCCCCTGTGTTGGGAACAATTAAATCATATGAAGATTATCAGCCTAATAATGCTAGAAAGTTAGGCTGGGTGCCTTAGGGAAAATGCCAACATATAATTTCCCCTAAAGAGAGAGATTGGTATGGAACAGACTGGGTCAGGCAACCAGGAATATACGAGGTCACACCTAATGGAACTCAATGGTTTTCAGCATCAATTTGTGGTCTTGGCTTCCTCCACGATGAAAAGGAAGATGTACCCTAGGATTCCCTTGGTCTCAAGGCCACATGCATACCAATTTAGATATGGCTCCAGCAAATTTACCATTGTACTAGCCAGATGGACCAAGAGATCTGTATTCCATTGGTATGACCATTTAGCACCTATTTTTGTGCCTTCAGTAAAACGGGAAGATGTAATTGCTCACGTCGAAGCCTTAACAAAATTCACCCAATAGGCCTTAAAACAATAGTGATCAGGCTATCAGCCTACTGAATTCTGAGGTCACTCTGATGAGAAGAGTGGTGTTACAAAATCACACAGCCCTCAATATCCTTCCAGCATCTCAAGGAGACCCCTGCACCATAATTCAAACTGAATGCTGTGTTTTTATACCAGATGAATCCTCTAACATAAAACATTTAATGACCCACATGAAAAATCAGATTTCTGCCTTAAGTGATCCACTTCCTAATATTGGTCATCTTCTAAAGAGTTTAATTCTGGAAGCTCATGGCTTAAATCCCTACTTATGACCTTATTAGTGCTATTAGCTATATTACTCATATCCTATCTATTTTATAAAATTGTTGTTTTTTGCATGTGCAACCAAGTCTCTGACAAACTTAATGTTGGCTGAACATCTTGAGGCAATTGATCACATATATAGCTCTACATAAAATTAATTGTATAGGGGACTTCCCTGGGCAGTCCAATGGTTAGGACTCTGAGCTTCCACTGCAGGGGGCACGGGTTTGATCCCTGGTCAGGGAACTAAGATCCCACATGCCGCGTGGTATGGCCACAAAGAAAAAGAAAAAATAATTAATTGTATAGTGTAACTCTAGTTACAGAAAGAAGCAACAAGGGAAAACATTTCCTGGATCATGGTAGACAAGTAAGACATATGATCCAGAGAATTTATAGATTATTAACAGAGCCTAATCTAGATATAGCACATGAATGGCCTATCAACAAAATCCTTACCTGAACTAGGAATGAGCCTTCAATAGCACTGTGGGACAAATCAGTCACAAAATGCCTCCCAAACCTGGGTCAAATTTATGACCAAAAGAGAGCAAGCTCCAAACAAAAGGAACAAAGATGGTCCTCATTATCTCCTGTGACAAAGTCACAGCCCATTGCAGTTGCATACAAACATTGCACTCTGAGGGTAACTCAGGATGGAAAAAACAGGAAGCATTCTGTGCTTTGGATACAGGGGCCCCTAGATAGTAAAGATGCATATCTAAGAAAGAAGTTCAATGACCTCAGACTCTTGCATCTTACCATACATAGAAAAGCACTAAAATGATTAACTCGAGATGTCTGTTTTAATGATTAGCAGTAATCTTTTAATGCTCAACTACATTTGTTTTTCAGCAAAAACTCCTATATATCCTAGCTCCTCCCTTACCTCTTTAGAACAGTTCCTCAGAGCTATCTGAGAAGCTGTCTCCCAGGCTATATTTCTCAGTAAGATCCCTGAATAAAACTGAAACTCACAGTTCTCATGCTGTGCATTTTTATTTCAGTCGACACTCTCCCAGTTAAATACCTTCAATACATCCCCTTTAAAGTAAAGTACAAACTTTTGACCAGGCATCCAGGCAACATCCATTCCAATCTGGTCTCTAGGATTTTGTTTTACTCCTTTATTCCTTACTCTTTGTATATGTTTCATTTAGGCACCAAAATTTGGGGAAAGGTATGTCTCATTCATTTTCATTCTCTCCATACTCAGTAGATGCTCAAATGATGGAAAAGCAAATGTTTGGTAAACAAATATTTGCTGGGCCCTACAGAGACAAAGGGACACAAAGAAATTTTAACAAAGACTTTGCTAGGTTCCTCCGTCTTTACACACATAGTCCCTACTACAGATATCTATGTTATAGCTCCCTTCCTGGAACAGATCCTCCATCTACATTCTTTAGGCAGTTCAGGGGAAGCTCAAATAGTATTCCTGAGTCTTTTGAGCCTTAAAAATAATCAGCCTAAATTAATCCTCAGGTCAAAGAGACACAATTTGGGGTGGCAAATTTTGCTCCCCTACACATTATTAAATTTTGTTCTATTTTCTCCTTTCAATCTGTAGCATGTCAATTTAATTCTCAGACCAGACAGAAGGACTTAGAAGGGTAGAGGAAAATTTCTTTCCTCCCCAACAAAAAGGCTTTCATATAAGGTTAAGGACTTCACAGTTTCTATCTACCCACATCACACTCTGAATGCTGATGTGCAATTTTCACAACAGTAAAAGAAGCTGGTAATCAAGTTTCCTTGTGTAACAGGAGCCTGATAATTCAAGGCATTAGTAATAAAAGTTTGAAAAAGGGTAGGTGCAATATCTATCATATTTTGTCAACCAATGTACTCACATGTTCGTATCCCAGGGAGTCTTAATAAGATTGAAGTGATGTTTCCTCCTTTCTCTGTTAATCCAAATCTTAAGTATCTTTCAAGGTTCATCTCAAGAACTCTTTTAATGATGTTTCCAAGAAAAACTCTGGCAAGTATTAATTTCTACACTGTTCTGACCATTCATACAAGCTAAGAACTCTTATTCAATACAGTTCTTCATTTTCTTTTAACACATCATTCTCTGTGTCATGTGTCCAAGTCTTATATGACTTTATCCACACTGAGGACCCATGAATATGCTTTCATAGCAAGTGATTTTTATGCTTTCCAACACAACCCCTCAGCCCACCTTTGATTTCATTATGAACAGCTGCGATGACCAGTTTTGTGCACACTGACAGTGTCTCACTTTAGAACTCTGTTGTGCCTCTCAATCTTTCTGCCTCAGAATCTTTTCCCTCCTCTAAGAAGCTTAAAAGCAAATGCAGGGAAGTTCACCTCCTGGAGCCAACCCTAAGCAATGGGAGCCAGAATTCCATAGATAAATACTCTGGCTTCCAATTTTATACATGTCCTCAGAGACCATCCAGTGGGGATTGAGTCCCAATTGCCCACAACAGTAATCAGGTCAATAATGCATCACTTTTCTTTTCTTTTTGGTCTTACACATCTAATTCCTTTCCTCCTGCTTCCTGCCAAGTAAATTTCTTGCCTTAGAATCTGTATTGTCAAGAGGAGGGGAGTGTTTGTGGGGAGA
Source organism: Orcinus orca (assembly GCF_937001465.1). Classification (NCBI taxonomy): domain Eukaryota; kingdom Metazoa; phylum Chordata; class Mammalia; order Artiodactyla; family Delphinidae; genus Orcinus; species Orcinus orca. Next base: position 61,246,898 of record NC_064561.1, read on the forward strand.
GGGTTCATGGGGGTTCATTATTTCATTCCTCAACTCTATTTTCTAGCATAATTTATATCTGTCAGTTGATTAAAATTCACATAGAATTTTCACAAACCTACTCCATTACATTCAAACTAAAAATCTGTAAGAAGCCACCATGCCCATTTTTCAAATGAGGACACTGTGGTTAGTTGCCATAGTAAAGATTACGATATTATTCATTCAACACAGTTTATTCACAGCCTAATACCATGCAGTCAGAGCACTAAGGAAACACACAGAAAGGCTTTCTAAACCCATGTTTGGGGAGTGGGGCATTGGTGAAAAATGACTTCCCAGAAGAAGTGAAATCTAAACTGAGATGTGGGCGAATTGGTTCATAAAAAGGGGACAAATCATAAAGGATCGATTATGCCATGTTAAGGAATTTTTATTTTATCGTAACTGTATTCCATTATCATTCCGCTTCCAAGTGAAGAACAGATTAGAGGATTAAAAAACTGGCAGGAGAAAAATGGCTGATTCTAGGGCTGAGGGAGGGAAAATGCAAGATGAGTTCATGCATCTTGTAGTGACTGAAATTAAGGAAATGTTCCCAAAAACCCCCTAAAAAACAAAAGAAAAAGAGCACGCCCTAGGGCTACAGGAGCTGAGTGGAAATCACTCCCAATGGCAAAGCTGGAATGATTTGACCAACAAAAGAAACAGCCTAGTATTAGATTATTTTAAAAATATAAAATAAATATTCATGAGGTTTTGCACTTACTTATATCACTATCTAGACTGTTGGGGCTCAGGGCAAGTCATCATATTGATTATTTTGAATTAAGGTGACTTAAGAAATGGCCAATGCAGGAAGGACACTCTAACCCTCCTCTCTGTCTCCCTGAAAGCAGGAAATAAATCTCATGTGAAAAGTGCACTCCCTGCATCTGCAGGTAGGACACCCTTATCGCCAGAGGCAGAGAATTAGGGCCAAGATGCCTGTATAAACAAACCTTGTTACTTCTTTACTTTGCTACCCCAAGTCCAAACTCTGTTTAGATTCTTCACTAATTGTGCACCCAAAACCTAAGTTTCTTTGTCCTGTCAATTACTCATAAATTTATTGTTTCTTTATCTAAAGAGTATAAAAGCTTCCTACTTTGGCCACCTCTTAGGTTCCAAGTCTATGAACTTCGTGTACACAAATTAAAATTTGTTTCTTTTTCTTCTATTAATCTATCTGTGTCAATTTTATTACTGGTCCAGCCAAAGAACTCAAGAGGGGTAGAGGGGGAAATTTCTCCCTCCCTGAAAATACTGATAATTATTGGATACATGAACAAACAAATAAGGGAGAAGAGACAAATATTCCGTATAGAGGAATTCAAAATAATTTATATAGATTCTCCCTCTTCAAGAAGATTGAACTTAACTTCTTTTCTCCCTGATGTAGGCCACACTTAATGATTTTGTTCCAATAATAAACTATGAAAAGAGGGAAAAGGTAACTTTGTAGTTGAGGAAATTGGCCAACGCTACCTGAACAAGGTGACCAAGTTTAACATCATCAGTGGCAAGTCATGTTAATTGACTTGCCGAGATGTATGCCGAGAAAGGGTATTGCATCATCTCTGTGATGTTTTTCCCAAAATCTACAACCCCAGTCTGACCATGAGAAAAACACAAACAAACCCAAATTGAAAGACACTCTAAAAATACATGGCTAGTACTTCACAAAACTTGGGCAAGAATAGGCAAGGGGATTAACAAGGGATAACTGAGGAACTGTCTCAGATCAGAGGAGACTATGGAATCATGACTATTAAATGTGATATTGTACCCTGGATGAGATCCTGGGACAAGAAAAGGACAGCTGTGGAAAAAGTAGTAAAATCTGAATAAAGTCTGAAGTTCAGTTAATAGAAATGTTCCAGTGTCGGTTCCTTAGTTTTGACAAAGCTACCAAGATAATGTAACAATACAGAAAACTAGATGAGGGGTATACACAGTTTCACAAACTGAAATTTGTGAAAATTTCAGTTTCACAATCTGAAACTATCCTAAAATGAAAGGTTTCCTTTAAAAAAATAGTAGGATGTATTGAGAACAGTTAGAGACTGTTTCAATGAGTTGATAATGGTCTGAATTAGAGAGACACTGTCCCAGCAGAGAACAGAGTGAAGATTTTGAAAGTAGGTTCAACATGACTTGGTGACTGTGTTAGGGGACAAAGGAAACTGGTGATACAGAGATAGAGAACAGAGTACATTGCTGGTGAGTGGATTTACCAAGTCGTAAATCCAGGTCCTATGCCCCTTTAGAACTATTAGGTGCATAGCGTATAGCATATAGGACAGCCCACCTGAAAGAACACAGGGAACTAAACCAGGCATGGTACAGAGTGATAGAATCGGAATAGAAAGAAGGATGTGGATCAGAGATGAACTAGGAAAACTGTAGTTGATTAGATCGAGTGCCATGGAAAAGTAGGGACAAAAGATGGCTTTAAGCCTAAGATTTGAAATGCTGATGGCTCTCTAGAGCTTAGGAGAAGTTTGGAAAAGGAGGATTGATGGAAAAGATGATCAGATTTATTTGGTAAAGTGTTTGAAAATGATGTCAGGACATCAGTGGAAATGCTCCAGGGTAGAATGAAGCCAGGTAGAGAGTCTGGAGACATAAACCATAAATCTAGAGATGTGAGAAAGACTAACAAAAGATCATTTGAATTGGCAAGAATGAATTCATTAATAAAATGTGAGAGGTTAGTTTAAGAATAGTAGGACCAAAAGCCAGAATCTACTCCAATTGTTTTCATTTGCTTCACATTCTCTCCCTCTGGCTGTGCTTGTTCCATACCAACCTGCATTTTCTTGTTCGAAATGTGGTTAGTTATATATTGATCTTTTGTCCCTAAATATATGTTTCTACCTTTAGCCATAGAACTTTTCTTGGTTTCCATATATCCCCAAAACTTTTCGTTTTCTTCCAGTAAACATTTACATATCTCAACTAGACTGTTTCCTTCTCCCCTATTTGAGCATTTAGTTAATCATTGCTGGAGAGGAATCAGTGCCAGACTGGGAAGAGAGCAAAGCTGCTGGAAAGTGAGACTCAGGGCTGTGTCAACAAGGAAACATGGGTGGGAGGTGGTCACAACCACTCTGGGTTCAATGGAGGTGGTCTTCAACACTGAAGGCTTGCCCCTTTTTTAAAAAGTTAATGCAAGAGTAGTTCAGAAGTTCCCTATAAATTAAATATACATTAGAGAAAAGATTTTACCAATCAGAGAAAAGAGAAAGGGCAAGAAGTTGATGCCAAATCTATCATAAGCTCTACTGTGGCAGCAGTAGTAATAGTAACCATTTATTAAGCCTTTAGTGTCATGGTCTGAGCCATGAGCTTTATACACATTATCCTCTTTATTTCTAATGCCAACTCCATGAAGTAGGTATAGGTCCACAGTTCTTAATTCATAATCCCAAACCATACAGAGTTCTGAAATACAGAAGTTTTGTTTTATTTTGTAACTCATTTGACAGCAAAATCTGTCAAGAGATAATTTAAGATTATTTATTTTCTTTATATTATGTGTTTTGCTGCAGAATTATTAGTGTGCTTTTCTAGAGAGTGCTGCCCTAGACACCACTGAGCTCTCTATGATGAATAGTATATGCATCATATGACTTTTCTAAAATTAAAAAAAAACCCTCTGAATTCCTAAACTCATCTGGCAACCGGGGGTTTTGGAGAAAAGATTGTGAAAACTGAGGGTGATAAATGTGAAGTTTAGCTCAAAGCCACACAGGCAGAGATTTTTTTTTTTTTGGCTGTGTTGGGTCTTTGTTGCTGTGCACGGGCTTTCTCTAGTGGCGAACAAGGGCTACTTTTTGTTGTGGTGCATGGGCTTATTGTCATGGCTTCTCTTGTTGCGGAGCATGGGCTCTAGGCACACGGGCTTCAGTAGTTGTGGCATGCAGGCTCAACAGTTGTGGCTTGTGGGCTCTAGAGCACAGGCTCAGTAGTTGTGGCACACAGGCTTAGTTGCTCCACGGCATGTGGGATCTTACTGGACCAGGGATTGAACCCTTTTCTTCTGCATTGGCAGGTGGATTCTTAACCACTGTGCCACCAGGGAAGCCCCAGGCAGAGATTTGAAATAAGGTCTGTCATTCTCCAAAGACGGGGATTTGGGTCATTATATAACATGCTGAAAATGTTATTATTTTAAGAGCTGTCACCAGAATTTATCTTGGGGGAAGAACTGTCTTCATTGGGAAAGGAATTTGTTGGGTATGATATCTTAAGGATCTAGGTGTCATCCGGTCCTGCTTTAGAAGCTTGTTGTTTTGTTCTTGAGTAGACGGGGTAAAAAGAGAAGGAACAACCAAACATTTGTGGGTTTCGCTTCTGTTTGGGGGGAAATAGCCAAGAAAGATTCCCAAGACCTAAAGACCTATGTGTTACTTTATAGTATTTTGTTGTCTGGTGTGTGATATGATTTCCTCCATCATTATTTGCAAACTTATTAAAGTCTACTATGCCCACAAAGGCTTAGAGTGAATCATTTTCCCCATCTTATCAGGTGCCTCTAGAATAAACAGCATGTTTATCTCTGGAGAGGAAAAAAACAAGTCATGACCTCAAAGGGTTTAGTCTAGTAGAAGAGATAAGAAAAATAAAAAATTAGAATTTGTAGTTTAATGTTCTATAATTGAAGCATGCCTAAGTGCACGGTTTGCACAAATAAGTGAGCAATTCTTTCTGTCTAGCAGAGCACCATTATTCTAGCTGGGTACCCACAGGGGCAGCCAAAGCAGGGAAGACCGTATTCACATGACACTGAAAGCTATGTCTTTAATAACTGTTATTTGGAAATATACTACTAGGATTCCCAATGCAGGAAGAAATTTCCTTTTTGAGTTCCAGAGTGCCTTTTGATCTCTGTAAGAAGTCCTTTTATTCAAAAATACGATTGCCTGGAAAGTTGCTGAGTGTAAATCTTAAAAGTTCTATTACAAGGAAAAATATGTGCAACTTTGTGTGGTGACACATGGTGACCAGACTTACTGTGGTGATCATTTTACAATATATAAAAATGTGAAATCATTATGTTGTACACCTGAAACTAATATAGCATTGTATATCAATTATACTTCACAATATAAAAAAGATTGTCTCAATCGATTTTTTTCCTTTCCAACGGTAAACACTTACCACTTGCCTTTCATGTGTTGAATACAGGAAGGCTCTGTTGAGGGTTTATGACATTATTTTCTTCCTACTCTGGTAAATGATTAAAGGAACTAGCAATTTTCAGTTTGCAGAAAAGAGTGTTTAAGAGATAGACTCACAGCCGTTGAAAACAAACTTATAGCTACCAAAGGGGATAGCAGGTGAGGAGGGGAGAGATAAATTAGGAGTTTGGGATTAACATATATACACTACTGTATATAAAATAAAGAAGGACCTACTGTATAGCACAGGGAACTATACTCAGTATCTTATATTGATGTAACAGAAAAGAATCTGAAAGAGAATAGATATATAACTGAATCACTTTGCTGTATACCTGAAACTAACACAACATTGTAAATTAACTATCCTTCAATAAAAAAAAGAAAAGAGTGTTTAGAATGGGCCTGATAGTTGTCTTCAGAAGTCTATATTTGAAGTACATTGTTTCGAATCTTAAGACCATTTTTGACCCCATGGCCACCTTCAGGAACAGCCTCTATTTCCTACTGTCTTTAGAGCAAAATTTCTTGAAATAGATGTCATTCTCTTTGTCTCCATTTTCTCACATTCTGTTCACTTTCTAACTTTATTTTTTTTTTGTAGATCTTTATTGAAGTCACAATACTGTGTTAGTTTCTGTTGTACAGCGAAGTGAATCAGCCATATGCATATATATATCCCTATATTCCCTCCCTCTTGCTTCACCCTCCCACCCTACCTATCCCACCACTCTAGGTCTTCGCAAAGCACCAAGCTGATCTCCCTGTACTATGCTGCAGCTTCCCACTAGCTAACTATTTTACATTCAGTAGTGTGTATATGTCCATGCCACTCTCTCACTTTGTCCCAGCTTACCTTTCCCCCTCCCCGTGTCCTCAAGTCCATTCTCTATGTCTGCGTCTTTATTCCTGTCCTGCCCCTAGGTTCATCAGAACCTTTTTTTTTTAATTCCATATATATATATATATATATATATATATATATATATATATATATATATATATATATATATTAGCACACGGTATTTGTTTTTCTCTTTCTGACTTACTTCATTCTGTATGACAGACTCTAGGTCTATCCACCTCACTACAAATAACTCAGTCCCGTTTCTTTTTATGGCTGAGTAATATTCCATTGTATATATGTGCCACATCTTCTTTATCCATTCATCTGTCGATGGACACTTAGGTTGCTTCCATGTCCTGGCTAATGTAAATAGTGCTGCAATGAACATTGTGGTACATGTCTTTTTTGAATTATGGTTTTCTCAGGGTATATGCCCAGTAGTGGGATTGCTGGGTCATATGGTAGTTCTATTTTTAGTTTTGTAAGGAACCTCCATACTGTTCTCCATAGTGGTTGTATCAATTTACATTCCCACCAACAGTGCAGGAGAATTCCCTTTTCACCACACCCTTTCCAGCATTTATCATTTCTAGATTTTTTGATAATGGCCTTTTTTTTTTTTTTCTGGGCTTTCTATCCTGTTCCATTGATCTATATTTCCATTTTTGTGCCAGTACCATATTGTCTTGATTACTATAGCTCTGTAGTATAGTCTGAAGTCAGGGAGTCTGACTCCTCCAACTCCATTTTTTTCCCTCAAGACTGCTTTGGCTATTTGGGGTCTTTTGTGTCTCCATACAAATTTTAGGATTCTTTGTTCTAGTTTTGTAAAAACTGCCATTGGTAATTTGATAGGGATTGCATTGAATCTGTAGATTGCTTTGGGTAGTACAGTCATTTTCACAATATTGATTCTTCCAATCCAAGAACATGGTATATCTCTCCATCTGTTTGTATCATCTTTAATTTCTTTCATCAATGTCTTATAGTTTTCTGCATACAGGTCTTTTGTCTCCCTAGGTAGGTTTATTCCTAGGTACTTTTTTTGTTGTTGTTGCAATGGTAAATGGGAGTGTTTACTTAATTTCTCTTTCAGATTTTTCATCATTAGTGTATAGGAATGAAAGAGATTTCTGTGCATTAATTTTGGATCCTGCAACTTTACCAAATTCATTGATTAGCTCTAGTAGTTTTCTGGTGGCATCTTTAGTATTCTCTATGTATAGTATCATGTCATCTGCAAACAGTGACAATTTTACTTCTTTTCCAATTTGTATTCCTTTTATTTCCTTTTCTTCTCTGATTGCCGTGGCTAGGACTTCCAAAATTATGTTGAATAATAGTGGTGAGAGTGGACATCCTTGTCTTGTTCGTGATCTTAGAGGAAATTTTTTCAGTTTTTCACTGTTGAGAATGATGTTTGCTGTGGGTTTGTCATATATGGCCTTTATTATGTTGAGGTAGGTTCCCTCTATGCCCACTTTCTGGAGACATTTTATCATAAATCGGTGTTGAATTTTGTCAAAAGCTTTTTCTGCATCTATTTAGATGATCATATGGTTTTTATTCTTCAGTTTGTTAATATGGTGTATCACATTTATTGATTTGTGTATATTGAAGAATCCTTGCATTCCTGGGATAAATCCCACTTGATTATAGTGTATGATCCTTTTAATGTGTTGTTGGATTCTGTTTGCTAGTATTTTGTTGAGGATTTTTGCATCTATATTCATCAGTGATATTGGTCTGTAATTTTCTTATTTTGTAGAATCTTGGTCTGGTTTTGGTATCAGGGTGATGGTCACCTCATAGAATGCATTTGGGAGTGTTCCTTCCTCTACAATTTTTTGGAAGAGTATGAGAAGGATGGGTGTTAGCTTGTCTCTAAATGTTTGATAGAATTCACATGTGAAGCCATCTGGTCCCGGACTTTTGTTTGTTGGAAGATTTTTAATCAGTTTCAATTTCATTACTTGTGATAGGTCTGTTCATATTTTCTGTTTCTTCCTGGTTCAGTCTTGGAAGGTTATACCTTTCTAAGAATTTGTTCATTTCTTCCAGGTTGTCCATTTTATTGGCATAGAGTTGCTTGTAGTAGTCTCTTAGGATGCTTTGTATTTCTGCGGTGTCTCTTGTAACTTCTCCATTTTCATTTCTAATTTTATTGATTTGAGTCCTCTCCCTCTCTTTCTTGATGAGTTTGGCTAATGGTTTATCAATTTTGTTTATCTTCTCAAAGAACCACTTTTAGTTTTATTGATCTTTGCTATTGTTTTCTTTGTTTCTATTTCATTTACTTCTGCTCTGATCTTTATGATTTCTTTCCTTCTGCTAACTTTGGGTTTTGTTTGTTCTTCTTTCTCTAGTTCCTTTAGGTGTAAGGTTACATTGTTTACTTGAGATTTTTCTTGTTTCTTGAGGTAGGCTTGTATAGCTATAAACTTCCCTCTTAGAACGGCTTTTGCTGCATCTCATAGCTTTTGGATCATCGTGTTTTCATTGTCATTTGTCTCTAGATTTTTTTTTTTTTTTTTTTTTTTTTTGCGGTACGCGGGCCTCTCACTGTTGTGGCCTCTCCCATTGCGGAGCACAGGCTCCGGACGCGCAGGCTCAGCGGCCATGGCTCACGGGCCCAGCCGCTCCGCGGCATGTGGGATCCTCCCGGACCAGGGCACGAACCCGTGTCCCCTGCATCGGCAGGCAGACTCTCAACCACTGCGCCATCAGGGAAGCCCTTGTCTCTAGATATTTTTTGATTTCTTCAGTGATTTTGTTTATTTAGTAACGTATTGTTTAGCCTCCATGTGTTTGTGTTTTTTACATTTTTCCCCCTGCAGTTGATTTCTAATCTCAAAGCATTGTGGTCAGAAAAGATGCTTGATATGATTTCAATTTTCTTAAATTTACTGACGCTGGATTTATGACCCAAGATGTGATCTATCCTGGAGAATGTCCCATGTGCACTTGAGAAGAAAATATAATCTGCTGTTTTTGGATGGAATGTCCTATAAATATAAATTAAATCTATCTGGTCTATTGTGTCATTTAAAGCTTCTGTTTTCTTATTAATTTTCTGCTTGGATGATCTGTTCATTGGTGTAAGTGAGGTGTTAAAGTCCCCCACTATTACTGTGTTACTGCTGATTTCCTCTTTTATAGCTGTTAGCAGTTGCCTTATGTATTGAGGTGATCCTATGCTGGGTGCATATATATTTATAATTGTTATATCTTCTTCTTGGATTGATCCCTTGATCATTATGTAGTGTCCTTCCTTGTCTCTTGTAACAATCTGTTTTAAAGTCTATTTTATCTGATATGAGTATTGCTACTCCAGCTTTCTTTTGATTTCCATTTGCATGGAATATCTTTATCCATCCCCTCACTTTCAGTCTGTATGTGTCCCTAGGTCTGAAGTGGGTCTCTTGTAGACAGCATATATATGGGTCTTGGTTTTGTATCCATTCAGCAAGCCTGTGTCTTTTGGTTGGAGCATTTAATCCATTCACGTTTAAGGTAATTATTGATATGTATGTTCCTATGACCATTTTCTTAATTGTTTTGGGTTTGTTTCTGTAGGTCCTTTTCTTCTCTTGTGTTTCCCACTTAGAGAAGTTCCTTTAGCATTTGTTGTAGAGCTGGTTTGGTGGTGCTGAATTCTCTTAGCTTTTGCTTGCCTGTAAAGCTTTTGATTTCTCCATCGAATCTGAATGAGATCCTTGCCAGTTACAGTAATCTTGGTTGTAGGTTCTTCCCTTTCATCACTTTAAGTATATCATGCCACTCCCTTCTGGCTTGTAGAGTTTCTGCTGAGAAATCAGCTGTTAACCTTATGGGAGTTCCCTTGTATGGTATTTGCCGTTTTCCCCTTGCTGCTTCCAATAATTCTTTGTCTGTAATTTTTGCCAATTTGATTACTATGTGTCTTGGAGTGTTTCTCCTTGGGTTTATCCTGTATGGGACTCTCTGTGCTTCCTGGACTTGGGTGGCTATTTCCTTTCCCATGTTAGGGAAGTTTTCGACTATAATCTCTTCAAATATATTCTCAGGTCTTTTCTCTCCCTCTTCTCCTTCTGGGACCCCTATAACGTGAATGTTGTTGCATTTAATGTTGTCCCAGAGGTCTCTTAGGCTGTCTTCATTTCTTTTCATGTGCAGATATACATTTTATATACATATATACGTGCACACACATATACATAAATGTATATACAGATATCTTTGTGGATATATGTATCTATATATAGAGACACAAATATATGTATGTCAGTAATTGATCTCTGTGACCAGAAACATGAAAACTGAAATCTCTGTGCTTCAGTTTCCTTACTTGTAAATGGGAATAATAATGCCATAGGGTTTCTAAATGATGAAAATAAAGTCCCACAGTGCCCAGAATAAAAGTTTTGAAATTTTTCAGCTGCAGTGGTTATATTGTAATTATAGTAATGATGATGATCTAATTTTTAAAATTATTATTTTTTTAATTTAATTTTATTTTATTTATTTAATTCTTTTAGGCTGCATTAGGTCTTTGTTATTGCATGCAGGTTTCTCTAGATGTGGCGAGTGGAGGCTGCTCTTCATTGTGGTGCGTGGGCTTCTCATTGCAGTGGCTTCTCCTGTTGCAGAGCATGGGCTATAGGCATGCAGGCTTCAGTAGTTTCAGCACGTGGGTTCACTAGTTGTGTCATGTGGGCCCTAGAGTGAGCGGGCTTCAGTAGTTGCAGCGTGCAGGCTCAGTAGCTGTGGCGCATGGGCTTAGTTGCTCTGCGGCATGTGGGATCTTCCCAGATCAGGGATCAAACCATGTCCCCTGCATTGCATGCAGATTCTTAACCACTGTGCCACCAGGGAAGTCCTAAAATTATTATTATGTGATAGGTTTATGAACTGCCATGAGAGATTAAAGAGTAGGGGGAATCATTACTAATTGAATCAAGCACCACAGATATTTTAGCCAAGCTTTAGAGGATGGGTACAATTAAAATCACTGGTACTTGTTTGGAAAGTAAGCAGTAGAAGGAAAAGAAGGCATCATGTAAGAAAAGTCATGCAGGTCCATGAATAATGAAAAATAAGATTTAAGAGTTAAGATGCAGCTAAGTCAAAGAAGGTCTTCAAATTTCAGGTTAAATATATAAGGCTCTGTCTCTCCAGTCTCCATCATTTTTCATGCTAGTCAAACCTTGGGCACAGTATGTGAAAATCAACAGGTGCTCAACCAATATCACCATTCCAGCCAATATTATCGGTACTATTAGAACAGTTCTCTTAAGGTTTGTTATCATTCTTTATTCAGGTGAATAATTTGTCCTTGAAACAAGGGAGAGTAGGTCATAATATATCTGCTTGAGTTCCTGATGATATACATACATGGATATGTACACAGAGAGGTAAAATGAAGGAGAGATTTACGCAAGGCTGGGCCATGCAAACACATTAAATATGACTAATAGTCTAGCATAGTAACAGAGTTGTTCCAGCCAGTGCCCATCCCATCCCCTAGGGCAAATAGTATTTATTCTGTCAAGATATTAATCATATGAAGCTTAAATGCATTATCCATTATTCCAGTCCAGAGCAGGAAGTTATATTATTACCAGCTGGCAATTATTATTTCAGGGGAGATGGAAGACAATATTTTTGTACAATATTTATTTACTTTTCTAGGTTTATTCTCACTCCAAACAAATATATTATGATGTGCATTTTTATAGTTGAAGAAAATGATTTTCCCAGAGTCCTATCACAGTTGAAATGGCAGGCTTGTAATTGGAGCCAGGTTTGTCTCTTCATGTCCTCTTCAACTTGCTGCCTCCAAAGAGTCATTTTCCATCATAATTTTAGGGTGAGTTTCTAATTAGAATTTTATCTAAATTTTACAGCAATTAAGAAAACAAGAGTGGGGGACTACCGTGGTGGTCCAGTGGTTAAGACTCCGTGCTCCCATTGCAGGGGGCCTGGGTTTGATCCCTGGTCAGGGAACTAGATCCTACATGCCACAACTAAAGATCCCACATGCCGCAACTAAGACCCGGCACAGCCCAATAAATGAATGAATGAATGACTAAATTAATAAATAATAAAAGACAGTCTTCACCCAAAAGAAGCTTACGTATTAAAAGAAAAGAAAAGGAAACAAGAGTGCATGGAGTCCATGGGATATCACTGTAGTGAACAGGTTTTCAAACTGCAGGTCAGGATTGGTGAACTGTGAGACAGGACAGAATAAAAAGTACCAAAAATCATCACATATAAAAAGGTTATGCTTGGGCTTCCCTGGTGGTGCAGTGGTTGAGAGTCCGCCTGCCGATGCAGGGGACACGGGTTCGTGCCCCGGTCCGGGAGGGTCCCGCATGCCGCGGAGCGGCTGGGCCTGTGAGCCGTGGCCGCTGAGCCTGCGCGTCCGGAGCCTGTGCTCCGCGGCGGGAGGGGCCACAGCGGTGAGAGGCCCGCGTACCGCAAAAAAAAAAAAAAAAAAAAACAGAAATAAAAACAAAAGGTTATGTTTTATTTCTTAACAGTCTTACTTGTCTATACATATGTATGTATATACTAGGCCATAACACAAAATTTACTTTTTACTTTGGGTCCACAGTCCAAATGTTTAGTAATCATTGTTTTCGGAAGAGCCCGGGCTTTGGCATCAGATGGGTCTAAATCTGAATATTTCACTGCTGCTATTATTATCTAAAGAGTTCCTGCCTCAAGATCCAATTCCCTCTCCTCAGACTACTTGTGAAACCAAAGAAAAATCCCTTTTCTCAAATATTAACTGCTCCCCACCCTTTACAGTGGTTACTGGAACCTTCCTATTGGCAACAAAACTACTATTTAAATTATGATTTGAGATAAAATTATGATTTGAAATGAGTAAAGAATAAAACTCTACTCATTCAAACTCCATAAATGCTTAGCCTAAACTCCATGAGGGCAGAAATGATATGCATTTCCCTAGCACTCAGGCACCAGAGCTTTCAAATAGTAGGGCTCTATGAATATTTGATTATAACAATAGTTGAATAAATAAAAGACTGAAGAAACCAATGAATGACTACTTTATATCAGGCACTGAAGACACAGAAATGAACAAGGCATAAATCTGGGTCTTCAAGAAAATCTGTATATACAGGTACTACTTAATTCATGTTTTCAGTAAATATTTATTTAGAACCTACTATTTTCCAGGTACTTTGCTGCTACTACAGTAAACAAAAGACCAACTCTGCTCCCTAAAGGTGAAGAGATATTTCAGAATAATCATACAAACAGCTATAGAATAAAAGTTAAGTGCTATACAGGGTATCATGAAATGATAAAATAGCAAAGCTTAATCTAGATGCAGAAGAGAATTAGGGAAGACTCAGAAAAGCAGCTCCATGAGAAAATTTAGCCTGAATCTTGAGCATTAAAAGCTAGATGCTTTTTCTCCCCCTCTATTATGAGGGAACAGAGAAAAGTCCAATGTAGCTTGACAGATTGAACAAGGAAGAAAATGGTGGGGGATAAAGTGAGAGAGGTAGAAAGGAGCCATATCATTCAAATCAATCCTTCCTGAGGATTTTGAACAATGGGAAACTGGAGAGCAGCATGATCACATTTACACTCTATAAAGATCATTGAACTGTTCTATGGTGAGTAGCTTTGAGGATGAAATAATGGTAGATGTTGTTGGGAAACTACCTGAAGGTAATTTCAGAAAGTCAAAGTGGAAATGATGGCATCATCTTAGATATGACAGTGTAAGGTAATGAGAAGTGTCCAGAATTGAGGTTATTTTGGACACAGAGTCAAGAAGAGAACTTGGTAACGAATTAAGAGTGGAAGATGGTCCATGGTAAGGGCAGAGGGAGGCATCAAGGAGAACACTTAGGTTTTGACTTGCCCAACCAGCTGGAAGGAAAAGAAGCCAGGAGGAGACTGAAGAGACAAATATTTGTGGTAAATGATTAAAACAGTAGTATAGAACATTAAATTTGAAGTGCCTATAGGATGTCCAAAATTGTCAAGAAGGCACTTAATATTTGGTATGAAGATCAAAGGAGAGATATAGGAAAGAGATACATATTTGAGAAATATATATATAATTATATATGTAATTTAAATAATGTGGATAAATGAGCTCACCTACAGAAATTGAAAAGTGAGGAAGGACTAGGACCCAGGACCAATACTTGAGAAACACCAAGTCTTCACTCATTTGAGGAGGAAGTGTCAACAGAGAGAATGGAGATGACGTGAGGATGAAGAAGGTATGAGGAAATGTAGGAGACTGTGGAATCATGAAACCCAAGAAAACAGATTATACTGCATTTGATCAAGTTTGAAGAATTAGAGGTCATGTGCTCTGGAAAAATGTTTACGGAATTAATCAACCTGAATTGGTGACCTAAACAAGGTGGAGGAAGCTAGGATGGTAAAGGTTGAAGCATCAGTGGAAGATGAGGAAGCTAGTTATATACACAAACAGTTTCAACAGTGTATTATGTATTATATTCAAGCATGTTCGAGATACCATGGAAACTCAGAATGAGCTGAGGAAGCTTTCCAATAAGAAACAGCATTCAAAGTGAATTTTAAAGACTTAGGAAAAATTCATTGCTGTGTAAGTTTAAAGAAGAACCTTCTGGTTAGATGGAACAACATTTTAAATACTGAAAAAATAACACCAATAAAAATAATAGTGATGGATAATATTTCTAAATGTTTACCATGTGCCAGAAACTGTTCTAAAAGCTTTATATGTATTAATTCACCTCAACTATAAAATCAACCTCTTTCTTCCACTTTCAACATCGTCTCTTGGTTGGACTATTATAATAGCCTAACATTAGGATTTTTGCTGCTGTCGTTGCCTTATAGTTTATTCTCATAGAGCACAAAACCCTTTTAGAAGGAATGTCATATCATGTCATTCTTCTGCCATAACTCTCCAATGGCTTTCCGTTGGTTAAAAACCAAAGTCCTTACTATGGCCTACAGGGCTCTTCATTATCCAGGCCCCCACTATTTCCTTTATCTTACTGCCTATGTTTCTCTCTATCACTTTGCTCCAGCCAGACGGTCATCTTGGATGTTTCTCAAACACATCAGCAAGTTTCTGCCTCAGAGACTTTGCACTTTCTATTCCCTCTGTCTGGAGTGCATGTTCTTGGATATTTGCACGATTCAGTTCCTCACTTCCTCCATGTTTCTGTTCAAATGTCAATCAGCAAGGCATTCTCTGACCAATCTGTGATAACTACCTCCCCAAACCTCTAGGTTTATATTCTCTATTCTTTTTCTCCATAATATTTATTATAATCTTTATAATTATTTGATTACTTTTTTATTGCCTGTCTCCCCCAACTTAAATGCAATGGAAGCTCCATGAGGACCGGGGCTGTCATTTTCACTCACTGATCCATCCACATATATGAGTGCAGTTCTTAACATACATCAAGACCTGGGAGGGTCTATGATTATACCCTATACTTGGAAGCTGACATGTTAGCCTGCCACAGTTAAAGAGATGCTGGCAGAAGACACAGACTCCTGACTCAGACAAAAGAGATATAATCATTCAATAGCAATAGCCAGACTGCCAGCATTTGCTCTGGTTCCCCAGGCCCAGCCTCCATAGGGTGACACAAAGAGGGCCAAGGGTACCTGCACAGGAAGCACAGTGTGTTACAAGGGAAGGATGCCAAGGTTTTAAAAATCCCTAACCTTGTAAATAGAGCTGCAGTGAACATTGTGGTACATGACTCTTTGAATTATGGTTTTCT
Source organism: Orcinus orca (assembly GCF_937001465.1). Taxonomy (NCBI): domain Eukaryota; kingdom Metazoa; phylum Chordata; class Mammalia; order Artiodactyla; family Delphinidae; genus Orcinus; species Orcinus orca. The sequence goes on from NC_064561.1 coordinate 61,262,716, forward strand.
CAGGGTATATGCCCAGTAGTGGGATTACTGGGTCACATGGTAGTTCTATTTTTAGTTTTTTAAGGAACCTCCATACTGTTCTCCATAGTGGCTGTATCAATTTATATTCCCACCAAAAGGGCAAGAGGGTTCCCTTTTCTCCACACACTCTCCAGTATTTACTGTTTACAGATTTTTTGATGATGGCCATTCTGACTGGTGTGAGGTGATAGCTCATTGTAGTATTGATTTGCATTTCTCTAATGATTAATGATGTTGAGCATTCTTTCATGTGTTTGTTGGCAATCTGTATATCTTCTTTGGAGAAATGTCTGTTTAGGCATTCTGCCCGTTTTTGGATTGGGTTGTTTGTTTTTTTTATGAGCTGCATGAGCTGCTTGTAAATTTTGGAGATTAATCCTTTGTCAGTTGCTTCATTTGCAAATATTTTCTCCCATTCTGAGGGTTGTTTTTTCGTCTTGTTTATGGTTTCCTTTGCTGTGCAAAAGCTTTTAAGTTTAATTAGGTCCTATTTGTTTATTTTTGTTTTTATTTCCATTTCTCTAGGAGGTGGGTAAAAAAGTATCTTGCTGTGATTTATGTCATAGAGTGTTATGCCTATGTTTTCCTCTAGAGTTTGAGAGTGTCTGGCCTTACATTTAGGTCTTTAATCCATTTTGAGCTTATTTTTGTGTATGGTGTTAGGGAGTGTTCTAATTTCATTCTTTTACATGTAGCTGTCTAGTTTTCCCAGCACCACTTATTGAAGAGGCTGTCTTTTCTCCATTGTATATTCTTGCCTCCTTTATCAAAGATAAGGTGACCATATGTGCATGGGTTTATCTCTGGGCTTTCTATCTTGTTCCATTGATATATATTTCTGTTTTTGTGCCAGTACCATACTGTCTTCATTACTGTAGCTTTGTAGTATAGTCTGAAGACAGGGAGCCTGATTCCTCCAGCTCCATTTTTCTTTCTCAAGATTGCTTTGGCTATTTGGGGTCTTTTGTGTTTCCATACAAATTGTGAAATTTTTTGTTCTAGTTCTGTGAAAAATGCCAGTGGTAATTTGATAGGGATTGCATTGAATCTGTAGATTGCTTTGGGTAGTATAGTCATTTCCACAATGTTGATTCTTCTAATATAGACTACCAAATGTAAAACAGATAGCTAGTGGGAAGCAGCCGTATAGCACAGGGAGATCAGCTTGGTGTTTTGTGACCACCTAGAGGGGTGGGATAGGGAGGGTGGGAGGGAGGGAGACGCAAGAGGAAAGAGATATGGGGATATATGCATATGTATAACTGATTCACTTTGTTATAAAGCAGAAACTAACACACCATTATAAAGCAATTATATTCCAATAAAGATGTTAAAAAAATCCCTTTTTATTTTTTAAAAAAATTATTTTTATTATTATTATTTTTTTTAATTTTTGGTTGCATTGGGTCTTCATTGCTGTGTGCGGGCTTTCTCTAGTTGCAGCAAGTGGGGGCTACTCTTCATTGCAGTGTGCGGGCTTCTCATCGCGGTGGCTTCTCTTGTTGCAGAGCATGGGCTCTAGACACACTGGCTTCAGTAGTTGTGGCTCGCGGGCTCTGGAGTGCAGGCTCAGTACTTGTGGTGCCTGGGCTTAGTTGCTCCGCGGCATGTGGGATCTTCCCAGACCAGGGCTCAAACCCGTGTCCCCTGCACTGGCAGGCAGATTCTTAACCACTGTACCACCAGGGAAGCTCCCCCAAATCCCTAATCTTTTAATCTTTTTTTTTTTTTTGTGGTATGCGGGCCTCTCACTGTTGTGGCCTCTCCTGTTGCGGAGCACAGACTCCGGACGCGCAGGCTCAGTGGCCATGGCTCACGGGCCTAGCCGCGCCACGGCATGTGGGATCTTCCCGGACCGGGGCACGAACCCATGTTCCCTGCATCAGCAGGCGGACTCTCAACCACTGCGCCACGAGGGAAGCCCCCTAATCTTTTAAAAAGAGCACTATGCCTGCCTAAACTTCACCCTGGTGAAAGATACTATCTTATTACACCCAACGGTAAACAAACCTCCCCTTTACTCCAGAGGGAGACAGTATTCCACCTCCCAAGGCTGTTTGTTATACAAACCCTCTTGAAAAAGTTGTTTGAAACACAGACAGTCAGTGTCTCTACCCATGAGACATGCAGAAACATGAGAGATAATTGAGAATTGTCTCCCCAAACCACACATGACAGACACAATGCATATTTTAGAATGAAAGACCAACACTTTGAGGTAGGGACTATTATTATTTCTGTTCTCAGATGAATATACTGAAGCTCAGTGAAAGTGAACTACTTGTCCAAGGACAAAAAGCTGGTAAGCGTCTGTGGTGAGCCCACTCTACCTCGGAGCACACACACACCTTAGGGAACTGAGTCCTCCCTACCTCTACCCTGTCCCTCTCTCAGCTACTTTAGGCTTTGTGAATGGGTGATAGAAAAAGAGAGAAAAGAGAGAGAATAAAAAATGGAAAAGCTGAAGAAAAGGAAGAAAGAATGAAGGGAGTTTTTTAGATAGTCACACCTATTCATGCACCCAGAACTACAGAGTACAAGGACCTTGGAGTTCACCTTACAGATGAGAAAACCAGGGCTTGAGAAAGGAAGGGCCTCTCCATAGTCACAGAGGAAGTTAGGGCAAGAACCAACTAACTAACCACTAGTCATCTCTTCCTGACAGTCTTTACCTTGCACATTTTAGGCCCACAGCATTCCTCTCACCTTTCTTACACCGGTGCTGTGCTGGGTCCAGGCTATGCTACGGAGTCAATTAATAACCAAGGAGATCTGTGACAAAGGGCAGTAGGTGGAGACTGGGATACCATCCTGCCTGTATGAACCTTCCAGTCCCAGGATTCTAGAGAGAAGTGGTAAGTTGAGTTCAGTTTTTGACTGAGCCCTGGAGCCAGCAATCCAGCCATGAAGGTAGCCAGCATCTTCCTTCTCACTGCCTTGGTCCTATTGAGTTTATCTGGTAGGTGGCTTTGCATATTTTTCTGAGTTAAGTAAAACCTTTCTGACCAGTTGCTTTACTGACCACATTACTTTCTAGACTTAAGAGTCTACTCTTGGACAGATCTTTTGGTCCCAGTGAGAGGAAATAAGATCAGTGGATGAGAATTATATATAGAAAGAGGGATTTTAACATAACACAGGAAAACAATTTTACTAGTGAGAACTGCCCAGACATGAAATGGTTTTCCCCAGGTAATGAGGCTGACTCTTTGTCAGAGATATGGTAGAAAAGAGAAGGGATTATTTCAATATCAAGTACACTTCTAACTCTGTAAATGTTTAAGGCCAATTTACAAATTTTATGTTCTCATGGAATTGCATAAATAGCTAACAATGATTTCCAGTTATTCCAGTATAAAGGGCAGAATTTGATTAAAATTTTTATTTTTGACCTCCGGAATATTTCTAGAAAAAATATTCTTCTTGAATAGACTGTATGTTTATATCTTCAAACTGTCTTAATAATTTTGACAGATGATCTGAACCCCTGGCATTGGCATCAGCTTCCTTTTTGTCTTCGGAGATGGTTAACACTTTAAAATTTTTATCAGATCTAGCAAAGAAACCTACTGACAGCCAAATCAGCACTTGGCGAAGATAAGGAACAATACTATTTGCTGTATTTGCTAAATATTTATGGGAGCAGTGGTCCCTTTTCCCCTTCTCATGCATATTAATTAATACATATAGATGCCTGTGGTGACTACGTGCTCATTAAATTTTAGACTCAACTCGATTCTAAAATTCAGTGGGACTCTCACCGCATCATGTTCTGACTATTCCAGGGACCTTCTTCTCCAAGCCCCTAAGTGTCTCACTACTTTTCAATACATTTAGGTAGGAAGAACTACTTCCTTTAGATGACCTCAGAGATTGTTAGTATCAAAATCAAATCTCACCAACATTTCTTCCTCTGGATACTATCAAATTAGTTCTCCTTCCCTGCAGTGAGCTCACCCACAATCACCATCTCCTGATGGTGATGTCAACAAGACCTGCTATTTTCTAGAGAATGCAGCATGGCAATTTTAAGTATCTACCTGTAAATTCAAGAAATGTGAATTGAACTAATAGTCAGTATAATGCAATGGGGAGAGGGAGCTCTTTGGGAACTGAAGGTAAATTGTCAAAAGAGCTCCATTTTTTTTAAAACATTACTTACAAAAGAAGACTTACATGTAAGTGCAAAAGTTAGTTTTTTATCAGAAGACCTGGTTATTGCTAGTGTTCACAGCTAGTTATAGAAACTTTCCATATCTTTATCTATAAACTGAGATAAAGATACTTATATTTCCTACATCACTGTGAGATCAACAAGCTGGCTGTTACTAGAATGTCAGTGAGCGTTCAGAAGGTATTTGCTCTGTGCCTGACACATTTGAAGCAGTAAGTACATCATTTCTATTTTCAAGGAAATGGGTCAACTTGTCTTAAATATCAAATTGAGATACTTTGGTCCTAATCAAATTTTTGCTTAATTTTTTTGAGGTTTCAGCAGGCAGGGAGTGAATGGACACCAATGAGACATACTTGAAAAAAAATGGTAATAAGAAGGGGTGGGTGGTGGAAGAGGAAGCAGAGAAGTCACAGACTTAAATGGAAGCAGAAAATTCTGAATGAGAATACCTCAGGCTTCTCCCATTCATGACCCAACTTGACATGTCTGATTTATGTTTTCTAGGTAGTACTAGAGCTAACTTCCTGGAAAGAAAGGTAAAGACAATTTTGTAAATTTTTTTTTTTTTTTTTGCGGTACGCGGGCCTCTCACTGTTGCGGCCTCCCCCCTTGCGGAGCACAGGCTCCGGACGCGCAGGCCCAGCGGCCATGGCTCACGGGCCCAGCCGCTCTGCGGCATGTGGGATCCTCCCAGACCGGGGCACGAACCCGTGTCCCCTACATCGGCAGGCGGACTCTCAACCACTGCGCCACCAGGGAAGCCCAATTTTGTAAATTTTTATTTCTGGGGCTAAGACTGTTTGTTCCACCCAAAGCGTAGTCTAACTCACCTTTCAATTTAAGTTAATATGAGGAGTATGAATGCTGGCAAGACTTAACCCATTAAATGTGGATAGTAATTGTAGTTCCGCCACAGGCGCTTATGTTGAAGGACAAATTGACTGACACATAGGCAATTTCTCTGTAGTCATATTATGCTTGCTGTGAAGGAGTTTTTATATATACTAGGGCTATCTGGTAGGACAAGGATTTTAAGTGGAAACCTTCTAAACATCACTCCAAGCAGCCCTTCCTCCTTATAGCCAGTTTGACCATGTTGCCATAAAGTTCTCTTCATCAACAAGGTGGAGCTCTAATTTATAATGAGCAATAATAATAATAAACTAGGCTCTTCCTCTAGAAAAATATTCTATATCTAACTTTTCCAGTTTTTCTTGTACTTATAATGTAAATTTCAGTAAATTTGGAGACCAGAGGATGAAGTGTCCCTCTTCTCGTTACATTTATATTTAGTGGGAAGGCTGATGGCAAACCAAAAGTGTATAAGTAAATAAATTACTACATTGGTGATGTGTTATAAAGAAGTTCTGGTTCCATTAGAAACCTAGCCTAGTTAAATCAGGGAAGGTGCCCTAAGCCAGTGAGATTTATTTTCAGCCCTGAAGGATAAATGAGTGTTAGCAAAGGGAGAAGTAGGAGAGTAAAGTGGTTAAGAGCTAAAGCTCAGGACCTAGATTGACTGGGTTTAAATCCTGGATCCAGTAATTATTAGGTGTGTAGCCTTGGGTGATTCAATTTCTTTGTGCCTCACTGCCTTTACCAGAAGAAGAGTATAATAAAAAGTTCATAGGATAGTCTATGAGTTTAAATATAATAATATTATTAATAATATTATAATATTAATATTATAAATATAATATATATATTATAATATTAATATTATAAATATAAATATTATAAAAATATAATAATACATGAAAAGCACTTAGGACAGTGTCTGCCCTGTGAAAGTCATTTGATAATTACTAGTTCTTACTGACAGTAAACAGGCTGTGCAAAAACCCCAAGGGTAGAAGGCACCGCGTGTCTTTAATTGACTTAGAGAAGACCAGGGTGACAGGACTACCGTGTGCAAGGAAGAACACGCCTCAAGGTGTGGCTGACCTGAGAGAGCCAGCACAGGTAGTAATTGTAAATTTGAACATTATCTCACTCACTTTATTCAAACCTCACAACGCCATGACGAGATAGGTAGGGAAACAACATCATTTCCGTTTTGCAAATGAAGTGACTGTGGTTCAGAGACACCAAGAGATTTACCAATGTCACACAGCTTGCAGATAGCAGAGGCATTACTTAAAACCAGGTTTTCTGACTCCAAATTTTGGATTCTTCCTCTTGGAACACTTAGTATCACTCTCCCAATCACAATCATGCTTCCACTTTAAGCTGATCAACTCCAGGGAGATTTTAGAGACTCTGCTATAAATTCAAATGAAAAATGATGGGAAATGATTCTGTTTCATTCCATTTTTAGGCTAAATGTACAAGTGCAGTGAGTGGATGTCCCAAGATTTATAACCCTGTCTGTGGGACAGATGGAGTTACTTATTCTAATGAATGCGTGTTATGTATTGAAAATATGTGAGTACAAACCTGAATTTCTTTTAAAATATATGTTTTAAGCTAGAAGTCTTCAAATTTTTACATATATTATCCCTTTAAGCCTCAAAGACTATACCAATAACATTAATCTCACCATGAGAGAAACAAAATACCTAGTTTTCCCCCAAACAATTCTTGATTTCTTTTTCTCCTTATTATATATGTTATGATTATATAGAGAGGTGTGCATGTGTGTGTGTGTGTGTGTGTGTGTGTGTGTGTGTGTGTGCATTATGATAGAAAGTAGTATTTATTATGTCAAGCATTATGCGAGGCACTTAATATTCACAATGACTCTATGAGGTAAATAATACTCAGCTTAATATACCCATGAAGAAATTGAGACTCAGTTTAAATAACTTGCTCAAGGTCACCCAGCCACGAGTGGCAGATCTGGTACAAAATCCTTGCTCTTTCCACTATACTTTAAAGTCAGGTACTAGACTAAATATTTGTGAGATCCACAAGAAAATCCAACATGTTTTGTCTCCCAGTTTGCTTACACTCAACGCTAACACGGTGTGGTCAATGGTAGTATAAGCAAAGTGCTCCGGGAGCACAAAACTAAAAAGAACTAATTGTGCCTGCTAGGATTTGGAAAAGTCTGAGGTTTTCTCTAGAACATAAAGAAGGAGAGAGAGGTATTTCAAGATGAAGAAAAAAACTGAACAAAAGTGAGAAAGGAATTAATAACATGGTGCTGTATAAAAGGTGTTAAAGAAAGGACAATGGGCTAGAGGAAGGAAAGTGTTTGAATGTTTCTTTCAATTAATTAAAAAAAAAATCACTTCTACGATAAAAACCCAACCTTTTATAGCGAACAAGAGATAGTCTGGATTTTTTAAAGCCCACATACCCAAAATACCATTATACTTAAAAAATCATTCTTGGTGATAGCAATGATTGTGTTCACTAAAGCCCTGAAGTATGCAAATATGAATTATATAGATTAGGTGACCAAAAACATATTTTTGTAACACTTTATGTAATACTTTAGTGAACACAATCACTTATGGATGTGAGACCTAGCCTCAGTGGAGTTTCTGAACTGATTGTAGGTGGGTAGGTGATGGGAATTAGACTCAGGTACTCAGAGAAATAAATTCGCCACAGATTTTCTGTCTTACTCAGCTGCTGAACACTTATGTGCCAAGCATTGTGCTAGTCTCCTCTGCTTTCCTAGTGGATATAACTGAAAGAAAATAGCACAGATAAGGTAGCTTCTTGTAACTTGTGACAAGAAGTCAAATGAGGTGTGAGCAACATGCTACAGGAGTGAAGGAGAAATACAGATTGCTTCCTACTGGAAGGGTCAAGAAAGGATTCATGAAAAGGGTGTCATTTAAACAGGACTTTGCATTTTCATAGCATCACAAAAGCACTCCAGGTTAAATAAAGGTGTAGAATGATCAAAACAAATAAAAGAGATCCCACAAGCGACCCAGAAAACTCTGTTATTTTGGAACTGATGTGGTATTAACACTTTGATTTAGGTTCAAATGACTGCATGCATTCCACATCTCTAATTCCTTGTACCATGCACCCTCTCTTTGGTCTGCTTTAAGTCATTTCAGAAAATTCTCAGTATTTAACAAGAATTGTGGAAATAGGTCTCCAGGGAGAAACATCTAATATCCTGAAGTTTTAGGCCCAAAACATTGGATGTTCTGCTTTTTCAAAAAAATTTCCACATTAAGGACTTGTAAAAGGAACTTGAAACCACTTGTTAAAAAGAATTTGAAAACACTTGTTAATTTTCTCATGGCTTATGTTCTTGACCTTAAGGTCAAACATCATATTTCCATCCAAGGGGAGGAGAAAGCAACACAACAGCCTTGAGGCTTGGTCAATTTCCAAGTGCCGTGATCAAAAGGCCCAGTATTTAGACTGAACCATTGGGAAAATATAAGCATAGAGCTGGGACACCCGATTTCCTTAGACTTTAAAACCTACCAGTCCTACCTGCTCTTTCTATTCTTTTAAAATTATGTAAATATGGGAGCAACATTTGAATGCCAGAAAATGTAACTTCTCTTCCTATATTTCTCTGATAAGAAAACAGGTCTAGAGAGAAAATGTGTCTTTTTCAAATGCAACATATTTTCAAATGTACCATTTTGCCTTTGTCTCTACTGCCCATTAAAAGCCCCAAACAAATACATTATATGGTTAACTAGAGCCAGGCTCTGACCTTAGTTGTTGAGCTTTGAGATGGGTAGACAAACAAGGGCTTGCATCTCCTTGATCATTAAGTGCTTAGCAGATATATTCAGTAAGAACTTTTTTTTTTTCTAATTCCTGTATGTCTTCTTAGGAAATCTATACTGGCAAATTCTTCTCTATAGACTACTATTCTCCTGTAGAACTTTCTGCAATGACAGAAATGCTGTCCAATACCGAGGCCTCTAGCCATGGTACCAGCACTTAAAATGTGGCTACTATAAATGAAATCCTGGATTTTTAATATTACTTAACTTTAACTGATTTAAATTTAAATAGTTATATGGGATAGTGGACAGCACAGCTATGGAAAATAAGCCAATCCGTGGGCTCTGTCTAGATGCTAACTAAAGCAGCTATCATATGGGATAAGGATATAATTTCCTTTTGCAAGATCTCACAGATGAGAATCCCCAGAGTTCTAAGGCAATGGATCAATCAATTAGAAGGTCCTGAAGTAGCCCAGGCACCAGCTAAGATGGAAACCTGGTAGCTAGGACAATGCCGTCAGAAGGAAAAGAAGCAACAATGGATTAAAGATTAATTTCAGAAGCTTTTTATAACGCCTTGCTAGATCTGTAAACTCTGTAAGGACGGACATTTTTCCCTTTTGTTGTATCCTTAATGTATGTTATAGTTCTCAATCAATATTTGAGGAGTTAATGAATAAGTGAATGAGTAAATGAATAAGAGAAACTGAAATGGAAATGAATCTCAAACCTCTCTATTTTAAATAAAGCTAATCTTTTTTCCTTGTTTTTCTCCCGTTGTCACGTTTTATCAACAAATTTTAAGCTGATTTTTTCCCCCCAATCTCTTCTATAGGAAACACAAGACTCCTGTCCTCATTCAAAAATCTGGGCCTTGCTGAGAACCAAGGTTCTGAAATCCCATAAGAACACTATGATGCGGTGGCTGGCCTGATTGTTGAATAAAATGCATCTAAACACTTCCTGTTGCTCCCATATGCTTTTTCCTCAAAGGCACGTTTGATTATACTGGGGACGGAGGATGGAGGCAAACTCAGAATAAACCAACTTTTACAAAACACAGCAATCCTGTAATTTTGGACAGGGTTTCCTTCATGCTTTTTCCTTCCCCATCTTCCTCACATTCTGAGGACTCTGTCTCAGGAAATGTGATTGCAGATATTAAGTGACAGGACATGATCGATCATGAATGCATGTAATCCCATGAGGACTAGACTAGCATTTTAAGAAACAGTTGGAAAACTCTCAGTCCAGAAACATGTTGCCCATCACCTTTCACCAACTGAAATAATTCCTTTAGGGTTCCTTGGGATTTAACTGAGCATCTATTGTGCCTGGCACTGGTCTGGGTACAGAGGCATATGATTTTGAAATGCTGCCTGTCTGGTGAAACAGAGTTTAGTCTTAAGATTTTCCATATATCTCACAATGTAGATTTCAGGTGAGACACAACTTTTTCAAAGAGGCTCTGAATCATTGAGGAAACCAAAAAAGCTACATTTTCTCAACTATGCAGTGGAGAAGCCTCTGCATTCAGCCTTAATTCTCCCCCAGCAGAGGCCATTCCCTACTAGTTACTGAGGTGAGTAGCAGTGATGTTGAGCTCCCCATTTTCCCTGGTAGCCTGAGGACTATATCTCAGCCTTGACTTGGAGATCTGCTTCTTTGGGTCTGACAGGTTTGTGCTGAGATAACCAAAGAAGAACTAAGGCCTCATTTTGAATTAACTTTTACCACCAAACCATCCCCAAGAGATGATTTGCCATGGAAGGAAGGGACTACAGACCAGATGAACTGATCATGAGGCCGCTGTGTAGTTCACTTTGCTTTACATATGAGCCACAATAACCCTGGAAGGTTATCCTTATCTTGTGAGTAAACTTAGAAAAGTTAAGTAACCTGACTAATATCACCAGCAAATAGGTGGCAAAGTTAGGCTTTTAATTCAGGGCTGACTCCAGATCTAATGCTTCCTAGTCTAAACCACAATCACCCCAGGTGGACTATTCCTTCCCGATTTCTTTCACAGGAACTTTAGGTAACATCCTCATATTAAACGGCCTATGTGTTTATAGTCAGGGACAGCAAATAAGGTAGAAATAATGAAGTGCCTCAAAAGTAGAAAAGTATCTATAATCACAAAAAAAGAATAGGAGAAGCAGCTTGAATTCCTAAGCTCATACAAAGCAGCAGCCCAGAATGGAGAAGTGGGTAGAGGGTTAAGTGAACCTGAGATGCATCAGGTTCCCTGATAAATAGTGGAGAATACATCACCCACTGAACCAAAGGTAGCCAATAAAATCTGTGCCACACTTGGAAAACACAGTTGCCGGACACTCTAAGGGTTAGGTTAATTTCTTGTGCAATTCAGAATATACATGACTTGAGGTTTAAATCTGACCACTAGGGGATGCTGTGGTCTACCAAGTGACTGAGCCAAACCACCACCTCACAGTTCAGGTAAGTTATGAATGCAAGATGGCTTCCAGCATCTTGTCTGTGATGCTAGAGGACATTTCAAGGACAACGCTAAGCTTAAGGAACTTGGATACAGTAAATGGATTTAAACATTGAATGCTAGAAATTTTCGTGTCTAATTGGACCATATTACAGGAGAGAAGAGGTTTGGAGATTACAGGCAGAGCCAATACATAAACCCAGATTGTCTGCCTTTAATGGTTCTGCTCTCTTTCTGACCTGTTAATAAACTTAGGCAACCCACATTTCTGCCTGGCCATGCCCCCAAAGTGTTGCCAAGCCAAGTTCTCAGGACACAAAATAAGACGAACAAGAGGCAATAGCTGCCCCTGGGAAAGAAAGGATGGACAACGAATGGTACCTGAAAGCAAATTCACAAGTCACACAATTCAAGGATCTGAAACCGAGCAGGATCCTGTGGGGCCCTCCTGGGTACAAATCCTTTCCCTGTCCCCCATTTCTTGTTTGCAGGAAGAGGGCTTCAACCTCCTAGACCTTCCCTGAGTTCCAAAGAGCACATTCAAACAGTTGGTGGTCAGGAAGGTAAGAGAATGCAGAAACAAAGGCAGAGCGATCAAGAAACTATAGTGCGGTGATTAAAACCTCGAACTCATTCCCCCTCAAGGGATATACTTAACAGTATCTTTGAGTTCTTCTGCAGGAACTAAAGCCCCCACCCAGGTGGAGGATGGTAACTTCAGGCTGAGCCCAAGATTCCTGGAGCACCTCCCCGTTACCTCACCAACAACCAATCAGTAGAAAGTCACATCCCCTATAGCCCTCATCCCAAATTGTACCTATAAAAATTCCTCCCTGAGAAGCATCAGGGAGTTCGGGGGTTTTTGAACATGAGCCACCCTATTCTCCTTGCTTGGTCCTGTATTAAGCCTTCCTCTGCTCCAGACTCCGACATTTTGGTTTGTTTAGCCTCACTGTGTGTTGGGCACAGAATCTTGTGTTCCGTAACATTAAAATCTTACAAATGTTTTTCCCGCCAGTCTGGATTTGGAAAGGAAGGGACAAAATGAAACCTTACCTTCCTCTCTCGACCAGGCAGCACAGAAAGAAACAGAGATGGGCCAGCTGACTTCGGTAAGGATTCTTACCCTCGGTCAGCTCCTGCAGGATTTCCCTGGATCCTGTCTGTGGGTTCCAGAGAGAGTGGGGTGTCCCAGGGGGTTTTCCCTCCACCCTTCACGGTGAGCGCTTGGCTGAGACTCCATTTTCTCCAGGGCACGTCATACATGAATAATCTTGTCTAGGTTCAAAGTTCTCCATTGCGGCCATTGTAATTCATGTTTATCTTTGGTAAGATTAACCTGCTCATTCAACCTTCAAACAAAATTTTATTCGCCCGAGGCGTCACTCCGGACCAGTCCAGCGTTAAGTCGGACCAAGTCTGACGCGGGACCCGGTCTAGTTTCAGAGTCGGCCCCGTCCATCACCGGAAACAGTCCGGTCTCTTATGTCCGTTGCATTCCAACTCCGGCCAGTTTCAGAACCCAGGCCAGGGCGAAAAAGTGCTCAAAGTCTGAAAGTTCTTAACACACAATGGATGGAGGGAGGATTCGAGTGAATTTACCCACCACCTCCAGAGGCGGCGAGAAAGCCGCGACTCAAGGGGCTGTGCAGGTACCTTCACTGCTGTTTCTCGTCCCCCTGAGGGCTGTTGAGGGTCTCCTTGGGTTCCCTCTTCTGTCACCAGACCTGTGAAAGGATAAACTGAGGCATATTAAAAGTTTTAAGTTTGAGGGGCTTCCCTGGTGGCGCAGTGGTTGAGAGTCCGCCTGCCGGGTTCGTGCCCCGGTCCGAGAAGATCCCACATGCCGCAGAGCGGCTGGGCCCGTGAGCCATGGCCGCTGAGCCTGCGCGTCCAGAGCCTGTGCTCCGCAACGAGAGAGGCCACAAGAGTGAGAGGCCCACGTACCGCAAAAAAAAAAAAAAAAAAAATTTAAGTTTGAGCAAAAATTGATTCAAATCGGGCAGCGCCCAAACTAGCTGACAGGAAGGAGCTCCAAGGGTCAGTGCAAAATGGCATTTACAGCCAGAAAGGAGGGGGGACAAGGAAGTTACTAGACAAAGTTATTGCAATGTCACTTTCCTTTAGGGGATGGCAGGGGTTTAACAGGCAGATTATTTAACTAATGCTGATTAGGCGATTTCTGATCTACTAATTTAAGATTCCATTTCTCGAAATGGAAACTATAATTCAGTTAAGTCTTGGTTTGGTGACATGGGTCTTAGCATAAGCAACTCCATTGGGGGCCTGTTGCCTTATTTTTAACAGAACCATCAGAAAGCATGTGGATTACTGTGTTCATGTCTGGTTGGTTCATTTTTTAAAAAGATATTTACAACTGGAATATGTTTAGAGGAGACAGATAACCATGATAGATAAGAACTTGAAACTTTTTCCTATGATAGATGGTTGAAAGAAGTAGGAAACTTTCGTCTGAGGAAAGGAAAACCCTTAGAAATCTGGTGAGTCTTTTCAAACAATTTAAGGGAGAGAATGCTAACACCATGAAATCAGAAACTTTGTCCTTTTTTTATTGCTGTATTACAGGCTGGAAGACAGTACCTAACATCTAGGAGGTGCTCAATTAATATTCTTTTTGTTACATAAATGAATGAGGAAGAGGAATAAACATGTTCTTGTTGGCCCCAAAGGGTAGAATTTAGAATAATTGCGTAGGGATTAAAGGGAGATTGATTTGGGTTCAGTAGAAAAGCATATAGTATAATGGTTAAAATCAGGGGCTCTGATTTAGAGTGCCTAGACTGGAATCTGGTTTTACCACTACTTAAGCATGTGCCCTGGAAAAAGGCAGAGGATTTCTCAAAGTCTCAGTTTTCTCATCTCTAATATAGGGTTAATAATAACAAGTCCCTCTTAGGGCAATCAGTACAATGCCTGCTCTACAGTAAGTGCTCAAGAAGGACTAACTATTATTATCACTGTTGTTATTGTTCATCTCATAACCCTTCGAGCTCACTAAAAAGGTCTCCCGGTACATGAACATTTCCCTGATAGGAGGAGCTCTGCTTCTTCAGGTAACAATTCACTGCATTATTGAATTGTTACCTTCTGGAATAGATTCCTTAACTGGGTACAAGAGTAGACTAAAATCACTCTGCTTTTAACTGTAGAAAATTCCAAGGTTATAAACCACACCCCCAAAACAAGAACTCAAGGGTAGTGACTGAGAATAAGTTTTGTGGAAGGAGAAGGGTTTTGTGGCCATGGTGGAAAATAGGGTAGTAAACCTAACTTCCACTGTTAGTTCCTCATCCCTAGGGAATTAGGAATGCAGGACAGTTGCCTTTACTGGTTTCAGAGTATTTGAAATATAAAGCTATCAGACAAAAATAGTATACAAAAAAAAATTTTTGTCCCATTGAAGAAGTAAACTTGTTTGAAATAAAACATTTTTTTAAAGTATTTCTAATAGTTTTTAAAACTATGATGATTTTTAATAGTTTATGAGCCTCCTGAGAAATAGGAACATGAGGAACATTGAAACTTTTATTTCCATTTCTCTTGCCCAATTTATCCCCTAAAAACCTTTACTTAATCCAATTAAGTAAAAATAAAATGTATTTGCATAATAAAAGAAGCAATTGCATGAAAAGGTGCAAAGCTCTTACATTTCAAAGCTCTTTTTTTTTTTTTTCTGGATTTTTAACCACTGCGCAGCCAGGGAAGTCCCTAGGAATTTGCATTTTAAGGCAGCTAAGCATCTGATGGGCTTGGGGGTTGGAGAACCTATGTGGGGGTATTTGGGCACAGGTAGGGACCTCAGAACAGTTTTCTTGCCAAGAGGGTGCTAGACGCATGGAGAGAAATATTGAAAATGGGGATGGGGAAAAAACTTATACTGAGTAAGTATAAAACTTATACTGAGTACTTAGCACTGCTAACAATTTCTTTTTTTTTTTTAATTTTTTATTGGAGTATAGTTGTTTTACAATGTTGTGTTAGTTCCTACTGTATAGCGAAGTGGAGTTCCCTGTGTTATACAGCAGGTTCTAATTAGTTATCTATTTTATACATACTAGTGTATATATGTCAATCCCAGTCTCCTGACGCATCCCACCCCCGCCACTTTTCCCCCCTTGGTGTCCATACATTTGTTCTCTATATCTATGTCTCTATTTCTGCCTTGCAAACAGGTTCATCTGTACCATTTTTCTAGATTCTAAATATATGTGTTAATATACAATATATGTTTTTCTCTTTCTGACTTACTTCACCCTGTATGAGTCTCTAGGTCCATCCACATCTCTACAAATGACCCAATTTTGTTCCTTTTTATGGCTGAGTAATATTCCACCATATATATACGTGCCACATCTTCGTTATCCATTCACCTGTTGATGGACATTTAGGTTGCTTCCATGTCCTGGCTATTGTAAATAGTGCTGCAGTGAACACTGTGGTACATGCATCGTTCTGAACCATGGTTCAGAAAGGTATATGCTCAGTAGTGGGACTGCTGGGTCACATGGTAGTTCTATTTTTAGTTTTTTAAGGAACCTCCATACTGTTCCCCATAGTGGCTATATCAATTTACATTCCCACCAACAGTGCAGGAGGGCTCCCTTTTCTCCACACCCTCTACAGCATTTATTGTTTGTAGATTTTTTTTTTGCGGGGGGGGGGGGGTAGGAGTTTATTAATTATTTATTTTTGCTTTGTTGGGTCTTAGTTTCTGTGCGAGGGCATTCTCTAGTTGTGGCAAGTGGGGGCCACTCTTCATCACGGTGCACGGGCTTCTCACTATCGCGGCCTCTCGTTATGGAGCACAGGCTCCAGACGCGTAGGCTCAGTAGTTGTGGCTCACGGGTCTAGTTGCTCCGCGGCATGTGGGATCCTCCCAGATCAGGGCTCGAACCCGTGTCCCCTGCATTGGCAGGCAGATTCTCAACCACTGCGCCACCAGGGAAGCCCCGTTTGTAGATTTTTTGTTGATGGCCATTCTGACCGGTGTGAGGTGACACCTCATTGTGGTTTTGATTTGCATTTCTCTAATGATTAGTGATGTTGAGCATCTTTTCATGTATTTGTTGGCCATCTATGTGTCCTCTTTGGAGAAATGTCTATTTAGGTCTTCTGCCCACTTTTGGATTGGGTTGTTTGTTTTTGTGATATTGAGCTGCATGAGCTGCTTGTATATTTTGGAGATTAATTCTTTGTCAGTTGCTTCATTTGCAAATATTTTCTCCCATTCTGAGTGTTGTCTTTCTGTCTTGTTTATGGTTTCCTTTGCTGTGCAAAAGCTTTTAAGTTTAATTAGGTCCCATTTGTTTATTTTTGTTTTTATTTCTCTTACTCTAGGAGGTGGGTCAAAAAGGATCTTGCTGTGATTTATGTCAGAGAGTGTTCTGCCTCTGTTTCTCTCTAAGAGTTTTATAGTGTCTGGCCTTACATTTAGTCCTTTAATCCATTATGAGTTTATTTTTGTGTATGGTGTTAGGGTGTGTTCTAATTTCATTCTTTTACATGCAGCTATCCTTTTTTCCCAGCACCATTTATTGAAGAGGCTGTGTTTTCTCCATTGTATATTTTTGTCTCCTTTGTCAAAGATAAGGTGACCGTATGTACATGGGTTTATCTCTGAGATTTCTATCCTGTTCCATTGATCTATATTTCTGTTTTTGTGTCAGTACCATACTGTTTCGGTGACTGTTACTTTGTAGTACAGTCTGAAGTCAGGGAGGCTGATTCCTCCAGCTCTGTTTTTCTTTCTTAAGATTGCTTTGGTTATTCGGGGTCTTTTGTGTTTCCATACAAATTGTAAAATTTCTTGTTCTAGTTCTGTGAAAAATGCCATTGGTAATTTGATAGGGATTGCATTGAACATGTAGATTGCTTTGGGTAGAATAGTCATTTTCACAATATTGATTTTTCCAATCCAGGAGCATGGTCTATCTCTCCATCTGTTTGTGTCATCTTTGATTTCTTTCATCAGTGTCTTATAGTTTTCTGAGTACAAGTGTTTTACCTCCTTAGGTAGATTTATTCCTAGGTACTTTATTCTTTTTGTTTCATTATTTAAGCAGTACCTAACTTTTAGCTAAATAATATGAAACATGTAGATAATAAAATGATGTTCAAGAAAAAGTAATAATATAGGTTTTTGCTTTTCAACAAGTCAACATTCAACATTCACTGGAAAGCCAACAAACATCAAAAGTAAAAAAGGCTTGTTGGAGATAAGGTCAAAAGACACTTGGTTTGGTGGATTGCTATTTGTGGCCATGCATTTTTTTAGATAGTAATAGGTGACCATTCTATTTATTGCATGTGTAGTCATGAATAAAGCATGTAAAATAAAATTAATACTATTCTGGGGGGCTTTTTATTATTCCCTGTTGAAGAAAGGACTAACAGAACATGGCAGATTAGGAGTCATCGAACAGTTGTGTTAGAAACAGAAAATAAACACAAAGAAAACTACTGAGAAAATAAGAAAAATACATACCTGTGGAATTTAGAGGAGCAAAAAGCAGGAGCCATGTGTACTATAAAAACAAATATAAAACAAAAAGACAAGAACAACAACAAAAGAAACATAGAGATAAGCACCTGAATAGAAAAAGAATGAGAAACAGAGAGAAAGACAGTGAAAATTTAGGAAGTTTTATAGTGATTATAATTCTTCAAGGCCATAGTCAATGTAAGTTATTATATTTTGAACTGCTTATGCTACATATCAGGGTTTTTAAACTCTTTTGTTTATTGAAATGTATGTGCTTTTCTTTAAAACTTACAGCTATATATTTTTTTTTTTTTACAGCTATATTTTTGAAATAAAGTTTTTGTTGATTTCTAGAGAACTTTAAAATATTCAAAAGAATGACTTAATGGAAATTAGCTTTCAAACCTTAACAATGTAAATTACTATCAGGTGAAAGTTAATGAAGAATAATAAATAGGAGCCAACCTGTATTGAGTAATTAATCCCATGTGCCAGACCCTATGTTAAATGCTTCCCTTGCATTGTCCCACTGAATCCTCACAGTGACCCCTGAGATCCTCATTTTAGGAATGAGAAAACTGAGATTCTCATTCACTCAGGGTTAGAGCTATTAAAACCGCAGAATTCCCTGGCTTATCTGTCATGTTACGCTGCCTGTCCATCTCTTACTTATAACTGCTACTGCCTCTGCCTTCTGTAACAGCATTTATAGCCTCCCCTTCTTTAAAAATAATTACTCCAGGTTCCCTGAACCTACCATGCTCTCTGGCCTCTGCATTACTTCTCTGACTGAGTTGTCCTTATTGTTCAACCTCCCCACCATTCACACACACACACACACACACACACACACACACATTATTTGCACACAATCCATCTGTCTAATTTTTTCTTGGCTTATCAGATGCAGGTGTGACCTCTGAGAACTCTTAATACAACTCTTCTTAAGTGCCCCCTCTTTTTGCTCCTTTTATGTGCTTGGCCAATTTCTCAAACATCTTTTCAAGATCTCTGCCACTGCAGAAACCACAGTCTCCCCAATGTTTTCTAGGTTTTCCTCTTTTCTTGCTTTTCTAGGCATTCTAAGCACTCTTAGGTATATGAGTCAGGTCAATAAATCTTTTTCATAGCCAAACACTACATCCCCTTCCCCCACTCATGCTCATCAGAAAAATCAACTGTATCTAGTAGAGCTAAAAAGTGAGGACCAACAAAATTTTCCGTAGAACTTGGACAATGGAATCCATTCCTAAAACACTCTCTCAAATCCAACCCTTCTTCTCCATTTCCTCAAATACTGCCCTCTCTAAGCCCAGCATTACTTCTGATGTGGTTTAATATAACTCACTAGGTGCTCTATCTGCCCAAGGTTATTCAGTCTGTCTTCCTTCCAGTGTATCCTCCTACTCTATACACTGCACAGTGCCAACTCTTTCTGAACGAGTAAATACTTCTAGACCACACAATAAAGTAGTACTTTGATTTTTTTAAAAAAAGCTGTAAAGGCTACACATTGTCTACTAAAGAAAGTCCTAATTTAGCCTGGTGGTTATAACCCCTCAGGAATATAAAACCTCCCATGTTCCTGTCTTCACTCTAGGCGTTTTTCTCACGATAATGTCTTTCTGCATTCCTTTTTTACCTGTCACTTTTACCTATTTAATAAACATCACACACACATGTGTTATCACTTAAGGTAGTAGTTCTCAAACTTTAGACTCCATGAGAATCCCCTGGAGAGCTTCTTTACAATTTCAGTGGCCAAGCCTCCCCCTCCAGATATTATGGATCAGTTGATCTGAGGTGGATCCCACTGATTCGTCATCCATCTCAGTTGTTAAATCTCTCATGAATTTTTCCTGCTCTCCCAAGCCTATCTCTTCCAAATTCCCATAATAATTTGTTGGTTCCTCTCTTATTGTAACCACAGTCAACCTTGAAATATAAGAAAGTGTGCTAATGTTTATTTGTTTTAGTTTCCTAAGGGGAAGTGATTGAGTCCTAAGTATCTCTGTATTCTGTATTCCACAAACACAGAACATTCTCAGTATACTGACTCAATAAATAAACGAAAATTAATTTTATATCATGAATCTGGTGGTGGTCAATATTTTTAAAGACTTGGGGTTCCTTCTTTCATATTAGGTGAAAATTCCTGTTTGAAAATTGATGTGTGGAGAAGGACACCTTTTCCTTTACCCAATTATATTCAGTATCTGGGGTCTGCAAGTTAAACTGATATATTACAGATTAACAGGAGAAAAACGGCTGATTCATATGCATATGAAAGCTAACAAAAGAAGTAACTAGCTCACTAGATGGTTAAACATAGAGGCATAGATGCCTAACTCAGTAGGGGAAAAGGAGGGAGAAGAAAAGGCTTCTGTGGGAAGAACAAATAGGAGAGACAAATGGGTTTTTAGGAGAGCAGATGAAAAAGTTTGTGATGATGTTTGTCTGTGCAGGTGTGAATGGTCTTTCCCTCTTCTTCACGGCCTTATTTTCATTTATAATAGGTTTACTCGTCTTCTTTCGTCTCCCACTAGACCTGCCCCAAAGATGGAATTTACGGCAGTCTTATTTCCCAGAAGTTGCCTGGATCTATGGATAAGCTGTTCCTTCTGTTCAGTAGATAAAATTCTGCACATATGAGGATGGGAGAAAGCGCCACTGTGCATGGAAAAAGAAAGCAAGACCTTCAAGGGAGGTAAGATTGAGGGATTGGGGGTTTTATGCCTATTATCCCCCCTTTCTGCTTTCAGTGTAGATGGAAATGAGAACAAGGTTTCTTAGGGGTGAGAGGGAAAGGAACATGTAAAGGCATGGGGAAACCTACCTAAGCATCAAGGAGGGTTATCTTCAGGGAAGAGATTATCACTGTTCTCAAAGATATCATCCTGATGCTAGATTTGTCACTTGTTTCACATCCCTAGTACCAACACTCTCCGAAATGCCTGCTCCAGTGTAACTTATGCTTTTACTTCTCTCATATCTTGTTCCTACCTTTATCTGTCTATCTCTACCACATTTAACTGGAGGTCTATCGGAAGACAGCGAAGTGTACCATCCCTACAAATTGTGTCTATGGGAACAAAAATGGGTTTTTTGTACATGTAACTAGGAAGGAGGAGGCTTATTGATGATTTTGGAAAGTGAGAGTTTTCCTCTCAGGCATTCAAAAGGTCAAAGCCAGAAGTTACTTACCTTATATAAAGTACTTTCAATCAAACATAATTGAGAGACACTGGTATTAAGGATGTTAAGTTCTGAAAGAGAGAAGAGGGATAATTTGGCTTATTCTAAGGAAGCTGGGTGAAATACTCTATTTGAATGTCACTAGAGCAGAAAGAGAATGAGGCTGGGACACAGCAAAGTCCCCTAACACCCAGGCAGCACCAGCTTTCTCAGGATAACATTGGCTGGAAGTCCGTTTCAGGTGGTAGGCAAGGAACTAAGAGAAAATTCACCTCTGTAACAGGATCCTTTTAGCAGCGAGAGGTCTGCACTTTGGTCCCAGGAGAGGAAATTGTAAGCTTCCCTAGAAGGGATGGAAGGAGAAAGCAGAAGCAGGAAGGAGAAAGCCCTCTCCACTCTGACCTGTGTGTCCTTGACAGTCCTGTATTGTCTGACATGAAGTTCCTCTTAGAACCCAGAATACCCAGGTGGGAAGACCTGGTGCTATTTATAATTTCCAGTGTGGCCCTGACACCTGCCAATGAGGTTGCTGTGTAATTATCCACCCATCCTTTCAAAATGAAGGGAATTTCAGGGGTCACTTGTTTTTCATTCCTTAAAAAGGAAAACAGTGAGTTGGGCATCAGATAGAAACATCTGCCTCTGTCCTCCTCAACTTCTGATTTCTACCCTTCAATAAGCACCAAATTCCCACCTAATTCCCCTTAAAAACCAAACAGTAGAGAAGTGTGTATATTTCAGTTCCTCCCCCATGATATGCGCGTATTACAGAAACCACTGAAGCATGCTGCAAGACAATCACTTGAAATTAGCTTTGAGTGGGCAAGGTTTGCAGGGGTCAGTTATTTCCCCTGAACTGGGAGACAGCACTTTCAGTGTGAGAGAAGGAGAAACACAGCTGTAAGGGACACTGAGGACAAGATTGGCCAAAACATGTAAAGTAAGGAACAGAGCAAAACCAAATCAAGCATTAGAGGAGGATTTCTCAGGGCTCAGATCATGCCCATATCATATCCATATCAAAATGATTTTTAGGGTTCCTTTCCCTTCATCCCAGCTAAGCTCTTCAATTCTCTCTGCCGAGTCCCAGGTAAACCTAGGCCATCACCTGACCCAGCTTCTAAATCTTAATCTTTAGCTGTTTATCCTACTGTTCTCACCTGGATGTATCTGTTGCCCAAGGCAGACTAAGTGTAAGACATGTCCATCTGTCTCCAGAGATCAACTTAATTAAAATGAGCATATCCTCGTTGCAAACAAGATGGGGTTTTATTGATGTTTCAGGAGAACTCGGATGGAGTCATTCTCCTAAGGTAGAGTACTACATTTATTTACTGAAAGCCACTGGGAAGGAATGATTGATGGGCCAAGTTTTGCATTTCACCATATGTAACACAAGGAGTCTGTACTTAGTGTTGCTGTGTCCCTCAGTATGCAGTCAATGGAAAATATATTTGATTGGAGCAAGAGAGAGCTACTTAAGTGACCTCCTTTATTTTAGTATTAATGTTAGACCACAAATGAATCAGGTCTTCTATATAAAAACTGGTATTTTAAAAGTCTTTTAAGTAAATAAAAAATTACTAACTTTCAGCGTGGAAACCAAGAATGATCTACGTATTGAAGCACATGAGACTTTTTAAGATCAGATATACTGATTCGTTGGCCTATGAGACTACTATAAACGCAAATGGGAGATCCCAACTGAAAGGCTTCTTTCTAAAGATTCGTATGACATTCGCTGTATGAATACCGGGATCCTGCAGTAAATGTGCCCTCATGTTTAACTTGTTCTTGCCATGTCTGCTTACCTTGACTTTCGGATTAGTTTTGTTCCCACTGCTTTTTGCACCTGGGTTTCCCTTCCCAGGTGCTTAATTGCAGGGAACTGTCTCGTATTCCAGGGAATTTATTTCTAATGCTCTTTACTGCACCATATTTGAGGCATTTCCTTTTATCGTGGACTGGCAGAAAATCACATCAATGCCAATGCAGTGAGATTTGTGAGAGAAGAGGATGGAAAAGGCAGAATTTGGCTGTTTTTAAACTCTCTTGCATAAGTAGGCTCTACAGGGTATTTGAACTGTACTTCCTTGAAGAATAATTATGTATATCATAAAATTAGTCAACAATGAAAATTGTTACTAGACCAAGTACAGGACTAAGATAATCCCTCGGCTGTTCAAAACCTCAAGGAACACTCCTATCAGGTGAGAGTCACAGAGCAGGACCTCAGGAGTCAGAGGGAGGAGACAGAAGGTTCTAGTTCATTTCCTACCTCTTCTAGCTTCTGCTTTACTCATTCGCTATAAACTAAGTGTGAATTTCCTTTATTCAGTCATTTGTTGGCTGGCTTCATTATCTTGGGGGAGTCAACCAATTAGAGGAAAGAAACTCTGAAGGAGAAGAGACATTTCATTGATTTTTTAGGACCTTCTTTAATCCAGAACCCTGAGAGGCAAAGAAAAGAGATTTCCTAATCATATCAAAAATCTTGGCAGATTTAAGCAAGATAATCCCATATAAAGCCTTCAGGTATCTCCATATTTGAAATTAGTCCAATCTCTGGAAAGAGAAGGGGATAATAGATGCCTGTAGAGGTTTAAAAGTTTTGTGAGCTCCAAAGAGGCTTCATGAAGCATCTCCTTTCATTGTCCTTCTATGCCTACCTACACCAAGTCCCTACCACAAAGAAAGGGTCTGAAATAAAACCCAGCCTTCTGTTAAACCTCTCTATGACTCCGTCCATGCTGGGACTGAGAGCTATGAGGGAATGGGAACAAGTATTGGAGGTTCACAGGAAACTGCATGCCTTCTGATTCTACTTGTTGCCCATGGGAGGTTGTGACCTACAGCAACTGTCTAGTAGTTGAGGCCTTTATGAGAGACACTAGAGCAGAGACCCTAGAGAGCTCGTATACTTCTGGGTGCAAGAAAATGACAACCTGTCTTCAGAATTTTTTTTTTTCTGGGTCACAAGGACCCTTCTTAGATAATTCTTGGAGAATAAGAAAAGGCTGCTTGAAACCATCATTTGATGGCATCCTCTGATGCCTACTTGTTGTCCTCTGCCATGAAACCAAAGTAGAGAAAACTCTGGGAGAGAGAATGAGCCTTCCCTTGTCCCTTTCTTGTTCACTATATGCCATGACTTGAGTCCAAGCGGAGTGGTCTGGGAGAATGCAGAATAGTTTAGGATATATGACATGAATATTCGTTTCTCCTAATTTCAGCTAATCTCTTCCCATCATTCTGACTATTAAAGCATCTCCAAGGTCTTCATTTGAAAGACTTTGCACTCATACTAAGAAGTTAGAACTAGCCCATCCAGAAGGAAGGGATAGAATTAGATGCACTCTAAGTGTCCATGTATAATTTAGGAGGCTCTGACTTACCATTGTCACCCACACCAGAGTGATGATGCCTGAATAAAAATTTGGCAGATAATGACAACCACAGTGATGGTGTCTGAGGCTCAGAGTCAGACAGGACAATTCGCTTCCTTTAATACAGCAGTGGGAAACCTGGATATATATAGCTTCTTAAAGTATTCTTCCCAGACTGGGTCTCTCATACTAAGAATCAGGGCATGAAGACCCTCCTGTATAACTCTGACAAGCTTAAAGGGGATTTCAAGAAGCAAGCCCTTCCCTGATGTCACATAACTCTGCATTTCTCTGCCGTTAAGCATGAGTGTAAAGTAGATAAGAATTTCAAGGAATGAGGGCATTACTTGAGGCACAGAATCCTTTTTTTTCTTTCCAGTCTTCTCTAGATATCAGGGCTTAAAACAATGGGGAAAAAAACTTGGGAATGTAGGAAGCACAATAGAAGATGCAATATGAAGCTTTATTCCTCTTGATTCTCCAACACTGAATTTGTTCCCAAACTCTAGCTATAGAAAGCTCACCCCCAGGGAGTTCCCTGGTGGTCCAGCGGTTAGGACTGGGCACTTTCACTGCCATGGGCCTGGGTTCTCTCCTTGGTCAGGGAACTAAGATCCCACAAGCCACGTGGTGCAGCCAAAAAATAAATAACTAAATAAATTTTTTTAAAAAATCCCATGCCCCCAATTCTATGGTACTAAACAGAAAGCATACCACACAGTTCACTAGTCTACAACTTGACAATATTCTTCCAAAAGGCATATTTTTAAAAATAAGTAAATAAACATAGCCCTGAAGGTCAAATTTAGAGAGATCTGGTTATACTATTGGGAGGGAAAGACACTCATTATGCATTGTAAGGACCTTACATCTCATAAAGGCTGGAAGAGAGAGGTAGATTATCTCTAAATGTTCTTCCCTGGAGAAGGAGCTCATAATAATTGATTCTCAATGAAGGTCCCAACACTAGTGAAAAATTTGCTGAGAATTTTATAGAAATTTCTGACCACAAGAATAAAGCATATAGCTTACTTCCTGTGGAATAAAAGTGTCTCCTTTAAGAAAATGACACCAGGAGATGTGAGCACTCATAGGTCAGAATCCTGCCCACCTAAGAGGAAACATGAAGTTTCCTGTCCAAGGCTGAGTCTCTTATCCTGAAGTATGTCATGAAGGCACCTCCTAGAAAGCTCTGAAGGGCTAAGAGACAAGGAAGCATTGTCTCTCGGCTTCAGTCCCACTCCTCATTACTTTGATTTGCAATATTAGGGCTGGAATTATGCAAACCCCATTGCTGCTTGGCCAGTACTCTGCCAATAGCAGGTGCCAGAGGGAGGCTAGAAGACTGTAGGAAGGAGAAGGGACTGGTTCTTTCCCCTTTGCATCCTGTGTGTTTGAGATTCCTGTGAGCGTCACTGCAGCAACACTGGAAGGAGGAGGGAGGGCAGGGGAGAAAGAAAAGAGGGGAAAGGGGGAGGACAAAGAGAAAACTTACAGAGAAAAATTCAGACATTATGCTTTTTCCCCTAAATACTGTGTGTATTTCCTAAAAACAAGGGCGATTTCTTTCACAACAAGAATTCAATTATCAAAAGGAGGAAATTAAGAATGATATAATTCTAATCTATATACCTTATTGAAATATTGCCAGTTATGTCATTAGTGTCCTTCATGGCACGTTGTTTTATTTTGTTTCAGTTCCCCAGAATGCAGTCCAAGATTCCAAAGCACTTAATAATCATGTCTCTAGTCTTCTCTAATAGGGAAGATTTTCTCAGTCCTACTTTGTCTTTTATTACTTTAACATTTTTGAAGCGTGCAGACCAGTTATTTTGTAGAACATCCCTCAATCTGGGTTTATCCACTGTTTCCTCATGGATTAGAATTGCAATGTCATGAGTTTGGCGGATTCCTTGGAAGGAATGTTGTGTTCTTTCCCGTGCATCATGTTAAGGAGGCACGTGAGTTCTATCTGTCCTACTCTTGGTTATCTTTAATCACTTGATTAAAGAGATGTCAACCAACTTTTTGTCACTATAAAGTTACAATTTTTCCCTTTGTAATTAATAGGGGCCTTGTGGAGAGATAGTTTGAGGCTCTGTAAATGTCCACTTCCTCATCAAACTTTAACTCATTACTTTCAGCAACCATTGATGATTCATGCCTAAAAATATTACTATGATGTTTGCTAAATGATGGTTTGCCAAATGATGGATCCTTCCTTTTATGGTTATTAACTGACATTCTACTGTAGAAGGGAACTATCCCTTTTCCCCTATTTATTCCATTTTGTTTATTTGTTTATATATGTTGGTATGGACTCACGGGATTCTGATTTTATTCAATGTATTATATTCCATTACTACAATTATTCATGTTGATGCTCAGACTCTCCCAGATTTTGCTAGTGGGAGTCTTTCAAGCTGGCTCATTTGATTTTGAAGTGTCCCCGTCGTTCTTTGAATACTTCTCTACTTTCTGGCATGGCAAGATGTTCCAGGCTCATCTTGTACTTTACTGCCTTGCCCTGGAATCAGCCATTTCTCCCACGAGCTCTTGTTTCTTTTCTTTTAATGAAGTATGATATTTAGAATTCATGGTCTGGATACTGGTGTGTCATGGCTGCTAGGCCTTCTCAGCAGACAGAGCTGACAGTTATGTTTAAGTATTCTCTCTCTGCCTCTCTCCCCCATCTCACTATCAATTTGCATTCACACCAGTAATCAATGAGAGTGTCTGTTTCTCCATGACTTCATCAGCAGAAGCTGTTTTCAATATAATCTGATTTTATAAGACAGTTTCCAATGGTCTTTTCTAGTCATAAAGGCATGATTCACACAGATCTGGGAAGGGACATTGCTCACTGTGCCACTTAAAAGTGTGTGCTGTAGCATAGGGAGATCAGGTCTGTGCTCTGCCTGCAGCTCTCAGTAGAAGGCAGGCTAGGTATTCCTCAGTAATCTCTGTCCACCTGCTCCCTTGTGTGTGGGAGACATAATAAGTGTGATCACAAATTACAGGAAATACATGAAGCCCTGACTCAAAGGCTGGTCCCTGCTATTAGACATGGATTATTAAGACTCACTGCTAATTCTGGAGTCCTCACATGTGTCTCAGTGAAAAAATCCTCTCTTTCAACTTTAAAGGCTACACATGAAAACTGGCCAACAAGGCAATTAAGAGTAGAAAAGAATATTGGGGAAAGAGTGTAAGACATAAAGCAAAGCATTCCAGTACTGCCCTTTGGCCTGTCCTCCATGCTAAGATTCTTGCCATAGTAGAAAGTGACTGAAAACAGAAACAGGATAAAAAGAGTTAGCATGAAGCTCTATTCCACTTGATTCTCCCATAGCAAATTTGTTCACCAACATGTGAAAACCATCCCAGACTGTTTAATAGCATAAGATATACGATATACCCATGACTGCCCCACAGTTTAGATGAGGTCCTGCCAGAAGGCATGACTCAAAAGATCCTGGTCTTGATGGTTAGACTCAATAAGTTCTGGGTATGGTCCTGGGAGGGGTGAAATTCAGTCTTCTATTGATGAATTTTTAATCAAACCAAGACTGGAGGAAGAGTTAAGTAAGGTGTATTCTAAAGGCTTTTCACTAGAAAAGGAAAGTACAATTCTAGTTTCCACCTTTAGCTCCCATGCACAGCTACAGAGACTGAGGGTTTTGCAGGGACAGTCATGGAATCACTCCTCTATTGAGGGATAGAGGTGGAGGGGAGATGTCCATACTAAAAGGACACTAGGAGTGTTAGTGACACGTCACTCACATATTTGTTAAAGGAGATGGAGAGAAACTGCATCAGGGTTCCTCTTCAAGTTTTGGTCTCTCAGATTAGGCTCTGAACTAAGAAATTACTACCGTGTGCTTGGAATTTTTGATCTCAATCATCTTCATTTTCACATCCTCTATTTCATACATGAATCTGTCTGACCTGAAAATAGGGTGCCAAATGGAGGAAAGTATGAGGATTGAGGGCATTGCTTCATTGAATTTTGTGGTGTATTAGCTAAAGCTTAGGTTAAAGAAATCTGGAAAGCCCAGGAGATGTTAGCAGCCAAAGAAGCTCCTTTTCCTTTGTCTCATACCATCTTCTTGTAAAATCCTATTTATAGAGGCTTACCTAGGTTGATCTGAGAAACTGAGGCTCAAAAACTCAATTTAATATCTCTTACAAGCTTTGGTTCAAGAGATAGAAAAGATTGTCATTATGACCTATAAGAGACCAGGACTTTGACTTAATCTAATTTAGGTCACAGAAGCCACAATAAGGCATAAATGTCCTTTCTGGGCTTGATATCTCATACTGAGGTCTGGGACATGATGACTCTTCCTTCAGGGAAGGTATGCGAAATAAACCTACCCTTGTTCTGTAATATCTCCATACAGATCTCCACATAAAGTCAGACCTAGGACAGTTTCCAGAAAATTCTGGAAAATTAGGACATTGCATGATTCAAAGCACTTTGTTCTTCCTCTTTGACATCCTCATGCTATTGTGTATTAGAGCCAAAATAGAAATGGTTGGAAAAATGGAGGAAATATTAGGAGCTCCATCACCTCTGATTCACTTAAGTTTTTTAATCCTATTAATTATGTATTAAAATCAGATAGTCATTAGTCATTCCACTGTATCAAAAAAAAAGAATGAAGATCTTCTCTCAGTTATGAAGAGCAAACAAATCTTAAAAATTACAGAGGAATTTGCACGAAGCACAATACGCCACATCTCCTTTTGCTCTTATATTTAAAAATTGTTCCTGGGACTTCCCTGGCGGTCCAGTGGTTAAGACTCCGTGCTTCCACTGCTGGGGACACGGGTTCGATCTCTGGTTGGGGGAACTAAGATCCCACATGCTGCGTGGTGCAGACAAATAAATAAATAAAAATAAATAAATAAATAAATAAAAATTGTTCCTGGTTACAGAGGCTGGGAATCTAGGGGACATAATCATGAAGCAATGTGACCTATTCCTCCTGTCTGGGTCTTCAGTTCAGTGACTAAAGATAAAATAAAGAAGGCTTGGAAATTGAGCTGTTTGGAGGTATAGAAAGAATGGACATTTTTCTTAGTGTTAATTTGCTCCTGATGTAATGACTTTTAAAGCCTCACCTAGGACAATAGAGTAGCCTGAGGCTAAATTCACCACTCATGGCATTCTTACATATCACGCCTTTCAGGAGTTAAGAGGATGATCTAATAACAGCACAGTCTTGAATTCTACCACTGATACTCTGTTCTCATATCGAAGGCAAAACACCCAAAACTCTGGATAAGTCCTTGGCCCAGTTTTCCTTATTATAACATAAAATCTAAATTTGCCTGGTGTTGGGATGATGTAAGTGACCCCTAAGGAGACCTCTGTGGTGTAAAATTCATTGACTCTCTGCATTGCCCAGAAGCACAGCTATAATAACTCTGTAGGGAACTGTGGCTACATGGTGTTAAGCTTTCTAAGAGGAGCTTTCATTTGAAGGGGACACTAAAGAAGTAGTGTCCACAGACTTTACAGTTCTATTGAAAAGGAGGGGCATGAAGTCCTTTCCCCGGGCTGGATTTCTCATACTGACTCCAGGCTAGGAAGTCCTCTGCCAGACACTCCGGATCAATCAAGGGAAACTTGTGAAACAAAATTTCCTCTCTTCTTGTGACTTCAAGAAACTCTCTTTCATGAAGACAAACAGTGCGATTAACAGGAGATTGGGGCATGAGCAAACTGTACAAATAAAAGTGTCTGTATTTTCTACCGCTGTCCTACTATACTCCAATGTGGAGACAGTGACGCACGAAAAGTCAGACAGATGATAGGATTGTAGCATTAGGCTGCACTGCATTTCTGTAGCTCACTCTCAGTTTATCCAACTGAAAAGAAGATATGAGAGATTGGAGAAGGAACCTAAAACTATTTGTTGTATAACCAATATATCCTGACCCCTGATTTGCCTGGGTGAATGAATGAGCCCTGACCTATTCACCCTGAAAAGTCACATTCCTGCCAAATACTCCCTTCTGCCCTCCACGTCCTCTGCTTCAATAGCTCTCTAAAAGACCCCAAGGGGATTATTATATGAGCTCAAGAATCCCTGCCGCAGCATCTGGTCTTTGCTTCTCAGGACCAGGCCTTCATCAGAGCCCGTAAACATGTAGAACCGTTTTGCTTCCAGGTGCCCTGCACACATGGTCTGCTGAGCTTCTACAATCCTGCACAGCCCTCTTCTCCTCCACCCACGGTGGTTGACCCTGCCCACCGATGCCCTGGATCCTTGTCAGGCAGGAAGGTTTAGCACCTTTCAAGGTGAGGAAAAATTCACTCTCACCTCTACCCTTTAGGGAAGGAGAAAGCTCTTTCCCTTTATGCAAAGCTTTTTTAGTGAGGTGAGAACAATTCTCTCTGCCTTCTTTCAAATGGGTTGTTCAGGCAGGAATACTTGGGCCCCAGTGTGTGAAAGTGTTGAGTAGGGGGAATCTTTCAGTTTCCACACAGAGCACATCACATTGTGATGAGTCAAGACCAGTTCAAGCAGCTGCACCACATTCTACCTGAAAGCATTGTTCTCATCCATTCTTCTTTTTTGTTCTTTATTTTCAGTTACTTATCTCTTTGCCATAAATAGAGTTGTAAAATGGGAGGATATTGTGAGAGACAAAGACATTGCATGAAATGAGAACCCCCCAGATTTAACTTTGGGCACGTTGTGAGTCAGTGCATGAGGTTAAAAAGTTATCTGGCAAAACAAAGAAAGGTTAGGAGAAAGGATATGAAATTCCATTTCTCCAACTTCAGTATCAGACCATTGTACCCTTATCATCCTGTGATGAGGTCTCTCCCAGGAACAAGAGAAGAGATTAATATTCATTCCATCCCTTGAATCAGGGGATACAAGAGCTGGCTATTATGACTGACAAAAGATCAATCACTAGTTTAGTTTATTCAGGGTCATAAAGATCAATCCTGTGCATTAAATGTGCACCTCAAGGCTTGAAGCTCGAGTTGACTGCATAAGAAAAACCACTCTTTTCCTTTCATTTTTCTATTGCCTATGAATATTTAGCTTCTCAAATGCGCTTTGGACCAGTTTTAACATATTACAGGACCTCTGATTTAATAAATAAATAATAAATGAGTAAAATCACTAATGTGTACATTTTGCATTTGCCTAAGTGTCATGATTTTACCCTTTTGAAAATTATACTTCAACAAGAGTTAAGAGTTTACAGATTTACTTGAGAGATGGATTGGGATTTTGTTAAGAATTGACAAATTTCTTAGAAGAAGAAATAGATGCTGAGAAAAGAGAAGGAATTTGGACTTAGGGAAAAAGAAAAGAGGTTTAATAGAGTTAAAAAGAGGAAAGCTGCTTTCCTGAAATTTAACTCCCCTCTCTGGGTTTGGTCCTGCCTTCCTTCCGTTATCCACATTCAGAATCAAACCTACTTGGTCCCCGGCGGTAGTCTCTGACTCCTCGGTAAAGACCCTTGTAGCATGAGCGAGAGCCGGGAACACGTTAAGGAAGAATACCTGGGGGAGGCAGTGGACAGATGCAAGAGATCTCAAAGATTTCCTTGCAGAATGCTCTTGTCCTTGGTGGGGGAGGAAAAAACCCATGAAACTCCAATTTCTTCATTGTGCATTTCTCTAGCATGAAAGTCTTAGCAAGCTCCAGGCTTCCAATTTCACACTTCAGATCAGCTATGAGAAACAAATCAAATAGTAATAAAATGTAAATGCAGGATGTAAATATTTAAAGAAAGTTGGCTCATAAATATGTGAGACAGACCATGAAATCTGTAAATTCCACTTTTAGACAACGCTTTTCTCCTTTCAGTTCCTTTGTACCTGCCCTGTCAGAGGAAAATAAGTACTCAGCCATTGAGGGATCAAAGGAATAATATGGGGGTCTTGAGGTGGGAAGTACTAGGGAAGTTGTCCAAAAATTTAGGGGCTGGAAGGAAAAGATTGAGGCTTTAGTGGCTTTAATAAGAAAGGTTCAGATATGGAGGAGGAGACAATATAATAGAATAGCTGGAACTCATAGAGATCCTTCCACATGCCAGGCATGGACTAAGATTTTTACCAACATGATTTATTTAAACCTCCATTCAGTAAGCAAAGGCAGTTTTCACCCGGGCTTCATAGATGAAGCAATGGAGCTAAGAGAAGATAAGGTTTCCAGGTCTTATGATTAGAAGGTGGCTGAATCAGGACTGTAACCCAGGAAGAAGTCAAACTCGTTGTGGAAGAGAATATGGTTTAGAATGTTTAGGAGGCTCAGCATCGAGAAAGGCCATTTCTTGTTGGAAATCCACTTCTCAAAGCTTGGGGATTTTCTGAGTCAAAATCATGGGGTTCTCCCAGGCCTCATCTATCCCTTCCCAGCCAAGCTACTTCCACTGCAGTTGCCTAAGCTCAGTGATGATTTGCCCAGCGCACCAACTGGTCATCAATGCCTAATTCTCAAGGGCACTAGGCCTGGGGAGGGAGGGAGGAGGGACCCCCCGAAAGTTGGGCACTTAGAACCCTTTCGAGTTTCCCCACACTTTTTCAGAGCCAGAGCCCTGAGGCCTTTCCTCACCACAGAAGGTAAAAACCAAACCTCTTCCATTTCTTCAAAATGGAAGAGTTAGTTGTCTACTTAGAAGTAATCCTTAAAAAAATTAAAAAGTGATCCTTGATATTTACCCCTTCCCCAGCCCCAGCTTTCAATGCATCAGCAAGTCCTCACAATGCCACCTCTAATATATATTCATTTGAGATAGTCCAATTTTCTCCCTATCCACTGCCACCACCCTAATTCTAGCCACTCTCATCTCCAGCCTAGGTGACCACTGCATCCTAACTTCATCCACTTTTGCCCTTCAAAACTTCATTTCCCACAATGCTTCAAACGAAGTTTAAATTCTTCATGACTCTTCATTGTATTTAAGAAAAACTCCAGTTGCCTGACAGTGGGCTACAAGGTGCTGCATATTTTGGTTCCCACCCACCTTCCCAACTTCCCCTCATGGCCCTTTCCCCCATGGTCACCATATCCAGCTACACTGGCCTTCAAAGATATTTCTCCTCCCTTGCTTTTCCTCTCCTCAGAGCTCATCTCCGTTGGAAACTCTCTTTTCTTAGCTCTTACAGGACTGGCATAATCCATACTTCATTTCTCAACTTAAATGTCACCCCACAGTGAGTCATTCCTCTCCATCTCTGGTCCTCATCTTCCCCTCAGTTGTTCATTGCTTCATGGCACTTGTGAAAATGTGCTATTGTTTTAGTGGTTGGTTTTCTTATTCTTTGGCTGCCCCGTCCACTAGACTCTAAGCTCAGCTAGGACAGGAACTAAGTCTGTTTTGTTCACTGTGGGATGCACACGCTTATCGTACTACCTGATTCACGTTCTCTCCTCTTAGTGCTGGGAGTAATGACATTTTGAGTTCCTGAGCACTGTAAAAATTCTGACAATTATGGTGCCTTCCATAGTAAAAAATTATACAAAAATTAAAATAAAACTTCTACATATACTGAAATTAAACTAACTTATTTGCAAATTTTCTTTTTTAAAAAGTTTTTATTGGAGTATAGTTGATTTACAATGTTGTGTTAGTTTCAGGTGTACAGCAAAGTGAATCAGTTATACATAACATGTATCCACTCTTTTCTTTTTAGATTCTTTTCCCATATAGGCCATTACAGAATATTGAGTAGAGTTCCCTGTGCTATACAGCAGGTTCTTATTAGTTATCTATTTTATATATAGCAGTGTGTATATGTCAATCCCAATCTCCCAATTATTTATAGATTTTCTGATTACAAAATTTTGGAAAAATTCATTGAAATGGAACTTTTCCCATTTCTTTGGTGTCCCTGATTTTCTGGTAACCTAAGCACATGTGTTGTCTGCCTTTGGGTAATAACAGCTGCCCAGAACCAGAAAGGAAAAAACTGCTTCTCATTTCAACATCAGAGCAAAGGTTGTCTTATCGAGTAAACCTTATTAATAAATCTGCAATGGAGCAGTGGTCACTGATAGCATTACACCTCTTTTTCTACTGTGGGAACAACAATGAATCCTTTGGCCTCTCTTCATGCTTTCTCATCCCACATAGCCTGTCAGCTCCTTAGCTACTGACAAACTCTAATCCCTCAAATAAATTAACAGAAGGAAAACCTAGAGGAAAGAACTGTGTGTCTATGTGTTAGGGGGGAAAGGAGGCTGATTCTTTCAACAAACACATATGTGGCACATGATGTGCACAGGTACTGTGCTAGGTACTAGCATGAAACAAAAACTGAATAACGTGCCTGTTTTCCACACCTCGGACCAGCATACATTTCCCTCTCTTTGTCTGAAGCCATCTGCCCGCACCCTACTCCACAATTCCTCCAAGAATGTCTACCTAGGCTCTCAAACTCAGTTATGTTCTCTCTTTATATGCTCTCAGAGCTTCCTGTAGTTCTCTGTTATAGCCCTCATCATTTATTTTAAGAAATTTTGTAGTGTCTCTTTCATTTTAGATTATAAACTTTTTTTTGAAAAGAGTGTTCACATTATCTTATGCACAGCTGTGTCCCTGGTACCTAATACAGCATTAATGTATCAGTAAACAAATGAATGAATGGTACTGCTGACCTCAATGTTCTTACAATCAAATAGGAGTGAAAGACAAAAAAATATTTACCGTTCAACATCATGAGCATAGTAATAAAGATGTGACAAGGGACAACGACAATGGGAATCTCATTTCTAATGCTAATCTCATGCTAATCCTGGTATCAGTGAAGAGTCCTTGAAGGAGGTGATGGATAAATCTTGAAGGCTGAAGAATTAGGGCAGGGAAGGGACTTCCAGAGGATACAGGGTGAGCAAAGGCAGAAGTGTCTACCTGCTAAGTAGAGTCATCCATAAGATGGTTGGCCATAGGACTGTAGAGTTCATGGGAGAGTTCCAATATACTTGCTTCCTGGTAGTATTGATAAAGGACATGCAGTGA
The DNA here is from genome assembly GCF_937001465.1 of Orcinus orca. Classification (NCBI taxonomy): domain Eukaryota; kingdom Metazoa; phylum Chordata; class Mammalia; order Artiodactyla; family Delphinidae; genus Orcinus; species Orcinus orca. Next base: position 61,298,105 of record NC_064561.1, read on the forward strand.
GGTCAGAATGATATCCTTATCCTTAATGACCTCAAGAAGATCCTGGCTACTTACATTTAATGTTTTCTGTACATAGACAATATGTTAATAACCTCTTACAGAATAGACAGGGAATAAACAACAGTCACTTCTGTGACCCCTAGCTTTTTGTCCCTTTTGGGGGGGAAATAAGGACATTGGCCTATCTCTGAGGTAAACATTTCCAGAATTCCTCATAGTCTGCTGGTAGCTGGTCTGCGGTCGTAACAGCAAGTTCTTAGAATAGCTTGGCGTGATCTGAGTATTCTGTAAACACCTAGAAAAATGTGCTATGCATAACCATGGTTATTAAGAATTATGTTAATAATAATATTAGCTAACATTACTTATTTATTACATGCCAAATGCTTCTTGACTCTTTGCACACATGAACTTTGATCTTCAAAAGAAACTGGGGTACAGAGAAATTAAGCACTTGCCCAAGGTCATTCAGAAAAAAAAAAAAATGGTGAAGTGGGGACTCAATCCAGGTAGTCTGTCTCCAGAGCCCACACTTTGCAGCTTCCTCCCATTATGCTGTGGTTCCTCCTGAAAATTTAATGCTGCTTTTGGAGCCAAGACTCACACACACCCTGTACTTTTTCAGACATCTCGTAGAATTCAGAAGTCAAAGTTGGAGAGATCTCAGGAGGGGTAGACAGTCTGGCCACAGTTAGTAGATGCTAACATATGGAGAAGGTGCTCTTGAAACAAAATCAGTGTTTCCCAAAGACTACCAGCAGTATACTAGGTGACTCTGAATATGTATGGGCAAACATTTCCATTTTAATAACTATATACTTAAAAAATATGTAATAGATACACATGCTAATATGCATGTATGCTGAAAAGATAATTATTATAATTTCATTCTAATTTTTAGAAATATCAGAAATAGATAACTGGAAAAATAATATTATAATAATAACTTATTTAGCCATGATTCAATGCAGAAGTTGTTTGATATTTCATTTATTTACTGGTTTGTTCATTCAACAAATATTTATTGAGCATCTAATATGGGTCAGGTACTGTTCACAAATAAACAAACAAACAAATGTCTCTACCCTTTCATAGCTAACATTCTAGTGGGGAGAAACAGACAAAAATTTTAAAGTATAAATAAATAGCATAGTATATTAAAAGATAATAGATACCATGGGAACATAGAGCACAGTAACAGGAAATGGCAATGGAGAGAAGGAATGAAATTTTAAATTTTCTTTTTTTTAACTAAGAATTATTACAAGTGAAGTTGAAGTCTTTGTTTAACTAAAAAAAAATACGTATATATATTGTTTTACATTAAGTTGCTTTCTCTGGGAACATTCTGTTTACCATGCCTAATTTTATTAATGTTTTGCCAAAGCCAGAGACAAATTTCCTTTTAAAGTAAATAAATAACAAATAATTAAAGTAAATAAAAATAAATACCACACAATTAAATATCTAAAGGAAAATATTATTAAATGACGGTAACAGTGCTGCATGGATATAGCCACAAAAAAAAAAAAAAAAGGAAGAGTACTATTTGAATGGTTAAATTAGGGAATTGTTTAAATAGGGAACACTAAACACTTTTCCCTTCCTATTGCCTCTGTGTTGATAGGAGGAGAGAAAACTAGAATCACTCACCCCAACAAAATCAGCTCTTGGTGCTCAAGATAAAAGGCTTCCTCACAAGGCTGGTGGAGAGGATTCTATCACCTAAGCACGTCTGAGTTTCCACCACCTGCAGCTTTCATCTCTGCTTACTTTACTTGACCATTTTTGTGGAGACAGCAGAAGATGAAATACAGAGAATACAAAAGCTAGACTATCACAACGCATTCCTTTATGCTACACAGCTACACTCACGTGCTGCTGACGTGCAAGTGTGTGTAGACTGACTGTCTAGGTTCTGGGGGAGGGAGGGGCCCCTAGCTGCACAGAGCAGGATGCAGGCTCTCCCCTGGAGAGGACCCGGAGGCAATGCCAAGTGTGGAGGATGAGTTGCAACCCTTTCCTCAACCACCTAATTGCCCTCAAATCAGTTTTGCTAGAATAAGGCCCTGACATTAAGTGTGAACCCAAGCAGGAAAATGTCCTCTCACATTTTAAAATTAATTACTTGAGAATGAGTAACAAAGAATCTTAGCTAGCACTTTGTGCTAGACATTGTGCTCATGCTCTACATGCATCATCCTATTTGATTCTCACGATGAGGTTCTACAATTATTTCCGTTTCACAGATGAAGAAACATAGGTTCAGGAAAGTTAATTAACATGTCCCAAATCATATCTAAAGTCAGTCGAGCCCAGGCTGTCTGACTCTGAAATTTGTACTAATCCTATTTGAATCTGTAAATAACCCTATGGATTAAGAACAAGAGTATCTCCATTCCATGGAGGAGTAGCAGAAAATGTAATGGTTAGGAGAGCAAATGCTAGTGTTAGAAGCATCAGAGTTTTAATTCTGGCTCTGCCATGTATTAGCCATGTGGATTTGGGAAATTTATTTAACTCCTTTAAGGCTTACAACGTCCTTAATTGTCACATTTTAGAGAACTTTTAATCTCTTAGGGCCTCGCTGTTT